>NC_132995.1:26483221-27121138 GCF_048564905.1 Vicugna pacos | reverse complement strand
GAACGGCCGCTGCAGACCCTGCTTCTAGTGACCAGAGGCCCAAAGTCAACAGCCGTGGGCCTGCTTCTGAGAAGGAAGTAATCAGTGACCCCGAGCAGATACCTGTGCCTCAGGCTGGAGCCAACGGCATGGCGGGGGTGGGGGGAGGTTGCCCCTCCTGTCTCCACACACTCCCCAGGGGCTGCGTCTGGCTAGACAGGAACTGGCTCCCAGGAGTTCATTAAGTTTGCCCGCAGACCTCCTGGCCCCTCTCTGGAGCCTCCCCCCGACCCCCCAGCCTGCCATCCTCAACCTGGGAGAGCTGGGGTCGGGGGATGGCCCCTGGCTGCCCCCTCCCGTCGGGCCACAGCTGGTTGTGGTTCTGCCGGGCCTGCTCCGGGCACACAGTTCCGTCTGGGGCTGTGGGGAGCACGGGAAGGAAGCTTCCCTGATTTTCCATTTTCCTCCTTTGAAAGCTGGTGGCTGACATGCCCTACCCTCTTGCCGGGAGGGAAAGGGACACACTCTTTGGCCTCCTTGTTTCACAGTCTCCATCTCCCTCTCCTCTGACCCCGTTCTCATTGGGAATGACGTTGAGTGCTGCTGTCCACGCGCCTGGACCAGGACGGGCATGGCTTCCCACGGGCACCGCCTGGAGTTCTGTTTGAGGCATGAGGAACTCATTTGCTTAACCCAACACCACCTCATTGCTGCCTCCTCACGAACCTCTCTGGTCTGCACTGTTTTGTGAGAGATGTTTATTATTATTATCATTGCTGTTATTATGAGCAGTGATGGGGTGGAAGCTCTAAGAATCTTTGGGAGATGGTGTCACACCGTGGAAAGAAAAGCAGATGATTTGGATTTTGAACCAGTCGTGTGTTCAAAGTCTTTCTCTGCCCAAAGCCTGTGATCTTTAGCAATTAACTTGTTTGTGAGCCTTAGTTTACCCCTCTGTGAAATGGGGCCATTGAGGCCTCACTGGCATGGTGATTCAGAGGGGTCATGAGTATGAAGGGCCAGTGCACCTCCAGGCACACTGGGGCGACAGTCAGTATATGGTGGCTCTGTTTCCTTTCGCCTGGAACAGGACACTCCAAAGGGATTAGATAGGGTGAGGTAGGGTCTGGAGAGGAGGCAGCCTTCCCCAGTGGGTGGTGGACAGCATGAAGCAGTCCAGGCCACAGTGCCTGGGTGGACCCAGGAGAGGTACCACCCACAGTCCTTTGGCTGTTGAGTTATCTTGCGGCTGGGCTGGGTCACTGCCCCGGGAGCCTGTGGGGCCTTGTGGGGTCCAGAGATATGGCCATTGTGAGGGAGGACCCACCCTGGGTTTTCTGTCTGGGGGAGGACAGCCCTCCCAGCTGCAACTCACAGACTCGTCTCCAGCTGGCAACACCCCAGCCTGTTGCTGCCCTTTGTAAAGCTACTTGGAGATGTCAGCAATCGGCACCACATGCCTTTGGGCCCCCCGTGTGAGCCACATGGAGGCTGCTCACTCTTAGGGGCTACTGGCCTCTTCCGGGGCCTTCTGGAGAGGGCTAGGTCTCCTCCATCTCTCTGACATAGTGAGCACCTCTGAACCCCTGGAGGTCACAGGGAGGAGCCGGCCTAGGGAGATGGGCTTTGGGTATTCCTGAAAATACTCAAGGAAAATTCTCTAGGAAAGCAGCATATCCTTGCCCCAAATTCTTTATTACACAACACCATCTGGGACGCATGTCCTGAGCCACCGTACACAAACAGGAACAGATGTCCCTCGTCCTATACCCAGGCCTCCAGTTTCTCACCTCTGTGCCTGTGTTCACAGCCAGGATCTCTTGAGATCTCTGGGGTGCTGGCTGCCAGTGCCCAGTTAGGGCTGGCCCACCCCAGCCCAGCACAGGCTCATCCTGGTGTCCGGAGCACAGCCATCACCTGGCTCCTGACCCCCGAGGAGCCACAGGGCTACCCTGAAGGTGTTGAAAGAAGAAAATCTTAAGCTTACAACTTAAGCTTGTCTTCTGCTCCCATCCGCATCACCTGTGTGTGAATTTGAAAGTTTTTTTCCTATATCAATGTCACTCATTTATCACGTGAATAACAAATTATACCCCATTGTTTGAGTATGGGCGTTAAGAGTGTCAGTGCTTTATTTAAATCATTAGACATTTAAAATGTAACACTCTTTTGCCACCCTGTCCTGGCATTTCTTCTTCTATGAAATCTACCTGGATTCTCATACCTGGGGAAGACCCAGGCCTCATCCAGTCTCCAGGGCAGCTGCCTGGCTCTCCAGCAAGTCGTCTTAGGAATGGAGTCCCGCTGCTGGCCTCCTGGGCCCCGAGCTGATGGACTTCCCTCCACCAAGCAAGAGGGCGGGTTCCCATGTGTCTTTTCTGTCGCAATTATTTCCCTGGCTCCTCCCCTTGATACAAAAGGCCCAAGTCTGGGTCCAGAGTAAGTTATTTGTAATGCATTTTCAGAGTCCATATTGCAATATTAGCCATGACTGTCTGCTGTGTAGAAAAAGAGGGAGTTTGCGTTTGAAGTTTAATCCAGCTTCTACTTAAGCTCAGTCCCTGGGCAATCCTTTTTTCTGCCGCTGAGCTCAAACAGCCGGTCCTCAGGTTTGATCTGCTGCCCCACGGAGCCCTGCCCAATGTGAATTTGAAGAGTTTTTTTTCCCCTCTCAACCAGGGAGACTTGCAAAAAAAAAAAAAAAAAAGTCAGCGTGTTCTGCGGCGACGGCTCCCACGGTGGGTCCCGGGGTCCATCCTGAGCCCCTCTGCTGCTGGGGGCTGAGCCCACCTGACTTCCAGCCTTCCAGGGGGGGCAAGTCCCTTCCTCGGGGTCTCTGAGGAGCCCCTTTGAGCTCTCGCTGCTGGTGGACGGCGAGCACTGGGGAGTCCGGGAGTCCTGTCTGGCATGTGGGGGGCAGAGAAAAAGGAGGGAAAAAAGGGAGGAAAATGAAAGGCGTGAGTTTGTCGGGAACTGGTGCTGGCGGTGGAAACAGGAGCCGCAGCAGGACGGAACCTGGTGGCCTTCAAAACTTTTCTTCTCCCCTCTCGCCACATGACTCGGAGGATGCAGGCAGTAATTAAAGGCCCCCCTGGCTCCTCATTTTCTGTGCCCACGCCTTTGATCTGGCTCATGTTGGGCGGCTATTTTCATTGTTCCTGCCTTTCTTTCATTCTTTTTTGATGGCAGAAATGATGATCTTTGATTCCAGAGTCGGAGGTGGGCAGGAGAGTGTTACAGGTCTTACATAATGCATCTTTCACATCTTATTTTTAAACGCGGGCATAATCAGGGCTGGGCAGAGGCTGGGCTTGATTTTAACCCATGTTCTGGAAGAGGCGGTTGGTTGCCTGCCCTGTGGCGCTGGCCTGGGGGTAGGTGGGGACGGGCAGTCGTGTGCAACTGAATGAAAATTACTAGAGGAAGCGTTTCCCCTTCCACTCCTTTCTAAATATAACCTGAAGAGAGTTTTTCCTAATTGTTCCCTTATGGCCAAAGATGTGCTGAGAGCAAGCCGGACAGGGAAGGCTCTGCCCGCTAAGCCCGGCTTCTCTTGGCGGCACCATGCAAGGCCTGCACACTGTTTATTAGTGGATGTTGATAAGCTATAAGGGACAAGCCACAGGAGGGGGTATATGAACCCATAACTCAGGTTGCTGAGATAAAATGGAGATGCCTGGCCAGATGAGGGGAGGTGGGAGGCTGAGGGGTGGGTGTCATATTCTGATCCCTTTCCACATCCTTCTTGGCTCCTCATCTCCTGAGCAAACTCAGAGCCTCTCCCAACAGTGAGCCCTGTGGGATGGACAGAGATGAGAAGACGAGGTCTTGATGATGAGAAGCCTGCGATCCAGGCCTGCAATGGGGCGTGCGTGGACCTGCAGGTTCAGATGATGCTGGGGCTCGGGCAGGTGAGGGGTGGGGTGGGGCTGGGTGATGGAGATCCTGTGCTCGCTGAGGGGAACAGCTGCTCCCCAGTCACTGTTGCCAGCTGCCTTGCTGGAGACTGGATTCGGTGTTGCTCGAACTTCCGGGTTTCCAAGAGAAGCTGGAAATTCAGGTCTTGATGGGAAATCTCTCAGAGGAGATGTGAAGGAAGAAGGCTTTCTTGGTCAGACTACAGTGCTGGCAAAGGCTGGAAGCCAGGAAAGCCCTGCGTGTGGAGGGAGGGGGTGGCTGTCCCCTGGCTGCTGGAGCAAGGTGGGGCCAGCAGGAGAGGCCAGAGGGCCAGGGCTCTGCGGCCCCTGCTTGGGGCAGACTGGGCAGGCCTGTAGTCTGAGAGGGACTAGCTCCCAGGTGGATGCAAGGGCCTTCCTGGCAAGGCGTTTTGTTGCACATGATGTCTGAGGCCGCGTGCCACCTGCGCTGAATGCTTGGTGTTCTTGAGGGCGTGGGCCCATCCTGCCACCGTGGGGACACTCCTGTTAGACGTGTCCCGTCTTTGGGCAGTGTTAGTGGTTCATTCCTTTGAGGGTCTGAGGCTGGCCTTCCTGCCTATCTACCCCAGGCTCCGGGACCAGGATTTTCACTTACTGAAAGTGTCGCTGGATATTTCTTGAGTGTCTACTGTGTGCCAGACTCTGTGCTGGGTGCTGGGCAACAGTGGTGACCAAGGCAGGCCTGGTCATGTGGAGAAGGACGATTGACAAATTGCCACGTAACTACATATATTATTAGAGGTGCATGTACGTCCAGACGGAAGAATGTGAGAGAGAAGCAAGGGCTTTTCCAAATAATTGGTGATGAAAACTAGAGTGGAACAATGAATAGAAATAATAGGGGATGGAGGTCCGGAGAGAGGTTCAGAGATCCCATGGTGGGAAGGTGTTTGGCAAATGAGACAATGTCTGCAGTCTTGGGAAAGTGGTGAGTGAGGGGGTGCACTGTGGAGAGGGGCGGGGCCGGGCCTTGTGGGCCAAGGAGGAGTTCTGGGGGGTCTCAGCATTGTCACACTTGCTCTCTGAATTGCTCAGCCACTGCTCTGAGGAGGGTGGGTGTGAACCTGGTGGGGAAGCTGAGGTGATGGTGCAGGTGGTGTGGATGGAAAGCAGAGGGCATGTTGGAGAGCTGTTCTAGGCAGCAGAATGACCGGATTGGTGGCAAGAGTGGGGAGGGTATAGCTCAGTTGTAGAATGCGTGCTTAGCATGCATAAGGTCCTGGTTCAATCCCTAGTACCTCTGTCAATCAGTCAACCAATCAATCAATCAACCTACCCTCCTCAACAAAATTTTTTTTTAAATCCAGGATTGGTGGCAAGAGAGCGGAGGATGCCAGAATGACCCCTGGGGTTCTGGCTTGGACATTGGGGTGAAGGGAGAGGTCTTCTGAAATGGAGAGGCCTGGAGGAAGAACAGGATTGGGTGGAGCTGCTCCTACAATCTCTGCTCTTTCAACACTGGGCCAGGGTGGGGGCCTGGGCAAAGCTGATGAGGACAGTGGGGTGCGAGCTTGAGGGGCCTCAGCCTGGCTGTCGCTCAGTCCCCAAGACCCTGCTCTGCGTGAAGGTAGGGTGTCCCCCGAACTGTCTCGAGCTGGCCTCACCCAGCCCGATCACACACCTACCTGTGTCGAGGGGACCTGCTCCATGAGGCCGCAGAGCCATTCCAACATGGTGCTACGGGTGCTGTCTGACCCTGGGCTCCTCCTTCCCCACCTTGTGGAGGGAGCCCACTGCCGGCCCTTGAGCTTGCATACTTGACTGCGCTGCTTGTTGCCCAGATGAAGGCAGCCTTTCCAGTGTCCTTGCTCCTTAGAAGTCCTCTTGGCCACCGGGCCTCTGAGACCAGGCACAGCCAGCAGCCGTGCTGATGGCACGTGTGCCCCTGCCTTTCTGGGTTGATGCGGGAGGGCTGTATGTTTCCATCTGCCGTCCAGGCTGCACACAAATCTGCTTTGCCTGGTGTGTGTGGAGCCTGGGGGCCAGCCCTCCGACTCCTCCCGCCTGACAGGGCCCATTCACTTATGACTGCCCACCTTTAGCAGCTCCTGCTGGCAGCTGAGTTGGGGTGGGAGTGGGTCCTGCTTAGCCTGAAGGGAGAGGCCTAGAAACAGCGCCGGTTGGGGGAGGATTTCTGGGAAGACGGGGCCCCCAGATGGGCTCCCTGCTCTTCATGAGCCGGATTTCTGCTGTCAGCCCAGGGCAGCTCTCCTGGATTTGCTCCTTGGGGTCGAGGAGCCTGACGTCATGGGACCACTCACCTCCCTACCGGCACCTTGGGGACTCAGCTCCCACTTTCTTCATCCTCACTCCAAAAGCAGGCTTTCCAAGAGAGACGTGGCCAGGTCTGGGCTGGCAGTGGGGAGGCGTATGCACCGCTGTGTAAGATGGTTTTCTGACCCGTAGCCTGGGGTCTTTCCATCTCTGCCCTAGTCTCTCCCTATCCAACCTTTGGGCTAATTAATGGCATGAAGTTCCTCATGGTAGTTTATAAATGTCTCCTCGATTTTCCCCAGGGCAGTTTGCGAATGTAAGTATCCCTGATGTATCTAGCCATGTAACTATAGTTTTACTACCTGAGAATTCAGTAGATGAATCAAAGACAGCAGTTAGTAGAATTTGGATAATGAGGATTTTTTTCTTTCTCAAGACACCCTATTTTCCTGTTTACATCCTTTCTCTTGGTCCTCATCCAGGCACACGTGGATTTGCCGGAGTATAACCAGAGGGAATGTAATAAACTCTGCTCTTTCGCCCAGTGAGTTCACGGTCTGACTCGCCTCCAGAGTCCGTGGTCCACATAGCTGCTCCTAACAACCATGTGAGGGTCCAGGGCGAGATGTGGGTAACATGCTGGCATCACACCTGGCATGTTGGAATTTCACAGGAGGCCTCGCTTCCTCCCAGTTTCCTTTTGGACCCTAGCCCCCCTGAGGGTACAGTTCTCCATGGGACTTGGAGCGAAGAGGAAAGACCTCTGAATCTGGGGTCAGGAGAACTGAGTTCTGGCTCTGGGTCACCGCTGGGTGGCTATGAATGAACTTGGCCCTTTGTCCCCTGGGCATCAGTTTTCCTGTCTAAAAGTGAGGGTGGATCTCACCCACCTCTGACATTCTAAGATTTGGGATTCTTTTTATTTTATTATTTTTTTTAATTTTTAGTTTTAAAAAAATTTTTTTTGCAGAGGGTAGATAGAGGTAATTAAGTTTATTTGTTTAGTTTTTCAATGGAGGTACTGGGGATTGAACTCAGGACCCCGTGCATGCTAAGCACATGCTCTATTGCTGAGCTATACCCTCCCCCCCATAAGATCTGGGATTCTAAAGAAGGAATGTACTTATATCAGATATAAGAATATATGTTAATTTCTTCCTTGTAGTTCTCACCACAGTCATGGTTTTACACTTATTTGGCATAATTTTCTGATCGTGGTCTATCTCCGCACGTGACACAGTCAGCTCCAGGAAGCTCAGCCTCGGCCGCAGCCACCACTCAGTGCTCTGGTGGCGGCACACAGGAAAGCTCAGTAAATACTGTTGAGCGAGAGGTCACATAGCACATAGTAGCAGGCGCCAGGCACGCCTCTGCTCCTGTCCACAGCATTATAACTGGAGGAGAGTACAGATGGACGGCCAGGCGTTCCCCCAGTCGTCTGGGCACTATAGCTTTGCAGCCTGGAGCGAGGCCTCTTCATTATCAGGTTCAGAAGCAGGCGGACAAGCTGCTGGGAGTGTCCTCAGCCCCGAGGAGAGCTGACACAGATGGGAGGGGATGCTCAGAGTAGGGTGGGGGCCCTGGAATTGAAGTCCTGGGTGCGGGGTGGGGGGTTCTTAGACGACCACTCTGTTGCAGTCCTAACACCTACTCAGAGCCACCAACACAGGGCACAGCTGTAATAATTGTCATTATGACAATGACTACTGTTCAGAGAGCTAAGGACAGGTGGCACCCCATTTCATCACCACTGCAGCCCTGTGAGGTGAGTATTGTGACCTCGTTCCCATTTTACAGATGAGGAAACTGAGGCTCAAAGATGTTCTGATTTGCCCAAGGTCACACAGCCTGGGAGTGATGGGGATGGGATTTGAACCTGGCCGCCCCCCATCATGTTCGTGCTCTCCAGGGCCCACCCCTACGGCTTCTGCCAGCTCAGCACCCCTACAAGGCCAGCTCTCTCCCCTCTCCCCTCTCCCCATCTCCCAGGCCCTCCTGCCGTGCTCAGCGACATCCCATCTGTCCAAGGATCTGTTCTGGCCAGATGCAGAGACACTCCTGGGATTCCAGGCCAGGGTGGTTGCTACAGAGAAAGGGAGGGGAAGGGATTCTCAGGCCAAGTTGATGCTGCAGACTCTAGCTTTGCACGGCTGGTCTGGGAGGGTCTGGCAGCCCTAGGCTCTTCCCCGAGGCTGGGCCTTCTGTGTGCATCGTTTGGGCGGCCCCAGCAGCTTGCAGCAAGCCCCCGCAACCTTGTCTGCTCCCTGGCTCCTTTCTCTTGTGGTTGAGAGAGGGGCCCGAGGATCAGCGTGGGAAAGGAGGGTGGAGATTTCTCTTTCGAGGGGCAGGATGAGGGAATGGAGGGGAGGGAGGGGGCCCGGCAGGGAGGTGGGACAGAGGGAAGGTGATGGGATGAAGAGGAAGTGGTGGGGGGTTGCTTTTGGGCAAGGTGGTCATGAGAGGAAGGGAAACAGGAGGGGAATGGAGGGGAGGCAGAGAGGAAAGGAGAGTGCTGTGGGCAGAGATGGAGCTGGGTGACAAGGGGGCGCTGTCTTAGGTACAGAAAGAACCCTGATGTTGGAAGATGGTAACGTGCAGAGGCCAGACAGCCCGGCATTACTACGCTCACCACCTCCGCTCACCTCCTCCAGGAACCACGGGCAGGCGCTTGGAGGCAGCAGCACAGGCCCTGGGATTGGGCGTGCCCGCGGGCTCCCCTCGCTGCAGACCGGGCTGGGAACCGTCACTTTGAAGTCCCTGACATTTGTGGTGAAACGATCCGGTCTGAGGTCTCATTAGCCTCTGCTTTGCTGCACACACCCTGCCATTTAATCTCCCCATCCCTACTTCCAACGCCAAGGTTTGTAAATCTGTCCCGTTGGTTTTATGAAGTCTGTGGCTGATAAGAACTGGACAGTGTTAATGCACTCGAGTTTTTCTCCCCTCTCCCCAGCCCCAGAAGCACTCGGTCACAAAAGCTTTGCTGCCCAGAGGGAAGGAATGTGCCAGAAGAGACACCGTGTCTCATTTTCCACTTCTACTTGAGAGCGGCTTAGTCTGGATGCCGGTGGATTTCATTTTCCCCAAACTAGCGGGACCGCTGCCGTTGGTGGAGACAAAGGAGGCCTTGTGCTTGGCCATCGCCCCAAACCCACCCCTTGTTACTCACCTCCCTTCCTGCTTGTACCGAGTCCCTCATGTGGGTTTTCTGCTTTGCTCACCTGAGACTTGAACATTTGACCCCTCAAAATCAGGGAAGCTTTTTGGTTTCCTTACTGGATAGGACTGTGGTCCCAACTCTAGGGTTACTCAGAGATAAGGGGCACTCTGTGGGACGTGAACATTTCTTAGAAAATTATTTCTCCCTGCCTCTTCCCACTGGCCTTGATCAGCACAGGCACTTGTCTGGCTTAAAGGTTGTGCTTTTACAAGTGGAAGTGGCTGCATACTGATGACCCCTGAGCTGTATACTGATGGCTTCTGGCTTGAATACCTGTTGGGAAGACTGAGACCCATGGGGAGAACCAGTCTGAAGTCAGAGCTGGCATTCTTGGGTCATTCACAGACATCTGAGAACAATTGTGTGGAGTGAAGATTGATTTTTGTGTCTTGTTTCAGGTTCTCATAATCCTTCTTATTCATTTATTCATCTATGCATCCATCTATACATTCAATAAATTGGTCTCCCCAAACTGTGCCAAGGCACCCCAGGGCAGCATGGCTGCCCCACCAGAGCTTTATGATGTATTTTAAAATTTTAAGGAGAACACAGCAATACTCAACATCTGTGGGACATGATGTGAACTCCTTACCTCTGTGTTGTCCACTACTTCAATGTTAGATTGCTCTATATTCCTTTTGATGGCATCATATCTTTGCAAAGCTGTACTTTTGGTGGTTGCTGTGGATAAAAAGCAGGTACCATGTGAAAATCAATATTGAAGAAGAAATGAGAATGACAGGTTGAATCCGATTCCAAGGTCGGAGAAGTTGACTTCCAAGGGAAAGATGACTTCTAGCCTGTGGGGCAGATTTGGGGTTTTATCTGGAGCAGTGGGAACGTCTCAAAGGGATGTGAAGCAGGGCAGTGATGTGAGTGATCTGTGCTCTGCAAAGATCCCTGGAGATCTGTGTCTGGATTGGACTAGACGTGGGGTAACGTGTTAGAGTCCAGCGCAGTGGTCCAAACAAACAACCACAGTGGCTTGGACCCCAGTGATGACAGTGAAGGTGGGGAGTCTGGTTGGCAGATCTGAGACTCGGCTAAATGCGGGATGGACAGGACTTGGTGGCTAACTGTGTAGGGGTGAGAGGAGAGGGAGGAAAGGTGTCTGACATGGGGACACAATGACATGGAGAGGAGAGTTGGAGACAAGGCTCACATGCTAAACGCCAATAAACATCTTGCCCTGCTTTATCTTTCTCGTTCACTTCTGGTTACCTAACCTCTTACAGGGTCAGTTAATTACCCAGTTACTATCCACTTCCCGCACCAGACTGTCAACTCCTTGAGGGCAGGGACTTTTCCTTACTCCCTGCTGTGTCCCAGACTGCACCTCATATAGAGTTCAGAGGCTCCCAGCTTTGTTGGTTCACGATGCCTTAGCGTCTGTGATTTTTTTCAGGGCACCCCTAAGCCAAAAGAAATGCCTAATAGTTCCTTTTGTTGAAATAGTCAGGTGCAAATAACTCAGCAAGTGTTTATGCCCTGACAACTTAGTAGCTGTTTGAAAAATAAAACAGATAAATTCAAAGAAGAAATACATAATTTCATTTCATACTGAGATGACCACAGTTACTAATGCAATGTGTTAAAGTACAGCTTCTGATTCAATGGGTCCGGGTCGGGACCAGAATTCTGCATTTCTCATAAACTCCCAGGTGATGTTCAACTGCTGGCCCAGGATCAAGTTTTGAGTGGGTGACTAAGATGACTGCTGGGCCACTGTTTCCACTCCTTTCCAAACATCCTTTCAAATGCCGCTCTCTGCAGAGAGCTTCACCAGCCCCACGGCAGGAGTTAGAAGTTCCGTTGTCTGTGTGGTGGAATTTGAGATACCCAGCACAGATGCCCCCATCTCCATGAACAGAAATCCTTGCTAGGCCTCGTCCAGGGCTCCAAGTGGCCGAATTCTTGCCTGGGTGTCAAACCCTTTTCAAGAACGTGATTGTTTCCAGTTCCTACTGGCAAGGTGGTCTCCGTGGACTTGGAGTGTGCCAGAAATGCTTGCTGGGGCAGGATGGCTAGCTGCTTCATCCTGGCCATTTTATCATCTAGAGTCACCTGCCTTGTTATGGCTGTGTACCCATCTTGGACCCACAGTGCTAGGAAGTCCCATGGACTGCCAGACATGCAGCTTCCTTGCTGGGGGTCAGGTCCTACTGGGGGGAATGGCTTTCTATCTCCTGGCCTCAAAGGCTAGATTCCTGGTTTGCCAGCTCCTGGTTGTTATGGATGTCCAGATCTGGGGAGGTAAGTTTTCTGGTCACATGCACGGGTACACACAACAGGTGCACACTCACATGCGTGTGCATGGACCTCGGTTAGTGCCCGGCAAAGCTCCTCAGTGAAGGTGTAAGGGCAAGAGGTCGTACCCTCCTGCCAGCTCCAGTCCCTGGGGAATTCAGCCTAGTTTACTGATCTAGCGAGCACACAACATGGGGCTTGGAGCCAGAGCTGTGCTGTTCCTGATTGCTCACAGCATCTACGATCAATCGATTGATTTATCAGTTCATTCATTCCCTCCTGCTATGAGTGTTTATTTACTAACCGTGGCTGATGGTGTGAGATGGAAAGCCAAAGTAACTGGAGAAGACTTCCTGGAGGAGGGAGCACTGTGGTGCATGTGCCTGTAGGTGTGAGTGTGTGCGTGCACATGTACGTAGGTCTATGTGTGACACATACCTGCACACACATTTTTGTGTGGCATGGGCACAAGTGTATGTGTGCATGAACATGTGTGCACCCGCACATACCTGTGTACAAGTGTGTGTGTGCCCAGCAGGACCGTGCAAGCAAAGCCTTGGTGCCAATAACCACAGCTTTGGAAACTTCCCTTGCCTGTATGGATCCCAGGCTGGAGAAGAGAAGCCGCTGTCGGGTACAGCAGATTTTGTAGCTTGGCTTCATGTGCGTGTGAGCACTTGGATGTGTTTTAATTAACTAGAACATTTGCCTGGAAATGAGCAGCGGCGGCAGCAGGCGCGCAGGCAGCTGGAGGGGGGCGGGGCGGTGGCAGCCATGGTGGCGGAGGCCATTGCAGCCAGGCTCCTGAGTTTTCACGTGCCCGGTCCTGGCTGATGGCACCAGGAAGTGGTAGGGTGGCCGGCTGCCCCTGGTGCTGGTCATTGGCCCAGGAGAAAGGGATTCTGGGAGTGGCTAAACTCTTCAGAATTCCCAACAGTCTTTCCACTTAGTCAGCGGTGGCCAAGGTAATGGTTCCAGCATGTGGGTGGGGATGTGTAACTCTTGACATTGCATCCAGTGTGGGCTTTGGACCATGAGCCGTGTAGGACTGACTGACTGTCCTCTGTCTACTCCTAGCCCAGAACCTGGCACATAACGGGACCTGTGCCCATCTTTATTGCATGGGTGAATCAACAGATAAAGGCAACCGAGGCTCAGAGAGGTTAAGTGATATTTCCAGAGTTGCACAGCAAGTTAGTAGACCAGCTGGAAGTTTTGACTTTGTTTCTGGTACTCTTCCCACATCCTTGTAATGTTGGCATGAGGGAATGCACGACATCATTTAGAGGGAAGATGGACTCACCACAGATGTGCACACCTCACCCTCTGCCTTGAATAACTCTAAGCTGTCTGTCCACCATGCTGTCCATCTGGGTGCGGGAAGGATGGTCTTCCCAGGCCTTCTGGGGATGGTAGCACTTTCTCCTGTCAAGAGAAAGGTAGAGAGGGGTGGTGATGACTGGAAGGGAAGGGCTGGGGTGGTCACTTCCTAAGACAAATTGGCCACCAGTAGCTCATAGGCTGGAGTTAGTAAAGAAGATCTCTTCACTAAAATGCTAGACTTTCCCCCAGAATTCCCCTTCCTGTGCCATCCAGTTTGTTCCGAGGCCTCATTCCTACCATCCATCCCTTAGCACCTCCGGAGTCGGGTGTTGCACTGACTTCCTCCCTGGCCTTTGCTTTCTCTTTGTCCAGTTCCACTCAAGGGCCCCTGCCTGATGATTTTGCTGAAATACCCCTTGGTCTACGTCTCTCTCCTGTCGAGTGGTCCAGGTGGTGGACTCTGGGGCTATGATGCCCGAGGCCTGATGTAGGCTCTGCCCCTTGCTGGCTTTGCAATACCAGCAGAGTGGCCTCACCTCTCAGAGCCTCGCTCTCCTTACTTGTGAAGTGGGACGGTGCACTGTGTACACCAGGGCTGCCGTTCACCATGCACACGTGGTCAGAGCCACTGACGCTTGTTAGAGGCAAACTGGGCTGCAACTCCCTGCCCCGAGAGCGCTCTGTGTACTGTGCACTCACACACCCGAGGCTCCAGGGGCACGCGAGGCATTCACGGTACAAGAGGCCAATGGGGCATCAACCGATGGAAGGCGAAAAGCCAAGTTCTGTCGTCATCTCAACTCTTCCTGGGCATTGGCTCACGGAGGGAACTAGCATGAAATCACAGGCACTGTTTAAATAATTATTTCTCAGTCTTTTTCCTGAATGTGTAGCTGAATTCCCATAGGTTAAAAGTGCATGTAATAGAACTTCCAGTGTATCTACATCCATCTATCTATCTATCTATCTGTCTGTCTTTGTCTGTCTGTCTGTTTGGCTGGCTGGCTCTCTGTCTGTCTGTCGGTCTGTCTCTCTACCAGCTGACTGGAATGGCTTCCATTCTCATGCCGCTGTCTTTTCTTGCCTTTGCCCTTGCTATTTCCTCTACCTAGAATCTCCTCTCTACTCACTCCTTGGGCTTTTATTTTTTTCCCGCAGATTAAGACCCAGCACAAGGCCTATCTGCCCTGTGGTGGTGTCCTGATCGGCCAGCCAGACCTGAGCTCTCTGGCCTGACAGGGGTCCTTGTATGGTCCCACGCCGGTCTGCCTGGCCTTGTATTTTCCTCTAACTCCTCCAGCGAATAAGCTCCTGGAGGCACGGCCCTGGGTCTCTTCTTCTTGGTCCTGCGCTGTACCCAGAACTTGGTGGGTCCTCATCAGGGCTGAATGAATGGGTTGGGATTTGCAGCCAAGGCAGAAAGGAGAGTTTCTGCTCGCGTCCATGTGCGCGTGCCGGTGTGTTTAAGTATGTGCGTGTGCACCCACGCATGCGCCCACGTGTCTGTGCACACATGTGTGCGTTTTGTCCCATCAGCCTGATACTCCTGTCTCATTGGATTTCTGAAAAAAAGCGCCTGCTTTAATTTTTCATTAGAAATCAAAGAAGAGAAAGAACGGGCCGACACTGCAGCTGGAGGTGTTTCTCAACGCTGGAGTTCTCCTTAACAAGCGCTCGCAGTCCAGGGCGGCTTCTGTGAGGGCTGGACACCGCCGCTCGCGCTGGTGGGAGTGTCTTAATACCTACGAAATTATCCTGTAATTATTCGGTAATGGAACATCAGGATCTTGCCTATGCAGCAATCTTTCCCTGCAGTGGGCTGAAAAAAATTGCTGGAAAAGAGAAGTCGGAGATGACCAGGGGTACACTGGAGGAGTTGTGGGGTTCCCACATCTCTTTAAAGAGATGGGGTCCCTGCCCTCTGGGAGTCCTGTGGGAAGCACTGATCTCTGTCAAATGAGATTACCCTGCAGCCCATTTCTCCCAGGCTGCAGATGTGTTCAGCATATTTGTTGTAGGTAAAATGATCTTTGCAGACTGTGTCAGGTGGGGAGTAATTACCTGGGCACCAGGGCAGGGTTGAGGGGGGCCTCACCTGCTGGTGGAAACCTGCCCCTGGGCTTCTGGGCTCTAGTAAGGGCCCTGGCAGGTGTGGGGATGCCACCAGGGTCTGTGTAGCCTCCAGGTAGAGCACCTCCTGGTGGGGGTTGGCCCGAATACCGCACACATGGTGGGGTGGGCTGTGGACTTGAGATATTTGCTGATGCTTGAGTGTTTTTTTCAGGAATCTTTTAAACCACGGTTCAGTACTTTGGTCAACTAAGGGAGCCCCTGGGGTGGAGAGCACAGACCCCCAGGCCAGATGGCTGTGAGGGTCCCCCATGCTGTGTGACTGCGGGGTAATTACTTAACCTCTCTGTGCCTCATGTTCTGTTTCTGGAAAACAGGGATAGCAATGATACCTCCCCCACAGAGTCACCGGGAAGATTAAAGAGACAATGTAGGTCCATAGCCCCTTATTTACAGTTCTGAATTCCAGAAAGCCTGAGACTTGAATTGTGTGGGTTTTTGTTTGTTTGTTTGTTTTTTTGGTAACTCATTTAGCAGCAAACTTTGACCTGTCTCCTGCAAAGCTATTTATAATCTTTGTTTAATTCATGTTGGTGATTATCTGTTTTGCTGCAAAATATCAATATGCTTGATTGCTTCTGAGGTGTTCCCACATTCTAAGGAAACACAGTCTATTACTTTTATGGAACACATCTGGCTTCTAGGGTGTAGGGTAGGGGGTTGCGGACAGGTGTACGCAAGGTGTGTAGCACGCCGCACACAGAATGATGCTTAGTAGACGTTAGGTGGAGCCGTCCTTCAACCCCACCAAACTGAACAGCACTGCCCGACCTCTGCCTTTTCCTCCCTCCCCCCACTTTCTCAGCTGTCCCAGGGTGGCAGGTGCACACACGAGGGCACACTGTCCCTGTTCCTCCTGTGCCCTGTAGCGGGTTGATTTGAGCTTGGAATGTGGAGAAAGGGCCAACCCCTGGCCCAGCCCCGGGGCTTGGCTGCTAGATTTGATGCCCATGCTTTGTATCTGTTTCAGATGTGGCTGCTGTCAGGTGAGCAGCTCCCCGCAGGAACAGGGCCAGAAGGAACCCCCTTCACACATCGTCCCTCCACCTCTCCTGGGGGCAGTCAGCTTTATGCTAGAGGGACATGGCCTGGTGCCTGCTGACACCACTTCTCCTGTGCCCCCTGGGTGGCCCGGCACAGCTAATGAGGGATGCTTGGCCTTCCTGGTCGTGGGAATCCCGTAGGCTCGGACACCGCCTTCAGAAGGGGCTGCGGGGTGTGGAACCACATGTCCCTGCGAAGGAAGGCAATTAGGAAAATTGGAGGTGAACCTCCCTTTATTTATATATTTATCTTTTACTCCCCGGTAAGATATGTTTTTTGAGATACTTGCCTCCTCTGTGAATGTGTCTGGCCGATTCCCTAAGGGACCTGAACATTTCTCACGGGGAAGTACCTCTGCTCTGTCCTGCAGGTGCAATCCATTCATACCACACTGGGCTTTTCAAAGAGCCCCCTACACACACACACACACACGCACACGCACGCACACACACACGCGCAGGATGCTTTAACTGTCTAGCCTCAAGCCAGCATTGTCAACTAGCTGTACTTTATCTCTTCTGTCTGGGTTGTAAAACCCAGCAGTTAAGAAAATCCCTGCTTCAGATTAATTGTAGCCTACATTGGCTCAGAGCGAGGCAGTGCGCCGTTTCACTCAAGTTTCACAGCTTTGGGGGCAGCAGGAGCTGGAGCACTTGGGGAAGGACCTTTGTTGGAGATGGCACGCGGGGCTGAGTGAGACAGGACTGGGATTCAGGGCCTGAACTCTTGGCCACCCCCAGCCGGGTGGTTTCCTCTGTCTGAGCCCCTTTGCTGGTGGGGTTAAGCAGGTATGAGCATCCCTGTGGCCTGTAAAGTGGGCGGATCCCTCCCACCCTTCCTGGGCTGCAGCCCGAGGGGTCTGATGCCTGAGGGTGGCTGAGGGCAGGTACAGTCTTTTCTTTGTGGGGGAGCCATTATTTGGGGTATGTGATCTGTGGTTGTCTGCACTGGTCTCTTGCAGAAGCAGGGTTAGGGGCTGGGAAAGCCCTGACATTAACTAGTTGACACCTACTGTGTGCTGTGTGTGTTGGGTGACTGCCTCTCTCTGTGCTCGGCAACATGGAGACAACAACTGGACCAGCCCTGCCTGCATTCTGGCTGCATCTGGGCCCCAGAGGGAACAATCAGCTCCAGCATTAGCATCTTCTCCTTCTGTGGACACTGCCCAGATTTAGGGGAGCGGGCAGGTTGTGCCTGCCCTTGGTGTCTCCTGCCTCCCTGTCCCACTTGTCCCTAGGGATCCCACCTGTGGCCCTGGCATCTGGCAGTTTACAGAACGTCTCCCTAGGCATCATTCTCTGACTCTCACTGCAGCCTCGCCAGGTAAGCAGAGCCAGTGATGGAAACTGAGGCTCAGTGCAGAAAGGCGTGTAGGGCCACAGGGCCCAGGAGCAGGGAGGCAAGGCCAGCCGGTGGCCCACTCCGTGTGTGGGTCGGGGCAAGACTGCCAACTATTTTTTTCCCCTGTGTTTCTCTTCTGAATCCTATCATAAGAGAGCAAAGCTCGGGGCCCTCTGAGGTTTTCTGGGTCCAGCTCTGGCCTCCTGGGCCCAGCCCGTGCAAGGAGGCGCCCGTACTGTCCTGGGTCTGCCGGGCCGGGTCGTGTGCTCCGGGCTGCCCCATCAGCTGCCTGCTGGGCTTGGTTCGGGGACAGTGGAGGGGAGTATGAGCCTGAGGGGAGTCTATGGGGGTAACTGTCCTGCGGAGTCTGAAAGAGGAAGGGCTCCCACATCCTGCCTGGTGGGCATGATGGCCTGGGCCTCTGTGGAAGCCCTTGTAGGAGAGGAGGCAGATTTGAGACTATCCTTTTTTCCCCAACCACATTCCCTGCACTTACTAAGGGCTAACAGTCAGAGCTTGAGGCAGGCACTGAGCTAGACATCATCCCTTTCAGTCCTCAAGTTGGGGAGGGAGGCACCCATTTTTACTATCTTTATTTTACAGTTGAGGTTTATGGCTCAGAGAGGGAAGGTCACTTTCCTCAGGTCACACAGCCTGTATGTGGCAGAGCCAAGATTCAACCCAAGTCCATACACTTGACCTCCACTGCCCATGCTTCTTTCCTCCTGGGCAGCCTGGTGCTTTCTGGGGACAGGGCTGGGGGAGCCTGCAGGATGTAGGATCTGTAGGTGCTGGTGAGTTGGTAGAGGAGGAGCTTGTTCCCTAGGTCCTGCTGCTCTTACTGAGGCTGCTTTAAGTGGCTCTGAGTCTCCTGCCATCAGGGATCAGCCTGGGCCCTGCCAATTGAATGGAGAATGGGATCCCTAAACAGGATTTTTCATAGCCACTATTCACCTGCTGGCTGGAACCCGTATCCAGGTCCCTTTTCTGAAACTCCCTGGGCGTGCAGATGTGCTTTGCATGGAACAGATCCCAGGAAGAGCTGGGTAGGTGAGGGCAGGGCCGGGACGGTAGGAGTCTCAGTCTGGAAGGACTCAAGACTTGCAGACTCAGCTTCCATTGGGAGTGACTCGGGAGCTGTGGCAGCTTGAGCTTCCACCCCCAACACTTCGGAGCCTCGGTTTCCCAGTGGGTGAAATGGGAAAGGATCCTTGCTGACCCCCTCCTCGACATGGGGGTGTGGGGTATTGAGGCCGTTGTGAGCCACTGGGGAGAAGAGCTGCCCTCCTGGGTCTGGGTTGAGTGGTCTGAGGCTCTTGCCACCCCAGGAGCTGCGCACGGGAGATGATTCCCAGGATGGGCTTCCTCTAGGAGTCCTTTAGGAGGAAAGTTTGCACTTTGGCGAGCAGGCCCTGCATTGCATGAGCACGTGGCCTTGAGCTTGGCAGACTCTTTTGCAAGCTGGCCCTGCCACTGGCCACCCCAGGACGCCAGCCCAGGCTCCCCAGCTCTCTGAGCCTCGGTTTCCATGTCTGTGACTTGGGGATAACATCTGCACATCCCCAGGGTGTTGCTGTGGAAATCAGAGCGTGCAGGCGTTTGGGAAGCGTTGTTGCGCTTCAGGTCAGAGCCTTCCAGAGGTCCCATTGTCCTGGTCGGTGACTCCTTACACCTTGTTTAATGTCCTTGATTTTCTTTTTTTATTTCCCCTCCCTCACTCTGGGGGTTGGGGTTGGGGTTGGGCAAGAAATTGAAAGCTACAAAACGACTAGCTCTTGTCTGGTTGTGTTACTAACCTGCCGTCTGACCGTCCTCTTGGGCCTCCACGCCCGTGTGTATGAGTGGGAGCGGCAGCAAAGGCTGATGTCGTTTGTCCTGTGCTGGGCAGTTTACTGGCACCGTCTAATTTAATCGGCACACTTCTCAGGGGCTGCCGTTTCCCACTTGATGGAGGAGGAGGCGAAGGCTCAGGGCTAGTGAGTGGTGGAGCCGGGATCTGAACACAGCCTGGCTTGTGTCCCACGGGGCTGAGCACCGAGGGCTTAGGGCTTCAGGGCATCTGCTTGGAGCCATCGGACGGGAAGGTGAGCTTGTCGTCGGCAGCAGAGCTGCCTCCCGGCCTCCCTGCCAAGCCCGGGAGTGGCCGCTGGCTCGGCTCACCCTGGTACCTACTGTGCACCCCCAGCCCTTTTTTCCCTGGGCCCCCCAGTCTCTGTTCCTTGGCCTTTCACTCCCTGCTCCTCAATTGCCCTAATGACTTAGCCCAGGTGGCAAGTTGCGTAGAGAAACCACTCCAGGGAAATAAGAGTCCTTGCTACCAGCCTGGGCCTCAGGTGTGCGCACAGCGGCCCTCCCTGGGGGTCTGGTGTGAGCTGTGCCTCCCCGCTCCAGCTGTTAGATGGGAACTGGAGAGCTGTGTGTATCATGTGCCCGAGTGTGTGGTGTATGTCACTGTGTGTGTGATTGTGCTTGTGTGGAACTGTACACGTATAACTCCACGTACGTAAGTGGGCGTGACATGTGACTTTGGACAGAACTGTGTGGGTATGTGACTGTGGTGTGTGTATGTGACTGCGGCGTGTGTAGGTGTCCATGTGTCTGTGTGTGTGTTTGTGTGTGCGTTGGAGGCAGATTGATAGCTTGGGGCTCGGGGCCACGGGCCCGCAGGAACGTATGGTGGGGGCTCGCGTTCTCTCTGCTGGTTAAAACACACTTTGTAGAACAGAGTTACACACATGTTTAGATAATTAGCACAAAAGCCAAGAGAACAAGTCCATTCAAAGGGACGAAGCTGGGAGGTGGGGGGCCCACCAGGAACTGGGGGGCCGAGTTTGGTCTCCCCAGCTCTCTGCTGCCTTCGCCGCATTTTGATCGTGCTATTTAGACAATCCCTTTGTTGTAGGATAAACTGACATTGGCTTGCTCGTTTCTGCTGTGAAGTTTGCTGTGTTCCGGGGCCCACTCGGGACAGCCAGGCCATTAGGAGCTGATTAAATGAGCTAATTTTAATTTGTTCAGTGGTTACACATGCAGAGACCTTTCCATGCCCTTTTCTTGAGGCTTTATTTATTTATTAATTTTTTTTCCCCTGAAAAGTAGAAGACCTTCAGGACTCCCTTTTCTCTTCCCATCTCCCCCTAAAAATAAACATATGAAAACATTTAAACAAGAACTTCAGCTGGAAAAGAAGGTCTCGAATTTAGGGAATATGGGCTTAGCCACTTAAAGGTGCCAGCTAGGGGGGCTCCCCGAGTTTGGGAGCTGGGGGCAGGGCTGCTAGCGATGGGCCACCCACCACGGCTGGCTCGGAGAGAGGAGACAGATGAGATTTAGCGGCAATGGTTGAAGACTTCAGTCTCACCTTCAGGTGTTAGCACGTGCTGGGCAGCTGCTCGGATCTCTGTGTCCATCCCTGTTTCCTTTCCTTGGCTAATCTTTATTCATCCCGCTGGTCTCAACGTAGAGATTGCTTTCTCGAGGGCACACTTTTGCACCCCATTCCCCGGTGGCTCCCCTCTCTGGGGACTTCTCCAGCTGTGGCAGATGTCAGCACATATAGAACGTCTGTCTCTTTCATGAGGCTGTGAACGCCGTAGGGTGAGAACCGTGCCTGCGATGTCCCCACCCCCACACCTCCAGCACTAGCATGTCACCAACATCTGTCAAATAGGTGAATGAATGAGTGAATGAATGAATGAATGGGTAGATGACATCTACACTTCTTGAATTCCACTCCACACCAAGCTCTTGATGTCAGGACTCTGGGATCCCACAGAGCCCAAACTGTCACCTGTAGTCATGTGTCCCTGGCCTGCCCTCCCCCGCCCGCTGGTTTCTTTCCTCACTGATGAGGGGTGAGGATTCAGTGTTGAGGGCTGAATCTCTGAAAATGAAGGTAGTGGGTGTGGGGAACTCAGGCTTGCCTGGCCCAGCGCGATGCTGAGCTCCAGGCCCAGGGGGCAGCTCAGGCCCAGCTCTGCTGGAAACCTGACTGAAGGCCGTGAAGAGAAGTGAAGGGAGAAAAATTGCTCGGAGAGTTGGCTTTTTACATCACTGACGGGCCAGCCGGCCTTGGAGGATAATGTGCCAACAGTGGAGGTGCTTGGAGCACAAAGGAGGAGGGATTGTGTGGTTGCAGCCAATTGCCACCCTGGTCCCCTCCCTGCCCTTTCATTTTTAACACGCCTTTCGCTGGGGTTGGGGCACCTTTCAGGGAGCAGCAGGCTTTTCCCTGGAGCTGTGCAGCCGCTGTGGCCTGGCCAGTTTCTGGGGCCTGGTTTCCATTTACTGAGAGCTCCTTCCCGCAGACGGCACCCCACCCACCCCACCCAGGGCCTCTGAGGGGCTGTCCCCCACCCTGTCCTGGCAGCCTGTGTTCCTCCTTTAACCCCAGCCTCAGGCACAGGCACTGAAGCTCTCATCTCTGCAGGAATCCCAGAGCTGGCGGGGGAGTCAAAACTTCCCTGGCACCCCTGGGGCCTGGGGCCCTCAACTGGGTCAGCATCTGGCTGAGTGGCCGAGCCTTTGGCCTGCTCTGTCTCCTCCCCCACACCCTCCCCGAGGCCCTTCCTCTCCCCACTAGCTGGATTTTCTGCCAAGCGCCGCCGGCGGGAGCAGCCACGCTGGGCCCATCCTTTCCCCGGCTGAGGCCGAGGGTGGGGGTGCGTCCCGGGGCTGAGGTCACCAGTAGGGCAGTAGGAAGCGCATCTCCAGCCCTCGCCTGCCCCGCAGCTGGATGCTGGGAGCTAGGGCATCAAACAGCTTGTCCTGGGGCGCCCTGGTGAGCAGGGGGGAGAGGTAAGTGGAGGGGCGGGGCTGAGGGGAAGAATGGATAAAACAGGCTGGTGTCTGTACCAGAACGCCAAGAGTCCCATCAGAGGCTCCTGGCTCCCTGGGAAGTGGAATGTTCGCTCAGAGTGGAATCTAATCCAGGAGGAAGGGAACTGTTTTCCTGGAGTGGGAGAGAAAAAGCGAAGGCCTAGGAGGCACTGGTGACCGGGGTGTCAGACCTGCGCTGGGTCCTACAGTGTGGGGGTGGGGTGTGGCCTCTCAGGAGCACCCTGGTTTCTGGGTCAGCACTGCTCTCCTGGCTTCCCCGGCCCTTCTCTCAGTGCCCATCCGGTGGCCTCCTGGCCTCTCTGTCTCCTGTGAGGAGGCTGGCCTGCATCCCCGATGGCCTGTGCCCTTTGGGCTGGAGTGCTTGCTGGCCCCTAGGCACCTTGGCTCCCGCCCCCTCCCACACCCTCACATCTGTCCCACTTCCTGCACCGTGGTTCCTGGCTGGTGGCCGGGGAGTCTGCCTGAGTGCTTGCCACCCACAAGGCCAGCATGGCCCTGAGCCATCACCTCCCAGGCATCAGTCTCCTCTTCAGTCACAGGGGGACAAGCCAAGAGGACACCGAGACAAGCCTCTGACTGTTGATCACCAGTCTGTGATTCCTGATGGATTCCGTGGGGCCCCGTCGGTGGGTACTCGGCTATAAGCGGGTGTTTCTCGTGGCCAGCCGGTTGCTCTCCTTGGGAAGGAATTGGTGAGTTTCTCTCTGTTTATGTCGTAACCAAGCTACCGAAATGGCAAACTTGGGTTCTGCAATTACACAGCGTTTCAGAAGCAAATTGATAGGATAACGTGTTATTATTGGCTACTGGGTTAATAGCTGTTTTGGCAGGAGTACCAATCCTGCGTGGTGTTGCTGGTGCGGGCGTGAGAATGGTGCCATGGGGTAGAGGGGAATGGTGGGTGCGTGCTGCACAGAGCGGCAGACTGGAGAGGACCCCAGGGACCTCCCTTCCCTGGCAGTGCCTTCTTGGAGGATGCTCAGCCCCGATTCGCTGTTGCTGAAGCCAAGACCAGAGAGGTTGAGAGACCAGCGTCAGGTCACACAGTGAGTCGATGCTGGGGTTGGATTTTAGGTCTCTGTGGGACTGAATAGCTTGACCTGTGACCTCTGAAGGCAGAACAAGTGCCTTCTCTCGGGGCATCACATTGGCATTTCGGAAAATGGAGATTTAGAATGTACCCATGTTAGCCCGTTCCAGCTTCAGGGCTTTTGCACCTGCTAGTCCCTCTGCCTGCAGTGCTCTTCCTCCAGATTCCACCTTGGCTTGCTTCAAGTCTCAGCTCAAGTGTCACCTTGTCACCTGGAGGAGCACCCCACCCTTCCTTCACCCTTTTCCCTTATCCTGCTCTCCATTTCGTCGTATTGAAACCTGACTTGCAACAGACAGATTTATTGCTTTATTATCATTCTCCTCTCATCACATCGTCCCTGCTCTCTGAGGGCAAGGACTCTGTTATGCTTGCTACCTTGTCCCCAGAGCCTAGAACAGGGCTGGCAGAGTAGACACTTGGCAATATTTGTTGAAGGAACAAATGATGTAAATTGTAAGGTTATTTTAAAAAATGGCTGCCATGTAACAGGCAACCGATTCTTTCTCCTCTTAGAGGGTGGTGGGAGTTGGGGGTTCCTGTTAATTGTTTCTCAGAGAGATGGACAGCAGGACGTCCCTTAGGGATTTTGGTAACATCATTTCTTCTTGCTATGAACACTCAGAAGGGAGTGAGTTCCCCGTCACTGGAAGGGACCAAACCTGTGGCAGAGGGGACTGAAGTACTGTTGGGGAGTGGATTGAGTACATGATGGGCTCAGTGCTAGGACAGTGGGGTCTGCTCTCTCTGTTATGTGTCATTAGCGACTTCTACTCCAGATCCTTGGTGTGTGAGGACGTGGGAAGCTGAAGATGCTCCGGAGAAGGGTAAACTGAGAGTGGGAGGCATGGCTCACTGAAGGCTGGAGCCCTGTGGTTAACCAGGGGTCTTCCCAGCGGCCTCTGCTCTTGCTGCCACTGATCTGGAAACAACCTGCAGTGAGTTTACATTCATTGAGCATTTCTCGTGTGCCCGGCGCTGGGCCAAAGTGCTTAACCTGGATTATCCAATTTAATCCTCACCACAACCAGAGGAGGCAGAAGGTGTGCTCTGTCCATTTTCCCCCTTGGTGAGGCTTAGTAACGGATCCAAGGGCACACAGCTGGTCAGTGGTGGAGATGGGGTGTGAACCTTCTGTCTTGGGGCTTCCTGGACAGCCTTCTGAAGCCCCTGGGATGCAGGCTCCCCAGGGCAGTGTGTTTGTTGCCCCAGCACTTGGAGAGAGCCTGGCACGAATGGAGTAGGTGCGCAGTAAATATTCAGAGAATGAATGAGTGAATGCAAGAAGTTTCCCAAGATGAATAGGAAGTGATTGCTTTGTACTGTTGGCCCATTTGGGCAGGGAAGGAGAAGCCCAGGGCAGCAGTGGCGAGGAAGGGGTGATACCCACGTGTGCTTGGCTGGCCTGACTTCCTCCCTGGAAAACCTACAAGGGGGCCACTTGGCTCCTAGTGGGGTGGAGGGCGTGCTTATTTGTGGGTGTTGGATAGTCAGTAGGGAGATTTCGGGTGAGTTTTGGAGGTCCCTGGTCGGGGGAAGACATACATGCACGTGAAGGCTCACGCGCACAGACACACACACAAACACACACTCCAGTGTCTTGGTGGAAAGAGGTATCCACTTGTCCAGTTTTACCAGACAAAAATGCAAACTCTTTATCCCACACTAAATTACACTGCTAAGGCTGTACCTTTAATAATCTCAGCTTATTATTTTATTAAATCTATCCATTTGTTTTCTTCTGGTCTGAATAAATAGAAGACCTGTACCCACCCACCCCCAACTCTTTCCTCCTGTTCACTCCCAGCGTCTCCTTTGTTAGTACTGTTTCTCCGGGGATTCAGGCTAAGGCTAGGGAGCTGAGCTCAGCCTCCAGCCCTGACCCCCCCACCCCACCCCCACCACCCCCCACCTCCACATACCCGTGCTCTCTCCCTGGTTCCAAGAGGTTCTTTCAAATTAAGGAATGACAAATGCAGGCCGTACTGAAGACTAGACTAATTGCATTCTACCACAATGTGTGGACACCCCAGGGACCTGGTGACACTGGACAGGCTCTGTGGGGGCAGCCCCTCTGGGCCCAAGTGGTCAAGCTAATGGTCAAACTCATTAACCCCTCAGCTTCCAGCTGGAGCCTCCACCCGTCAACCCCTGGGCCTCCACGTGACAGGGGCTTCCTTAAGTGGCTCCTGGCACCTTCTTTGTCATTAGCTTTGTCATCCATCCATCCATCTATTCATCCATCGTCCATCCATTCATTCTCTCATTCAGGTATTCACTCATACCATGGTTAGAAAGTGACTTCTTTAGACCAAGCCCTGGGGCTTCAGTATTTCATCCTTTCCCCACTCCCTCCATCCATCCAGTCATTCATTTATTCACACCATGGTTACCCATTCCTTTCTCCTGGACAAGACCTGCAATGTACCCTTTCATTCATTCATTCATTCATTCATTCATTCCTTCATCATGTAGTCAATCATCAAGCAGGGATCCTGAAATCTGGGGCTTCTCAGAGTTGTCTCTATGCAGTTCTAAGCCAAGAGTGCCTGTGGGGAGGCCCTTACAGAATAACCCAACAATAACATTTTTAGGAGAAGATGAACTAGGACGGATGAAGCCCTGTTTAGAGGGAGTGTGAGCCGGGGAGTGAGGGATACGCAGCTCACTCACAGCCCGCGCCCAGCACTGACTCATGACCTGGCTGAAAACTCATCCATCCATCATTCACTCCTGGAACCTTCAGCAAGTGTTGGGGATCTACTCTGTGCCTGGAGCTGAGATGAGCTGGTAACTGGCTCTGCCGGGGACGGCGGACCCTGGCAGGCTGTGGATGTAGCACCGTCCTCAGGAGTGCTGGTCGTCTGAGCCGGGCTGGGGGCAGTGTCTCTGCTTCCGAGACCTCCTGGGGAATGATGTCATGGCCACAGGCTGACACATTGTGTGCAGGCTCCTGGGTGACCCAGCACTTCCCACAGGGTGCTCTTTCTCAGTTTGCGCCTCTGCATCACGTCAGTCTTCTCAGCCTCCTCGTGTGTGTCTGTGTGTGTTGGGGGGCTCCCATAAATCCACCTATAATGTATTGACATTTCATGAGGTTGGTGAGTGGGGAATCCAGACCCTCCTGGCTCTGCTGGATGCTGCCTGAGGGCAAGTCTCCCCCTCAAACCCCAGGTCCTCAGTATCCCCACATGCGCAACAGGTGGTGGCTGGGCACTCCCAAAAGTCTATTTCGGCCTCTGAACCTCGGTTCCTCAAATGTAACGTGTATCTAGTGAAAGAATTATGAGTGGGTTAAATGCATTAATATACGCAGAACATTTATGACCAATAATATAAGTAAAGAAACAACATAAATAAAGATGAGCCTGGCATAGAGTAAGTGGTCGGTGAGTATAGTTTATGATGAGATATTTCAAGTCTATTTATGACAGTAGGCACAGTGTAGGGTGAGATGAGGGCCTGGCCACCGTGTAAGGACGTCGTGGTCATTCAGGTTGAAACAGCAGAGGTGGGAGGGGGCAGGGGTGGTGTAGGGGCGCCGAGGGAAGGGTCAGGGATGCCAAGGAGGGACCAGGGGGCCACATGGCCCAGTGGTGATGTTCAGGACTTCACCTGCCCTGCCCCACACTTGGAAATGGAGTTGAGGGAGTGCTCCTGGCCACAGCTGCGTCGTTTGGGGGGGGTACCTGGCATGCCACCCCAGCCACACCAGGTTCTCCTTCTCGCTGTGGTCCTGGGCCGGGTGGCCACCTCCCCGCCTCTGCCCCTGCGCCTTCCCTGGGCCTGACAAGCTTAATCTCCTCCCACCACCGCCGAGGCTGGGCCTGGGGAGGCCTCAGTCATTGAGGGTCGACAACTCGGCAGCTTAGCAACAAAGCCCACAATGGCAATTTTTCTGGAGGCTGAAACATGAAAATCTAGGGAAAATTGAAATTTTCTCTGCTGAGTTGTAGATTTGAATGAGTGTAAAGGGTGTGTGGGGCCCCGCAGAGGGGCTGCATCGTTGGCACCAGCACATCAGTGAGAATCCTAGGGCTCTCCCCTCCCTGCGGGCCAGGCCACCTCTTCTCCCCTGCCTGCCTCTGCCGAGCCGGAGGCGGGCCGGGCGCTGTGCTGGGCAGGCAACGCCACCTCCAGCCCTCTCACAGCTGCAGGGGAGGGAGGCACACACCGAGAGCCCCGGAGTTCTGTGCAAAGTGTGGGTCAGAACAGGGACTCCAGGGAGGGGGGAACAGAGCCACTTTTAGGTATATGCAGCCCAATTTTAGGTGGCTCACACATTTTTTTTTTAGTAATTATGTATTTATTTTAATGGGAATCACCAAAATATCATACTCATGATTTCATCAAGGTAATTATTGGGGATTACGCTCAGGTAGGTAGCACTGTTAAGCCTGAGCCAGGTGAAAGGACAAAGTTGAATGATAGTAATAAAAGTAAATGAGAATAAATAGGGTACAAGTCTGGAAGGTGGCCCGAGCACGACAGATCCTTGGATAGACTCGGCTCCCTAATCTAGCGCCACCACCTTAGGTAAGTGTGGTGGATAGGTTTCCTGAACATGGAGCCTGAGGCCAGGACTTGGGTTCAGCTTCTGTGATCGGGAAGTAGGAGCTCCAGGAAGCAGGTGTGAGGGGCAGGAAGAGTGAGGCAGGGAAAGGGAAAGGTCACTACTGCTGCGGACCCCCTGGCTGGATTCTGCTCGGACCTTCATGTGTGTGCGGGACCCCCAACAGGCTCCAGTCCCCCTTTGGTTGAAGGCCACCTCGGGGGGCGTTAGCTCCCCCACCTTCTGAAAAGAGGCAGAGCCCTGAAGGTGAGAGCTCCGGAGTGGGGGGCCTTAGACCCACCACCGCTGCAGCCGCTGACCCTGCAGGGCTGTGATGTGCTCCCCGAAAGCTCCTGCTGCAGCCGGCCCCTCTCCATCCCTCAGTGTCTTCTGTAAAATGGGACCAAGCTTGTGACTGTCTTGCACAGTTGCCCAGTGGGCACTTGGCACATCATTGGTGCAGAGAGAGCGAGTATTTTGGGGGAGTGCCTTAGTCCCCCAGGTTGTGGGAGGCTCCTGAGTTCTCCAGATGCTGGAGAGGGTACCCTTGAGATGGGATGGATTTGAGCTGAAAAGCAGAGGATCTGTGCTTCGAGGTCAGACAGCGCACCTGACTTGTCCATGGAAGTCTGGCCTGAGGAGCGTGCCCCCCAAGTGGTGTCTGGGCTGTAGATGTGGATACTACCCTAACATCCTCCCAGGATTCTCGGCTGGGCCTCCAGCCTGGGCTCTAGGTGAAGCTGGCTCTGCACAGGGAATGTTCTTCCTCCTCAGTGGGCATCACCCACTCAGTTTCTTTCCCTCAGATGTGATTCCCACACACGCATCCCACAGGGTTCAGAGCACAGACTCTGAGGTCAGGTGTCCCAGTCAAAGCCCAGCTTAGCCATTTCTGACTGATAAGACCCTGAACATGTTACTTAGCCTTTGCAAGCCTCAGTTTACTCATCTGCAAAATGGAGGCTGGCAGTAATAACTCGTCAGACTGTTGTGACTGAAGTGAGATAATGTGCGTGGCATGGAGCAAGCACTCAAATGTTTAGCACATAATAAATGTCATTTATTATCCATGTGTTAAAACATATAACATACGTGTATATATATAGTATGAAATAGAACATACATATTAATCATTTTTCCATGTCTTTAAGCTGTAGATTAGAGGCTTCCAGTTCTAGGTTAGAGGCACCCTGTGGTTGTCTCTGGTACTGGGTTTTGTGAAAATTATATGAATCTGGTCATTTATTCACATTCTTTATCCTCACTGAGGACTTCTTCTGTCTACACTGCCATTAAGAAAGTCAGGATACAGGCTGCATTCTGCAGATGAGGTTAGGAGAGCCTGGAGGCCAAGGGTTTTCCTAAGGTCACATAGCTGCCCAGGGTTGCAACCAGCCCCAGAACCAAGGTGCTGGTTCAGTGCTGGTCCAGCCCTCTGGGACAGACCCAGGGCCAGTCCTGGGGGTTTTGCTGCGTTCTGCCTGCGGCCAGCCAGACTCGGAGGGGATGAGCGCGGATTCTCCCCGGGCCTCCCTCTGGGAGCCCAGAGACCTTCCGAACCTGGCTCAGGCCCCGCCCGGATGCCCTGCCCCTGACCTCCCCCTGGCGCCTGCCCTGATTGCTGTGATCTCAGAGCTGAGCCCAGGTCTCTGGGGACTGAGGGGCAAGGCCCCAGGGGTGGCGGGCTGCTGAGCGGGACCTGGTGGGGCAGTAGGTTCTTAGGACAGGGGTCCCCTGCCGCAGCTCCCAGGCCTATACCTGGCACCTTCTCTCGTGCCTGCTCCCTGGAGGAGCTGGGCTGGAAATTAATTTCAGGGGCAAAGCTCTGGAGTGGCCATACGATGGAGACTTTGGCCTGCTGTTCCTGAGCCTCTGATGTCCATGCTCACTCCCACACGGGGTGTCCCAGACTTTGGTCCTTGGTACCCACCTGCCAGGATTTTTGCAACATTCGATGGTCACTGGTGCTATGATTGCCCTAGTCTTTTTCTTTAAATCATCTTTTTTGTACTTTAATTCATTTACTTAATTCTGCAAGTGGAAAAACAGTATCATTTGCTGTAAGTAGGCAGTAACGTTAAAAGTAAATTAAAAACAGACCCAAAGAAAACCCCACGTTCAAGTAGTTCCAGCCAGAAGCTGTGGCAGTCTGAAAACACTGAGCCTTGGGGTCTGTTCTCTCTTTGTTGGGATGTGAAAGAGAGAAATTAAAGACACAGCACCCAATGGAGCCCTTCTCCTCGGCCTGATGTGAAGGTTGAAAAGGGAATTGAAGGGGCACTCACTTTCTCACTTTGTGTATCAGTGCTAAGGCCAACTTGGCTGTCCCCTAAAATCCTCACGGGCTCTAACAGTGGTGCATATCCCATGTTTGAGGGTACGCCGATCAGTGGAGTGCCTCCTCCTTCCTCAGAGCCCAGTTTGAGTGCCCCCTGCCTCCCCGCGTGGCACCTCCTCCTTGCCCACACATCCCTGATCCTGCCCAGGAGTGAGCCATCCGGCACTCACGGGCCTTCCCAGGGGAAAGCTCCCTAGAGCCCTACAGATGAGCAGGAGCTGTGTGTCCGTGCCTGTACTCCGCAGACCCCGAGGATGCATTGGACTACTGCCTTCTTGGGCCCCGATGAACACCATGAAATGAGGGCCTGTCTCTTAGCCACACAGGAGACCCCCCTACGCGCCCTGCCCCCATGGATGCTCCAGGAGGTGAGCAGAGCGGGGCGCTGAGTAACAGACTGGGTTTGGGTGGCTGTTGGAAGGGCATCCGTGGTGAGCACTTTGGCCTGAACAAAGGCTCGGAGGCTGCACCGGGTCAGGCATGCTTGCTGGTAACAGCTTTGATGGCTTTCCAGAGAAATAGTGGCTCATTCCAGTTTCCTTCCAGTAACTGCTGTGAAACTTGGGGCAGCTGCCCTTTCTGGGTCCCAGGTGTCTGATCTGTAAAATGGGAAAATGATGATGGGCAATCACGTAGGACAGACGTGGGGATTTAATGTGGTAAAGCTTTTGAGGAGGTGGGCTCCGTGCCTGCCACTCACAGAGGGCTCTGCAGCTGGTGGCTGCAGGGTGGGGCTGGGCTGTGGGCAGTGGGAAGTGATACCAGTTTGAGGTTGAAAAAATGGCTCAGTGTGACTATATCCCAGACCTGAAAGGATGCAGGGCACAAAGGGGCACCCCAAGGACTCAAATTAGACAATGATGCCAAGTGCCACAATTCAGGGTGAAAAGTGGCCCAATGCCAGTGCCCTAAAGTCAGGGAGGACACCAATGGTGGCAGAGGCAGTCAGGGAAGGCTTCTTGGAGGCAGTGTCTTGAAGCACGAGCACCTACTGAGCAGGCTTGGCGTGCCGTGGTGGCAGTATGTTCTCCAAAGGTGTTGCTACGTCCCTCCCCACAAAGGAGAAAGAACATTCTCTCCCTTTCAGAGCCTCAGATAAGGGTACAGCTGCGGAAGCCACATACTCTTTCCCCTGAAGTTGGCAGAGGAGATGCCTGAACACTTCTCAGAAGCTTCGAGGACTTCCAGACTGTAGCTCTGACATCTGCAGCTAAAACGTAGGGAAGAATGCTATCCAAGTAAGTTTAATCCTAATCAAAGGATTATTTTCTTACGGAAAAGCTTCACCTATACTTAATAGTGTTAAATTGTTCCTGGTACCAATTAGACTTTTAATGTTGCTGTTCCCTCCGGCAGCTGGAGGATGTGTGTGGTTTGCGTTTAATCAGAGTTAATTTTTTTTTTTGGCTGGTTCCGGGGGAGGGGAGGAGACAAGGAGACTGGTGTTTGGGGGTTTCCTTCTGGTCCTGCCAGGGCCGTGTCTGGGTGAGAGGTGCTGGGTGCCTCCGAGTTTGGGCTTCTCTGTTGGGGCAGCGGTGGACATCTCCAGAGTGTGACCCAGAGTTCCCTCGTGCCCGCCGGAAGGCGGCTGGAAGGTTCTGGCGCCACAATCCTGCCTGGCGAATCCAACGCCGAGTTAAATCTATGAATTATCCAACAATTTCTGCAGCAATAGGGTGAGTTATTATTGATTCACAGAGCACGACAAAACATCGCTGCATGAATTAGCAAACAGCTGTTTCTAATTTGAGTTTAGAACGGTACACAGAGGAACTTGTTTCTCTGTTCACTCCTTTCATTTATAATGAATTTTAATCACCGCTACAGGTGAGAAAAATGTAGAAACAAGCTTGTATCTTGTGGAAGAAACAAAGGAGAGACAGATGCTAACAGATTTCCAGTCTGTGATAAAAGGGATGTTTTGGTACACTTTACATGTAATTAGAGTGCAGCTGTTTCCAGTCCCAGGTCCACGAACACGGCCGAATGTGGGCTCCGCCGATCTCCAAAGGGAGTAAAGAAAAACAGTGATTCAACCCCGAAAGCATTTTGCTTTCTCTTGAGTCGCTCAGAGAGCCCTTTGCTCCGGCCCTTGGCGGTGTTGTCTCGTGAAAGCTCACGGAGATAACTTCAGAGGTGCTTTTTCCGCACCTGGGGATGGTGGGAGGCCGGTGGGGTGAGGTTCGGGTGTGCAGGGGTCCCAGGCCAGGGGGCTGATGGGAAAGCCTTCCAGAGCCCCTCTGCTTGCTACAAGCGCTCCATCTTTGGGGAATGTCTCATGGGGGAATGTTGGGGGCCCTTCTTTTCTGGCAGGAGCTGATCACGACACCCTACTTTAGCTGGTTTGATCACAGCCAGCTCTCGGTGAGTTGACGAGTGCTGGCTTAATTTTTTTTCCTCTGGCCTGCTTAATTTCTGCAATAAAACTCAAGCTCAATTGCATTTTCAATATCAGTGCTAAGTAAATTTGTCTAAGGGATGGAGCAGCCGGGCAGGCTGTGTGTTCTGTGAGGTCAGAGGCTTCAAGGGGAAAGGCGGATGTCTCCTTCTTCCTGTCCTGTGCGTCCAGCAGACCTTAGGGACGGCAGCCCTTGTGGATGAGGGGGCAGGGGTGTTCTAGGCGTCAGACCTCATCCCCCATCCCCTCTACCGTGAGCCTGGAGACCCAGGTCCAAGCCCTAGCAAGGCTGTGGGTGCCTTAGTTTCTCCCTCTGTGTAGTGAGAGGGTTGGGCTGGGTGCTCTTGAAGGCTTCTTTCCTCTCGGATGTAACTGGGATTGCAAACGGCAAGGGCCCTATGGGCCTTTATGCAGGTTGAGTGTCTTTTGCTTTGAAAAGCATGTTTTGTAGGGGTAACTGCTGGTTCTTAAGCTAGACCTTCCTGGTTGTTCATCAGGAAGATGGGACCCCTCACCGTCCTGTGTCCACTCAAACCATCTTGGTTGTTGCCTGCCTCTCTCTCTCTTTATCCTTCTCTCTCTCTACCGTATGACCTTATGTTGAACTGGGAGCCAGCAGCATTTTTAGAAAGCATTCCTCATATTCAGCATGTTACTCACTTATTTCATCTGCATAGCAACTCTATAATCAGGACTATGACTATTCCTATTTTACAGGTGAAGAAACCGAGGCTGGTTTCTTCTGTAATATTGAGGAGGTTCATTCACTCGATGGAGCTGGGATTCTAAGGCTCCGGCAGAGTCCAGCTGCTGGACTCAGCCACCAAGCAAACACAAGTGCCTTTGCTCATGATGGGGAAGGAGACCCTGCAGGTCTGGACAAACAGGAGAGTGAGCACACCTGGTCCTAACGGGGAGCCACAGCGCTGCTCAGTTGCTCATGCGCCAGACGTGCATCCTGTGTCTCCAGGTCTTTGCCTTCTCCTTCCAGAGCACCCAGAAGTGAATGCGGATGTTTGAAAACACTTTGAGAGTCCCTGATTTCTAACTGTTGGCATTTTTACCAAATAACTGATAACTGAGTGGTCTCCAGCCCGTCTAATGGGGGGACAGCCGTGGTGATCTGTGTCCTCCAGCTCAGGTCCTCATTTCTCTTAGTCCAGCTGGCTGACAGCCCTGGGCTGGGAGTCCAATCAGCTTTTCCATTTACCATCTGCTTTGTGACATCGGGATGTGCTGTAACTCCTGTTCTGTTTTCTCATCCATGGGGTTGACCACCCAACTTACTGTGTAAACCCAGCTCCTTTGAGTGTGAAAGAGGGATACCAGCTGGGTGGGACGCTGGGCTCCACCCCAGTATACCTGGGTGTGTGGCACCCTGCTTACTTGTAACATGGGATTAACAACCTCCACCACCACCTCAACCATGCAGAGTCGCTCCAGTGTCAAAGGGATAATGGGTGTGAAAATGCTGTGTAAAATTATAAACGCCATAGAGATGATGGGGCTTACAATTAATGATAATTATATAAGTTACACTAGTAACCACCTTCATTTTCTGTAGCCAATATTTAGTGAGTATTTAGCAGCATATATACATTACTCATTTTGTAAGGAAGACATTCTTATTATCCCCATCCTATGGATGAGGAAATGGAGGCTCAGAGAGGTGCTGTGACTTGTCCACGGTCACACAGCTAATGAGTGGCAGCTTGGTCTAAGCGAGCCTGTACTCTCAAACCATGGCTCTGCTGTCTCCCAGGGGCTGATGTCTCCCCAAGTCTCTTCAAGGTGATGCCGATGGTTTTGGCTCCCCAGAAGGTTATTAAGGGTCTTAATGGCAGTTATTTGCTGTCAGGTGGCATTTCAGGAGCCCCTGGAGACAGCTAGAAAAGGGCACGCCAGCCATGGCTTTCAGTCTGTCGGGAGGTCTGCGGGCACTCAGAGGCTGTGCCAAGTGTCCCTTAGAGGCGGGTCAGAGACTAGGACCCCACCCTTCACCCACCACGGCCAGCTGGAGAAGCGGCCCCGAAGGGCAAAATGCCTTCTCCCTCCTCCCAATTTTGGGCCACTGACCTCTGCATGCCAGCCTCCACCCACACACTGTCCACTGCCCCCCGAACCAACCACCCCTCCCCAACCTGCTTATTTTTTATTTCCAAACTGAAAGAATGATCCCCGCTTTCCCTGTCTGTGGCCTCGCTGGGGATGATGAAATCAACTCTGCCAAGACACTGTGAGCTCCCTGGAGCAGGGAAGGGTGAATACCTGTGGCAATAGGAATTGCTATTTTTATTATTATTTTTTTTTTGCCAAAATCATAATTCTAACTCAAGATTTCAGGTGGAGCCACATCGGCTTCTGGTAGCTGGGACGCCTTGGCCTCCCTCTGAGGAAGGACCCTCCAGCTGCCTCATCCTCCTCCTTCCCAGGGTCTCTCGATTTCTCAGGGGTTGGACGTCTATCCTTTACACCACACCCTCGTCTCTACCTTCAGGAAAACCAAATATCTACATGCATGACTGACTACTGCTTACATGAACTGTTTCCCCACCTCTTTCAAAGTGCTTCAAAGTGGCAAAGCGATGGTTTAGGGTTGAAACTTCAGACAGCAACTAACTGACAGGATTGGGAAGATAAGAGCATAGAAACCTAAGGATGCCAGATACCTTCTGCACCCCTCAGAGGTCAGAGCCAGCCTCTGGTAATCCACCACAAACTCTGCCCACTTTGGGACATGGCTTTGTGGCAGGTGGGGTTGTAAGGTGTGGGGCCTCCTCTTGGCTCTCTTTAAGTTGTACATGTTGGCAATGAGTAGCTTCTGCAGTGGGGCAGGCCCTGAACTGGCACTCAGGGCCCAGAAAGGCAGTATTGTCCAGTGGTTAGCAAGTGGGGGTCCGGGTAGTGGCGCTTGCCACTTGCTAGCTCTGTGTGCCCAGGAAGTTGCTTTCCTTCTTGGAGCCTCAGTTTGTACAGTTTTAAAGAAGGGAGGTGTAACAGCACCTACTTCATAATGATGTGAGAATCAGATGAGAAAATGCTGGCAAAGGATCTGGCTTATAGAACATGTTCTATAAACAGTAATTACTTGGTTTTTATGAGCTTAGTCCTGGGCCTGTGTGCTCCTGCTGTGTGGCCTCAGTTTCCTCATCTATGAAATAGGATGAGTGATGGTCTGTGAACTTCCTCTTGCTGACCCCCCTACCCCCCATCCCCCGCACTAATGTTGACTTTACATAAGTGGATGTCCTTGAGTGGAGGAGTATTCTGGGATGGATGGCCAGCTTTGGCACCTGGTAAGAGGTAAAGAACAGGACAGGTACTCTTGTCCCCTTCTTGTTGGTGGGCCTCTCCCTGGGCCTAGGTTGAGTCTGGATTCTGCCTCTGGGGGCTGAGCCCCTGGTAGACGCTGAGAGAATGAGGATGCCCCATGCAGGCGGGCACTCTGGCCTGGTGGCCTCTGTCTCCTACTGGGCCTTCATACCAGGGGATCCAGGTCCTGACTCTGGTCTGGTCTGTGAGGGGCTCTCAGGAAAGCTCACATGACAGTTTATTGGAAGCAGCCCCAGGAAAGGGCCTCAGAGATTGCCCAGTCCAACCTGTCACAGAGGCAGAAGCACCCCCATCTCCCAGCAACAGAGTGACATCTGGAACCAGGGTTCACCAAAGATCTATGTTCCCTCTGCTGCACCAGGTTTACAGGTGTTGCAGGGGAAACAAATTTGGGTAACGGCTTGAGATTTCCTAAGAAGAAATCAGATGCACCCAGATGCTCCCCACCCTCAAGCTGAATTTTCATCTTTTCTTGTGTGGAAAAAGCCACCTGTCTGTTTCTGGTTGCTTCTGTGCAAAGTGCAGTCAGTGCTGTGCCCTGAAGCACATTAGTGTCTTGTCGCCTTGGGCTCTGGGGAGCATTGATCTGTGCTCCCAGGATGCCCGGGATGCTTTCTACCCACTTTGGATGGGCCTCATCATCAGCTAGGTTGCAGCTGACCCTTTTCTGTGGCTGGAGACCTCTCTCTGGACTACAGCCCAGCTCCCTGGTACCTGCCAAGTGCTCTTGTCTCTGCTTGAACAGCAGAATTTTGGGGACACTGCCCTAAAGCCTCCTTTTTGAGATGGGATGCATAGATCCTTTCTTGGAGAAAACCTGATGGTTAAAGTCTTCTTCTCTATCACTGGGAATCAGGAGACCCTCTCTTTCAATTTGCTCTGTGCCCTTTGAACATTGTACTCATACGCTCCTCTGCTCATGGCAGACATCACCAACTGATTTGGCACTCATTTCTTCTGAGCCCAGATATGGCCTCAGAATCCTCCTGAACACAGCACTGTAGGCGACCACTAACAGTTTACCATCCCTGCAAGTTCTCTTCTCTCTCTCGGCCTCAGCCTCTCCCTCTGTATCATGCAGGATTGGCAGAGGTGGCTCCTGAGTCTGGGGTCCTGTTTCTTTGAGCCTGAGGAAGGGCCACAGTTATTCTCATTCCTGGAATTCCAGATGGAGGCAGAGGGGTTGCTCCACCTGGAGCACCACAGAGCTTTGTCTTGTGGGGAACTTGTCTTCTTGGCAATTTTCACTTCCCCAAGGAAACGGCTGAGTAGCAAGGAGACCTTTTGGGGCTTCATGAAGAAGGATCAAGCCTTTTTATGGCTACTGTGGAGACAATCTGGATGATTGGAGTATTGTCCAAAATTACTTTTCTATTCATCCAGATGGAACCCTGGAGGCCAAAGTTCTAACTTCCCATGTTACATGGAGCCAGATCTCCTACTGGACTCTCTGTCCAGTGCTCTTTCCTCTGCCCAGCACGTCTCCCACTGGTGCCTTGCTGCTCCAAGTCCCTGTGCTGTGCATGGTCTGGGGTGCCCGTGGGGTTGGGCCAAGGTGGGGTGCACTCGCGGGAGCCCTTGGTATCCAGCAGTCCCCTGCACACAGCACTTGTGGACTTGAATGGAAACTTTACTCCGGGGACTGCTCAGCATTTGTCCCCTCTGGAGCCTGGTGGTCATTTTTATTCACTTGAATGGAACTGCCCAGCCTAGGGATGTCCATGAGACCCAGAGCTGCTGGGCATCAGCTGTTTTCACCTTCCCAGGGAACCCTCCCCGTGTTCTCTTCAGAGCAATTTTTCCCTCTGGTTATCACTTCAGTGATGGAGTGATAACTCCTCCCTCCCTCCTCAGCCTGTGCCCCTCGCTGCAGGACGGTCCCCCTTTCGGCTCACCCCTGCGGCCCCCTGGGCTGGGCCACTCTCCCTCCCCTGTCCAGGCACTTCCTCGATTCTCTGTGACAGGAAGCGCATGGAGCCGAGCGTCCCAGCCATCCTCTGCTCCACCCAGACAAGGCGCGTCTGAGGCCACGTTGTCACTGCTGCCACCTCAGCGCGCGGAATTCACCAAGTGTGGCCACGTCAGCTTGGGATCCACATGGCCCTTTCTGCCGCTGGTGTAGTCTGAAGCCCAGTGTTCTTTTTTTCTCCCTAATTGAGTTTTTTTTTTCGAAATGCCTCCTCTCTTTTGTGCTTATTTTGGTTCTCTTCCTGCAGTAGACCGCAAAAGCCTCCTGCTACCCATTTCCTATCAGGCCTATTTTCAGGATTAGTCATTTTTAAATGACTTGAATCTCCTTTCTGAAGGTGATTTTTCTACTCATTTTGTTATATTTCTTCGATCGTGCGTGTTCTGGAGGGCGAGGGTCTGGCATTAGTCATTGGGTTTCCCACTTGATTGTTTCATGTGACAGTGCCCCCTCCCAAAGGAGAGAGGCAGGGTAGTATGGTGAGTGAAAGCACCGATGCAGAGCCTGCTCACTGGGTTTGAATCCTGGCTCTCCTGTCTGCAAGCTGTGTGACTTTAGGCAAGCTACTCAGCCTCTCTGTGCCTTAGTTTTCTCATGTGTAGCTGGAAATAATAATAATACTTACCTCATTGGACTGTTGAGAGGATTGAATGAGTCAGCACATATAAAGCTTTTAGAAGAATGCCTGGCATAGAGTAGAATCTATATAAACATTTACTTGGAAATGAAAAGGTGGTTGGTTGAGCTGGATTTTCTTGGAAGCTACCTTCTTCTCGCCGAGTTCTGAAACGTTCACGTTGAAGGGGACCTTGGGGTTGCCTTCACCCGGTTTCTCCACTCCTCTTTCTGCACATCCACCCGAGGGCGTGTGCTGTACTGGCTGCACGTGGGTGGTGGCTACCAGTCAGCAGGAGCGGAGGGTTACTGCTGTAAGGAAAGGAACCCCCGTCCTGTGCTGGCAGCCCTGCCCGTCCATCCTGAGCGCGCCGGCCTGGTCGTCTCTCCAGCGTGCTCCTGGAACAGGAAGCTAAATGTCCCTAAAACAAAACACGTTTGGAGGGGCACGACAGCTGCCGCCAAAGTTAAACATTGTTAGAGTAAACGGCTTTAAACAGGGCAGTCTGGGTTTGGGTCTTTGTCAACATGCCTATTTCCCCTGATTGGGCCTTTTCAGTTTAAGAAGTCTTATTTTCATTTCAATTCAGATGATTATAATCTCAGCAGTTGCTCAGTTTGTCGCTCCCAGAATAATGTGCTTTGCTTTAGTTTTGAGACTTGTTTGCAGAAAAATAAAGGCACCCAGGCAGCCCCATAAGGCACCTCAGGGACTGCGGTGCTGGGCCAGGCTGATTCCCCTTCTCCAAGACGTGGGGGAGCCAGGGCGAGAGTAGACCCCACGCTCCTGGCCACATGTCGCTGGGGCATCCAGCTGTGTGACTCAGGGCAAGCTGCTCACCTCTCTGAGCCTCAGCTTCCTCATCTTAAAAATGGGATGTTACCAATGGGAGGATGAAAAAAGATTAATTGCAGTTAATAGAAGCACTTAGCTCAGTGCTGGCGCTTGGGACATGCTTACTAGCTATAGCTGCTAATTTTATTAGCGCTAGTAGTGCTAATTAGTACTAATTATTATTATTGGCCAACTAATGCCTTTGTTTAACAGCTTTATTGAAGTATAATTTGCATACCAGAACAGACACTTGTTTTAAGTGAGCAGTTCTGTGACTTTTCGTAAATAGAGCTGGGCTGCCTTCACCGTCATCCAGTTTGCAAGCATTTCCATGATCTCAAAAGACATCTCTTGCCCATTTGCAGTCAATCCCTGCTCCCTCCTCCAGCCTCAGGCAATCACTAATCTGCTTTCTGTCTCTACAGATGTGCCTTGTCTGGACAGTTCATGTACATGGAATAATAGTGCTTTTTCACATGAATGTTTTTCATCCACTCCTCCCAGTGCCTCTGTTTTTTTCCAAACGTGTGAGCTGACCCCAAGAGTTGAGAGTGACGCTTTGCGGGCAGACAAATGAATGGAGGGGGAGGGTTTGAGTGCAGGTATCCGCTCTCATCCTCGGAAAACGTGAGTCAAAGATGTGTCTGGGCTTGGTCTTTTGGGCAAGGTGTCTTCCTTGTCTTCCTCGCCTATGAACTGGCGGGCGTTTGAGCCTGGGTTCTCCACTCATCAGCCCAGCCAGCTCCAGCAAGCTCCAGCCAGCTCTGGCACCTCCTGGGCCTCAGGACTCCTCTCTGCAATGCAGACGATGGGCCATCCCTGTGGTTCTGTCAGGGCTCCATGGAGAGCCAGACCATGACTGCACTGGAGCTTTCCACGGGGCCCCTCACCCGGTCTTACCTACACAGGTGTGGTCTTACATGACCAACCTGTGTCAGGGGGCCTGACTGGGGAGAGTCGCTGTGGCTGTGCCTCAGTTTCCTGGTCTGTAACCTGTGGGAGGGGCCTTGGTTCCTGCCTCCTGGGAGGTTGAGACAGCCCTGAGCGAAGTGCCCGGCACACAGGAAGGGTTCTGTGCCAGCTTGTGTGAGTCTGAGCTAAGATATCAAAATAATAAAAAGCCTGTGGAGCCTGGCCAGGGGGCAGGGGCCGAGCGGGTCCCGCAGCTGCCCCAGCTCCAGCCAGCTCCTCCCTTGGGTCCCTTTGTCTGCACCCCGTGGAGCCCAGCTGGCAAGAGCTGGGAATTACCAGGCAGGGGCTGGGGCGCTTCCCGCCGCTTCTAATCCGAGGAGCTGGCAGCAGATGCGTCCTGCCCGTCCGAAGGCCCTGTAACATGAGGCCTCCTGGGGAGCAGGCACCCTCTCTCTGGGAGGCACCCTGGGCTGGGCTGGGTGACTGGGCTTCAGAGGCGGGAGGCTGCTGGGAGATGCGGGACTCTGGGCTGGGAGCTTTGGAGAGCAGCATCCTGCCAAGCAGAGCTCTGCCAGCAGTGCCAGCTGAGATCAGGCAGATCTTCAGACGGTCAGGGCCAGGGGCCGGGGTGGGCATCGGGGTGATGTAGGGTGTAGGAGCAGGCTCAGAGCCAGCTCTAAGGGACCGTGAGAGACCCTCCAGTTAGCCTTACTATCTCTTCAAATCTTGAGGTTGGCAGCTGTGGGAGCCCGGGGTTATGGGTCCCCCGGGTGTGAGCTGTGACTCCATGATGGTGTGTTTGTGTCTGCAGGTGAGTGTGCATGGGTGTTCAAGCTTGTGTGTGAGTGATAGTGGGAATGATGCCGTGTGAATGGATGTATCTGTGAGTACGTGACTGTATGTGATTGTGTGTGAGTGTGATGGTGTGTGTGTATGTGTGCAAGTGTGTGTAGGTGAGTGTGAGTTGGCATGTCTGAGCCCATGTGTGAGTTGTGGGAGTCATGTGTGAGCTCTGTGTGTGTGTGTGTGTGTGTGTGTGTGTATGTTTGCAGGTGTGCGTGCCGGTGCCTGCCCAAGCCTGAGACTGCGGTTCCCCTGCCCTTCCCTTCAAGAGGGTCTAGGCTGCCTCTGGCCAAGAATTTCTGGGTTAAGTCTGTGAGACTTCTCTTAAGACCAGGCTGGGCTGACTGGGGGCCGGAGAGGCGGGGGCAGTGGTTTATTTCCTCGGGGTTAGAAGAGCAAGGTCAGTGCAGCCGAATCTGAGCTTTTGTTTGTCTCTCCCCTGCTTGTAGCAGCCTGCGGTCCGTTTCATTCATTATTAAGTTTTAAATCCACCCAACACGAAACTTGAGCCGTGGAACTCGCTCCCTGCTCGGGCTGGCTTGGTTCAACCCCTGCTGTGTCTCAGGAAACTTCACTGGTTTTATTTGCTGTGTCTTGGGTGCCTTTTTTTTTTCTCCCAGAAACAGCCACGCCTTGGTTTGTTTAGTTTTCCTCTGAGACTGGCCAGCCAGCAGAGGCCAGGGATGGGGGGCGGGGCAGGAGTGATCCCCTTCCCTGAGTGTCCCCCTCCCTGCCACGGTGGATTTAAGGACCACTAGGCTCTGAGCTCGGTGGCCATCTGGATCCCAGTCCCATCTCTAATCACTGCACCATCGGGCCAGCTCTTGGGGTCCTGAGTGGACTTGGGGCAAATCCAGAGGTGGAGAAGGAACAAAGAAAACATCCCCCTTTGGGATGGTTTGGGCTGGGAACCCTGCAGCCCCTTCTCAAGTGCCCCTTGCTTACCTCCGTTTGTGCTCTTGGGCTGATGCCATATACCTGTGATTTCTACCTCATGTCTGTCCCTGAGGCAGCAGCTCCAACTTCATCAGTTCCTGATTCCCCACTGAATGCAGTATGGCTGAATTCATTAAAGTAAATTTTATTTTCTTACAAAGTTCTGCCTACGCCCCCCTGCACCAGTGGGATTTCCCCCCCAGACTAGGAGGGGGTGGGGGAATCAACCCCCAGGTCTTGATCAGTTGATGGGACTTGCCTCCTTTTGGCCTGTGGGGCTGATGGTCTGTGAGGTCATTTCCGATAACTTTTTTCCCAGGCTCCTCCCCACCCCCAAATCAAGGAAGTGGCCGAGACTTCACCTCTTGTGGGAGGGTGGTACCGCATCCAGCAAGGCCCCGTGCGGCAGGTGTTGCTGCGGGGAAAGGCATGTCCCCTCCGTATCCTGCCATGCCTCTGCCACCCTCTCTGCAGACGGGAAGACCTGCATGTCCACTTGCTTCCACCCCCGGGGTCCCTCCCCCACTCTTCCTGCAGCAGTTGGCCAGCTGCACAGCTTCAGCCCGCGAGCTGTCGAGAAGCTGGCTCTGTCCTTGTTTCTCGCGGCCCTGGGAATTGCCTCTAATCTCCTCTCTGCCTTCCCCCTGCAGATGGTGACGACGACCCACAACTCTCCTGGGTGGCCTCGTCTCCCTCCAGCAAGGATGTTGCGTCACCCACGCAGATGATCGGAGATGGGTGTGACCTCGGCCTGGGTGAGGAGGAAGGGGGCACGGGCCTGCCGTACCCTTGCCAGTTCTGTGACAAGTCCTTCATCCGCCTGAGCTACTTGAAGAGGCACGAACAGATCCACAGCGACAAGCTGCCGTTCAAGTGCACCTACTGCAGCCGGCTCTTCAAGCACAAGAGGAGCCGCGACCGGCACATCAAGCTGCACACGGGTGACAAGAAGTACCACTGCCATGAGTGCGAGGCGGCCTTCTCCCGCAGTGACCACCTCAAGATCCACCTGAAGACCCACAGCTCCAGCAAGCCCTTCAAGTGCACTGTCTGCAAGCGTGGCTTCTCCTCCACCAGCTCGCTGCAGAGCCACATGCAGGCCCACAAGAAGAACAAGGAGCACCTGGCCAAGTCCGAGAAGGAGGCCAAGAAGGACGACTTCATGTGCGACTACTGCGAGGACACCTTCAGCCAGACCGAGGAGCTGGAGAAGCACGTGCTCACCCGCCACCCGCAGCTCTCTGAGAAGGCCGACCTGCAGTGCATCCACTGCCCCGAGGTCTTTGTCGACGAGAACGCGCTGCTCGCCCACATCCACCAAGCCCACGCCAACCAGAAACACAAGTGCCCCATGTGCCCCGAGCAGTTCTCCTCGGTGGAGGGTGTCTACTGCCACCTGGACAGCCACAGGCAGCCTGACTCCAGCAACCACAGTGTCAGCCCTGACCCCGTGCTGGGCAGCGTGGCCTCCATGAGCAGCGCCACGCCAGACTCCAGCGCCTCCGTGGAGCGAGGCTCCACCCCGGACTCCACCCTGAAGCCCTTGCGGGGCCAGAAGAAGATGCGGGATGACGGGCAGGGCTGGTCCAAGGTGGTCTACAGTTGCCCCTACTGCTCCAAGCGGGACTTTAACAGCCTGGCCGTGCTGGAGATCCACCTGAAGACCATCCACGCGGATAAGCCACAGCAGAGCCACACGTGTCAGATCTGCCTGGACTCCATGCCCACCCTCTACAACCTCAACGAGCATGTCCGCAAGTTGCACAAAAACCACGCCTACCCCGTGATGCAGTTCGGCAACATCTCCGCCTTCCACTGCAACTACTGCCCTGAGATGTTCGCCGACATCAACAGCCTGCAGGAGCACATCCGCGTCTCCCACTGTGGCCCCAATGCCAACCCGCCCGACGGCAATAACGCCTTCTTCTGCAACCAGTGCTCCATGGGCTTCCTGACCGAGTCCTCCCTCACCGAGCACATCCAGCAGGCCCACTGCAGTGTCGGCAGCGCCAAGCTAGAGTCTCCAGTCGTGCAGCCCACGCAGTCTTTCATGGAGGTCTATTCCTGCCCCTACTGCACCAATTCGCCCATCTTTGGCTCCATCCTGAAGCTCACCAAGCACATCAAGGAGAACCACAAGAACATCCCGCTGGCCCACAGCAAGAAGTCCAAGGCGGAGCAGAGCCCGGTCTCGTCTGACGTGGAGGTGTCTTCCCCCAAGCGGCAGCGGCTCTCGGCGAGCGCCAACTCCATCTCCAACGGCGAGTATCCCTGTAATCAGTGCGACCTCAAGTTCTCCAACTTTGAGAGCTTCCAGACCCACCTGAAGCTGCACCTAGAGCTGCTGCTGCGGAAGCAGGCGTGTCCCCAGTGCAAAGAGGACTTTGACTCTCAGGAGTCCCTCCTGCAGCACCTGACGGTGCACTACATGACCACGTCGACCCACTATGTGTGCGAGAGCTGCGACAAGCAGTTCTCCTCGGTGGACGACCTGCAGAAGCACCTGCTGGACATGCACACCTTCGTGCTGTACCACTGCACCCTGTGCCAGGAGGTCTTCGACTCCAAGGTGTCCATCCAGGTGCACCTGGCAGTGAAGCACAGCAACGAGAAGAAGATGTATCGCTGCACGGCCTGCAACTGGGACTTCCGCAAGGAGGCCGACCTGCAGGTGCACGTCAAACACAGCCACCTGGGCAACCCGGCCAAGGCACACAAGTGCATCTTCTGCGGGGAGACCTTCAGCACTGAGGTGGAGCTGCAGTGCCACATCACCACACACAGCAAGAAGTACAACTGCAAGTTCTGCAGCAAGGCCTTCCACGCCATCATCCTGCTGGAGAAGCACCTGCGGGAGAAGCACTGCGTGTTTGATGCGGCGGCTGAGAACGGCACGGCCAACGGGGTGCCCCCAGCTGCCGCCAAGAAGGCCGAACCGGCTGACCTGCAGGGTATGCTGCTGAAGAACCCCGAGGCGCCCAACAGCCACGAGGCAAGCGAGGATGACGTGGACGCGTCGGAGCCCATGTATGGCTGCGACATCTGTGGGGCTGCTTACACCATGGAGGTGCTGCTGCAGAACCACAGGCTGCGGGACCACAACATCCGACCGGGCGAGGACGACGGCTCGAGGAAGAAGGCCGAGTTCATCAAGGGCAGCCACAAGTGCAACGTGTGCTCGCGGACTTTCTTCTCGGAGAACGGCCTCCGGGAGCACCTGCAGACGCACCGGGGCCCCGCCAAGCACTACATGTGCCCCATCTGCGGCGAGCGCTTCCCCTCACTGCTGACACTCACTGAGCACAAGGTGACCCACAGCAAGAGCCTGGACACCGGCACCTGCCGCATCTGCAAGATGCCACTGCAGAGCGAGGAGGAGTTTATCGAGCACTGCCAGATGCACCCCGACCTGCGCAACTCCCTCACCGGCTTCCGCTGCGTGGTCTGCATGCAGACGGTCACCTCCACGCTCGAGCTCAAGATCCATGGCACCTTCCACATGCAGAAGCTGGCGGGCAGCTCGGCCGCATCCTCCCCCAATGGCCAGGGGCTGCAGAAGCTCTACAAGTGTGCCCTGTGCCTAAAAGAGTTTCGCAGCAAGCAGGACCTGGTGAAACTCGACGTCAACGGGCTCCCCTATGGCCTGTGCGCTGGCTGCATGGCCCGCAGCTCCAACGGACAGGTGGGCGGCCTGGTCCCGCCCGAGCCTGCCGACCGGCCCTGCACCGGCCTCCGCTGCCCTGAGTGCAGTGTCAAGTTCGAGAGTGCTGAGGACCTGGAGAGCCACATGCAGGTGGACCATCGTGACCTCACCCCAGAGACCAGTGGGCCCCGGAAAGGCGCCCAGACGTCACCTGTGCCCCGGGTAAGTGCAGCCAGCCTGAGCCTGGTCCCTGCTCCTTGGGGCTCTGCGGATGTCCAGAGGAGCCCCTGTGCTGAGCTCTTTATTTCCGGGCAGTGGCCCCCCTCGTAGCCCAGAGAAGCAGCGCCGTTGTGCAGTGGTTAAGCACATCTGCTCTCAGGTAGACTCTGAGTTTGGACACCAGTGTTGCCATTTCCCTTCCTGTGTGACATGGGGATACATCATCTATCTCCCTAGGCTTTATTTGCCAAGTGCTCATCTGTAAAATGGGAATAATAATGTCTCACCTTCATAGAACTATAGTGAGGGGCCAAGGGCACAGTGTGGGTAAAGGGCCTAGGATTGTGGCTGACGCTGTGAATGTGCCCTCGTTGTTGGCTGTCTCTTGGTTATTGATCAGGGGTGGATTTAAGTGCTAATTGCGTCTTCTTGGGCAAGTCACTCTGCTCCCTGGGCTTTAGATTTAGGATTCTTCTGACAATTCATAGAGGTAATATGCACATAAAGGGCTTAGAATCTGGCACTTACGGCCTGTCATATTAGCAGTAATCACCAGCTGGTATCATTATCACCAACAGCATCATTATAGTTAGTGCAGTTGCAGTTGCTGGTACATGAAAGGCCCTAAGCACGTTTCCAGTTACTTTATCATTAATGTTTGATTAGTTGATCACATTTGTCCTGAGCACCCATTATCTTCAGGGTGCCTGGCAGCCAAGGAGAGTCAGAGATGGACCCTGCCATGGGGGCTCCCAGACCAGGAGGGGCCACAGACCCATAATCAGTGGGTTTCAATGAGGCAGGGGAAGTCCAGCTACTGGAGGGTCCACAGCGACCCTGGGAATGGTGACCAAGGGGCACCTGCAGGTGACAGGCATAATGGGTCCAGGGATTCCCATCAAATCTGTGTTGTCTGCTTCCAGACCAAGGAGGTGCCAAGCAGATCTCAGGAGTATCTTTCCCTTGAGGGCCGCTGCTGGCACCACTGGCAGGGAGGCAGGATTTGGGGAAGGGCCACCTGTCACAGGCACCTGCTGGAAGACAGGGATGTTTGCTGAGGGGGTTTCACTGCAGGATCAGAACTGGGGCCTGGGACTCTGGGATTTTGAGGAGGAGAGAGAGTGAGAGAGAAGGAGGGCTGGAGAGACCCCTAGGGGGTCTCCTGGCCAATTCCCCAATGAGGCCAATGAGCTGGAGGACCCAGCCAACAACACCTGGCTGCAGAGAGACGCGTCTGAATAAGGACAGGGCCATGTGTCTTGCTGGGGACTGAGGCCTTTCCTCGGAGGCCTGTCTGGAGCAGAGAGCTCCTTTTAGGGGTGGTAACACCCCACTTTCTCAAGGCCTTTTGACTGTGCAAGTCCTCTAGGAAAGGGTCCAGTAGGACACCCTTCAGGGGTCCTGAGCACAGTCCCATCACAACTGCCCAGCTCTGTCCTCCTCAGCCTCAGCCTACTGGCTGCCAGGGTGGGTGGGCTGGAAACCATATGGGCCCGGGAGTCAGATGGCTTGCGTGAAAATCTCCCTCTTCCAGTACCCACCCGTGACTTGACCTCTCTGGGCTTCTGTCCTCACCTGTAAAGCCAGAGGGTAATAATAATAACAGTAGTGACAGCACTGTAATAGTGTCTGTCTCCAAAGCGGGCATCACCTGGGGGCCGTTCTGCTTGTTAAAACGGTATCTGCTGTGGTCTGTGGGTGCCTGTCCCTCCTCAGTTGTCAAACACTGTGACTGTTCCCCTGCTGACCTCAGTGTTTTGCCTCGAGGATTAAACGACGAAAGAAGCACTGGGCATGTAGTAACCTTCACTTGTAATTTCCCCATTTATAGTCACAGCTCACACTTATCGAGGAATAAGGATGTGTCAGGCACTTTCTATCTGTTTAATCCTTATGACACTCACCTTGCAGATGAGGAAAGGGAGGGAAGGGACAATTAGGCAGTTTACCATGAGCCCCCGGCTTTCAAGAGGCAGAGAAGGAATTTGAGCCCAGGTCATGTGTGGTAACCCAGCCTGAGCTCTTGGCCAGCCCTCCACCCAGTACCTCTGGGGCCCATCTGGTTGCCAGAGGGGAGAGGCCGGCTTGGGTGGGGCCCAGGCCAGTCAGCCCAGTGTTTAGGTGGTGGGACAGTGGCAGGGCCAGGCCCCTGTATGCCCTTCTACTGCCTTTTCGGCACAGTCCACACTGTGCCGGGGCTCCAGATGGCCAAGGGGCTGCTTCTAGTGCTCCCAAGCCCTCCCACTATGGAAGCCTCCTCCGTCCTGGTCTCTGCCCTGGATCCTGCATCAGGCACCACTTCATAAAGCCCCTACTGTGTGAGCGCCCACTCTTACATTGTTTCCATGGAAACAACCCGGACCTTGGCTGTGACCCTTGCTTCGGCAAAGAGAGGGCCCCGGCTTAGAAAGGTGGAGCCGTATACCCAAAGATGCACAGCTGTGCATGCCAGTGCAGGGCTTCAGACCCGAGGGGGCCTGTTTTCTGGAAGGCTGACAGGCCTTCCTCTCCCTGTCCCTGGCCTTGTGAGAGGATGGGAGCTGAAACTCACATCTAGAGGCCTGGGCAGATGGGCCATTTGCAGAAAGGAGCTAGACAAAGCCCGGGTACCTCCCCAGCGGGGGCATAGCCTCTGGGGCCTTGCCCCCTGCCTGGGCACGCCTCGGGGCAGGGGCCCAGCTGTCTGTTCGCTCACCCTTCCCTCCCCCAGGACTCACGCATACAAGAGCAGACTCTGGGGGCTGCACAGGGGCTTGGGGGCTGGCAGGCTGGGACCCTCGGGAGTGTATCCATAGCAACCAGCTCTCTGAGGACTGGGTTCCTGTGGGGCCGAGGCTGCTGGCGGCTGGAGCATGAAGCACTGAGGTTTCTGCCTCCCCCTCTGTTTATTGATAATAACAACCTCACCCCAACTTCAAGCTTGTGTGGGCAGACCCCGGCCCCCATCGACTCCCCAGAGGCTCACGGTGCTTGTGAGGGTGAAGGGTGAGGAGGTAGACTGGGTTCTCTCATGGTCCATCTTACAGCAGGGTAACAGATGTCCAGGTTAATGGCTTGTCCAGGTCTCAGCAGCTTTCTGTTACCCAGAGCAGGACTGTCTGGGGTGGTCTGGGGCATGGAGCTAGGGGCGGCAGCTCAGATGGTGGCTCTGGAGAGCGCTGCCTGGGGTCGAATCCCAGTTCCCCTTACTCACCAGCTGGGGGCTTTGGCCAAGTGATTTAACCTCTTGAAACTCCACTTTCTCCATCCCAAAAGTGGAGCTTGCAGAGTGATTATGAACATTGAGAGAATAAACAGTGTCTGCACATAGTAGGCGCTCAATAAATGTGAGCGGCCATCATGATAGTGGAAATTCAGCAGCAAGGGCCGTCTTTCCCTCTCCTTCTCCTCTCTCCTCCTTTCTCCACCATCCTCAAGTGTGTTCTTTCTGCTCTGGGTCCCTCTGAGTCTGCTTGGGGCCATGCTGGGGGAGGCAGCCCTGGCTAAGGCCCCAGGGTTCAGCTTTGGTTCAGCTGGCCTGGGCCCCGGGGAAGAAGCTCATGGCAGAGGAGACGCTTTGAATGCAAAGTTCTATCTTCCTGTGGTTGCATCTCCCATTGGGGACTGAAGCTCTAGGGAAGGAGGGGGTCTTTGAGGGATAGAGTAAGGGAGATGGACCAGAGGAGGTGTTGAGGTGAGGGCGGGCCGGGTGGGTGGGGGCGGCCAATTGCCCAGCAGGAGAGAGACAGAGTGGGAGAGTCCTCCCCTGCTTTCCCTGTGCTGTGCTCCACAGCCTGGAGGACCGCACAGCTCCCGCCCAGCTCCGGACCCTGAGCACCCCTGGCCTCACATGCAAGGCCAGAAGGGCCATCTTTGTTCGAGGATATCTGGGTATACATTAGTGGGTGTTGGTGCTGGTGAAACTGTGTGTGTGCGGGTGTGTATGCCTGAGTGTGAGTGCGCATGTGTATACTTTTGAGTCTACGTGTGTGTCCACGAGGGTTGGTGCACTCCCTTGTGCCATAATCTGCTTGTGCATCTGTGGGTGCATTTAGGAGTGATGGGTGTGGCTACTAGAGTTCCAGTAAGAGAACTGAAAGCTTGAGTGTCACTGGGGATGCTGCCTGAACTTGTGGTCCGTGAGGACGTCTCCACTTCTCAGTTCCTCTGCCTCCTCCCTTGAAGCCTGGAGCTCCCTTGATCCCCTGGAGCCTGTTTCCCCAGCAGGCAGGGCTCAGCCCTCTTCCTGTCATGGAGGGGTGGCCATATGGTGGGAGGGCATTTGGGGATCCCCTCTCGTCCTGCCCAGGCTCCTCATGATTCATTTTCCAAGCGCAGTGAGCCCACTTCAGCCACCTGCCCCGATCAGGAACAGCACTTTGATCATGGACTGTCCTCCCCACTGGTCTGGTCCAGGCATGGCTCTGGCCTCCAGAGACCTCCACTCACGGCGAGGTGGGACACCATCTCCCTTGTCAGGCAGGCTCCTCTCGGCTCCCGGGCGATGGAGCTTCCTGGGGTGTGCTTATTCTTGCACTTACTTGTTCATTCGTTCATTCAATCACTCACCATTCATTTAAGCATCAAGGGCCCTTACACTTGCCAGGCAGGGTGGATGGGGGCCACATGTGAGGGGGAACGAATGATTTTAACAGTAGAGACCTTGGGTTCAAGGTCGTGCCCCTCCACGAGCATAGACCAGGAGCTGAGCCAAGGCGGGCACTTTGGGACTGCACCCCTCCAAAGACTTCAGTCCCTGCTATCTCTTCTGGCCTGAAATCTACTCTGCCTGCTGTAAGGCCAGCTCCCCAGGTCTGTCCCCCTCAGACTCACCCATTCTTCCCAGAGTGTTTCCATGCAGAATGCCTGCCTCTGCGCCCAGTGCTGTGGCCGTGCCGAGGACACGCTGAACGCCAAAGGCCCTCTGGTCTTGTCAGCGTGGAGTCTGGAGCCTGAGCAGGGACGCTGCCCCAGAGCCGGAAGCTCCCCGCGCCCGCGGTTCCAGCTGCTTCTCCATTCATTGGTTCAACAGATATTCTCTTAGCCCCAGTAAGAACTATGACACAAGTTCGGTGATTATCAGGTGCTCCCTCTGGGCCGGGCCCTGTGCTGGTGGCGGGGATCTGGGATCCCTAGTCATCTTGGGTTCTCTTTGTCCCTTCTGCCCTAACAGAGGGCTTTGCACATATTATTTTGCAACTTTGCTCGTTTGTTCAACAAATGCTTCCTAAAGCACTTAGTCCTTGCTGGGACCTCACAAGTGGACAGAACTCACCCTGGCCCTCTGGGTCTCATGGTGCAGTGGGGATCAAACAAATCAATTGGCCACGACAAAGTCGTGTGCAGATCAACTAGATGCTTTCCACATATGCTCAGGGCCTGGGGAGGCCCTGAACTCACTCTGGGGTGGAAAGAGAAGGCTTCTCAGAAGAGGTGACAACTGAACCGAGTCCTCAAGGATGGAGAGGGTATTCCAGGTGGAGAAAATGGCATAGACAAAGGCCTGGAGGTGAGACCAGACCCTTCAGGACAACTGCAGGTCCAGGTGGGGCCAAGCAAGGAGCTGGGACAACTGGGCCCCCTGGTGGCTCGTCCGGGCTGCCTGGTTGAGGGTTGGGCTTCTGTGCTCAGCTGAGAAATCCAGTCTGGCCCTTTCTTCCAGAGGCCGAGGGAGGCTCCATCATCCCTGGAGCCAAAGTGGTCTTCAGAAAACTGGGATATTTTGAATTCCCATACCACCCTCCCATACGATCCCTCCCCCTCCAGAAAAACCCACAGCCACAAGCCTTCCCCTACATGGGCAGTCCCACCTCTGTCCACAGTGGGCTGGTTCCACAACCTCCCGGGCTTAGTGGTCAGACAGAGTGCCACTCTTTGGAACCAAGAAGGTTTGAAGCTTCATTTTTCTGCCCCTTCCCCATAAGGGCAGGTGGTAATAGCTCCCTGTGTGTGGAAGCCAGATGTAGGATCCCCTGGGGCCTTGTGTGACTAGGGCAGATGAGGAATTCATCAGTCACCCCTGAGTGCCAGAGTTTGTGGGAGCAGTATCCCCTGCTCGGCCACTTGGTTCTTAGGGGGGTAAGTAGATGAGAGAGTAGTTGGATGGGTGCAAAGAGAGATGGGTGGACGGATGGATGGGTGGATGGATAGGTGGGTGGGTGGATGGATGGATGGGTGGGTGGATGAGTGTGTGTGTGTGTGTGTGTGAGTGTGTGTATAGATGGATGGATGGGTAGACAGAGGGTAGGTAGATGGACAGATGATGAATAGACAGATGGATGAACAGATGGATGGATGTGTAGATGGGTGGAAGATGGGTAGATGGACTTGAGCACACCCCACACAGAACAGCCTCCTCCCTCAGCTTCCTTTCCGTAGTTCTGCTCTGTGCCCTCACCTTGGGATGGGGCAGTCTCCTCAGATCCAGCAGAGGAGCAGCTCCCTTGGAATGGAGGCTGTTTCCCCCTTTTCCCTAGGCTGAATCAGAGGTGGATTCAGAGCTGAGTGGGAAGAGAATGGCCTGGAGAGACCTGGGAGGGAACCAGGGCTGATCTGGGAATTTTTGAGCCAGGACCTTCAGGAACTTTTGCTTTCTGCTCTTTTCTGCGTCCTGACTGTCTAAGTCCTTTCTTTTTGGTTTCCAAACAGAAAAAGACGTACCAGTGCATCAAGTGCCAGATGACCTTCGAGAACGAGCGAGAGATCCAAATCCACGTTGCCAACCACATGATTGGTAAGAGGGTGTCTCCTCCCGCCCGCACTGCGGCCGCTCATCGGGTTTGAAATTTGCGGTTCCAGTCATCCTTTCACTGGCTTTTAGGGTGAAGGATGGAGTCACTGCTGCTGTTTCAGAGACATTTCAGATGGGCTCGAAAATGTCAGAGCTGGAGCGCTTTCTCCATCCGAGCCTTCTTTTTGTGGCTTCACTCACGTTACAGTCAAACTTTTGACAATCTCTTTTGTTTCCCAGCATAAATTTCCCTCCATTTCTGAAATGCTGTGCTTTCCAGTTGTCAAACACTCGGGCGATTATGCTTTAATTTCGGATGTCATGACATTGAATAGATTTAACCACTCACATTTCCCCACTAAATGTGGGGAATTCCTCAGGCACATTGTCAAAACAGAATGCTCTACAAGGTTATTTCAGTGCTTTTCCTTTTCCTCTTCAAGTAGTTTTGGATGTTGGCAAATTCAACCTTTTCAGAAGGGAGCTTTCAAAGTTCCATCATGTTCCCACGTGGTCCAAGGGACGGAGGGAAGCTCTGAGGTCTCCCTTGCCATCTGTGGGTGGGTGTGGTCTCCCTGGTGGCTGTGGAGGCCCTCACTGTAAGAGAGGGCGCTGTGGATTTCTGGTAGCACCGGGCTGGCCCAGGGGAGGGGCTTTGGCAGCGAGGGTCTCGGGAGCTTCTGGAATGGTAGTGTCCTGGGTCTTAGGTGGAAGCATGGTCACCGTCTCCAAGGCCCTGCAGTCTGGACAGTGTGGTGTCAGTCCTGATTTGAGCACCCTGACCATTACTTCCTCCCCACTTTTCCACCTCTAACATCTTTCATCATAGTCTTAACAACAGCCATGCCAACAGAGTACTATTTTACAAAATCCTGGATTGCATCCATTTAAAAAGGTCCATTTAAGTGTACAGCTCAGTGGAGCCTCGTGCACTGAGCACACTTATATCACCAGTGCCCAGGTGAAGAAACAGACTATTCCTGCATCCCAAAAGCCCCCCTCTCAGCCCCCTCCAGACCCTCCCCCGACCAACAGAAAGGCCTCATTATCCTGATGTCTAACAGCATAGGTTACTTTTGGTTGTTTTATATTTTATATAAATGAGATCACATAGGATCTGCTCACTAGTGTCTGATGTTTTTCGTGTTCACATTAGTGCTTGTAATTGGACATCGCCCCCTTCTCACTGGTGTGTAATATTCCATCTTGTGAGCCTATCACCATTTATCTCTTCTTGCTACACATCATGAAGGGCATCTGAGTAGTTCCCATTTGGGAATTGTTTCAAATAGCGTGCTGCTGTGAGCATTCTTTCATGCAGCTTTGGCGAGCACACGCAGGTGGTTTTCATAGGGATAGCTCTCGGACTGATAGTGGTGGGTCGTAGGCTATGAGTAGGTTCGCCTTCAGTAGATACAGACAAATAAACTTCCAAAGCAGTTGTAGGGAACTTTGCTCCCCACTCAGCCTGTGAGAGCTGTTCCACGTCTGTGCCGTCCTCCACAGGCACGTTGTAAGAGCCATTGCAAAGGCTCTTTAGTGAAGCTATGCTCAGAGTGAGTGTGGTCCCCTGGTCCCTGCCCAGCGGCAGCGTAGCCATCTCAGTGAGCTTGGTGCCCAGCCTCCCAGTGACTCGGAGCAGGTCCCCGGAAGGCGCTGACCCCGACTGGATGCCCGGTGCCGAGGGGCCAGAGGATGGGCGGGTAGGGCCCTGGGAGTGCCGCCTGACAGGGAGATTGGTGACTTTTTAATTTCTTCTGTTTGAAAGTCCCCTGCTGAAGTAGAAGAAGGAAGCTACCCTGTCAGTCACTGGCTGCTGCGAGCGCTTTCACGAGAGTGTCAGGGAGGTGAAATGAAGATGTCTAAAAATGTTTGCTTTTGTAGCAGGTGTTAATGTGTGCTCCTGTTTGTAAGCACGGAGGGCGAGAGGCTGGCTAATTGGACCACAGTGATTTCAAAGGTGTTTCTCCCCTCCTCCCTCCTCTCTTTCACCTTTCCTTTTGTGCAGAGCCTGGGAGCTGTGTGTCCTCAGGTGGAAGGCAAGGGGTTGCTCTTAACTAGAGTGGTGGGGAATGGGAAAGGAGGGTTTGATTGGCACTTGGGCCTTTGTGTGAATGGAGGACGAAGTCCTGGCTGGTGGTGGCTGGACAGGGCCCCTTGCCCAAGCCTGCTCTGCAGTGCGGTGAGCTGGCCTGGCTCTCAGGATGCGTGGGGAGTAGGGGCCTGAGGAGCAGGCAGCAAGGAGCTGTTGGTCTTAGAACCTGAGTGTCCAGGCAAGACGTTCATGCAGTTGCAGAAAGTCTTACATGTGGGCCCTTGGTGCATGTCCACGAGGCATGGGCTAGGGACTTGCTGGAGCCACATCTCGGGTGGCAGGGTGGTACCTCCTCTCACTCTCCCCTGTCCTCTCTACCTGCCCTCCCTTCCCTGGCCTCATCACCTCCAGCCATCAAAGAACATCAAACACTTGCTGTATGTAGAGAGCTGGAGTAGTCTCTGTGGGTGATGGAGAGTGAAGGGGACAAGGTCCCTGCCCTCAGAGACTTCACAGCATCCCAAGAAGCCACCACGGTCCACACCATGTGCAATTGGGTAAGGATGCTGACAGCTGCCATACACTGAGCCCCACCACAAGCCAGGAATTTTATTCCATCTCATAGAGGAAGCTGAATGATTTACTGAAGTTCTTCTGGTCAGAAAGTAACAGAACCGGGATTGAATAAAAGCCAGGCTCTCTCCACTGTGCATGGCTCCCCTGTTATGGGTTGTGGTAGGAGAGATCCAGCCCTACCCTCAGGGGTTCCCTTCCCTGATGGGCATCCAGATAAGCACTGTACTGTCAGTTGGTGCTACTGGAACAGGGACTGCTGGATTCAAATAGGTGCATTGGGAAGGCCTGGGTATTGAAGAATGAAGAGGAGTTTTCTCTATGGGTCAGGGCCATCCGTGGCAGAGGGAGTAGCCTTGGCAAGGAAGGACAGTCACTAGAGAACAGGGCCCTCGGAGGACTCAGCATAAGGAGGAGGGGGGTCCTTGAAGGATGGGTTGTTAGGCTGAGAAGTTGGGGAGCAACTTCTGTGGGAGGACTGTGGGGTGAGCAGAGCTCAGAGGCAGGAGCAGAGGAGGTGAAGTTGGGCCACCGGAGGAGCCTGACCTGGCCAGGATGGAGTTATCGCATATGTGGCATTGTGGGCAGTGAGGGTGGGGAGTTGGCTTGGGGCTGGACTGTGGAGGGCCTTGAAGACCCTGTAGGCTGGGTCCAAAGCTAGAGACCCCTTGGTGAATGTTTTATTTGGTTTCTCTTGAAAAACCAGAAGAGACGGCCTCCAGAGCCCGCATTCCCACATGGCCCAGTTGATAGGAGCTGGGCAGCAGCTGGGATGGTGTGTTCCCAGGCCCCACTGGCCCCACCAGTCCCTGTTGTGTTTGAAGGGGATGCTTTGCTCATTCGTGCCCTCCACCTGGCACCTGCAGTGACCTGAGTGTGCAACCTTGGACTGAGGTGCTAGGGAGCCATCGAAGGTTTTGGAGCAGAGAATGGCCTGGATGTGGCTGAGTGTTTTAGGGAGACTGATCTGGCTGCAGAGTTGTGGGGGAGAAGATGGGATGATAACAGAGTCCTGTCTGGTCTGGTCCAGGGGTGAGGGAATGAGGCAAGGGGACAAGGGAGGAGGGAGGTGTAGAACTTATATTTGGTCTGTGCTGTCTGCCTCCTGGCCCTGGTGGCTTGGGGAAGGTGGCAGGGGTGGGGGGTGGTGATGGTGGGAGGTGTGAATGGAAGAGAGGTGGGCACAGGGGCCCTGGTTAGGAGCTGGCACTGCAGCCCCAGTAGAAACTGTTGGGGCCAGTGTCCCTGTGGACAGCTTCCCCTGCTAAATGGCCCGAGCCAGAGTGGCTGCCTGGAGCTGGCGGGGGTAAAAGCCCCCCTTAGTGGCACCAAGGGGACTCGGCGGGTAGACATGGCGCTGTTCGTTCAGCTTGGCGGCCTTCTCATAAACTCAGGGCACTGGGGGTCTGAGGCAGGCACCCCCAGGGACCCGGACTGCAGGAGACCTCCCCCAGGGGACTCTAAACTGGCCTTTTTATAGCGGGGGGCCTCTGCGTGGCTTTGCAGCCTCCAGACCCTGGGAGTTATGATGACTCAGGGACACGTCTCCTTGGAAACATTTTCCCAGCACCCCTCTCCTGGCTGCTGCCGGCGAGGGAGTGATTTGGAGCTGATAGAAAGGCAAGGGGTCTTTTGAAACCTTTCAGCAGCGGGGTCTCCTTTGAAATCCCCCTCCCCACAGAGAATGAGGCCCCCTTCTCTGGGCTTCCCTCAGCTTTTGAAATGGTTTCAGACACCCTCTCCCCTAGCAGGCACATCAAAAACTTGGAGCAGCCCAGGGCTCTGTTCTGCCACCTCCTGCCAGGATGACCTGGCTCCGCCCAGCTGCCCCTTCCCCACCTCCCCCCTGCTCCCCTCCCCCCAACCACCCACCATCCCCATCCCCATCCCCACCCCATACTCTGGGGGGATGGGCCTCCTGGAAAATGGCTCTGCAGGAGGCCCCTGCCTTGGGATCTCTTGGGCTTGCTGAGGAAGGCTTGTGGGGGGCCCTGCCTCTGGGCCAGGCCCCCCACCCCCAGTGCCTGGGGAAGGAGGAGTGTCTCCCCATGTGTGTTGAACATGTATGTACAAGGCATGAACAGCCCCCAGGGCACTCAGACCCTCAGATGCTGGGGAAGCTGGCTTGCAGGGGGAGGCCTGCCCTCTCCTCTTCTGCTGTGGACATCTCTCCTCTCGGCTCCTGTCAGGCCGATGGCTGGACAAGAGGTCTGAGAACTTGTCCTTGAAATAACGAACTTGCTGTGACCCAGGCTGGCCCCAAGGGAGTGACTCAGCCTTTGGGCCCTGGTGTCCTTACTTAGGGCTCTATGGGCCCCTGGGAAGAGTCCCGAGGAGGGGCAGGGCTGGGAAGGGACAGTCCTTGGGGAAAGTTGTCAGGGACGTTTGCCCTCCTTGTCCTTGGAAAGTGGCTGTGGACCCTCTGGCAGGCAGCCAGGCCAGAGCCAGGCCTGTCCCGGTGGGGCATTACTCATTCCGAAGACGTTATTTTCTTGGTCACGTCAGCCCCTTTCCCTGGGTGCCTCTTAAGGCCTGAGCTTTGCTGTTGGCGGTGAAAATATGGGGGGCATTTGGAAGGTCAGCCTCTCCCACCTCCTGCTCAGGCCTTTAAAATGCCCCCATGCTGTGTGGGTGGTCCTGGTCTGTCCTCCCCAGCACTGTGGCAGGATGGGCCCTGGTCCACCCGGAGGGGAAGGGTCTGCTCAGGGTGTGTGTGTATATGAGGGAGAGAGGTTTTCTGCCTTCTGAGGCTTTAAGAAGCACACCCCAGGAGACATATTGGAAGCCCCCTTGCAGACGGGGTACCCTTCTTTCTTCAGCTGTTCCCACACCCAGGGCCCTTGCTGAAGACCTAGCCTGCAGTGTTTTGGGAGGGGAAGGAAGGTCTGGTGTGGAAATCAGTGCCTTACCTCCACACCAGGGAAATACAAAAGCCCTCAAATATAACTGAAGAGGAAAACATGTGAAAAGGAAGAGAAAAAGGGAAGAAAAGGTTCCTGTTGACTTTCTGTTGGCAACACACGTTGCTGAGCGCGGCTGTGCTAGGCTCTTTGTGGTGCTTTTGATTCGGGTAACACCAGACCCAAAACATCTGCCTAACCTTAATATGTGATAAAACCGTCTCCCTCTCCCCCCAGAGATCACGTTTCAAGTTCTGGGACTGTTCTGTCAGAATAACAAGCTTGTACAGAGAGCCTATCATCCAATTCTTGCTTTCCTTCTTTCTTCTTTTTAAAAAATTCCCCAAGTAGGCCATGGCCACTTCCCTCCTCTCAGTCCCCGTGCACGAGAGGACTCAGTTGCCCTGACTTTGAAGCTCGTTAGTTGGTTTAAGAAAGCTGGTGATCAAGTACCTTGGTTCATGAAGAATCCATCTGTTCTGGATTTTGAAAGAGTGGAAAATTTTCTCGTTTTCATAGATTTCGTCCTTTTTTTTTTTTTAAAGGGCCTCTGTAGGTGGGATTTTCTCTAACAGTAATCTCAGTTCAGTAAACATGGTCAAGATCCTCAGTGAGGAACTTCCAGCTGAGTTCAGGCAGTGGTAACCTCACAGGACAAGTTAATATCGCGTCACAGAGTCTAAGACACGGAAGCTCAAAGGACAGACATGCTGCCCAATTTGGGCATTCCAGGAAACCTTCCAGGAGGAAGTGACACCTCATCAGGCTCTTGGAAGGTGGAAAATAAGGTGTGGGGGGCCTTCTAGGCAGAGAAAGTAGCATAAGCCAGTTCATAGAGAAGAGGCCCGTGTAGTTTGTGGGGGAAATTGTAAATTATCCAGTATCGCTACAGAATAAATCGTGAGGCAGGAGGTGGCTGGGTGAGAGAAAAGACTGTGGTGGAACAGGCGAGAGAAGATGAGGATGTTGGTTAGGAGGGTCTGGGTTGGAGAAATACTTAAGAGGCAAAACCAGCAGGATTTGGCAACTGAATGGAAATGGGAAGGGGAGAAGTTAGGAAAGACTCCAAAGTCTCATGTGACCAGATTTTGAGTGACAGGTAGAAGATGGTACCAAACTGCTGGGGTTATTAGAATGATGATTCTAGTAACAACATCTGATGTGGCTTCCTGAGTACCAGGCCCTGCTAGCAAGATCTACACGTGTCATTGCACCCCATGTACAAAAGGGGGCACTCTTATTCTCCCCCTTTTATACATGGGGAATCCAGGGGACATGTGCAATGTCAGTAAGTTGCAGAGGGGGGTTTGAACTCAGGCAGTGTGATTTCAGAGCCTGGAATCCTCTTTACTCCTCCTCCTCCATCACACTTTGTTTGTTAATTTGGCCTCTGAGTGTTGGTGTCTGACCGGCTGTTGGCCACATGGGCGGGGAGCTCAGGAGGAAGGCCCCAGGCTGGAGAAGGGTTTAGAGGCATCGGCACAGACAGGAAGGCAGCTGGGAGACGTGAAGGGCGTGAGGAAGGTGGTGTCAACCATGCTGAGAGAGCAAGGTGCTTCTGGGCAGCAATGTGAGGGGCTGCAGAGAGGCCCGTGGAGGCAGGCTGAAGAGGGGGCTGCTGGACTGTCCTAAGCATGAGCAGGATCAGTAGAATTGGACTCAGGAACACGTTGAGAGGAGCCAGGGAGACCAGCAGTGAAGACTTGCCTTTCCAGGTTCCAGGCTGGGAAGGGAGGGCGGTGGACAGGAGCAGAGGCGTCCAAGGGTCAGAGGAAGCTTTTGCGTTTTGAAGAGGGAAAGACCAGAGTTACGTTTCTAGGCTAAGAGGAGGGAGCCAGACGGGAGTCGAGGAAGGATGGAGAGTTGATAGCATTGGAGCCAGTCCTGTAGTGGCAGAGCCTGGGGCCCTGGCACCCTCTTGCGTGGGCCAGCCCGCAGCCCAGCCCTCTCTTGTTCTCCATTGCCGTGGGCTTGGAGGCCCATGTTGTTGTGTTGACTTTGTTGAATGCCCTTTATGGTCATTTGGCTGCTTGGGAGCAGCTGACACATGAGCAATTTCCCTCGTGTCTGCTTCTGGCCAAGCCTCACTGGAGTGACGGCAGAAAACAAGGGCCCTGCAACCCCAGGGCTTGGCCTGCTCTGCCCTGAGTTCCCAGTAGGTGCCAGAGCCTCACATTGGGCTCTGGATGCTTGGCCAGGGCTCTCTTCCTCGTGGGTCCCTGGTGTCCAGCAGGGAAAAAGTGAGGGGGCCTCCTCTTCCAACCGCAGACACCTCCCTTGAAGGTGTCGGGGTGTCCCTCACTGGCTGACCAGTCTCACAGGTGCCCCACCTGGTGTGGTTTCCAGCTCATCTGCCTGGGGAAACCAAAGTACAGAGAAGGGAAGTGACTCCCCAAAGACACACTGTGAGTCGTAGTGAGAATCTGAGGTCACTGATGGGAGCATTTTCTAAATAGAGACTCCTTTAGGAAGTTATGATTTCAGTTTATCCAGAAGATCTTTATGAAGTACCAATAGTTTGCTCAATCTGCTGTAGATGTGAATATTAATGAGAAATAGAGAATGCATATGCCGGCCCGTGTGAGGACACATACGCACATACACACAGAATGTACAACTCTACAGTGAATCAGGGTAGTTAGGAGCAGTCCCAGCTCATGGATAACTAAGGTATTTCACCTTTGTATGCTTCAGCTCTGCGTCTATTAAATGTCCCTATCTTAACATAACTATACTAACATAGCAGTTTAGGCAGGTGTCTTTCTGTGACAAGTCAGGAGATCCAACTCACACTGACTAAAGCATTAAAAAGAATTATTGGTTCCTGTAAATGATACCTTGGATAACAGGCTTCAGGCATGGCTGGATCTAGGGGTTCTCATCACCAATCTGTCTCTTTCCTACCTCTGAGCTCTGCTTCCTCTTTGTTGCCGTCATTCCCAGGAGGGCTCTCCTGGTGCCAGTGACAGCCATACTCTCCCTACCCAGCAGTCCCAGCAGAGAGGGGCACGTGCTGCTTCATCAGTAGAAAAAGTTTCAGGACCGAGGCCTACTGCCTATAAAGTGTCCTAAAGCTGCCCGGGAGGCAATCATTGTGGCCAGGGGGTTGGAGTGGGTTGATTGGTTGGACTGGCACCACCTGCCCTCCCTGGACGCTGGGGTGGGCCAGGGTCAACCCCTCGTCCCCCACGATGGGAAAAGGGAGGATATTCTTGAAAAGAGAGAGGCTTTCTATTTCCACAAGGAGGGGGCAGCACAAACAGTAGAGGGACACCACCCCTACCATTTGGGAGCTGTTTAGAGGATTAAATGAGTTAAAATATATGAAAAGTGCCTAGCATTTGTAAGTTCTGAGTAAATGGTAGCTATTAACATTAATATTATTATTATTAGTCCCTGTTGTAGGGACTAATTAAAGGTAATGATGATGATAATGGAGCCCTTGTTTAGAGAGGACAAACTGAGCCCCTCTGTGACCATGCTGAGCCTACAATCGCAGGTGCCAGCCCTTGGCAGCTCAGAGGATGAACACTTGAGCCCGCTGGTCTGCATGCCCTGCCCTAGCACACGGGGTCACATGATCATGAGAGCAACCCAGGTGCTGAGGGAGCTACCCGGGGTTAATTGGGAGCTGCTCCTAGTGCCTAGAGGGTCCCCTTGAAGGGCTGTCACGCTCCCTCCAGCCCAGATCAGCACCAGAGACTCAAGCATTCACTCTTTTGCCTTTTCTCTGGATTCTGTGTGGACCACCCACAGAGGGTAGTTTCGCCAGCAGAGCTCCATAAACCCAGCAGCTTGTGGACCTCCCACGCTAAGGTCTGCCTTCCTCCTCTCCTAAGTATGCCCAGCCTGGATGTTTTTGTGGTCCCCCAGCATCCCTTTGCCTGCTCTCTGGCCTCTCTCCTTAAGTCTTTCTTACTTCTCCCCGGGTCTGCCCTGCCTCTCCAGTCTCCAAGTGCCTGTGTCCTATTCTTCCCTCCTAGGGTTTTCAGATTTAGCAAACAAAAATACAAGATGGCTAGTTAAATCTGAATTCCAAATGAACAACAAGTAATTTTTTAGGTGAAATGTGTCACCAATATTGCATGGGACATACTAATACTAAAAAGTTTTTTGTTGTTTATCTGAAACTTAAATTTAACCAGCCATCCTGTGTTTTACCTGGCAACCCTATCTATCCCCTCTCCCCACAATCCTTTAAGCCTCAAGGGAAGAACAGTGGTGCTCCCACCCCCGCCCCTTCCTTTGAAGCTCGTTATGGTCCTTTTTCCATCCTTATAAAAGTTTTAACTTAATTAAACTTTTAATTTTGAGATAGCTGTAAATTCACATGGAGATTCAGTTTCCTCCAACGGTAATAGTTTGTAAAATGAGAGTACAGTATCTAGGTTATTGACATCCGTATACTCAAGCTACAGAACATTCTTATCACCACAAAAATCCCTCATGCTTTCCCTTTAAAGCCATAGCCACTTCTTTCCTGCCCCACTCCCTTTTCCTTAACCTCTGGAAAGCGCTAATCTGTTCTCTGATTCCATAAATTTGCCATTTCCAGAATGTTGTATAAATGGAATCACATTTAAGTGTACGTTATCTTTGGGATATTTGTGTATTCTGCTGTTTGGGGGTGACATGTTCAGTCAATGTCAATTAGATCTTATTGGTTGATGGTGTTGAATTCTTCTGTATCCTTGCTGATTTTGTATCTAGTTGGTTTATCAATCACTGAGTGAGAGGTGTTGAAATGTTCTACTATAATTGTGGACATGTCTATTTTTCTTTTCAGTTTTATTAGCTTTTATTTCACGTATTTTGCAGTTGTATTGTTTGATGCATACATATTTAAGATTGCTTTGTTTTCTTGATAGATTAACTCCTTTATTAGAATACAATGTCCCTCTCTATCTCTGGTACTTTATTTTATTTTATTTTATCTCTTTTGCTCTGAAGCCTACATTGTCTAATATTAGCATAGTCCTCCTGTTCTCATTTAGTTAATGTTTGCAAAGTAGTCTTATTCTATCCTTTTGCTTTCAGCCTGACTATATTGTATATTTTAAGTGAGTTTCTTGTAGATAGAATATAGGTGGGCCACTCTCTCCCCCATATGCCAATCTCTGTCTTTTCAAGTTGTAAATTTTGCCCATTAATATTTAATGTAATTAATGATATGTTAGAGCTTAAGTCTGCCATTTTATATATTGTTTTCTGTTGGTTTTCACTATGTTTCATTTCTGTATTCTTCTTCCTGCCTTCCTGTGGGTTGCTTGAATATTTTTAAGAATTTCATTTAGTTTACCAGTAGTATTTCTTTTTGTATAGCTTTTTAAATAATTGCTTAGGTCTTACATTATATAAACATAGCTCATCAAAGTCTTCTGATGTCATCATTTTACCAGTTTGAGTGAAGTATAGAAATCTACTTCTTTTTATCTTCCCCCATTTATAATCTAATTGTTTCAAATATTTCTTCTATATATATTTAGAACCATATCAGATAGTGTTCAATTTTTGCTTCAACCATCTAACATAATTTAGAAAACTCAAACGGGAGGGGAGAAATTACTATATTTACCATATTTTTGCTTACTGGGTTTTCCCTCCTAATCTTGTAAGAATTTTTTTTATTATTTCCTTTTTGTTTAGAGAAAGAAGTTCCTTTAGGCACTTTTTTTTAAAGAGTAGATCTTTTGGTGATAAATTCTCTTAGTTTTCCTTCATCTGAGGATGTTTTGATTTCTTTCTTTACTGAGTGCTATTTTTGCTGGATATAGATTTTAGGTTGCCACTTCCTTTCTTTTAGCACTTGAAAAATGTTGTACCACTTCCAGCTTCCATGATTTCTGATGAGAAATCTGCTGTCATTTGAATTATTTTTCCACTCTGGTAGGGTGCCGTTTTTCTTTCTCTGCTCTCAAATTCTTTCCTTTGTCTCTCTCTTTTTTTTTTTTTTTGAGTACTTTTAAACTCTGCTCCCTTTCTTCTCTCCTTCCAGGACTCTGATTACATGAATGTTAAAGTCTCATCAATCCCAGAGGCTCTGTTCATCAAAAAAGAATTATTTGTTCTTTTATGTTCAGATTGGGTGATTTTTATTGTTCTAGCTTCCAGCTCACCAGTTCTTCCCTCTGTCTTCTCCCTTCTGATGTTGAGCCCATAATTGATTTTTTAAAAATTGTGTTTATTTACTTTTTTCATTTCTAAAATGTCCATTTAGTTTTTTCCTTTTATCTCCTATTTCTTTGCCAAAACTTTCTATTTTTCAATTTGTTTCATGTGTGTTTATAATTGTTGGAGTATTCTGTTATGGCTCCTTCAAATTCCTTGAGAGCTAATGCTAACATCTTTTTTTATCTCCATTTTGGTATGTATGAATTGTCTTTTTCCATTCAGTTTGAGATCTTCCTGCTTCTTGGTGGGATGAATGATTTTTGATTGAAGTGGGAAGAATTCCAGGTTAGTCTCCCTACTAGGTCTCCACTGATACCTCTCTGAATAGTGGGAAGAGTGCCATATCGCTGCTCCCCACCTGGCTTCCACTGACACCAGGAGGATGAGTAGGGGCGCTTTGCTACTGCTGGATAGGGGTGGAAGACCAGGCTCTCCAGATGGTCTCCAGTGACACCATGGGGAGGGGCCCAGCAAGTATGAAAGTCCAGTACCCCACTAGGCTTTTTCAACACTCCATGGAGAGGGGACGTTGGGTACCTTGTTATAGCCTCAAGAGCATGGACTTCTAGGTGCCCAGCTCAGCCTTTGCTGGAATGGATGGGATGGGGGTATAGCTTTTTCCATGGGTTTGGCTGGAGCAAGATGTTATTGTCTGCAAGTTTTCTGTCTTGCCAGGCTGTATCATTTCTGGTCCTTTGGCTAGAGAGCGCAGGCTTTACTTGGGGCTTTAATAGTTTTATATATTGGTGTTTCCTGGTTGCCAGCTTCTTGGGCTCCAATCTGAGATATATGAAGTAAAAGAAATACCCCGGGTACTCACTACCGTGTCATTTCTTGAGTCCCAGTGTCCCTGGCTATTCTGCCTTCTTCTTTCCACCTTTCAGAATATTCTTATATTTCTTTCATATATAATATCTAGGGTTTTTAGTTATGCTTAGCTGGAGGGGCAGGGAAAATTATGTCCTGGGGAGAAATCTGGAAACTGAATAGGCAACTAAGAGTCTCAGGGACATTTAGAAAACATTGCTTTATTCCACAGCAACTTTTACACGAGGTTGCTGGGGTCAAGGGCCTGTGGGGAAATTAGAGCTTAGATAGGGGGTCTGTAGCTCAGACCTGGGCCAGGACTGGTTCGAAGACTGTCCTCTTTCCCTCCCCTTCTCTTCCTTTGCAACGGGAGAGAACAGTGAGCTGTGTGAGACCCCTGACTCACCTGTTGGTGGCAGTCATAAATCAAGCCTGGCAGCATCCAGTGTAAAAGTTGATGCTAATGATACCTTGTTCCTGCTTCCAGCATCGCCCTCTGTTCTTTTCCCCTCTAATGATCCTTCTCACTCTGATTTTATCCTCTTAGGAGCTGATAAGGAAAGCCGGGGTGGGGTCCTACCTGACATATCAGCTAGGTGCACTGATGGTGTGAAGCAAAAGCTGGCAAATGTGGGCCAGTATTGGTGCTTGAGGGTTGAGGAGCGATGCAGTGATGCAGTGTTGGAGATGTGGGGTTGTAGAATGATCTCACATCCAGGCAGCCGAGGACTGGAAGCTGTCATGGGAATTGGGAGGCCACAGACCAAGATTTGACTGGCCATCTGGTTGTCCTGTCCTTTCAAAGGAGGACAGCTCTTGCACAAACCCCACTTTTCCCACCTGGGCATCCTGAGTCTTCTTCCCTTGCCTTGTTGCCACGGGCAGGGTCTCAGGAAGCTGTAGTGGAATTGTGGCACTTGGGTGAATATTGGAATTATTCACCCAAGCTATTGAATATAGTTCCCTGTGCTCTACAGTGGTGATGTTTCTGGGATGGTGAGGCAAATAAAACCACAACAGATTGTTTTTGAAGCATCGAATGCAAATTGTCAACACAAACATATTTCTGGACCTAGCAGTTGAATGTGTGAATTAATTACGGACCTATTAAGAAGCAGAATTATTCTTCCTTTCAGTGACTAAAACAACCCTGCTGCCGAACCCTTTCACTCTGGGGAGAGGATTCCATGGGCTGCTCCTTTGCAGTTTTAGGGGCTGGTGGAAATGCAGGAAACTCTGTAACACAAACCTGGCTTCCAGCAGCCACTTCAGTTTTGATAGTCTGTCCCCAGAAACTTGGTTAGGGTGGGATTCCCATCAGATGTGAACAAGCATTGTCAAGGGCCTGTAGCTTTAGGAAAAGTAATTGTTTCTACCGGTAACGCTGGTCCTTAGAAGGTGCTGAGGGTGAGGTCATCTGTCCACCCTGGGCCCAGTCATCTTCTTGTGTCCACGTGCTCTGAATTCTGTGGCCTATTTGCCACATACAGGGCTGCAGTGAGCCAAAAAGGCACCTCTCATGTGTTTGGGAGCTGCAAGAACACTTCACCAAGTGACTTCATGGAGAATTTCTAATAAGGGGTAGCCTCCTGAAAAATATGCACGCACACGTGCACACACACACACACACACACACAAACCCCTCAGCCGTTGCCTGCCTGAAAGAACTTCAACTGTCTCAGCATGTGCACTCAAGATTTGTTTTACACACACACACACACACACACGCGCACAAAGATTTAGTGTCTCATTGTGAAACATTTTTGAGGGCTTCTGTCTGCAGCATGAGGATCAGAATCTGGGTTCAGATATCTTGCTCTGCCTCCCACTCCTGGGGCAGGTCAGCTTTTTGTCCTGGTGTCCTGTTGGCAGCCTTCTCCCCCTGCAGAACCCCTCTGTCTGGGCCCTGGTCTGGCTCGGATGGCCTTTGCAGAATTTGCACAATCTCTGTTTGTCCACTTGGAGGCTGGAGAAATCTTCTCTTGAGATGGCAGGGACATTGCTCCTCAAAACAAATGAATGGGTGAATAAAAGTCACTTAGAACACATCCCTCGCCCTGTTGTAACGCAACTTAGGGCATCTGTGTCCTGGCCCTTGGCGGAGGGTTGGTTGATATTTACATGGTATGCACCATTACCAGTGTACTGTTGGTTAAAATACTGAAATAGTTCCTGACCTGCTGGCACAGAGTTTCTGCCCTAAACCCCCTGCCCACAGATCCTCCTCTGTGCCTGGAGCCCCAGCCCTTCCCTGATCTAGTGTGCAAGAGGATGACTCCTGGACGATTAGGGCCACCACACTGGGGATGGTTGGGATGATTCAGCTGGTGGGGACCCCTGTGCACTAGTGGTTAACACATTTGCATATCAGCCCTGCTTGTTGCCACCATTTGTTCCTATTCTCTTCCTCTCCACCCCACAGCAAGTATTTCCTGGATCCTAGCCTGTGCGTGATGGGAGCTACTTCTGTGCTCTTTTTTTAAAATAGAAATATAGTTGATTTACAAGGTTGTGTTAGTTTCTGGTGTACAGTGTAGTGATTCAGTTACACATATATATATTCCTTTCGTATTCTTTTTCTTTATAGGCTGTCACAAGCTATTGAATATAGTTCCCTGTGCTCTACAGTAGAACCTTGTTGTTTATCTCTTCTAGTTTGTATCTGCTAATCCCAAACTGCTTACTCTTAAGCCAGCTTCCCTTGGCCAAGCCTCATTTCTTCCTGACCACATCCCCCGCTTCTGTGCCCCCACCGCTGTTTCCCTGTTACATGGCTGTGATGAGCATCGCCAGTGCATTCTTGCTGCACAGGAGACAATCCAAAAGAGGCCTTTATATCGCTTTAATTCTGACCCCCAAATGACGGGACTTTTCCCGTAAGAAGTTTTCTCATATTTATGCTTTTGCAGTTTTTATTCTGTTTACAACTTGCATAGCAGCTGCTTGGTTTTCTCTGACATTTTTTATCAGTGCTCTGACAACAGTGGAGGCGTGGCAGCGGTGAGAGCAGCCCTTTCCCTCTCTCCCTGGCTCAGAGTGGCACCCGGACCTTACTGAGCGCCCCGCTCCTGTTTGTTGAGCCGTTGTGATGACACAGGCTCAGCCTTCTGCTGGTGTTTCTCTTACTCATCCCATTACCAGGTAGAGGTTGAGGAAACACCTTTCAGAGCCTCCGTGCTTCACTCCTCCTATTTTCCGCGCGAGGCAGCTCTGAAGGTTTTGTCTTCAGCACGTCTCTCCTTGTTTCACAGCCAGCGGCTTGTGTTAAGCTGTGAGCTGAAAGCTGACACTTGTCAGTCAGCCCCGAGTTCGGTGTCCACTGCCCATCCACAGTGCCTTCCGCCGGCAACTTGGCTGGCCTTGACAATGACTGTTTGCAGAATGGCAATTTACTAATGGGTGAGAGTCTGCAGGATGGCACCTTGCCCAGCTCGCAGGTTTCCAGGCTCGGTGCTGAGCAGGAGTCCCATTTATTTAAAGATACCTTCCTTCTCCAGAAGGGGGATCTGAGCCCCCAACCTGCCCCTTCCACAAGTGGGCCTGAGGCTCTGCTCTGGGGAGTGGAAGGAGGTGGGGCAGGCTTGGTTGCCTTTCGGGAGGGCGAAATGAAGTTCTCTCTTTGTTAGGGAAAAATGTCTGGGAGGGTCTTGCTGTTCTGCAGAAGCCATGAAGAGGTCAAAGCTGGAAACTTCCAGACCACTTGACCTATTTTATTCATCAGGAAGCTGAGGCTCAGAGAGGGGCAGACACTGGCCTGAAGTCACACAGGTAGCCAGAAGCCGGGGTGAATGCAAATCAGGAGTGCGCACACCCAGGTGCCATCTGTCCTCCCATTTCTTAAATACTCCCTGAGTGTGTACTTCATATACATGACCCTCCTTGTTCATTCAACAGGTGGAGCCCCCCAAACTGGCCTCTTGAGTAAGCATTTCCAGGGGAAGGGCCTGGAAGCCTGTGTAGTTGACAATCACCCTCACCCCATCCTCTGGATTTATATCATCAGAGAAGTTTGGGAAATTCTGGTCTATACCGCATCTGCTGGTGGTGGGTCCAACCTGGCGGCAATCCTGGAGCTGGGACTTTGGGAGACTGTGGCTTAGACCCAGGACCAGGACTGTGTCTGGAACCCTCTACTCTCTTGGCATGGGTAGGGAGGAGTGAGCTGTTGTGGGTACTGGGGACCATAAATCAAGCCAGGCAGCATCCAAAGTAAAAACAGTAATTTGGGGAGAAACTAATAATGCTTCATCTCTGCTTCCACCCTAGGAGTTCTGTTTGTTTTATTTTCCATCATTCTTTCATACTCTGATTTTATCCCCCCAGGACCTGCCTCTCAGGAAGCTGGGGGTTAGTAGTGGGGAGAGGATCCTGCTTTGCTCAAACCAGTTAGTGCAGTGGTCCTGGGCACCCAGCAATGGGCTGGATGCACGGTGCTCGTTGGTGCTGGCGTCAGACACAGGGGAATAGCTGAGCTTCATTCTGAGGCTTGAGGATGGGAGGATAATCTCAAATTGCAGGACCAGAGGGCTGCGGACCGTGATCAAGATGCCGAGCACCTACAGAAACCCAGGATGCCCCTCATATGGAGGCAGAAAGGGAGTGAGATTTAGGAACTCTCTGAGGGAGGCGGGTGTTTAGTATTGATGGAGACTAGAAATGAGGCCACTAGATCACTGGTTCTCAAACTACAGTTGAGAACTGAGCAACCCTGGCTTTCCGTGGTGATGCCGAGGGCCTCCTGAGTGGGGCAGGCACAGAGGGTGGGATGTGGGTGTTGGGAGCAGCTCTGCTCTGTTCTGCTGTGTAAGTTGGGGTTTCCCGTGAGATTTCCCTGGGAAAGTCAGAGACTCTGAGACCCTGCCCGGGCCTGTGTCCTCACACTTCACATCATTACCGGAGGTAGGAGAGCTGTGTGTCAGGCCTGGTCTCCTGGGTGATGTTGGGTGATTCTCCAGACCTCAGGGAACTTTGGGCTTGTCTTCTAGTTGGGACAGACGCTCTGTCTCAAGTTGCTGGCAGATCTGATGAGATGTCAGTGACAACTGGTGCTTCAAGACTGGGTTGAGGGTCAGCAGTGAGGGACCTGGCTGCCCAGACAGTAGGTGCCGTTGGCAGCCCTGTTTCCGGTCTGCCTGCATGTATTCTCTGACCTGCTTTTTGTTACTTACCCTCTGCCAAAATCCAGGAGATTTTCTTGCAGCTCAGACATCAGTATAATATGAAATAACCCAAGGGCCTTTAGTCTCAAATGGGTTCCTTGCTATCAAAAGCTTCTTCCTGCATTAGGGCACACACCTTGGAGATTTCTGGCCTCCCTCTGCCCGTGCCCCGCCAGGGCTCCTCTCGCCCTGCCCCTGCTCCTGGCAAACCTCAGAGGTAGAGCCCACATCCGGACGACTTGCAAGGTGAGGAACGATGGAGGCTGGATACATTCTTACATTTTGGTATCAATTACTTAGTGATGAATCCACTGCATAGTTGCCCATCCCTTCTCTCCATGTCCATACTGTTGGCACGGCCCTGGTGCTCTCAAACATGGAAGGAGGACCAGCTACATAACTTGTGCAAAATGAAAATGCAGGGCCCTGTGTTAGAAAATGAAGAATTTCAAGACAACAAAACAGCAGAGTATCAAACCAAGTGTAAGGCCCTTCTAGATACAGGCTCCTGTGCTACTGCACAGGTCACATGTCCACGAAACCAGCACTATATAGGGACAAGATGCTTTGAGGGGCAGGAGCCTCACAGGACTCAGTTTTGCAGGGTATTGTTGTGCAGGTTGCACACTGCACAACTCTCGGAGACATCTGCCCTGCCAGAGGTCTCTCCAGCAAGCTCTTAACAGTGGCAGTGACCCACACCTTTGGGACAGAGAGGCCACTTGGTGATGGGTTGGTGTCCTCACATCCAGATTCTTCCCTCCAGTCAGGGCTCTGGAAGCTCCCCCTTCTCTCCTCCCTTTCTCCTTGGCATTTCAGAGACACGTTTCTCCGAGAAGCTGAGGTGCCCGGGCTCCACGCGGGTGCTGCTGGGGAAGCTTCCGCTCCTCCGTGCGGATCGCCCGCCGGCGGCTCTGCTGTTAACCTTTGGGGTTTGCTCATAAAATAGAAACTCTCTTTGTAGGTCAGTTTGTCAGTAATTTTGGCAGCCGCGGGGCCACCGAGGGAATGAGGCTTGGTTCCCACTTGTCTCTCGTGCTCGGTTTGGAGACTTTTGCGGAGCCCTTCCCCGGGAGGAACGCTCACCCCTGCCGGAAACGAGAGACGGTTTTCTCTGACCTGGTTTTGAATCGGCAGGAGCAATTCCTGGATGCTGGAAAGGCACGGCCGCTGAGAAGGAATTTGGTCCAAGCCCAGCCTGTGGAGCCTTCTGCGTGGGGCCTGGTTTTCCTGGGCAGGTGGCACTTGGGTGGGGCTGCCAGGTTTTGCTTCTGCTCCCCTGTTAGGTGAAGTGGAAGGTTGTGCTGAGACTGGCACCCACCTGAGCCTCACTGGGCTGGCTGTGGTCTGCAGACCAGCATCGTGGGCCTGCACAACCCCTCTTGACAGCCACCCCCCTCACCCCAAAACCCCAGCCTGGGTTGCCAAGGATCTGGGCATCTTCTATTATGATAACCTCCCAGTGCCCAGTGCTGTACTCCGTGCCAGGGGGAGGGGGGAAGATGAACAAGTCCTGATCAGGCCCTGTGTTCAAAGACCTGGAAGTGGGATGAGGGTGAGGGCAGTTCGGTGATGTGCAGACTGGTGGGATTACTCATCAGAGAGAATAGTGTTCAAGGAGGACTGAAACAAGCGGCCTGGAGAAGTCAGGGAGGACTGTCTGGCAGAGGCAGTGATGAACTGAACTCTAGCTCTGCTCTCTATTGTTTCTGAGGCCTCTGGGGAGTAAGATTGAGAATAGAGCATCTCTAGTCTAGTACGGGAAGCTGGGAGAGACAAGGCTGGGATAGATTATGGCCTGGAAATGCCACCCCCCACCACCACATAATAACTGAGCACCGCGTATAAGACCCATTTCCAGGAGCAGAGTTTATTCAAAGCTAGAACTAGACTTGATGACCAAAGCTAAGGTTTGTAGAATGAGAACTTCAGAGTAGCCAGAGAGATGGGTTGAGTGCCAGGGGAGGGGATACCAAGGACGAAGAGGGCAGGAAGAAGAGGGGAGCCCCAGGAGCCTTGAGGAAAGATAGCTGTCTCCTTCCTCTTCCAAGAAGGCAGTGAGGCTGGGAGGATGCTCTCCAGCTGCTTCTGTGTTCCTGAGTGTCACCTTTAAGTCCCCAGGCCTGTGCATGGACATGGGGCAGCAGGACCCAGAGAGGGAAGCCTGGAGCTCTCCCTGGGACTCAGAGGCCTGCTTACAGATGCCCTGGACAGACCCCTGCATTACTGATGTTTGTAGAGTGTCTTGCCTTTGGAGGCTGTGGGGTGAGTGCCTTTTAGGGGAGTGACCTACAGCCTGGGAGATAGGAGGCCTAGATTCCAGTCTGTTTTCCCCTCATGTGCTTTTTGACCTTGAGCAAGAAATTTCCCCTTCCAGGAACCCCACTCCAGCCACGACATGACTTAATTGGAGTCAGTGAGCATGTCGTGAAGTTAACCAGGTGTCCTTCTGGTAGGACTTTCAGAGTTTTATCATGATGATAATTGCAGTGGTGATAGTGATCACAAACAACTATGTAGCACTTACTGGCGTGCCAGGCCCTACTCTAAGCACTTTACATCGACTGTCCCACTTAATTCTCACATCAGACCCCAGAGGGATTCTTTGAGTGGCAGGAACCCCACAGGACTCAGGTCTGCAGGGTATGGTTGTGCAGGTTGTATACTGAACAACTCTAGAGAACACCATTCATATTGTGACCTGCATGGCAGCCCTACCAGAGGTCATGTCAGCCATCACCTGACAGTAGCAGTAATCTAGAACTTTGGGGAAGAGAATCCCCCATATCCGCCCACTTTATAGATGGGGAAACTAAGGAACACAGAGGCAAAGTAGCCTGCCTAAGGCTACTCTGATTCAGACAGCAAGAGTCAGAGCCAGGGTTAGGACCCAGGCAGTCTGGCTACAGACTCCATGTGCTTAAACACCATGCCAAATTGCACCTGTCTACAGGGAGCAGTGTTCCCTGGAACATACTTTCTAGCTGCCTTCCATGGGCACTTCTGGCTGCCAGCTCTGGACAGTCGAACTCCTGTGGGAATTTCAAATGGGGGTTTTGTTCCAGTCTCCAAATTCCCACTGATGCAGAATCCTGCAGTGTTGCATAGATTAATATTCCCCTCTTTCCCTTCTTTCCTCCCTTCCTCTATAAACACCATATCAGAGAAATTCGCTGATGATGCGTTCACCCGAGAACCTCCTCACCAAGGCAGCTGAGTATTAAGGGGAAATTCGTGAAATGAAGTTTGGAAGCTGCTGGCCCGGCCGGAGCCCCTTCTGAGTGATGATGATTTATTTCGGCAATGTGGTAGTCATTAGTATCTTTGGTGTTGGAGCCGGCGATCTCGGGCCTGGGTCTGTGGCTGAGGGAACCTTCGGGGCCATTACGAGCTAATGGCTCAGTGTGGGCAGAGGAGGCCTGCAGTCAATCTCGCTGCCAGCGGGTAATAAACGTCGGCCGGCTCCCTTCTTCCTGCTCCCAGAGAGGGATGGGGCCTCAGCTCACGGTGGCCTGTTGGGCCTCGGAACGGCCTGGCCTGGTCTCCACGGCCTTGGGGGTCCATGGCATCCCTTCTCGGCTTGGAGGACTGAGGCTGAGGAGTTGCCCAGAATTTTGTCTGTCTGACCTAGATCTTAGAAACCTGAGGTTGTTCTGGGGGCTCTTGGTTCTTCTGGCTTGGCTTTTGGGCTATCTTCCTGCATGAACTCATTGTGTCCTCATGGAGAGGGAGTACGTGACGTGGGGCTGGTGCAGGCGCCACCCCATGGGAGGGCCCTTTGATGCCTGTACACCTTGGGGAGTTCTGTTCCTCTTGCCCTCTTTTGACTGAGGTCTCACATACAGTCAAGGGCACAAACGTTCTGTGTATTGCGTGATGCACTTTTCCATCTGGGTCCCTGCCTCACCAGCACCCACATCCACAGGTAGCCCGTTCCTTGCCCCCCACCAGTTTCCCCAGGACACTCCTCCTCTACCACCAGAGGGTAGTTGGTCCTGTTTCAGAACTCATGTCAACAGGATCCTATAGCGTGGAGTTGTGTCTGGCTTCTGTTCACTGTGACGTATGTGAGCTTCATCCCTCTCTGTGTGTCAGGGGTTTGTGCCTTTGTATTGCTGTGTTATAGCCCCTGTATGAATGTATCCCAATTTGCTGTGCATCCTACTGATGCTGGGTGTTTGGGTTATTCCTGGGTTGGGGAGGTTATGAATGGTGCTGCTAAGGCCATTGCGGACAGGTCTTATCTGCGGAGGGGGGTTTCTATGGTCCTGTGCATGCATGCCTTTGCTTTCCAGGAGGTTCTGGAATCTCTAGCTCGTGGGTAGGGAAGTGCTCAGTTGGAGTGGATACAGTCAGTTCTCCAGGGTGGTGGTACTGAGCTACCTGCCCACCCTGCCCGCCTGTGAGGCCCTGCCCGCCTCACGACCTCCTCTTCCCCCTCCTCCTGCTCACCCTGCTCTAACCACACAGGACTATTTCCTCTCCTTGGGCACTCTGAGCAGCTGCGTCCTCTTTGTGGAATGTGCATTATTTCAACTTTTCCTCTCCAAATTTATAAAGTAAGTATACTGTTCCTATTTGACAGATTAGGAAACTGAGACTAGGAGACATTCAACTGTGTATTAGGGCTTTCACGGCTGGGAAGGGGCACAGCCTGGAGTTACCTCCAGCCACTTAACTCTAACTGTGCACCCTTCTCTGCTTCCTAGCTGTTTTCTTCACATGCACAAATTTGAGGAAAAGTCGAGGAACGGTTTCCAGGAGGAGGATAGCACACGGGTAAAGGCTGTGCGTGATTGACAGGTTCTCCCAAAAGGACCTGTTCTGCATTCTGGGCAGAGAGAGTCGGGGAGGGCAGGAGACATTGGGGAGGCTCCTGGGGGCGTGAAGTAAGGAGGGCTGAGCTATATTTGGGCTCATGAGGGTTGGGGGAAGGGGGCTGTGATCGCAGAATATTTGAGCTCTTTCTGATTGAGGGCTGAGTGAGACCTTGGCCAGAGGATTGTCATTGTGAAGCCTTTGTTAAATGCTGGGAAGCAATAGTAATAGAATCTCTTAGCATCACAGTGCTTTCTTAGAACTGTAGACATACGGGTTTATGGAATCACAGCATCCCAGACTCTGTAGAGCTCTAGGATCATAAAGCTGGGGGACCTCCTACTTGCCTGGTGTGTAAGAGAGCCGCTCACGCGCGTGAGCACAACACAGGCTCACACGCAGCAAGCTAGGGCGTTCTGTAGAGCTGGCCGTCCAAGGGAAATAAGACACAAGCTACGAGTGTATATTTTAAACGCTACTAACCGTGCTGAAAAAAAGGAAAAGGAAACGGATGGAGTAAAATATTTTTAGTTAATACAATATATCCAAAATATTACGATTGTACCATAAAGTCATCTTAAAAAGTTATCAGTGAGAATGTTCTATGCTCTTTTTTTCATACTAGCCTTCAGAATCTGGTGTCTGTTTTGCACTGACAGCACGTCTCAGTGTGGACCAGCCACACTGCAAGTGCTCAGTAGCCACGAGTGGCCAGTGGCTGCCATAGCGGACAGGGCAGCTCTAGGTAGGAGAGCCCAGCATTCCTGGAGGATGTGCACGTGAGGTCTAGGCTGGGGGCGCATGAGGGAGCAGGGAGTGACTGGCTCTGGGGGCCCTTAACCTTCCTTTGAAGTTTGGGAACAGGCATTCGCAACTTGGAGCACTCCAGCCATCTTGCCAGCTGCTCCTGTTCATCACGGCAGCTCCAGGGGTGGTGCTCAGAGCATTCTTTCCCTGCCCAGAAGGAGCTCTGAGGTGGTCAGATGGAGCTTGAGGCCCGGGCAGGCCCAGCAGGGGAGAGAGGAGCCACATGGCCGAAGCTCCTGCCTTCATTCCTGCTTCTAGCCCTTGGAGGAACAGAATGCCGGGCAGTGCCTCCTGGCTTGGGGCCCCCACCTGCCAGTTCCCAGGGGGTGCAGATGGCGGGGGAGGGGGCATACAGCTCTGTGCCTGAAGTCCCCCTCCGTCCCGCCATCATCCGAGGCTGCCTTCCCAGGCTGATGCTGTGAAAGTGATTCTCCATCTCTCCTCCTGCAGCCACGGGGAGATAAAAGCCAGGGCTGTGGGGATGGTAAAGAGGGAGCCAAATTATATTTATAATATTAAAGTGAGTGCATTTGTGCTTGCTGTTCTCCAGGGTTTTTCATAAGTAGAAAAACACAAATTAGCATTTTCCATTTCCATATATTGACTAGAAAAATCGCCTGCTCTCAATTAAGACCTATAGCTTTTGGGATGTATGCAACAATTTTATAAAATATTTACAGCGAGATTTGCATTTTCCATGGTGTTACAGTTTTTCTTGTGTTTAGGAGAAAGAGCCGAGGCCTGTGAGAGGAAATCCATTCTCTGGAATCGAGGGGAAAGAAAGCTGCGGGCTGTTTTTCTTGCCTTCTCTACGTTTCTGATGTTGTCTCTAGTAATTACCTAAGGCTGATCCACCCATGAGCTACTTGCTAGTCTGTTCTCAAAGCCAGCACTCCTTTGACAAATCTATTACTTTCCCTTTAAAACTTGCCGAAATGGAGCTGTTTGTGGCTTTGTGAGAAGAGATGGAGAAGGAGAACGTATTTTTCCCCCTCGAATGTAAAAGCATGCCGTAAAGAACATAGCTATTTCCTGGATAATTTGCAGTTGTATATTTTATGTTAATTTCGCCGAAAATACTGCACCCCTGCCAGGTTTAGTAGCGGCTCACTGTGATATGAATAATTTCTAGTGAATCATTTTTTTTTTCATCATTTAAGATTTGGCACCTTTTTAAGATTTTAATAATAGCAACAAGGAGGAAGATTTAGAACAAGTGAAACATTAGTGCCAAAGAAATTCACGTTGAGCGCTAATGTAAAATAGCAAGAATAATTACGTGGAAAGCAGTTTCCACAGATGTTTTTCCTTGTAATGTAATAACTATTTACTAAACTGTTTATTTTAGGCCTTTGGTTTATAATAAAATATTTATATGTTCTCTGCTGTAATAAAAAATAATATTGACAAAATACTATAGAGGCTTACAAAGACAATTGATATGTTTATTTCCCAGGAAGTGAGTGCAGTATAAAAGTTTGGTGCTATTTTCGGTGGACGTGTCAAGATTAGCGAGACTGAGTTTGGTGTTTCAGTTCATTCTCCAATTTACTGGTTGAGAACTGAATGGATGCACAAATTAATATTTTGTCAGCCTATTGTTGGGTAGGGATGTTGATAAATACTGCATTTTTTAAATAGAATTCTTGGCTGGGAATCTTGCCAGTGGAGTGCTAAATATGAGGGTTGGTGCTCTCCGTGTAAATCAGATGGGCTATAGGGGTCTGGGCCTGAGAGGGTATAGAGATGCTATGGAGTGCTTTAGCAGAATGCAGATGCAGGCAGGATTCGGGGCTGTTGGGAGGTTGGTTAGTCTGAGGTTTATAAAGATTTGACCTTGATTCGCACTTTCTGTCTGCAGCCAGTGAGGTGTCGGTTTGCCCTCTGCGAGCCCCCATCTGGAGCCTGGGCGGCTGGGAAACCCTAGCAGCCTGAGTCCTTCTTTTGTATAGTCCTCATTTGGGAGAAAAACAAGCAGCAGGAGACACAGGAGAGAGCCCCCCATCCCCACCCCACCATCACTCCCTGCCCTCTAGCTGGCACCGTGGTGGGACGCTTCCTGTCAGGGTCTCTGAAAATGGCCCGAGCCTGGCCTGCATGCTTGGAGCAGCTGACCGAGGTCCAGTTCTATAATAACCAGCCTGATTCTGCCTTCCTCGCTCTCCTGAGACTTCTGAGTTGACAGCCCGATCAGAGGGTTTGTCTCTGACCCTGGGTGTTGGTTTCTGTGGATCTGATCTGTTGCTGTGGAGAGAGTGTGTGTAGTTTGTATTTATCTGTGTCTCTGCATTTGCATGCCTGTGGGTATATTGCTTTTTGCTGAGCCTTCTGTTTATATGTTTAGGTGTCTTTGGCATGTGTGTGTTTTGGGGTCAATGTACTTGATGTTTGTGGGTTTGTTTCTGTGTTTCGGGTTTGGGTATGTTTGTGGCCTTGTGTATTTGATTCTATGTATTTGCACCTATGGGGTTGTTTCTCTGTGTTTTGTTGTGTTTCGTGTGTGTATATGTCTGTATTTCCATTACTGTGTGTGTGTGTGTGTGTGTGTGTGTGTGTGTGTGTGTGTATCTGAGTGTGAGTGATAGGCAGCCCCCTCTGCTGTGTGCCTGTGTGTTTCTGAGTCTGTGAGCGTGTGTGTGTGTGTATGAGAGACAGACAGACAGACAGACAGACAAGCATCTCTCTGTTGAGGAACCAGCTCCTTCCTTGGGAGAGGCCTGGGGGCTTCCCAGCACAGAGATTGCTGGCTGGGCTAGTCCAGGTGTGTGGCCATTTCTTTGCACCAAACTTTCTGATGAAGGGGAGGAGAGAGGAAGCAGGGAAGAGGTTCCAAAGGGAAGGGAAGTGTGGAAATTTTAATAAAGAGAGAGACAACTGGACCCCGGTCTCAGAACACCCAGAGCAATCTGCAAAAGGAAGTCTGCTGCTTTTGGTTCTTAATCCAGAAAATGTCCTTTTTTCATGTTGGGGGAGGTGAGTACCAGAGCCTCTGCCTGGAGGCCCTACCCCTCAACTGAGGGGCAGGCAGCTGGAGGAGGGGGGTTTTCAAGGACTTACCTTGCGCTGCTAAGTGATTTTTTAGGGGTGCTCTCTTCTGGCTTGACCCATCCCCGGTAACCTAGGACATTTCATGCTGATCTCCTGCAGTGGAGCAGGGAGCTGCCCCTGGGGACCCCTCGGGAGCTGTGGGAGGCCCTCCTCAACTGGGTCCAGTGATGAGCTCACCACCCCTCCACCAGGGATCCTGGAGAGCATTGAGGATAGAAATTGCTGCCGTCTGAGCCTCTGGCAAAGTTCTTGATCTCCGCATTGATAGGAAGTGACTTTTTTTCCCTTATGCTTTGCTAAATAATCTCCACCCCTTTTGCAAAGGAAGTGGCCTTCTTCTAGGTGCCACACTGGCAGCCTTGGTCTCAGGGCTCCTTGGAGATCTAAGACCCTCTCCTGAACTAGGCATGTGAGCTAGGGCTTTGTTTTAGTTTTTCCACTTGACAGAGGGAGAAATGGAAGCGCAGAGGGACCAGGGACTTGGTTGAGAACAGAGGCAGAGCAGAGTTTGGGAGCCGACCTGTGGAAGGTGCTACAGCCCCTCCAGAAGTGTCTCCAGTTGGGGCTTCTAGGAGGCAGATCCCGCAGGGCTCCCCGCAGACCTGAGGAACAGGCTTCCCCAACAACTTCCTGGGGTGGGGGCTGCTCATGGTAGAGCTTTTGTTCTGCTGTGTGCGGATGAGTCTGGGGTCAGAAGTGGGTTGCTGGGGACAGTATCTGGTATCTGAGAGCGCGCAGTCGCCACCAGGGGTCCCCCTTCTTCTCGCTCCCGCGCTGCAACCTTCCCCTCTCCTCTGAATACATCTTGGGTATTTAAAAGATACTGGTTTGGGTTGAGGAAAATGATTAATTGGGTTGGGGAAATGATTGGCTTAGATGACCGACATCATCCCTCACGAGCTGTGTCTACTCTGATACCTGGCTAACCTTCTCTATCTTCTCATCTGTTTTTCGAACATCAGTGGGAAATTGGGCGTATGAATTGGGAAATCGAGGAGTTAGGATCGATCTGTTATAAGGTGATCTGAAATGAGCAAGGAGGGGTAGAGGGGGGTGGAGGGGATGGCCCTGGGTGTGGGTGGGCTCTGGCTGGGTGGGGGGGGTCACACACCTTTGCTGAGTGGGTCTGAACTTCTCGCGAGCTTTGTCTTTTGTCTAACCATTTTCTGATCGCACATGGCCGGCTCCTGGTCAGTGTGGGTCACCGTGATAAGCTTTGCAGCAATAAGCTGGCACGTAGGACTGTTTATTTATGATTTGGTTCGAGGGGCTCACGGGCTGGGTCAGGGGAAAACAATTCACTCTGCAAGTGACTTCTGCCAAAGAATTCTGTCTCTGTTTTTCTAAAGGGAGCCTGCCTCAAGACGGCTCGGGCAGAGCAGGCCCCAAACTGCATTTGAGTGTTTTCTTTGTTGAGCAGACAATGATACTGTGGTGGTGGTGATTATTTATTTTGCAAATTGGTAGTGTTCCTTATCATTTCAGGCGAGTCGCCCCTCTCTTTGTTAAAAAAAAAAAAGAAATTTAAGTTAAGTAATAAATTCTCCTTACAAGAAAACAAAATGTTGATAAATAGAATGAAGAGAGAGAAATCATCCTTCATCTCACCTCCCGGGGGAAACTGCTGTTCCCAAGTTGGTGTTTACCTTTCCTGACTCCATGTGTTTGTACACAGGTAAACACAGTTTTAAAAAACATATTGAGGTTTGAGATTTATACAGAGAAATACACATCAATAAACACGTAATGACGTGTTGCTGGTGTAGAACTTACCATACAGAAACGCTCGTGTGTCATAAGCATCCAGCTTGCTGCATTTTCCCAGGCTGAACCCGCCAGTGCACACAGCACTGGATCATGACACAGCGTCACCTACACCCCAGAAGCCCACCTCCTGCCCTCTTGTCGTCCCACTGCCAGAGTAACCATGATCCTGCCTTCTGACAGCAATGATAGTGGTGCCTGTTTTTGTTCCTTTATACAAATGGAATCACTGCGTACTCTTTTGTACACCTGTGTTTAGTTTTAAATGGATTTATAACGTCCATGCTATTTTGTAACCGTTTGCCCCAACCACACGGTGATAATGCCCCATGTCAGCACACACACCTCTACACCGTCATTTTTAGTGGCTGCTTGGTGTTCCGTTCTCAGAAGCGCCATGGTTTAAATTCCCGGTTGGAGCTGTTAGCCTTTTGCTATTATAAACAACTTCCAGTGAACATCCGGGCTAGATGGGTGACTTTTGCCTGCTCCTCTGGGGACAGGGTGGCCAGAATGGCTGGGGAGAGGGGGGCCCTCGTTGGGCCCGGCTGGAGGAGCCCAGGTTGTCGAGTGGAAGATGCTGGCATCGCTTCAGTTTGCCAGCTGGACCTCATCAAGTGCGGGTGTTAATTACTGGGAGGCCCCTGGTTCTGTGAGCAGGCGGGGGACGCTGGGGCTAACGCGCGAAACAGGGTCACCTTGAAACAGACGCTTCCAGGGGAAGCGAAACGAAGGAGAAGACCATGGGGAAGTGCAGGGCTGGGCACCGGTTTCCCAGCAGTCTCCTCTGAGTCACCCCAGTGCCCTGGAGCCCCTGTCTGGGATGTGCATAAGGTCCCTCTGGCCCCAAGGAGCAATATACGTTCTTTGTCCCTGGCTTTAATTGGGGTGAACCAGGAGCAAGAATACCCATCTCTGTGCCTTGCCCCTTTCCAGAAGCCCCTTGGACTCTGAGGCATCTGGCCATCCCTGCATGTTCTGGGAAGGTGGCCTAAGTTGAGCACCGTGGCTCAGGATAGATTGGGGTTGAGAAGGGGGGACCACCTGGCAGTGCCAAACGGGAGCCCAGCTGTGCAAGCGTGCCCTGGTCAGGAGGCGCCGCCCTGTGGCCCCAGCCAGGTGAGCTCAGGGCTGCAGGCACAGCATGGCCAGGTTGGAGGAGAATTAGGTTATTGCATTTCCTCTGTAATTCTTCATCAGGGCTGCCGCCTGGATCTGTTGCAGGAAAATCAATGCTTTCTGACTCTATAATTTCCCAGGTTGCCTTACTCCAAGTACATTGTGCAGGGAAAGGTGACATCTCTGGTCATGTCTGTACGGACCAAATGTGCATGTGTGTGTGCGCACGCGCTCGCGTGTGTGTATACATACACACAATCCCTTCCCTCCCTTTCCCCCTCATCCCTGCCCTGTCTCCACCTCCCAGCACAAGATTCACTGGAATTTCACAACCTTTGCATGCTTTTGTGAAAATACTCATTTGTGTTTGCGCCAGGCCGCTAATGGCGGACGCCCAGGTCTGCAGAGCTTACCTCTGCTCAGCTCTGGTTATGGCGAGGAATGTGCCGTTAATAATGCATCTATGGAACTCAGCTGTGTGGGAGCCAAGTAATTATCCCACTGTAGCGTTCCCGGCTTCAGTGTCATCACAACTGGGGCTTCATTAAAAGTCCTACCAGAGACGGTGTTGTGTGCTGCAGCCTGTATATATATTTTTTCATTTAAATTATCAGCCTTGCTATGGCTCAGAGGTAATTTGACTTTTTGAAACCACTGAGCCCCTGTGAATTCCCCTCCCCTTCTCCCTCTCGCTGCTCTACCAGCTGATCAGCCCCAGAAGAACAAAAGGTTTATCTGAAGCTATGAAGCATATATTCACCAGCTTCTGGCGTCTAGATAAAAAAAAAAATCAAAGTACTCCATTGAACATGTTAATACTGAGCAAAATGCACACAGCTAGACACTAAACCTTTACAGGGATTTGGGCATTTGAAAAGTGATACCCAGATCAGGTCTGGAGCTATGTTTCTTAGCCCAGAGAAGAGCAAGCAGCAAAGGAGGAAGAAAGAATGTTTATAAACAAATATTAAAGGCAGCCAACGAACTGCGTCAGAGTTCCCCACCTTTCTTCTTATCTCTTTGTCTGATTTTGGTTGGGTGGACAGCCAGAAGCCTGGAGAATGGTGCATCCCAGGGAGATGGGGTTCCCCCTTTGCTCTGGACTTCGAGCTGCTGAAAACGAGAATGTCAAGTGGGAAGAGGGCTTGCGGTGACTCTCGGTAGAAATGCTGAGAATTGGGATGGTGGGCCTCTTTGTTCCTCCTGATTCTCTGTGATCTCTTCAGCTTTGGGCAGAGGAGGGCTAGGGAGAGCCTCAGAAAGGGGCACCATCCAAGCACACTGCCACTCTGAGCCGTCCCTTCTTGGAGCCACCTGGAAGTCTCACATTTTCCAGACCCTTCCATTTCTCATGGAGAGCAGCCACCAAGTAAGACTGGCAGGAGCTGTCAAGTTCCGTGAGTGAATCATTCATCACAGAGAGCAGATCGGCGCTTGATTGGCAATGTCTGCCACACACGGTGAGGCAACACCTTCCCTGCCCCATCGGCCCTCCTTATCCACGGGTTCCACACCCACAGGTTCCACATCCACGGATCAAAAACACTCTGAAATAATTCCATTAAGTTCCAACAGGCAAAACTTGAATTTGCCATGCACTGCCAACTATTTATGTAGCATTTACGTTGTATTTACAACTATTTACATAGCATTACATTCTGTTAGGTATTATGAGTAATCTAGAGGTGATTTAAAGTGTAAGGGAGGATGTGTGCAGGTTATATGGAAATACTATGGTATTTTATATAAGGGACTTGAACATCAGCAGATTTTTGTATCTTCAAGGTTCCTGGGACCTATCCCCCACGATACCAAGGAATGACTATACTTCTCTATCAAAAACACTTAGTGAACTCCTGTACTCCACTCTGGATCAAGGAAGTTATTGGAAAGGTGTAAAATTCATTTCTGCCTCCTAGAAGCTTTCAACATATTTTGGAGGCAGGCATAGCTACAGAAAACATCTCATGTTATAAGCAATTTATAATTAAATGCTACAGTACACGTTTTCATCAGGAAAGAGAATATGGAGAACGGAGTGGTCCAAAAAGACATCCAGAAGGCACATTTGGGCACTGATGCTACCAGCTTGGGTGGGGTTTAACCTACTCATGAAGCCATGAGATGGGTGTAGCCCAATTTGCAGCAGCTCTTAGGGAAAGGGAAAAGAACCCCATTTTAACTTTTTGTGTCCCTCCTGGGATGGTAAGGGACTTCTGTCCTTTGGGGATAGGCTTAGTCTCTGTGTGTGCAGGATTGAAACTGGCTGCCACCCATCTGGGCAGAAGCCAGATGTGCTCAGGGTAGGAAGATATTCATCCCTGTGCACCGAGTACATCACGCAGGATCCCCATGGCCTTCTGATAACTGGCCCCCTTTGGTTTCGAGAGTTGACCTCAGACACAACATCTTGAGGCTGCCCTCTTGTCACAGGGAAGACCCACAAGATCTTAGACTTTGCCTCAGCCTTGGAGTCTATTTCTTTTCATGCCTTCTAGTCTTTATCTGCTAACTCCTTGTGCCAGGCTTTGCACTGAGTGCTGGGGACCCTGAACCAAGGCAGACAGAGCCCCCCACTCTAAAGGAATTTCCAATCCAATGGGAGAGGTAGATACATGTGTGTGCAAATTCCTAAATAGTATGAGTGGGTTGGGGAATGATTTGCCTCTCCTGGTTATATGTGGGTGGGGTAGATACATGAGGATAGAGAGTGCTCAGGGGAAGCTTGAAAATAGAGGGGCATTTGAGCTGGGCCTCTGAAGGATGAGTAGGAGTTTACTAGAGGGACTAGAGGAAGATAATTCCAGGTTGTGGGCATAACAAAAGCTCAGAGGCATTAAAGAGAGCATGATGCTCTTTGAAACTTTTTTTCCAGGGTTACCAGTGATTCTTGGTTGTGGAAGTTGGTGACTTTTGCAGTCCTATCAGGCCACTGGACCCTGTTGGCACATCCTGGGCCTGGTCCTTATGCATTTCTGACTACCCCCAAACCTATAGTCCCTAGCCTTGGCTTCCTACTCTTTCACGTTCCACCCTCACTGCCTGCTGACCATCCAGCTCAACATGCCTGAAAATGTCCTCCCCACCTAGTGTCAGAGTCTCTTATCTCAGTCCTCTGCCTCAGCCGCAGCAGCTCCTGCATCAACTCCTTCCACTCGTCCCTGCGACCCCTACTCACACAGTTGTTGGACCCCCAGTGCTTGTAAGCTGGCCAGCCAGGCTTCCACCCCAGTCCAGGTCTGCAGTGCCTCAGGCTCTGTTTGCCAAAGAGGCTGCGTCTTGGATGCCTCACACATTTGCCAGACCCGAGGCCAGCAGCCCTCCGTTCTTTGATTTTGTTTGTCTAAAGCTGGAGACTGTTTCCAGGGCCTGGCTGTCATGGTCGGGGTCTGGGGAGCCCTGTGGGGGAGGGGCCTTCAGACTTAAAGGAACACATTGGAGACTGAAGATTGTCTCCCGAGACATGCACACACTTGGAGTTAGCCACCCAGGTCAGAAGCCTCTTCTTATTTCTGGGAAAACAGGTCTTTGTCTCCGTTGGGAATCATGAGTTCACACTTGTGCAAACCATTTTGGAATCATTTTGGCGTTGAAGCCTCGACAAGGGCCACTTGTCCCCATCAAAGCCGAAGAGGCTGTGCCTGGCGATGCGACACCCACCAGGAACGAGGTCGCCCCTCCTCCTGGGCAGCTGGGGCTGGAGTTTCAGAAAACAAAATGCCTCACTGCTGTCCTCACTGGCAACGACTCGGGGCAAGCAGGAAAAAAATCAGCTGTGCCTGTTTCGGCATCTGGGGACCAACTCAGAGGTCCTAGGTCCTGGTTCTCCCTGGTCCGGAGCTGGAAAGAAAGAGGCAGAAGAAGTGTTTGAATACTGTGCTGTGAAGGGAACAGTCCTGCAGCGAGGCAGTTGTGATATTAGAGCAGGCCTCCTAAGAGATCCCCTGGCTCTGAGCTGTGATCCACACACCACATTCGCAGACAGCTGGTCGCCCAGCGTGGGCTGCGCCTGCCGCTCGGAGCTGGCACACTGGCGGGGACCAGGTAATGCTCTAATTTCCCTCGTGCAGATGCGGCCAGGAATATCTTAATTTATTGGTGTGCTGGCATGCAAGAGGGAATGCTGCCGGTGCAGCCTTGCATAACTATTAGCAAAAAATGGAGCTGATAGGGGCTTGACTTTTCCTAAAGTGGGTTTGAAATAATCATCGCCTTTTGTTGTGTTTGGAAGGGCTTGAACAATTCTTAATTATTTAATTATAGATATGCAAGTAATACACTGGGAATGGCCCTGCCATTCCAGGGATACTGAGCAGAGGAAAATGTTTAGTTACCGGAGGGGGAAAAAAAGAAGGTGGTAATTAAATCAAAGTGTCGTTCGTATCATGCCACGCTACTCTGTCTGTGATGCAGGCTGGACGAGGTCTGCTGGGCCTCACTGTGGAAATTCTTGCATAATAATAGTAACTTCCATGGCATCGCCACTTTCCTCCTGGCGAGGACTGCAGAGTTAGCAAAGCTCTTTCTTCTTCATTTGCTTGTGTGGTGCCGGGTTAGGGCTCTGAGAGGCAGGTGCTATTGTTCCCATTTCACAGATGAGGAAATGGAGTCTTGGGGACTTGCTCAAGGTCTCACTTCACTCTGGGCTTGAAGCCACAACTTGTGTGTTTCAGACACGACAGCGGCCTGCTTTTCCTACCCTGTCACTGGAAGAGGCTGAGCCTATGAGTGCATGATGGCTTTTCTCTCTCCAAGCATCCCGGACCAGCCTCGACAACTTTGGTGATTGTGTGTCTGACTCCACAGTTGCATCTCTTGACAGACACCTTGTAATTATCCCATATAAGCACTCATTGTATTCATATCATTAATTTTGTTTGGGCTATTACATTTGATAGATACATTAAGCATTATATAGTTCTCTTTATACGTGAAATTGAACTGCCTTTGAACAGTCAGCCGGCTAATTGCCGGTAATTTGTGTTGCTAACGAGAGGCAGAATAGTGGTATAACATTAGACTCAACAGTCAGTTAACAAATTTGCCGATTCAGATTGCAAAGCATGCCCTCTGTGGAAAGGCAGGCTGCATCTCACACGTGAATAGATTTTTAAAATCGCACACAACTAAAACCCGCCACCAACAAATTCTTATCCCGCTGCCGCCCCCGACTGCGCAGACCTGCCTGGCTGTTCAGGGGCGATGGGGTGATAGTGGATGCGTCGGTCTGAAAGATATGGGATTTCGGGGGGACCTGGGAATGGGAGTGAAGGTTCTGGCTTCTCCTCTGTGGGGCTGAGAGGCTGAGTTCCTGCCTACATCCTGAGTGATCTCCACCTCACCCTCATCTGTGGTCTGGGGGCACCCATGGCTCTGTCTTTTTGATCATAATTAGATTGTTTCTAATGGCACCGGCTTTTCCTTTTGGGCCTTGTTACCCTGCGGGGGTCTTGCAAGGGGGCTGGGTTGAGGGTATTTTCAAGTCCCTTCTGCTGCGGTCAAAGGTAACTTGGTAAAGGAGGTGGGGCGGTGATAGCTAGTGTGTGTGAGCCCCACACAGAGGAGTCTGGGAGGATGCGCTCCACACATGAAGTGACGGAAGGAGCAGGGGCAAGGGGCCTCCTTCCCTCTGGAACCACGTCTCCCCAGATTCACATGTCGAAGCCCCAACCCCCAGTTCGGCCACTGGTGAGCCAAGGAGACAGGCCTCAGAAGAAACCAACCCTGCTGACATCTTGATCTTGGACTTCTAGTTTCCAAAGTGTGAAGAAAATTAGCTTCTGTAGTTTAAGCCACCCCGTCCATCATATTTCGTCATGGCCGCCCGAGCAGGTGGATACGGATAATCCCAGCAGTTCGATCAGAGTGGGTTGGGAACAGTGTCGTACGGATGTATTAGAAAGTCCCTGAAAACCAAAAGTCAGCAGCCCCCATCAAGTTTGAGAAATACAGGTTTAAGACAGAGAAAAGGCTGGCCTACGCTTGTGCAGTGGACTGTGGCCACTCAGAGTTTAGTCCCTGGTAGAGGCCTGAGTCCTAATCCAGTACTGCCGGGCCTGGTTCTGCACCCCCCTGCTAGTTACTAACGGGTCCAGGAGCTGCTGGGGAGGGGTCTTCTTTATTACCTGAATCGGGCTGCGCGGAGGCCTCCTGCCCTTTGCACCAGCCGTCTGCAGCCCCCGTTTCCGTGGGGGGAGGTTTGCGTTCCTGTGTCTTACTTCCCTGGGCCTGTGGCTGTGGCCACCTGCAAACCAGCCTCTAAGAAAGGGACGTCTAAGCCCGTAAAACAATGTGTGTGGTCATCGGAGGTCATTCCAGCATATTTCTAGGCCTGGTGTCTGCTCAGTGAACAAGCCAGTCTGTGATGGACACGGTGTCCTTAGCCCCTCCGGCTCTAACTTCCACTGGTCTGTTACTCCAGTCCATCATTTAAAAGAATTTAATTTTCCTTTAGCTTAGAAAGCAAAGTAGCAGAAATCATTTGGAGTCTCAACTTCTGGGCAAATCGTTGCTGTTCCCGGGTCACTGTGCTTGACCGTACAGGGAGCCTAACGTGATCAATACATGTTATTGACTGTGCCTTGGTGCCGTGCCGCTCTCTGCCAGCCACCTTGGTGCTCCTGGGTGTAGACTTGGTGCAACCCCTAGTTCCTTACTCTCTGGGTAGGTGAGCTTGATGGTGTATGTGTGTGTGTGTGTGTGTGTGTGTGTGTGTGAAATGTATATAACAGCATATGAGCACATTTGCAAGTAATACATTTGTAAAGACAATTTTGTCATTAGAACACAATTGTTAGGTTTAATGTTTCTGCGCCTAAATGTATTTGCAAATAATTTTGGCCCACTGACATTTCATACAGAACAGAAATGGTGCTGCCATTGTGACTTTTCCCCCTGATTTATGTAATTTGCTAACCACAAGATATTCTTTTATGAGTGTGTGATGGGGAGGTAATCAGGCTTATTTATTTTTGTATTCTTGGAGGAGGTACTGGGGATTGAACCCAGAACCTCATGCGTGCTAGGCATGCGCTCTCCCGCTGAGCTGTACCCTCCCCTACCACAAGATATTTTTCTAATGCCAAATGGCAGCTGTATCTGAAGAACTCACATGTCAGTGCCCTGACAGCATTCCTGGCCTGACTCTTCTTTCATCCGAGGGTGGCAACATACAGGAAATGAGAAGACTGACCCCCTGAAGTTGGCCAAAATGTTCCAAAGACTTGGTCGCTGGTTGCTGTGAGGTCAGTAAGGCCCTAGGGGGTCCCACCCCTATGCTGTTGCCTGGGACTGTAGCCCAGGAATGGCCCCTGAGGTCGCATTGTGGTCCTTTTTGGCTGGCCTTGCCTTCTGTTTGCCTACCAGCCAGCCAGGGATGGAGAGAGGAAGTCAGAGCTTAGTGTTGAGTTGAGCACTAAGAGAATCTCATCTTCAGAGGATTTCCATATATACAATCAATTGTAATGTTGGCAAGGCATTCACATATAGATGTAGATTGGGAGTGTGGACCACTGAGAAAGTTATGCGATAAGACTGATGATTAGTGATGGCCATCGGTCCTATGGTGGCATTTATTCCAGTGACTTTGAAATTCAAAATGGCACTAATACACATTTTCATCAACATAGGTGGATTTTATTATTTTTAGTCAGAAAAGTAATCCCTGCTCATGGAAAAATGACTCAAAAACCTAAAAGAGTATACGTTCTCCCATCTTCTTGGCTCCTCCCTCAATTTCCACTCCCCAGAAGTCACTCCCCACTCTTACTGATTTTTATGTGTCCTCCAAGAGTTTTCTATGCATAGACACATGTATTATTCAAATAGGATCAATTCTACTTGTTATTCTGCATCTTACTTACTTCACTTTTAGCACTGCACCATGGACATAGTTCCTTATCAACTCATTTGGTTTCACTCCATAAAAAAAGAAGAAAAGAGTATGCATAGTGTTTTATCAGATGGCTACACCATCATTTATCTAATCACATCTTTCTGGCCAGAGTCAAAGCATTTGCAAAGTGAGACATGGATGACTTCGGATGCTGGGGAGGGCTTCAGAGAGGAGGTGACATCTGATAGCAGGCTTTGGAGAGTGAGTTGGAGTTTGTAAAACCGCTTTTGTTGATGACAGCCATGAGGAGGGAGGTCATGCAGGATGAGAAGAGGAGGACGGGGGTGCTCAGCGGATCCAGGAAGGGACTAGAGCAGGATCTCATGCCCCTTCCTGCCTGGAGAGACTGCCCTAGAGAGCGAGTCCTCTAGCTGAAGAAGGGGCCAAACCTCCCCGGTGGAGGGTAGGTGTCAGGCAGGCTCAGGACACGTGAGCATGGTAAACTGCAGCGGGCGTGGGGACCGAATATGTGCAAATGACCGAATATTTGAGCCAAGGTTCCCAATGTGTCAGCTGAGAAAAAGAAAGAGAGAAAGAACCCACTCAGCTTGCTGGTAACCCCGGTTATTGCTCAGGAAATGTTGCACGTCTCCAGTGCCTGGTGACATGTCAACTCCTGACAGAAACCCGGGTTGGCAGGTCCTGTTTTTTAAGCCGCGTGTCTGTCTGCCAGATCGCATTTGGATTGAGTGGCTGGCATTCCTCGAGCCTCGCTTAATAGGATTGAAAGAAAAGAAATGTTACTTTTCATCACACAAGACAACAAAGAGAAATGGGGAAACGAAAATATTATTTCGTTTGAACAAATTACAGGGAGACTCTCTGGGGCGCTTTCTGGGAGTTAGATGAGGAAAAACACTTAAATATCATTCCATCAAACTAAATTTTTAACTACAATTTTTTACAGATAAAATGTGTTGGGAGGATTCAAAGAAGATTAGAGCTCACCTAAGAAACGGTATTCAAATTTTACCAGCTAATGGAGGCCCCGGCAAAAACTGTTAATGCCTCTAACTTTCCTCTAAGGGCCAGAGATTTCAGTATTCTTATAAAAACACATTGAGCTGATTTCATTTCCGTGTCTCTGCAGACTTCAGTCGTGTAATTTCAGTAAGTGTTATAAATGTTATTTTAAGTATTATAATGATAATCCCTACTGACGATGGAGCCGCACATCTCGGCTTCGGTTCCTCAGGTAATGTTTACCTCAGATAGCACATAATTGTTTGCTTTTTTTCACAGTAAACTCTCTGCTCCCAACTGCTTAATCAGCCACAGAAAAGAGAAGAGACTTTAGAAATGTTTAATGTTCTTCTGATTACATGAGAATGATGGGTAAACCCACATCAGTGGAACTGGAGAAGCAGATCGCATCTTTTCCCCCTGATTTGTATTTTTTGGTGAAGACGTGTTTGTTTTTTGTCCATGGCTCTTAAGGAGGACTGCAGTGGGTTGTGGCAATTGCAAGCATCATTTATTGTTATAAAGCTCATGGCTGGGCATAGATCTGCTCAGTGCACGAACTCTTGGGGCCCTTCCTCTGTGCATACGTTGGGCCCCACCAGGCCCCAGGTCCTCCTGGCAGGTCCCAGCTTCTCCCGTATTCTGGTCACAGCCTGCGTTTCCACGCTCTCAGGATCCAGGGCCCCCCACAGTCTCTCTGAGTACAGTCCCCACTGCCTGCTCGGTGGCAGCAAGATTTTATTAGTCTTTATGGAAGTGAAACTTTTCTACCCTTGAATGGAGAGCCTCGGAGGCCTTCTCAGAGCACTGTATAATATTTGCTTCTCTGGCACCTTAAATATCTGAATTCAAATGTGATCAGGAATTAAGATGGAACAGGGAAGGTTGATATTCACTGCAGGGTAGAGGAATATTGCTTCTGTCCTACCTGTGTGGATTGTTTAGAACCCTACCTTTCTTCATCTCTGACTATAGAGAGGTTCTGCTTTGAGCTAACTCACAACCGTGTATATCTTTGATTCAATCAACAAACATCCATTGAAAGCTCTTCTCTAGGCATTGTGCTGGGCGCTGGTGAGTGGAGAAGTGTGTTCCCCCCACGTACATGTAACTTACTGTCTAGATGGAAAAGCCAAGACTAAACAGGCAAGCACACCAATATGTAGTTACAAACAGAGAGATGTGTCATTAGTGCAGGGATGGAGAAAACTGGGGAGGGTGTCAGTTAACCCGAAGTTTAAAGGATGAGAAGGAGCCAGTCAGGTGAAGAGGTGGGGGCAGATTGTTAAGTCCTGAGCTGGAAAGGCTTCAGCATCTTCCAGGAAATGAAAGCCGATATGTGGGACCAGGCTGTGGCAAGGGATCAGGACCATGGCTGTTATGAAGTGAGAGGCTGGGCCAGATCGGGCCTCCTGGGGTGTGGTCAAGAACTGGGACTTTATTCTCTGCAATAAGAAACCAATGCAGGGCTTTAAGTCACGAATGACATTTTCCCACTTCAACCCTATAAAGAGATGCACTGGCTGCCGGGAGGAGATGAGAGCACCAGGGAGAAGAGTGGATGCTCACAGTCCATCCAGTGGGTGGCCACTGTTCTCATCCTGGCCAGAGATGGTGGCCATGGTGGTGGCAGGGGTTAAGGGGGTTGATTCAAGACACGTTTTGAAAGGTAGATGGACAGACTCGCTGGTAACGTGTACCTGGCAGGAAGAAGGGTTGGTCCTGAATGGCTTGATGCCACCGAGCTCCTGCAGCTGGTCAGCCTCCACCTGTGGTCCCTGCGTCCTCCCACGGAGGGAGGTCCTCTTGCTTCCCAGGACTAATCACCCAGGTGTCACCTGTCTTCTCTCTCCTCACACTACTGGGAATCCCTCATGGCAGTCTCCTGAGAAGGGATGGAACGGGGCTCCTGGATTCCCTGCCTCCCCACCCTCCATGCACCGTTACTCATTCTCCAGCCTCGGTTTCCCCAGCTCCTCTAGGGGAGGGGGTGGGAGCCTGTTCAGCACGCCCGACCCTTCCTTCCCCTCCCCCCATGCCCACCGACAGCCCTTCCTCCAGTCATCACTCCAGAGATCCCCAAGGTCTGTGGTATAATTGAGCTCGAGCCTTTAGTTAAAGACCAGGGCCAGTAGGTAGCTGATTTCCTGGTCCTCGGGGTGGACGCTTGACAGGCTCCTGTGATGGGGGCTGAGGAGCGAAGGGAAGGAGGTGGAGTGACTGATAATTAAAGCAACTTGAGGGCCCCAGTCCGGTCCAGTGGCCCAAGAGGGGTCCTCCCGCTGGGGGCCTGCTCAGTGAGCATGCATGCATCTCTGGAAAGTAGACAGGCTTTTTGCTATGTTGGGGGTGGGGCAGTGGTTGGGAGGGGGCAGGGATTCATTGCTTGGACAGAATGTTCCCAATGCCCAGCTTTGGGTTGAATTAACTTCCAAGAAAACATTCACTCTCCCTTCCCTTTCCCTCGGAGAGGCAACAACTAGTTGAATCCATCCATCTGTGTCTCTCTCACCTCTGCATCCTAGGGAACCATCAAGGAATCTAAAAAAATGTTGCCAAAAATCAAGGTGGAACCTTCCAGGTGTGCTGGGGAGCAGAGGATGAGGGGAAAACAATGTTTTTGTTTCCCTGAAACACACACACACACACACACACACGGGGACACACACACACACACACACACACACACACACACACGGACACCTCCGTCCCAGCCCAAAACAGATGAATATTTTAACACCAGAGCATTTTGTTCAAGCCAGGAGCACACTGCACTCCTGGCAAGGCCAGAGAATGACCTGAAAACCTGAATATTTCAGGGAACAAAAGGTCCTTGGGTCTGCTTTCCCGAGAAGGGCCTCGGTCCAGGGTTATTTGAAGGCCGCACGGTTCAGGGCACGGGAGGCAGCGGGCAGGGTTTCTGCTGCTCCTCCTCCCTGTCCAGAGCTGTGAGCTGTGGGAGCCGGGGCCCTGCTCCCTGGCACCAGGCAGCCGCGTGGAGCCACGAGGCCCCAGCCTCCAGCCGCGCGCCGGGCGGAGAGGAGCGGGGAGGTGGGGGAGGGAGGGCGGGCAAGAGGCGCGGGGGCTGGGAGATGGAGAAACAAACTCTATTTTCTGCTCATCTGTGGCGGGAGGGCTCCCGCGGCCCACGGGCTCACAGAGTGAAGCAATTTCAGACAGGGATGAGTGTCTGTTTTTCCCTGGAGCGGAGACTAAAAACCCCGAAAGCCCTTGGTTTCTCTTCCCTTAATATCCTGTTCTGGAAAGTGCCGTGTGGAAGGGTGGAGGAAATGAGGAAGATCCTTCAGAAATGGAAGAGGCCCTTCCCTAGCTCGACCTGGGAAGCCTGGTTGGTGCTGAGTGCTGAGCTGGAGAGAGGCCGCCCCCCTCCCTCCGGGATGGGAGAGGAGCTTGTGGCTGAGGGGGGTCCCCGGGCAGGCGGCCACTTGCCGACAAAGATTCAGATTCCTGTCCCGTCTCAGGGGCTGTTTGCTGGGACTGGTGCCACTTGGGTGGCTTCAAAGGCCGTGGACAATGGCATGCCCGGCTCCCTGCCCGGGGAGGCGAGGATTTTGGAATCCCGTTGCTTTGTCTCTGCTGTTCCCGTCCTCCCAAAGCCCCTTGCACTGACGCCTTTCCTCCAAGCGCAGGCTCTGGGCACCCATCCCTTCTAGCTCTCTCTCCCCCGCACCGTGGTGTGTGTCTGGCAGGTGTCCAGGCCAAGCAGGTTCGGACCTTGACTTTGATGTGCGTGCAGTGTCACAACCAGCCCTGGTCTAGGTCTAGCCCTGGGAGCTGGGTCTCTCCTGGCAAATAGAAACCAGAGATACTATGCCTTAGATGGGCCTCTCACGCCTGCCCTGGTAGGACAGTGGGAGCTGCTCCTACAGAGGGGCCATCATGGGGGGGCATGGAGGAAGCCCCCTCCCTGAGCAAGGAGAGCTGGGAGCTGCAGGGGGGCTGCTGACAAGGCTTCTTGTCGGACCCCCAAGTCACTTGGGGGTCTTGGCCCCGCTGCCCTTACCTGCTGCACATTCTGCAGGGGCTGGGACTGCCCTGCCGTTACTTTTCCTGCATTGCCCCCTGTCCCGCCCTGGGTTCTCCACACAGCTCACATGAAGTACCAGCCCTCCCTTTCTCTCTGTTTCAAGAGATACTGGTTTCTGCCTGGCCTCAGTAGAACCAAGTAGTTAAGAACCTGCAATCTGCCTTGCTTTGCGTCTCAGTTTTGCTCCTTGTGAGTGAGTGGGGGTGACTGTGGGCGAGTCTTGAAACCTCTGCATGGTTTCTTCCTCAGTAAGATGGTGGTGATGGTGGGGACCACCGCCCGCCCTCTTCAGGTGGTCCTGAGAATTAAATGGGCTAAATACGGAATGTGCTTAGAACAATGTTGGCACCAAGTAGTAATGAGTGGATAGAGGTCCAATATTATGATTGCTGTGATTCTTGCTTTCTTTTTCAACAAATCTTCCCCATTCCTGGAGACGGATCAAAGCGACCTTTGTGCAGACAGCCTTCCCAGCTGGCCTGGCACTGCCAGGGTGGTTTGGCCCTCAGTCCTGGTAACTCTGTTTTCAGTTTTTTAGGAACCTCCATACTGTTCTCCATAGTGGCTGCACCAACTTGCATTCCCTCCATCAGTGTAGGGGGGGGTTCCTTCTCCACACATTCTGCAGCATTTATGAGCTGTAGACTTTTTGACGATGGCCATTCTGACCGGTGTGAGGTGATACCTCATCGTAGTTTTGATTTGCATTTCTTGAATAGTTAGTGATGTTGAGGATTTGTCCCCCCAATCACTTACTGCCTTACTGTCTGTCTGTCTGCCTGTGTGTCTTTAATTACATCGCCTGCATTTGGCACACCTTCTCAGTTAAATTCTGTCTTCTTTGAGAACAGAGGCTCATCTGTCTCTTCATCTGCACCACCCAGTGTTCTCCTAACCCCAGTTCTGGACTTAGCACATGCTTAGTAAGTACTCACTTAATTGAATATATTAAACTACAGTTTAAAAAAGATAAGGGCTTTTACTTTGATAAAGAATACATATAGTGTCTGCTCTATGAATCAAGTAACATGCTGTTACATTATGGCTGATGAAAAAAAGGCTTAGAGAAGAAAACCCATCTGCCCAAGGTTACATGGCTTGGCTGGCCAGAGGCAGGGCTTGAATTCAGGGCTCTCCACTCCGCTAGAGCAGGCCTGTGGCCAGTAGAGGGTGTGGTTTCTGCGGGTTGTTGAGCCGGACTGGTTCTCTGATGGGCTGGTGGCCAGTTTACTAAGGGTTGACCCCGAGTTGCCATGACTCGAGTCCCTTTCCCCAAAAGCTTGAGTCCCCGAGTCTATGACTTAGTGCCCACCCCAGCTGATGTCTAGGGAGCATGAGGGTCCCCTTTATTATTGGTAGTAAGCTTAGTTGCATTGATGCTAATATTATGTGGACCCAAATTCCTCAGGGCCGGGGGTTACTGGCAATGCCCAGCTCAGCTTCTGCTTTTGCTCGGGTATCCCTGGTCCCCACCGTGAGCCCACCTGGAACCATGAGCTGCCTTAGACGGCAGCAACTCTTGTCCACTAGTCAGGGGCCTGGGGACAGGTGCCATATCCGGTCCCACGTTCCCACAGTGCCTTTCTTGCTACATGGTAAATGCTCAGTGTAGGCAGCAGGGAATGTGACGAAGGTTAAAGGGATTTGCCTATTTCTGACAATTTCCTCCAGAGAGCAAAGGCAGCCCCTTGTTCCATGGCTGGGTGTGGAGTTTGAGAAGCCAAACGAATAGGGTAGGGTGAGAATATTGGCCTCTGAAATAGTGCCTCCTCCTGTTTCTCTCCTGGGAGTTGGGGCGACTACCTGGGGTGCTAGTGAGAGTGTCAGGAGAGAGAACCAGGGCCATCAGCCCGAGGTTGAGCTGTGGGAGGAGGCTCAACACTCCTCACTTGGCGTCTCTGGTCTGACTGTGCTGGGGGGCTGGCCTCGCCTTCCCCGGGCCCTGCCTCCCAGAGCCTCGCTCCTCCAAGTATGGCCCAGTGACCGACAACTTTAGCATCACCTCGGAGTGTGCTAGAAATACAGAATCATGGGCCTTGCCCAAGCCCGACTGAACCAGAATCTGCATTTTAAAAAGAGTCCGTGGCGATTCACCTACTTACCAAATCTGAGAAACCCTGGCCTAGAAGACAGTTCACTCAGGGTCAACAGCTAGGAAGGGAGGACAGCGGCCTTGCTAAAAACACACCTGCCCAGCTCCCCCTCCCTGCCCCCACCCCGTGCTAGCAGGACACCTAGGGGTGTAGCCTCTCTTAGCTGCAGTTTCGTCTGGGGTGAGCGGAGATCGTATGAGTAGTCCAGCCTTTCTCCTTGGGCTTCTGAACAAGGATTCGGTGTAATAAGATACAATGTATGGTCCATCCTTAGCACACAGCCCTGGCACAGAGAGCACTGGATAAATGCCATGCTAGCTGGCTTTAAGAATGAGAGAGTGAAGGGGGCTGCAGCAAAGGGGAGGGAAAAACACTGTGATTTGTGATGCTAGTTTTGCATTGGGCTTGTTTAGTGGAGCTTAACTCAGGAGCTAAATACCAGCTAGGCCTCCCTGTAGAATTATTACGTGGAGTAGCAGGGAAAGGAGAAGCCAGAGTTAATGCCTGTGATGGCGATTTTTTTTAATTTAAAAAAAAAAGGTGTTAAAAGCAAGTAAAACCCCTGGTGATCGCAAATGAATTGCCTAAGTTCTCTTAGCAGATCCATGTTCCTGAGTAATGACTATGTTTGTGGGAAGGAGTGGCTTTTCCTTTCACAAGGAGGGAGTAGTGGGGCCTGCGGGAGGAGTCCTGGCTCCAGCTCCGGGTACGATGTGCTCCGCGTGGGGAAGCCACGGCCACGTGGGGTGGGGAGGAGGCGCTCCGTGGGCAGGGCTGGGCATCTGGGCCCCCTGGCAGCTTAAATGCCTTCGATTAGCGAGTCGGGCAGGAAGAGGTGCTAAAAAGAATCCTTCCCGCCTCCTCCGCTGGCATGTTTTGAAGGGAGTTCAGTTATGAGACTATTAAAATGTTATTTTGATAATTAAGCCCACAGCTGTTCTGAGGGCGGCAGGGGCAGGCGGCGCGCAGGCGGCAGAAGGCATGGTGCTCTCACAGGCTCCGAGAGAAAGAAAGCAGGCGGGGAGAGCACGGTAGAGGGAGGGCGGGCCCGGGCCCCGGAGCAGGGGTGACGGCCAGGCTGCAGACTGCCCCGCTCAGTCAGAGGCTGTTCCCCGGGGACCCGAGGGGACAGTGGCTCCAGGAGGCCCCCTGTGTGGGGCAGGGTGAGTTGCCCGCCACCGGAGGATACCTGCCCGGATTCAGCACACACTGTCAGAGAAGTAGCCGACGGGGATGCCTAGATCAGTGGTTCTCAAAGAGGGGTCCCCGGACCAGCAGCATCAGCATCACCTGGAAACTTGCTAGAAATGCACATTCTCGGCCCCACCCAGACATGCTGAATTGGAAACTCTGGGGGTGAGGCCCAGCAGTCTGTGTCAGATCCTCCAGCTGATTCCAGTGCTTTCTAAAGTTATAGAACCTCCAGCTGATTCCAGTGCTTTCTAAAGTTATAGAACCACCTGGCAAATGGGGGTCAGCTTGCAATGAACCCTTAGAGACTGGTAAAGCTTGGCTAGTAAGGTGTGGATGAGGGCGTGCAGAGAGCACACAGGCATCCTGACCCAGTCCTGTTCCTTCGTTATACTGGATGACAAGGAGAAGGCCAGAGAGGGGAAGGGGCTGGTCTAAGGCCACACAGCAAATCAGAGCAAAACTGGAATTAGTCTTCAGCCAGTTCTCTTGATCCCACATCTTTCTGTTGGACAGGCTCTCTGAATGCTGAGGGCGGGGCTGGGAGAGAAGAGGTTTGAATTCTAAGTGATGAGTAAGCCAGGGAGAGGCCCAAAGGTTATCAGCCCAGAATATATTTACCTGGCTGGAGCCACCCTGCATTCTCTTGTCATGTTCTGCCAGGAGCTATTGTCGGCACACACATCTACCCACCCACTCATCCACCCACCAACGCCCCCATCTATGTATCCATCTGCCTACCCTTCTGTCCAGCCTCTTATCCTTCTCTGCTCCCTCCTCCCTTCTGTCAGTCTGCTCATCCTTCACTTACACATCTGTCCACGTATCTGTGCATCCAGCCAAGTGTCCAAGTGTCCATCCACTCACTCATCTGCTCACCCACCCCCACCCATTCATCCATCTATCCATTTCATTACTCATCTATCCATCCAAACTTTCCCTCTCCCCCTCCCATCTTTATGAAGAGCCTACTATGTACCAGGCGTTTTATATCATTCTAAATCATAGGAGCTTTTATATCTTTTTATATCTGGTCACATGAGCTGGCCACGTTCTTAAAGATACTGTTGAGCTGGGACCATGACAGTGAACTAGTCCACCTGTAGCTCTGCCTGAGCCCTCCTGTCCCATCCCTTCTGGTGCCAGGCTCCCTCCCCACTGTACCTTGTAGGGAAGTTGGCTTACTGCTTCCACCTCTGTCCACACTTCCATCCCTGTTCCTCTGAGCTCTGGTAGTGGTGAATCACCTGGTCTCCTCTCAACCAGCCTCCCCCAGCTCTGTGCTGTAATTCATATTCTGAAAGTGCAGCCCTTGAACATTGCCATTTCTGCACTTAAAAGACTCCAGTGGCTCCTCGTTGCCTACAGAACAAAGCCCACAATTTTGTTCTACCATCCGATGCAATCCATGCTTATTTCCCGGTCTACTTATCCACGTTATGACCCTCTGGTTCCCAGTCTGTGCTCCAGCCTAAGCTGGTAATTTGCTGTTTCCAGACGTCTTGGCATATTTTTGCACATGCTGACCTCCTTGTCTAAGGTGCCTTTACCATCCACTCCTTATTCCTCCATTAAAACCCTTCCCATGCTCTATGGTCTGATCCAGTGCCCCCATCACCTCACTCATGAGATCTGTTTTTGACTCCTATTGCGGATGGGATGTCCCTCTGCAGAACCCTCTCTTGTCTCTGGCCCCACATTGTCACATGTCCAGCTCTTGTTTGCAAGGCTTATGCTCACAGTGCACTGTGGGCTGTAGCTGGTCTGTGTCATCACCAGCATAGCTCGCTGCACGGAACCCGACGCACAGTAGGTGCTGCTTTGGAAGCCAGCAAATTCAGTGCTTAGTTACACGTGTCCAAGTTGCATATTTTGAGTGAGAAACCTGGAAAGGCCTATGGGGGTTGACTTTGGGTTTAAAAGGCCTTCAACCTTGTAGTTTCCCCCATGGGATACATAGGACCTAGCACACAGTAGGTGCTCAACAAATATTTTTTGAATGAAATAATGAAAAAGTGTTCACCTTCCCCTTTAACGTTGTTTTGTGATTTCAAAATACATATTGACCAAATAAAGCAGGAATAATATTAAAAATTCAAAAACCAACTTGCCCCATGAGGTGCTGGTCTCCTAGAATTGCAGTGGTCTGCTGACTTGTCCATGTTTTTGGAGTGGCTGTGGGTATAGCAGGCAGGCGCTATGTCTCATTCATTTCTGAACCCCCAGTGCCTGGCACAGAACCTGGCATCCTCCCTGCTCTCCTGGAATCTATTCTGTTCCCCTACCCCCTATTCCTAATCTGTTGTCTGAGTTGGACTTGAGAGGCTTTCTGAATGTGTCTCCCCATTCAGAGCCCTCAGTGGCTCCCCATCGCCCTGAGGTAGAGACCCTCAGTGCAGCCCACTGCGAGCTCAGTGCTGCCTGCTCCCCAACACCAGCTTGTCTCCACCTGCCCTCTGTCCGCCATCCAGCCACACTGGCTGTCTCTCTCCCATCCCAGGTGCGGGCCATCAGGTGGGCTGTCCCTCATCCTTGGGCACCAGCCCCATCACTGCTCTGACTGGGTGTTCCTGGTGCTCTAGCCACTCACCCCACTCTGCCCTCTTGTGCCTCCGTCCCTCAGGTTTAGCGGAGGTGGTATCTCATCGTGTCCGAAGGTGAGTATGTTCCTCCCCTGCTGGACTGTGAGCCCCACATGGGCAGGTGCCATGAAAACCTGGGGCTTTGCACACAGCAGGCTTCTGGTACACGTTTTTTGAATGAATGAATGAAAAAGATAGGTGGTAGGTACTCAGTAAATGCTTACTGATTGACTACATGAATGGCACATATTAGGTATCTGGCCAATGTTTGTTGAATAAACAGACAAATGAGTGACTAGGGAAAGATGCTCAACGCCTTCCTGGGAAAGCTCTGGCCAAATAGTGGCCATCCAGATCAGAGAGAGTGCGCATCCATCCTCTCAGCCCTCCCGTGCTCACCCATCAGCTCCAGGAGGCTTTGTGCGTCCAGGCCTCTGACGCTTCTGCCTGCCTCTCACCTGGCACTCACAACCAGGAGCTGTGTGGCCGGTAGAGACAATGGCCCTGGGAGCCGCTGCTGACACAGTTGTGCTGGGGGGTCAAGGTGAGGGATGGGCTGGGAGGGTGGCCTTCTGATGAGAAGCAGGGTGAAACCTGCCCTGCCCTCTGGCCCCTGGTGTCACGACTGTCTTTGCACTTGTAAAATCCTTTCAACTCTGCAGCCATCCGGTCCAGCCCTGATCTGGAAACATCTTCCAGAACATCTGTTTTCCTCCTCAATCAATACGCTCCCCAAAGAGGACTAACTTGCAAAATATTATATATAACATCAAACATACTATCTGAATTCAATTAAGTGATTTGGTTGGGGAGGCGTTTGTGGTAATTAAGCATACTGTTTTGGAGCAAATTGTAGCAAATTATTTCATTCTTCATTAAGAGGCACCTCTCTTGACTCCCCATGAGCTAAAAAAAAAAAACAAAAACCAAAAAAACAGAGAGAGAGAGAGAAGGAAAAAAATTAAATAAATAGCAAATAACCACCTCTCAGATGGCATGATTTACTGGCACCATTGTGGGCTTTGATTTCCAGCTCTCTTGTGCTGTGTGACCACTGCAAAGTCACTTAACCTCTCTGAGCCTCAGCCTTCTCATCTATAGAGTGGGGATAACAATACCCATCTCAAAGGGCTGCTGTGAGGACTAAATGAGATAGGAAGCAAAAAAAGCACAGTTCCAGCATACAGTGGCCCTTCTTTCAAGGATCACCTTGAGGCTGGATGATTTATGTTCCATTGGTCAGGGCCTTTTTCTACTAAGGCAGGGCCTGAAATGCATCTTAGGGCGCTCTTTCTTCTCAGCGTGTTCGTGAGGTTCTGGGAGCGGAGGTGAGGAGCTTTCTGTTTTATTTCCCTTCTCCATCACCTGCAGTCCACCAGCTCAGGGTGGCTCAGGAGGAGCAGTGCACTGCTGGCCCCTGCAGCAGCTCTGGGTCCTTTGGGCAAAAGCTTAAGGTCTTGCTGCATCCGTTTCCTTCTCTGTGAAATGGGGCTAATAAGACTTCTTATTCTTCCCCTAGGATTAAATGAGTTTAATCAATGGAAAGCACGTCAGCAGTGCCTGATGCATAGTAAGCACCCAATCATGTTGGGCTGTGTTATTCACTTATTTAAACTTTCCATTCAGAAAGGCCCATTAAGCTGCCAGTGTTTTCTGTAGGGCCTTCACTCATCAGGCTGGGGACATTCACAACCACCGTCACCATGATTGTAGTTGCTGCTGATCAGATGCCTACTGTGTGTCATAGAAGACCCAGAGTGGATGCTTAACATCCATTTTTCATGATTGTTGCAATAAGCTTGCTATTATTTTCACTTTCCAGGTGAAAAAGTGTCACCCAGCAGAGGCCATGTGGATAACCAGAATGTTTTAGGGCTGGGTTTTGTACCCAAGCCTGTGGGACTCAAAAGCTACCCTCCTTTTATCTGTCCCGCCACCACTCAGCAAGACATGCCTTCCAAACCTGACCCTTATCGGGCATCTGCTCGGTGCAGACCATTTTCTCTTCTGCAGTCACACTGGGTTGTCCACTAGTCTGATGTGTCTGTTGCCCTCCCTGTGGGGCCGTCTGACCCTTAGCTGCTCCCTTCTCCAGGGAGTCCATGAAAGGCTCATTCCGAACAAGCTCACCATCCCTGAAAGAAGGGAAATTGCTTAGGGGGCTGTTGTCAGGTATATAAGAAAAGATGGTGGCCTGAAGTGGGGGGTGCTGGCCATGGTGGTGGAGAGCAGCGGGTGAATTCGGGAGAAATCATGACCTTGCACCAGTGGGGTTACAGCAACTGCCAGGGGAGTTTCCTGGAGGGAGTGATGTATTTGGAGAGATAGTGTTCCAGGGAAACTTCCTAGAAGGTGCTGGCAGGGCTGGACATGACTCCCTAAGGAGGGAGGGCGTCACTGCAGACAGGAGACATGGACAGCAAAGGTTTGGAGGTGGGAAGCCCTGTGACCAGCTGTGGGGACTCCAGAAGGAGGCTGGGATGAGGTCCCTGCCTTCAGGGAGCTCCCTGTATGTTTTGGGACAGGAGGCTTATGGCCCATTGTGGCTTAAGCAGAGTGACATCCAGTATTAGCTCTTCCACAGAAACAGGCAGGTTGTGAATTTTTTGTAGTGCTCAGGAGAGGCTGACAGGGATAGGAGTAGGGGTGGGAGGTGGATGGCAACCCTTGCTGGACCCAAAGGACTTGCCTGAGCAGCAACACGTGTATTCATTCATGCATTAGTTCAGAATATCACTGTACTTGGTACTGTAGGGAAGACGAGCAGAGGGAGGGAGAGAGGGACAAAGAGAGACACACAGACAGACAGACAGACAGACAGACAGGGACAAATCCCTTTCTGGGAGGAACTGAAGATTTAGGAGAAGCACACTTGTCAGGACTTTTTCCAGTTGCAGGACCCCGGATTCTGCCTTAAACTAGCTCAAGAAGGAACCAAGGGAATGGGTTTACTGAACCTGAAACGGGCAGTTCTCAAGGCCCAGGTGGGCCCGCCATCAGAACAAGGCCTCCCTACGCAGGGGAAAAAGGACACCAGCCCCTCCAGGCTTGCACTATTAGCTCTACAACCCCAGGGGCAAGAGTATTCTAGCCCCTATCTGAAGATTGGCTCTGATTGGCCAGGCCACGGTCACGGTCACGGTCACATGTTCATCCCTGAACCAATCACTTTACCAGAAGCATGGAATACACTGATTGGCCAGGCCTGATTCACATGCTCACTTAGGGGAGTGGTGGGGTGGAGTGGGGTGGGATGGGGCGGAGTCAGCCTCTGGTGGAGGTTCCTGGAAGGACTTCTGGGTAGTTGTTTCCAGAAGAAGGGAGACTAGATGCTGACAGGAATAAAACTAAAGTCAGCTTCAGGGGAGTGAGGGCCAGCTCTCCCCTGCAGGTCATGAGTACTTTGAGCTCTCAAGTGAGAGGTCAGATGCTGGCCACCCACAACAGGGTGGATCCATGGGAAGAGGGGTCTTCTGGGCCAAGAAACGATGAATTCTGGTGGAGGCCAAGTGGGCAGAGGGGGCCCCCTCATCCTCTTGTTTCCTGACATCTCATGCACTTGATTTTCTTACATCTGGACTGGACGTCCACTCTTTGCACCCTCCCCAGCTGTCCCTATGGGGCCATTCCAGGACTCAACATGGGAGTGTTGCTCCAGGCCACCAGCGGTCTCATTCCTGTGTGGCCGCCGTGAACCATCACTGAGACGGCAGGTCTTGCTTTTCCTTTTGAACCCAGCTGGCATCTCTCTAGCCTGGCTCTGTCTGGGAAGTGTTGTGGTGTTTTCTGGGCAGAAACCCAAAGCTCACCCCTGTTCCTGCTTTGTAGAACTATTTGTCAGCATCATGGGGCATAGCTGTGGGAGCTTTGGACCTCCTTTTTGTCCCAAGAGGCAGACAGGTTGGTTTGGGAAATGAAAGGATCAGCTAATGCCATCCTGGGTCACATCAAAGCCAGCCAAAGCCAGGTGAGCTGGCGCACCTCAGCTTCCCAAGTGTGGAAGTTCAGGTTGTCCGAGGCCTTGGCACGAGTCCCAGCCCGGCTTTGACTTGCTGCAGAGTTTTGGGCAAGTCTCCCTTCTATTCTGTGCCTCAGTTTCCTCATTTGTCTGCACAGGAATGTGAACACTTTCCAAAGGGTAAAAGTGTACCTGTGAGTGATGTCTTCAAGTTTGGCCCTATTCCTTTCTCTCTCAAGAGACTTACAAACAGCCTGTGAGATTCCCAGTGAGCTGACCCTGTCTTACCCCTTGTCCATTCCCTTGTTGCCTCTGGGGGCCTCAGAACACGTGGCCCTCATTTTAGAATGAGCATCTCTCTGCTGGGTGAGGCAGCTGTGAGATTTGTAGTCGGTCTGCCCCCTCTCCAGTTTGCTGCTCCGCCCCCATCCTCCCCCCGTTCTCTCCTCGGTCCTCCGCCATCCAACCCCTCAGTGCTTCCCCAGACCTCCCCCCATTACTCCCTTCCTCCCCCATAGTCACCCCATCCTCCTCCTTCAGTTCTGTCCCCAATTCTCCTGCATCCTCCCTTCAATCCTCCCCGAAGTCCTCCCTCACATCCTCCCTCAGTCTCCCCCATCCTTCCTCCATTCAAACCCTTCTTCCCTCTCAGTCCCCCATCCTCCTCCTTCAGTCCTGCTTTCCAGTCCTCCCTCCATCCTCCCCCCAAGTCCCCCCCAATCCTCCCTCATCCCTCCCCCAGTCACCCTCATCCTCCCCCCAGCCCTTCCCTCCCCCTCCCTGCCTTCTGAGGTGAAGCTCAGCCCTGCCACCGCCTCCCAGCCCTGGCCGCTGAGCCATTAGCCTCACTTCTCACTGGCTGCGCATCAGCACAGTAATCATTTTCAGATTTACAAGCATTAAATATTTTAATTTAATGCCTTGGCTCTCTTGTAATTCATGCACTTAATTATATGATAATTACTCAAATGAAAGAGATACAGCTGCTGCCGTATCAATTCTGAGGGAAGACTGGGTTTTGAGTTGGACTGATTTGGGGAGGTGGGCCCACCTCCCTTGCCCTCCCCCCAGCCCCTTCTTTTCTCTGGGCCACATAGTCTGTAACAGCCCCTCCTCCCCCAGCCTGTGCTGGAGCCGGCCAGGGCTAGGGCGCCGGGTAATCTGCACCCATCTGCTCCAGGCACTGGGTGTGGGGACTGCCCTGGCTGGTGACCCAGACTCCTGTGGGTGCTGCTCTGTGAACAGAAATCTAATGGCCGATGAGCAGGGAGGGAGGAGTCCGGGCCCTCCAAGGCGGGTAAAGAGGAGGGCCCCTCCATGCCTGCTCTAGGGAGCAGGGGCTGTGAACGCGTCCAGACACCGTGCCTGGTGGACAAGCCAGGGAGCCTGCCTTCTCCTCCTCAGCGATGATGTCTGGGGGTGAGGGGTGGGGAGGGGCTTCTCCTCTGAGCATCTCCACTGCAAACAGAAGGAGGCCTGGGCCTCTTCCCACTGACCACCAAGGGTCAGAGGACAGAGTCGGGGGATGGGCAGACAGTGCTCTTTGGTGGGAGCACCTTCCTTGTTCCTCTCCCCTCCCCCTTCCCCTCCCCTCTCTCTCTTCCTCCTCTTTCCATCCATCCTTCCCCTTTCCTTTTTATTTTCCTATTTTCTCCCCCCCCCCCTTTTTCTATTGACATCTAAAATTGTGTTTAATGCCTGAAGGGTACTGGCTATTCTGTAAGAACGGGAACTATTCATATTTGGCGAGGGTTTCCATTCCTCCCTCCCTACTGTGTTGGTGGAGCCCCATTGGGCCTGATGCTGCCGAGAGGATCCACTCAAGGCCCTTTACAGTTGATGGCACCAGCAGACTGAGAATCAGGTGGCTTTGCCCTGGGCCAGGCCTCCTTGGGCCTGGGGATGGCGGCCGCTGGGAGGCCCTCTGTCAACCTGAACCTGCTTACTTGGGGAGGAAAGCCCCTCCTCTCACCAAGCATCGTAGCCAAGTGCCAGGTAGAGGAGTCCCGGGGCCAAGCCCTGGTTACGGGGGTCCATGGTGCTCTGGCCAAAGCTCGTGAAGAAGTTGTGTCAGGAAGGTAGAATTTCAAGCCAATGAGTTCTGAAAGTGTCCTGGTTTTTTCGGGTGGGGAAGCTTCCCGTGTCGGGGGAGACCTCGGCCCCTGGACCCGCACATCTCCTAGGCAGGGGAGAGCGGGCCGGTGCATTGCTGCTGAAGTGCACGTTTGCACTGAAAAGGGTTACAAACAGTTCGCCCCGTATGCAGACAATTTTCAGCTAGCTTACAGCAGCTGCGGCGCCGTGCTGATAGATTAAAAGCAGCAACCAGCCCCAGAATGAAGTGTATTAGAACTCCTGCTGGGTCGAGCTGGGGAGAGGCCCACACAGCTGTCATCTAGGCCAAGTTTCCAACCGAAACCTCAAGAACAGGATGGAACTCGGAGAAAAGTTAGCTTTCTAAATGAGGTGGCCGGCTGTTCATCAGGAGAGTGGGGAGGGGCACCGGCAGAATGCTGGGGATTTAGAACACAGGGGAGGAGGTGATGGGTGGGGGGTGTCCCTTGGGGACCGGGAACTTTGTGGGGCCAGGAACAAAGAGACCGTTGCAGACGTGGTCCCCGTGCCGGGGCACAGCATCCCAGCCCCAGTCTGTGCCCTGCTCCAGACAGCTGGCTTGGGAGTTGCATGAATAAGGATATCTAAGTGTTTTCATGTTATGTCCAAAGGGCCCCAAGAGCTCAGTACCACCACACCATGCCCGGCTCCCTGGCTAAAATGCCATAGTGGCCCTTGGGGTTGGGGGGCTGCCCAGGTCTGCCTTCACCCAGGAAGCATTCGCTGTCAGACTCATCTGCTACCAGGTTCCCCTCTAGGCATGGAGGCCTGGCTTTTGGACTTCGATTTTGAGGCCTTTGAGAGACATTTTCTCTTGTGATGAGAAAGGCTTTGACAGAAGTCTGGCTCTGGCCCCTGAGTCTAACTCGAGGCTGGAGGTGGGTGGGCCACTTAGAAAAATCAGAATTCCAAGGTTAGAAATCTGTGTATGTTTTTCTTTTTTCTTATTTTTTTTTTGGTAAGTTCTTATTTTTGCAAAAAGCAAAATGCTTCCCACTGGAAGAGCCAGGTGGGTCTTTACTAAAAAAAAAAAAAGGAATACATTCAACTAAACTGTTACTACCTTTATGATTATAAATAGGACAGCATACGCCCATAATTCAATTGCAGTTGTGTATGTGGCACATCACAGTGAACTCATCCTTTTGACAAACATTTCCTGCATTCTCATTCGTGCAGGCCATTGGCCGTATGTTGGGGGTGGGGGGCGGGGCTTATATAAGTATCAGGTGCGCTTAGTTACCGAGGAAATACAAATCCAGGCAAAGCTTGCTGGTAAATGCCGCTGGTGTCACACATCCACTGGGACAGTTCTGTGCTGGTAAGAGGTCTGGTTCTACAGTCACCATGCTTTTCCTCTGCCCATCAGATGGTGGCAAATGGGCTCTGTTTGTCAGTGGCATGATTTGAGGCTCCTGAGCCAATGTGGAGATGGTGGCTTCCTTCCTGATGTGCAATCAGGTGTTTGCTTGGATTCCCAAGCTGGCCCTACTGGTGGGATGGGTGGATTTAGTGGCAGGCTGGGTCGAGGCAGGGATGCAGGCAGGTGCCACATTGGCTTGGTCCACTGTGGTCCACAGGTTGTGGGTGGGAGCTGTGCAGACAGGCATACGGGCCCAGGACCCAGCTCTGGAAGGCAGACCACCCCAGTTTGAGTCCTAGCTCTGCCTCTTGCTGCCTGCATGACTTTGGACAGGCTGCTTAACCTCCTGTGCCTCTGTTTCCTTATCTGTAAAATGAGGATAATGAGCATCTCTCATCTGGCTGTGGTGGAGATTAAATTAAAAAAAAACATGTAAAATACTTACTACATGTGGGCATTGTAAGTACCCAATGGATGTGAGCAATTTGGTCAAATTCCTCTTTAATCTAGGGTAATTTGACAAGAATCCTAGCATCCATTTATGAGTCTCCATTCATGAGTCTCCTCCACAAATGCCCAGCTTTCCTTGAATGCCTCCCATGGTGGGGAACTCACCCCAGGCTGCCAGTACAATCACAGACAGCTTTCTTGGACCCAGTCTCCAAACTCTGTACTTTTTGGCAATTCTTACTTGATTTAAAGGCTTTTTTGACTTCCTCTTCAGTGTAGAAGCCCAGTAAGAGTCAATAGCTGCCATCGGTTGAGTATTTACCAGGTGCCAAGTACTGTACACACATTGTACCATCCATCCTCCTGAGTTCTAAGGGGAAGGTGTTACTTTGCCTCTGTTTTCCTGATAAGGAAACAGAGGGTCAGGGAGTTGACTTCTATAAGTGTTACATGGATCTAGGTGGGCTGGCTGGGACTGAGATCAGGTCTGTCTGATGTCAAAACCCTGTTCTTAACCATCATCTTTTCCAAGCAAGCTCAAAACCAACCAAGAATTCTTTGGTCTTTTCCCCTGCGTCTCCCGTCTCATCTCAGTCGGGCTCCTTCCCTGCAGTGGCTTCTTCCCATCCACATTTTAGTTGCATGATTTGGGGAGAGTGTGTAGAGCCATTGCCTTTAGCGAGGTGTCATATATCTGGTTTCTCACAGCACCATTAAGCTGGCAAGATAGCTTCTGTCTGCAGGAGACAGAAGCCACTCACCAATGTTGTATCGTCTCTTAAATGAATAAAAGTAATAATCTGATAAACTGGTTATTGTAATTTATCCACATAAAGCAGAGCCATGTGCCTGGATTGTCAGTCAGGCCTCAAACCGGTAGAAAATAGCCAGCAATTACCAGAGACTCAGCAAGCGGGGTGGCTGCAATCCTGTGGTCTTCAAATTAGGAGAAATAATGAATGCATCTAGACACATCCATTTCAGCAAGTGCTGCATGGATTATAAAATTTATTATCAATAAAATTATTCATTTGTGCCCTATACCACACTTAATGCACCTGAAGTGAGAAATTAGAAGTGTGTTTAATTCTGGGGATGGAAGAAAATACAAGTGCAGCAAATTTGCAGTAATGGGAGAAAGTTAATGCCCGGCAAAAAGGAATCAATTTAGCTCTTGCTATTTTATTTGAGGAGAACAGGTTGGTTTTCCTTTCTTTTTTTATTATAAAAGCATACAGAGTCACTGGGATCCCGGGTTCTAGTATTGCTTTCAAAAATTATTTAAAGAGAAATTATGAATTAGAGGGAACATGCAAATGTGAATACTGTATGCATGTAATCTCTCTCCATATATAGATGTATATCTACCTATAAACTATATGTACACGTGTATATGTCTATATCTGTGTACATCTATATATCTCTCCATCCATCCACCCATACACACAGTGGTGTGATATGCTAGTAAATATTTAACAATGAGCTGTCTGCAAAAAAAAAAAGAGAGAGAGAGAGAATCCTGATTTGTAGTGTTTGCCAATTTCTGTAGTGTAAATACTCCCACCAAGGCTGATTGCAAGCTCCCAAGCTGACTTCACTGAGCGTGGGGTTGGGAAGAGAAGCCCACAGTCAGCTCTCGGGAGCCAGTACCAGCTGGGTCCAGCGCACCACTGGTTTGCATGTGTGCCTATACATGTCTTTGCTTTAAGGGAAAAAAAGAGACGTAGATCATATCCATCCGTTTGGACCCGAGAATCATCTGTGTGTTTTTTCCCACCTGTCAGCCTCCTTTGGTGAACTTTCACGTATAGTTTATGCGATTAAAGAGCAGACCTCCTCCCCTGGAAACATGGTGACTTTATTTTCATTAGGTTCCAAAAGCAAAAGGAGAAAAAGACAGAAGGGAAAGGAGAGGTGGAGGGGGCGGAATCTGGGCTTGGCCACCCCTTGCATCAGCAACACCGCTTGTCTTCCGCGCGCTCGGTGGACTTTGCCTGGTTTTTATCCAGCCATTGTTCTTTTTTACACTGCGTTTGCACACTGTGGCGCGTCTGGGGAATTTCATTAGTTGGAATATACGTGAAAAGAGTTCCGCTCCACTTTCATAAGGTCCCTGGACAGCTTGGATGAGGCCTCCAGGCCCCATGGTGGAGCTGGCCCTGCATTCATATTCCTCCCCATCACCACACGCATGATAGCGCGGAGCCCAGACCAATCGAAAACTTGACAGTAAGCCTTTTGATTTTGCGGGGAAACCTTCATCACGCTGCGAGAGGGAAGGGAATATAGCCCAAACTGGACTTCATACTGTGGCAAGCTTGAAATCCCAGCCCCACCGCAGAGCCGGCTGATTGGAATAGTTGGAAACGGTATCCAGGAATTCGGCTGCAAGAACTTGGCTCACAGCAACTTCTGCCTTTTTGAAAGAAAAATTGTCAACTGGGAGAGCCACTTGGGGCCTGGGTTTAATCTGTCCAGGCAGTAAAGATTCACGGAAATGACTGGCCAAGTTGCCCTAAAATGTTTAGAGCTCCTGCCTATGTGGGGACTCCAGTGGGGGCAGAAGCAGGCTTGACGGCTCCAGGTGACGGCTGTCATCACCGTCACGACCATGTCAGTTGTCACTGGCTTCGACACTATTGCTATTTTGCTAATTGCCAACCTGCTGCTTGTGAGATAACAGAGTCGAAGGTGCGGACAGAGCCGCCCAGAGCGCATGTTCTGCTTGGTACCTCCATCCCAGGCTGCTGTGATGGGGTGGGGTTGTTTCTGGGCACACCTTTCACCCATGCAGCATTGCCATGACATTGAGGGGGCCAAGGGTCAGAGAGAGGCTGGCATTGAAATCGTGATCATTCACTTGGTAAACCCACAATCAGGGACATTGTCTCCTGGGGGAAGGTCCACAGGTTTACTTAACTGGCATGGTGCCTTGGTTTCACTCATCTTTGAAGATGTTTGTGAATGAGGGGCCCTACTGTGAAATACTCAAGAAGCCCACAGGTCTTCAGTGTCATTGCCCAGGGACGTCCTGCTGGTCCTGGTGCCAGGAGCCCTTGGTTTACAGACAGGCACAAAGGATGGGGCTTGGTTAGCAGAGCCGGGAGTAGGTTGTGCCATCCACAGGAAAATGGCTCATTGCCAACCTCTTTTTTCCTCAGTAAGGATGTGAAGTCCTAGTCTCTTAAGTAGGGGGAGTTGGGGAAGCTCTTGGTAGAGAGGTAAGTCGGTGATGGTGGGATGTGATCGGGTTGGAGTAATTTCTACAGGCAGAGCCTGATGAGGAAGTTGACTGGGTCTGCCCAGTAAGAATGGGGGGAGTCTCTAGCCATCTCACCCTGCTCCCCTTGCCCCATCACCAAGGAAGTCTTTCTTTTCTTTTTCTTTCCGATGCTCCCATTCCCTGATCCCTCAACTCAGAGGCCCCCTGCCTGTCTCACCTAGGTTTTTCAGGTTACCAGACAGAGCGTGGCCACAAGTGCTAAGCTGGGAAGCAAGGTCAAAGGTCAGGTCATAGACCTCTCTGGGCCTCAGTTTCCTTTTCTGTGAGTCGGAAAGCACCCTAACCCCAGACACACACCTGCCTCTCAGAGTGGCCCTGAGGAGCCGAGGGGCACAAGGCATGATGGAAAGTGTAAGAGGCACTTCAACCTCCAGAATTATCCATCCTGGGGGCAGCCTGGGCCAGGAGTGGGTTTCCAAGGCTCCTGAGGGTCTCAGGACATGGCCCCACCTTGAAGAGTCCCCCCTCCGAGACTCTCTTTCCAAGTGGTCATGACAGCCATCTCCAGGCCTCACCAAGTGGGTCCCCCGTCCCTACTCCTGGATGCACCTTGGTGCTCAGATGCCAAGACGATTCAGGGATGGGCAGGAACCTAGTAATTTCTCAGCTGGAGAGTGTTGTAAAAATAAATGTCTTCTGGAGGTTGAAAGGTTGTCAAATACACACTGAGCCTAATTGGGTCCTCAAAATGCGCAATTCCTGCTGATTTTCATGAATGTGGATGTGGGATGTGTGAGCACACACACACGTGTGTGTGTGTGTGTATGACTCCATGGGGAAAATCGGGCCCATGATCACTTTTGGGATGTGTACATGTGCTTAGTTCTGATAGGTCCCACTGTTGAGCGAAGGAATGGTGTCCCCTCCACATTGGGGAGGGTCCCCTGGGCCACATCTGGGCCTGCTCTCATCCTGGACCACCCAACTGGGAAGGGACTCAGAGCCTTTGTTCGGCCAGCCAGCCCGGAGCAATGACCATGCACCTGTATTGGTGCCATGGGACTTTCTACCCCTGCAGAGTCAACATCACAGCACTAGTTAATGCTTCTTGTGTGCCCACGTGCCCAGCACAGTTTAAATGCTGTACGTATATCAACTCATTTAAGTTGCCCCAAGCACTGCACAGAGGTTGTGAGGGTCGAATACAGTGCAGCTGTGGGCTTTGTCCCTGTGAGGTCCGTCCATGAGTCCAAGTTCTGAGCACCTGCCCTGGAGAGTTGACCGCGGGGCTTGGAATTGATTTCAAGAACAGTCCTTGCTTCCATCTTACTGAAGGCAAACTGACTTCAGAGACCCTCGCACTGCAAAGTGACACTGTGTGACTTTGGTCCATTCCCTTTCTCTGTGATCAGATACATATCCCATCCCCTCTCTGGGCTGTCTCCCTATTTGAGGATTGGCCCCTCTACTGCTTTAGGGCCCCAGATTCCCAGGCCTGGCCCCCCCCCCCAAATTTAGCATCCAGCACTTGACTTAGTCAATTGTATGGCAAGTCCCGATGTGTCCGGGTAGTACTGAAGGGCTGGTGCTGAGGAAGATTTCAGCATGGCGTCTCTTCCCTCCTGGCCCTTCCCCAGGACTCCTGCTTGTGGGCCTCCTTTCATCTCATGGGTGGCCCTCTGACACCAGCGTGCCCTTCCTGGTCCACATCTCAGTGAACCCAGTGCTGTGCCTCTGGAAGGACTGGGTGCCCACTTAACTACCACATCGCCTTAGAGCTCCCCCAGCCCTGGAACAGAGGTAGCTCCCACTGCCCTTGGGTTGATGAACATCCCGTCCCTTCATCTGGTCCAGCCTCTGGCCATGCCGCCCCTGACACCCAAGCGCCTGTGTGCCCTTGCCAGGCTGTGGGGTCGGAGGCACTGACCTGGCACTGCCTGCCCAGCCCTGGGCTTCCTTCGTCCGGTTCCACCCAGCCTGCAGCCCTCTCCACTGTCGCCCGATTGTTTGTTCAGCTAAGACAGCCAACCCGTGGAGGAGGAGCAGGCGCTGGGCTGCAGCGTCTGGCCCCCGTTCCTCCTGCCAGGCGCTCATTTGTATGCAGAAGGGATTAGGCGGAATTTACCATGGCCTCACCCTGGGGAGCTGCTCGCGCCCTAGGAATACTCTGGGAAGGCGGTGTGCAGTTGGTAAGATTAGAACAGGCCCTTCTGCTGCCGCGCACGCCCTGGTCACTCTCCAGGCCGCCAACATCGAAATCATTTTCATTTATAACCTTTTTGATCATCCAGCCTCAAAGAGGGCCTGCCTTGTGTGACAGCGGGCACCAAAATGGCCCAATTATTTGGAAGAGGAGGGAGCAGCTGAAAACAGTCAGATGTGAGAGACAGGGCACTTGATCTGGGCTCCTGGCTTTTTTTCCCTGCCTTCTCCCACCAATATTTTTACAGCTGTTGACATATATTGAGTTACATGGGCCTGGGCTGGATCCCCGTGGTACTGTTTCAAAGATCTGTTCACCATAAAGTGTGCTGTTCTGGAGTAAATGACTGACTTCAAGAAAGCACAGGAGTTTAAATGTTACTATAAATACAGGAGCTAAGACATTTTAATTATAATTTTTGAGTTATACAGTGTTCTGTAAGTACACCAGGCATTTACAAAAGAATTTGTGTGGCGCTCCAAGACTGTGCTCTCTTGTGGATAAAGAAGTAACTGCAGGTGGTTAATTCTGCAGCCTGGTGGCTGGACTCTTCTTTACTTATGGCTAGGAGGGGAGGAGGGAGACTGGTGTCCTTAGAAGTCTCGGTTTGGGACATTGGAGTCAATTGTAGGCATATTAACTGAGCCCCTCTTGGTGCAGAGAACTGAGCTGAGAACTGTGGGGGCCTTGGAGTTGATGGGGCAAAATCTCCACTCTCACATTTATAATCCCGCGGGAGGGGATGACTAGCAAATCAGTTGAGAGACCCACTAGGATAGAAAGATCTGGCTTTGTCTTGGGGAAGGAGAGGGCTTTGGAGAAGAGGTACCACTTCTGCTCTGTCTCAGAGGATGAGAAGAGCCACAGGGCATATTTGGGAACGAACAAAACCCAAGATGAGAGGGAAGCCAGCCTGGGACTCTCACGCAGCTCTGATGGGAGCAGTCTGTTGGGTCACTGCCTTGTTCATACTCTGGTGCTGTGGCCTCAGGTTAAGAGGTGCTGGTGCATGACTACTGTCCGTCTGATATCAACCCGTATAGTATTCATCAGCCCCCACCGCGTCCATCCATTCAACCATCCATCTACCCACCATCTATCTCCCCATCTGTTTACTTACCCATCCACCTACTCATTCACCCATCCGTCTACCATCCACTTGTATGTCTGTCTGTCTGTCTGTCTACTACCCATGTGAACATTTCATCTGTCCATCCACCATCTATCCATTCACAGATCTATTTATAATCCATGAGGCATTATGGTGTAGGCATTAAAAGCTGGGGTTCTTCGATCAGATCTCTCGAATTCAAATCCTACCTCCATCACTTAATCAGCGTTCTGTCTTTGGGCAAACTACTCAACCTGTGAGTTAACCCTTTCCACCTGTAAAATGGGGGGAAGTAGCAGATGACAGTCAAAAGCATGTTGCAGAAATTAAATGAGATAATACATGCAACGTGCTTAGCATATAGTCAGGGTTCAGTAAATGTCGCTTTTGTTTACTGAGTGACGCCTGTGTACCAGACTGTCCTGCAGCCTAGACTGAACTCCTCAGAGCTCCAGGCACAGGCTGGAGAGGTTCCTCCCAGAAACCAGGGGCTTCTGTCTCAAGCAAGGGCTGGGATTCCAGCAGGAGGGACCAAGATATGGATGTTAAGGACTATCCCAAAATGGCCGGCATATTTTGCTTTTATTGCTGTTTTGGGGGGAATATTCCTGTTTCATATGCCTGCCCCTGCCATGTTTTTAATGTAGGCATGGTTGCCTTGTGTCCATGAGATCTCTTACAATTTTATAAAACAATTAATTGTAAATAAACATGCAAAACACCAAAGAAAGTGAAACCCCTTGGTGGGGTATCTAAGATCCTAGTTACCATCTTGACAAAGCCCTGAATTTGAAGATGCTGTTAGGACGGTGTGGACTCAGCGCTGCTTACACTCTAATCCATTCAGTCTATGACTGTTCTCTGACATATTTCTTCAGCGTACACATGTTGATCGCCAGCTGAACACCAGGCGCTGTGCCAGGTGGTTTTGTCCATAAGATCACAGGTAACTTCACCTAAGGTTTATCTCCGAGGGAAACATCTTGACGGTGGGTTTCTGTGAGAGGTAGAATGGAGGGTGATCTTTATCTGTGCTTGTACTTTGCGAATTTTCTATAAGAATCACACCATGCCTTCTGGGCGTCAGAGCAGCCAACTAAAAACAGTCCAGCAAAATCAGAGCCCCTGCCCTCACAGAGCTTACAGCCAAGCAGAAGAATAGTCGTTGATAACGCCCCAAGTGATGCTGTAGGATTCTGCTAATGTAACGATAATCTCTGAAGCAAGTGGAAAAGCCCACTCGATTTTCAGTATCTTCTGAACGGTTGGCCCTCGGCACACCAGCAGTTGCCTTGTTGATTCTTGGCACTTAGAGCACACCTTTCAAATTCTGATGGTTGGTTTAGACAGGATGAGGCAGGGAATGGGTGTTCAGCCAACTGGTTTGGGACGTAACTGGAATTTGGGGGGCTCTGGCTCAGGCATGGCCATCAAAGGAGGCTGTGGAGGGTGAAGGAGGCGTGGCTTCTGCCCCCCAGATCTGACAGGAGTGTGGGAGCGGAGCTTACGTTCTGCTGTGCTGGGCTCCCTCACCAGGGGGTTCTGGGACTGGGGAAAGGGGGAAGCACTTGGGCATGTCTTCAGACTCCTTGTCTGTCCATGTGCTGAGAACGTGGAGTCAGCAACTAGGTGGAGTCAGTCAGTCAGTCTGACTATACTTCAATGAAAAAAAAAGAAATACATCTAAGAGGATAAAGCTGTAATACCTGATATTTGTTTATATTTTTAACAATGATCGTAATATTGAAACGGTGTTGAGACTCAGCAATGTGCCTGATGCTTCTCTAACCCTCGTAACATCCTGGTAAGGTGAGTGTTGTCACGTTCCTCGTCCAGGGCAGAGCCGGGATTTGAACCTGGCTGCTTCTGCCTTCAGAGCTAATTCCCTTCCTCTTGGGTCTTAATACTTCCTAAAGCACATTTGATTTTTTAAAATTAATTTTTTTAAATCTTGTAGGAACTAGATAAATTTTAGTGATTTTGTTTGTTTTTAATTTTCTAGTTCCATTTGATTGATTGATTGGATTTTACCCAAGTTTACAATGTTGTGTCAGTGTCTGGTGTACAGCATCGTGTTTCAGTCATACATATACGTACATACATTCCTTTTCATATTCTTTTTCATTATAGGTTACTACAAGATACTGAATAGAGTTCCCTGTTAAAATTAATTTTTGATCCTCATAAGAATCCCAGGAGGAAGGTGGGGCCACTATTTTATGCCCATTTTACAGCTAGGAATAGCCCTGGTCTCCCGTGCGCCACGCCTCCTGTCTGTTCTTGCTTCCTCCGTGAACTCTGGTTTCCAGGACTGAGCGGGTCCAGGAGTGTCGGGGAAGTGGGTCTCTCCTGCATCCTTGTCCCCTCCGGGAGGGGTCGCAGGGAGCGCCTGGGGGCACCGCTGGTTTCTGTCTGCCTGGTGGCATCTTGGCCTGGCCCCGCATGAGAGCCTGCCAGGCGCCTTCCTTCGGCTGGGCCGCCGCGTGCGGCTTTTGCTCCCTGCCCTTCCAGAATGACACACTTGCTCTTGTCCCTTTGGTTTAGCCAGAAACCGAAAGTGTGTCTTCTCAAATGCAGACTGACGTGCTGCTTTTATAAATTCCTGGGCATTACTATTGATTTTTGGCTGAGGATTTCGAAATCCTATCTGTAGGACTCGGGAGATTTCCCTGCTGCAGTAATAATGCATTGTCATTCTTAATATCTCCAATCTCTGACACAATATTCATATCAGGCTGCCGAGGAGTGGCGTCAGCACAGCCTCAGGGACTCGGGGACGGCGCCAGGCACGGCGGGGCTGGCTGCGGGGGCCGCCCGGCACCTCCCTTTCCGCCGCCTGTCTTCTCACGGGGACCATACCTGGCTCACCCCATGTGAAGGGGCCTGAGGTTGTGTCAGGGGGTTACCGAGGGCAAGAGTGGTTGATTCCTCCCCCTTCATTGCTCAGCTTTCTCTGAGGCCGAGAGGGGCGGGACTTGCCCAAGGTCACACAGTGAGTTAGTTGGGGGTGGGGAGGGCTGGAACCCAGTCTCCTTTGTCCTCCTTTTGCCTGGTAGATCAAGTGTCACCAGGCACTGACAAAAGCAAGTGAACCAGCCTGTGTGTGAGACAGTGGGGGCTACTGTGTCCGGGCAGAGAGCCCAGGCCCTTCCACTGTGGTCCAGGCAGTTTGTGTCTTGGGGAGCCCAGGTATTCTGAGTTTTCAAGAGAAACCTAAAATCCAGATTTTAGTGTAAAATTTATTACTATTTTTTTAATATTGGCAACTAAATACCAAAAAAACCCCACATAATGTGACCCCCAAAGGAGATCCACAGCTGTGGGTGGGGATGTGGGTGGAACTGGCCGCGCATCGTGTCCCAGCCGGAGCTGGAGGCCACCTCGTCCATCCACCTTCCCAGCACCTTCCTTACAGGTGTCCCAGAAGCAGGATTCCGCCCTCCTCTTCCCTCCCTGCGCCTTGGCTTCAAGCCCCCCACCCAGCCGAGCTCCCCGTGCTACCGAGGGTCCCCTCGCCCTTCCAGTGGAGACACGGTTGGCTTTTCCTAACTGATTCCACTGTCTGGATTCCAAATTCAACGCACTTGTGTGTTTTGAAGTGCGTACAGGCCTGACCCCACCCCTCAGGCCCGGCTGTCCTTTGTCCTCATGCTGCTAAGAAGACAGAGCTACTGGCTTGGCCTCGAGGACCTTCCGGGCGAGTCACGGAATAGGTTCCCACTGAGGGATTGTTTTTCTAGTTCTTGGAATTGATGCTGCTTAGACCATAAAACTAAAAAGACCGTGTCCATGATACTTAGAGTGTGTCTTGTGAATATGCTGATGTGCGGGGGATGGATGGAGCTGGGTTCTGAGAGGCTGGTAGGAACCGATGTCCCGCAGCTGGCCGTGGGGACGGATGCTGCTGGAGTTGAAGGAAGGGGGCGCTTTAGGGACGTTGGGGTGGGAAAGCTGATGGCTGGACATTTGACCTGGGATTGCTGAAAATCTGTGAAAAGTGGAGCAGCCCAAAATGTTGTTTTCTTAGTTGCGAAACTGTTTTACCAAAATGAGGGGAGCTTGTGAGCAGAAAGGAGTACGGAACCCTGCCTCTTGCCCATTGTCCCAGCCTGAGGGCTTCCCTTGTGGAACCCACCTGGACATGGGACGAGGATTGCCGTTCTGTTTGGGACGTAATGATGTCAAGGAGAGTCCAGGCCTTGGAAAGGTTATCCTGCTCTGCCCATGGCCCTGCAAGCTCCCGCCTCTCTCCCTGTCTACAGCGGTCCAGCCGGCTCCCCATGCACCCAGCCAGGGAGACTTCCTGTAGGAGGCAGCAGGTGGAGCACTAGCCCAGGGAGGCGCCAGTATGCCAGGTGGGGTGCCAGCCCTCTCGGTGGATTGTCACCTGACTCTTCCCTGCGGGCTGAGTGGGCAGTGGGTTGCTACCCTGAAAGGTAGACTCCTCGGGTCCGCCCCATCCCAGAGTGTGGACTGAGTGAATCAGGAGCCCCTCTCCAGGGCCCTGTCTTCTCCCTGCTTCATTCTTGTCACTTCACTTTGTACGCACACAGTGCCCTCTTCTGTGCCCAACTACGGGTAGGGACCCAATGGAAGAGAATGGAAGGGAAGGGAAGGGAAAAGTGAAAGGAGGGAAAATGCCGGAGAACAACCTGCTCAGTGAGCTGAAGCGTATTTTCGTTCATTGTGGGGGGGTTTATGTGTATGTGTCAGTGGGTGATTAGGTCATGGTGTGTATAGTTCTTGCTGTAGGCTGCAATTTAAAATTTTGAAACACAGGTTAGATGAGCTATAAATATTCTTCTCAGCCTCGTGGTTGATAAGGGTAGTTCACTAGCTAAGCTGATCTTGGGCAGGTTATGTAATCTCTCCATGACTCCGTTTCCTTATCTGTTAAAGGGGACTAATTCTGTACCCAGCACAACGGTTAGGAGGATTAATGAGGGGGTTCTGTAAAGTGCTCGGTCCATGAGCACACGCTCCATGCTCCGTGCCAGCTCTGTGCTGTGGCGGTACTGACACCCTGAGACAGAGAGGAGGTCTCTGGAGGGGAGGAGGGGAGAGCCATCATAGTCTGCAGTGCCTCATTCTCCAGCAGAGCCCAGGGACAGTCCCAGGGAGCTGCAGTGATGCTCAGTTGACGGGGACTCCCCGCCCCTGAGCAGAGCCCGGCACCTGCCTGGGGGAGCCGTCTGCCGTCTGGGTGGAGGCCGGGGCGGGCCCTGGGCAGGGACATCCCTGCTGCTCTGTGCCACTCCCTGGGCTGCGCTGGGAGCCAGTGGGCTGCGGAAGCCTGGCGGGCATTCACTGCCCAGATCTGTGACCCGCAGCCTCGGCATCCCCATCTCGTCTGCTAATTCCAGTCCTTGTGCCTGTGGTTTCGTTCGGGTCCATGTGATGTGGGCACACTGTCCTCTATGACGATAACTGCTTTTTTCCTGCCACCACCACCCTGCCCCACCTATTCTTAACAATGCAAGACAGGTCTGTGCAGAAGTGTTAAAGATCCAAAAAAGAAAAAAGGGAAAGAAAAGAAATGAAAAAGTTGTAAAAGAAGCTGGTGAGGCTGGCGGTGCGGTAAATAGGGCTCAGAGGGGCAAGTTCAGCCTCCTGCAAGGGCAGGGAAAGGAAAGATGACATCAGAGACGTTTGTGGCGAGGGGGCGGGAGTGTGGGGCTGCGCGTGGGCGCCAGAGGATCCTCCAGTCTTGGGGAACTTTGCCTGATTCCGGCTCAGTTTGCGTGAGGAGCAAGGTCATTGGCCCAAAGTCAGGGGCAGGGTGTGTGCTTCCAGAAGGCAGCTCTTCCCTCTCTGCCTTCTCCCTGCTCCGCCTCCCCGTCTCTCTCCCCTTCTCTTCCTCCCGAGGTGCAGATGGCCACATTTGCAGGTTAACTGGAACAGCTGGAGATGCATTATTAGCTTCCCGCTGCTCCTTCATATTTGCTTGGATTTTTTTTTTTAACGGCAACATAATTTACAACTAGTACATTGGTGTCAGAGCTGGCATGTTCTAAATCCGCATCAGATTTATGTAATGCCGTTGCTTATCAGTGAATGAAGTCATAATTATTGCTTTGTACCATTAAATAGCATAAATATATAAACTGTTATACAAATTGCCGCAAACGTTTCCTCTGGGGAGCTCTAGACCAAATTTTAATGTCGTGCATTTGTCTGGGATGGCAGTTTCTATGGTATATAATAATGTTGATAAATTTTACTGTAGCAAGTGACATTTTAAAGCATTAATTTTGGTGCTAAAAAAAATTCCGAAGGATGCTCAGACCGAACTGGGAGGTGCTCTGAAAACCAGCTGGGGAGGTCGGGAGAGGTGGGGTTTCTCCTTAAGAGTCCATCCGGGGACGTGTGTCACCTCCCAGGGCTCCTCTCCACGTGAGATCACCCCCCTCCTCTCTCAACTCCCGAAGGAAGGCAGAGGGTACGTTTTCCATGGCAATGATGATAATTAATTTCAAAAAATTCAAATCGATTCATTTCTCCCTTAAATTTGAAGTGTGCAAGGGAAAGTGGAAAGAGGGTCCGGAAAACACACAATCGGTGGGGAGGATCCTCGTTGTAACCTCCTTCCCAATTATGTAAATTCTGTGTGGGGTGAAAAAAAATCCCCATCCTAATTAGAGATGCAACACCTGCCTCCGACGACGTTCAGATGCCAGGCATGCAGTCGCATCGCCTCCGAAAGCCATTATCGTCAAGAGCGACTTTTGAGGAAAGCCCCAGGACAGCACCTGGCATTTACCTGGGATGCTCTTTGGAGAGCTGGTGGCCGGGAGGAGCACTCACCCTCTGCCTTCAGGAGAGGGCATGGGGACTGGAGATCCTCTACCTGGGCCCACCCACCACTCTGGGGCTGACCCAGGGGGCCAGAGAGCCTGGCACATGCGTTGCGCTCCTCCGAACCCTGGGCCTGGGCAAGTTGGAACGTTCTCTGAGAGCCTTTGTCACCACTGTGAGTTTCCAGGTTGCATTTTCTTTTTTCCCTTCCTGACTCTTGCCTTGAGTTCCTTGGAGTTCTCTGCTAGGCACCATGGCTCTGCTTGTGTATGTGGCAGTCATTAGTTGTCCTTTGGTAGGCGGTAGGGTTACATGGCCTGGCCCCTTTGTCTTGGGTGAGGCCTAGTGGCTGATTCTTCCCAGAGAGCTGAGTGGAGGTGGCCGGCATCACTCCTAGGCTGGAGCCTTACCCCGCCAGGGTGAGACCCTCCAGAGTTTCCTCTTTCCCTGGGGCATGGGACTGTCATTGTCACAGGTGAAGGTGCTCCCTGCCTGGAGGTGCCTGAGTGATTTCCATGAGCAGAGCCCCCTGCAGTGAACATGAAGAGCAAACAAGAACTGAACCTTTGTTATTTGCAGACCTTGTGATTTGGGGATTGTTTGTTACCACATGTTTCTTATCCTGTCCTAAACTTCATGATTTTCTTTAGGATGCTGGAAGTGCCAGAAAGTTGGCTGATTTTTTTTTTTCCTGGAAATAACATCAAATAGATACAAATGTGTGCCCACCGTTGGCAGTAAGGAAACTGAGGCTCAGAGACCCTTAGTGGATTTCCTAAGGTCACACAGCTTATAGGCATCGGGCATTCATGCCTCCCAGTAATAGACATGCTCCTTCTTCCCTCTGGCTTTGCTTTTGAAGAATGAATTCTCTAACTGGGATCACAAACTTGATTTCCTTTGTGGATCAGGCAGATAAGGGTGAAGCTATGGAGTATAAAACAATAGGGATTGATGGGGACTGCAAGGACTATTCTAAAAGCATTAAAATTCAGCTTTTTGCCCACATCCTGTCAGCTTTGGCATTTAATTCTGTGCCTCCTAATGGTATCTCCAGTTTCCAATGTCACATTTCTTCAGCTGCTATTGTGTGTTCACAATGAGTGTCTCTTTCTGGTGTCTTGCCCTCGAGTTTGAATCTTGAACTTTCTAATGAAATTCTCACATGCTCGTTCCGTTATACCCTCTGACTACCTGATAAAGTCTTCTACAGTTAGGGTGGGGCCTGACCCTTAGCATCCTGGTACTCTGGACCTCGAGCAACCTTGTGAGTCCTCCCTCCTCCTTTCACAAACAACTCTGAGCTCAGAGAGGGAAAGCAACTTATCCAAGGACATGCTTCTGGTGGTTTCTTTATTAAAGAGTTACTGTTTACAAGTCAATGTTGGGGGGTTGGTTTGAAACAGAATGGAGAATAGCCAGTAGGGAAGGAAGCATGATTCGCCTTAAAAAAGTTAACTTTTTTTTTCTTATAAGACATTTTCTGTGCACTTACTATGTGCTGAGCAGAGTGCTTCATCATTAAAAATAATCTTAATGAGAAGACATCCTGCATTGGTGGGTTTAATAATTTAAAACTTCTTGCAGATAGTTTAGTTCTTATTCATGCTTGTATTCCCAACACCCCGCCCTATGCTTTGACCATAGCAGAAATTAAGTATTGAATTAAATTGCCTTTATCCCTCCACTACCAATGGCAATACTTCATAATGGTCAGGATGTTAGTGCAGCCTGGGGGTTAAGAGCACAGCTCTGGGGCTGGAATGCCTGGGCTCCGTCACTTACTGTTACCTCCTCGTAGAGATTTTATGTACTTATCCCAGATGGAAAGTGTTCAGCGTCATGCCTGGCACATAGTCAGCACTTAGTAAATGTTAATAATTATTAGCCCTCTTGTCCCATCTCAGAGCTGCAGCAGCAGAGGCTCGGCGAACCCAGTCTTGGCAGCGTCTGTGCAGGTTCGCTTGGGCTGCAGGACGGCAGCTCAGCACAGGCAAATCCATTCTGCCCACTCCCCGTGTGCCATAGAAAATCATTTTGCACCCCAAACTGCAAAATTGCCATTTAAAGCAGCCATGTCTGCTCACAGGCGGCTTTGGAGAATCGTTTCAGCCTGAGCTACTGCTCCAGCTGTGCTGGCCCTTTTCACGGGGCCAGAGGCAGTGAGTGAGTGGAGAGGGGAGGCGGTCACCCTGGCTGGTGCATGGTGGGCAGAGCTGGGAGTGACGCCCACGTCGTTCCCAGGCCCTGAGCTGGGTTGATCAGATGAGGTGGTCTTGAGGGGGCCGGCGCCCAAACTTGCACACAGTATGCCCCAGGGGGCTGGCCGTGCCCTCGTCCAGAGACCCCTGGTCTTCTGAATAGTTTCCTCTGACCTGTCCAACAGCATCAGGCATAAGTATAAAGGTGTTCTGTAGAGGCCAAGGGGAAGGGTGTTTTGGCTCCTCGACCAACACCCAGAAATAGTACAGAGAGTAGAGCTGTGTTCCTGTCCTGGGTCAGCCTCTCGGGAAGCCCCATGACCTTGTGCGAGTTACTTAACTTTATTCAGTGTCAATTTCCTCATCTGTAAAATGGGAATAAAAATAACCCCAGCCTCATAGCATCACTGTGATGATCAGTGACTAATTCTATGTGAAGCTGCCTTAGTTTCAGGTTTGATATGTTATTTACACTGAATTTTTCAAAAAGTGCTTACTTCCAGGAGGCAGTGAGCCTGTGAGGTCCAGGGCCCTGTCATCCTGTGTCACCAGCATCTAGCCTGTAGTCTGCACTTGGATGCTCAATTTCTGCAGAATGGAAGAGAGATCTGATCTCCCAGGAATTGCTTCTGGGATGTCTGGCTCCCCCTAGACCGAGCCCAGCAAAGGCAGATGCCCTTACTCCCCGGATCATGCTGCAGGTGGCACCTGGCCCCGTGAGCATTTGTCCACTGGAGCAAGCCTCCTGCAGAGCCTCTGCCTTCCCCAGGAACGCCCTCCCTGCTTCTGCATGTCAGCACGGGTTCCTCCAAGGCTTTGTCTTCCAGGAAGGAAGCCATTCACTCATTCACTCTCTCATTCAGCAGGTATCTATTCGAGCACCCACTGTGCGTCAGACACCTGCTAAAGTGATCCTCACCTCCTGTAGAAGGAATTTCTTCCCTTGTCGCGTTGCCCCAACTCTCATCCCAAGTATTTTATCTATCCCTCTTAAGAAACTGACCTTTCCTGCCCGGTGTGATGTGCACACCTGGCTGATCTCCCTCCTTGAGGAGACCAGACATTTAAAAAAAACTATCGAAGTATAATGTACATCCAGAAAAGTGCGCGAATTGTAGATGTGCATCTTGGGGAATTTCCAGAAACTTTACACAACCAGACCAAGAAGTCGACCCTAACCGCCCTGCTGTAGCTCCTGCGTGCCCCGCCTCCAGCACTGCCTCCCCTCAAGAGCCAGCTGCTGCCCGCACCTCTGGACCTTTAGAGTGCTTTGTCACTGGAGGCAATTCAAAGGAGGGATATGTGTCCCTGTGTCCCCTGGACCGCCCAGCACAATCCCTGGCATTGGTTGACGAAACAAATGGATGGATGGATCAAATAGTGCAGGGATGAGAATAATGATGATATTAATATAATAACGGCTGACAGAAGTTGGATTCTCCCAGCCTGTTCTAATCAGTGCTTTACGGGGCTGCCCCGTCTGGTCCTACTGAGATTCAGAGAGGTCAGTGATTTGCCCAAGGTCGGCCAGCCGGTGAGTGGCGGTCACTATGACCCGGGTCTGTCCGGCCTGAATCTGGAGCTGGCACTCTGAACCGCACTTCCCGCTGGTTTACAGCCCTGGGCAGTCCTTTCTCTGCTGGGCCAGCTGGACACAGACTCAGCGGGCAACCGAGCTGAGCCGTCCTTGGCGGGCGAGCTGCCGGTTCCTCGCCGCCTCTGCCCACCCGCCGGGCGCCCATTCCTCCCGGGCTGCGCTGAGCCTTCTGTGTGCCTCTCCAAAGGACAGGGCATATTTCTTCCCAACCCTCTGAAGACCCAGCCCGCACTGGAGGGCTTCATCATTATGCAAATTAGCTGGATTGGATCTGCTCCCGCAGAGGACTCCGGGGGGCGGCAGAAGGACAGAGCTGTCTCCAGAGCGCTGGATGGAGCCTCAGATTAGGCCAGTCGATGGGTGGGGGGACCGGGCTGGGGGGCGGGCACGGAGACCGGGCTGGTGCCAATGATTTGCCACCCTGGGGAGGCTGCCAGGGGTGGGGGGCTGGGAACACTCCCGGGGCGGGGGGAGAGCTGCCTCAGGCTGGGCCAGGCCCACCTTCCAGCATTGTTGTCGAAGATGACACTGAAGGAAGACATTCTTTTTGGATTTACTCTTTGTGAATTGAGCCCTTTTATGATTCATCAGTAAGTAAATATCAGCTGAGGGGTGATTTGTTTCTAACAAGCTTATAAAATACTGGCGTCATTTGTGGGCTTATTGGAGTGCTGATTATAAACACTCCCCCATGCCCACTCCTCTATGTCAGATTAGCATTCAAAATACAAATACTGGATCTTTGGATCACTTTCTGCTGCCTCTGGAAGCTGGCGGGATGGGAAGGGGCAGCAGTGGGACCCCAGCCTGGGACGAGGAGCATTGAGAGTTCCCTTGAAGACTTGAGGGTGGAGGGGAGGGGCCCCCGCTGGGCCCTCCGGAGGGCGGGGCCACGAGGCCCTGTGAGCCCAGCTGCTCCTCCGACCCTTCTCCTGCCAAGTTTCCTCTGACCCAGCTCCTCCCGGCCCACAGAGCCTGTCATCTTCAATCTCACGGAGGATGCAGAGCTGGGCAGGCTGCATCTGGCCTGACAGGCCCCGGGAGCTGCCGCCTCCCCTGTGGGCCGGGCCCAGCCTGGACCCAGGCCGAGGCAGCCATTGCTAAGAATTTCTGAGTGTTTGTAGGGGTCGCCACACACCAGCCTCCTCGGGAAGGGTCGTGAGCCTCCGGCATCTCTCGCTCACTTGGAACCTCACCTCCTGTCTCCACACACCTCCCAGCCTCTGGTTTTGTGGTCGTGGGGCCGATCAGGTGGACCTCCCCTTGGCCCTGAGGCCTGAGCCTGCAGTGGATCCCACCAGCTCCCCCAGCGTGGGAATGGGTGGTCGCGCACACCTTTCCAAAGCCGCTTCACAGCCGCAGGAAAGAACTGGTGCTTGTGAGAGCCTAGCCGGTTCACTCCGAGCTCTACAAAGGCCTCTGCCACTTCATCCCCGTTTTACAGATGGGGAGACTGGGTGCACAGAGGGAAATTCACCAGGACACACAATGGCAGAACCCAGACTTGGAAAGTGGCCTGTCCATCCCACCTGACAGGTGATGGAATCAGGTCTAGGTGAGAGGGACTGATTTGCCCTCATGGAGGTGGGGACCGGGGAGCGGGGACCAGCAGGCAGTGAGAAGCTGCCTGAAATGAAGCGTGGGGCTGCCGCCCAGAGTCTCTGATGAGAACCCCAGAGCAGGGCCTGAGTGGGGCCAGGGAAATCCCTGGTCCAATCACCTCGCCTCACAAATGGGGACACCAGGGCCAGAGAGGGGACAGTCATAGCTGCCGTTGTCCTAATCGTTACTCAGTGTATGAAAACCTTTGTGTACTTAAAAAAGCTTTTATTCTATTTATTACAAAAGCTGTCCGTGCTCATTGCAGGAAAACTAGAAAATATAGGTGGCCCTGCATATCCGTGGGTTCCACATCCATGGATTCAACCAACTGGGGATGGAAAATGATTTGGAAAAAAAATTCCAGAAAGCTCCAAAAAGCAAAACTTGAATGTGTTGGGCCCCAGCAACTATTTACATAGTGTCTACATTATACGCACAACTATTCACAGAGCATTTACATTACATTTACATTATACATCCCTGATCTGGAGATGACTCACAGTTTACAGGAGGATGGACAGTGGTGATATGCAAATCCTAGGCCATTTTTTTATAAGGGACTTGAGCATCTGAGGATTTCGGTATCCGTGGGGGTCCTGGAACCAATACCCTGGGGGTTCTGAGGGACGTCTGTACAGCCAGGCCAGGATAAGGAAACCATATCCTGCCATCCAAAGATGACTCTCCATCGCCTTTGCGTGTCCTTTCAGCAGTTTTTTCAATAAGCACAACTAATATAGTTACACCCCCTCCTCTTCTTCCCAAAACAAGACTGTGTTGAGTACCTGCTTTTCTTCATTTCCACTTAACTGCATGTGAGGTGGGAGACTGGAAGAACAAAGCCATACGCTGTCCGATCAGAGGAGGTTCTCTGGTCCACGGGCCTGTGGACAGGGATGCATTTTGTTTGTCTCTAGAGAATCCCCTCCCACCGAGCACTGGCTACTCCCAGGCTGTGGGGGTGGTGGTGGTAACGGGTGTGAGTGTGCTGAGGGGGAGGGGGAGCTCTCGGGGGCAGTGGGCGGGGGTCCTGTACAGGCTGGAGATGAGGGGCGGATGGCAGGACACCCTCCTGTCTGGGTGGGAGCCTGAACTGTGCTCTGAGGACAGCTCGCTGTTGGCAGGGAGGCACAGAGGGCATTCCGCGGGAGGGCCTGGCCCATGGAGGTGAGCTCTGTTGTGATCTGGGCGGAAGGCCACCTGGACCCCCATTTTCACACTGGACGCCCGTCCCACCAACACACACACACACAGCCCTCTGCAGGCGTATGGGATTCCTTCTTTTGTCTGCTCAGGACTAGGAGAAGGGAGCCATCCAGATGGAGGCTAGGATGGGTCAGGTACTGTCCTGCCTGGGGGAGTCTTTTTGGAGACACACTCTTGATTTTGGAACCAGAATTCAAGATACTTCCCTAGAATCTGGCTTCTGGTTTTTGAATTGTCATTAAGGTTGGGCCCCAGTGCCTTTGGGATGGAATAAAGCACGTGGCAAAGGTAGAGATAGCGGCTTTGGATTTCTTCCCTCCCCGCGGCCCCACCCCAGATCTGAGGTTGAAATTATGGGTGGGTTTGGGCCTTTGCTGTAATGGGAGGTCTGTATTGAGAACTCCTTTAATCTGTAGGAACTGGTTCTGGAGGAATGTGTGTGTGTCCATCTCCTGGTCATGTCCAGTGAGGACAGAGGTGCCCTCTAACCAGACCAAGTCTTTCAACAGCAAGGGGGCCCTGTGTCCTCACACCGAGCCTCTGTGGAGCGGCTCCTGCGTCCTGGGCCCTGGGTCAGCGAGGCTGTGATGTGACAAGTGAGGAAGACCGAGGGCTCTCGTGTAGGCCTGGCTGGGCTGCTGGACACCCGACTCCTGCCAGCTCCTCCCTCTACAGAGACCGCCAACCTTCTGTCTCCCCTAGAGCTCTGCTCCTCCCACCCCAGGGGTCCTAAACGGCCTGATTTGGGACATTTTCCGGCTTTCTGGGTGACTGGATCATCACACATGGCATATCCCTTCACCTGACCTCCCAAAGTCCTTACTCCAAAGCAGCTTGGGGTCACAGTGTCTCAGTGTCCTGGTGCCCCAGGGCCTCACCCAGCACCTGACGCAGTCAGCAGTAGTGGTGGTGGTGGTGATAATGACAACACTGCTGCTTCGAGGCCTGTCCTCCCTGACAACAGCCCAGTGAGGTCTGTACTCTGACGGTCCTCATTTCACGTTTGGGGCCCAGGGAGGTTCAGTCACTCATCCAAGACCCCACAGCTAGTAGGAGGCAGGAGAGGCATTTGAACTGTGACTCTGAGGCTACACTTCTCTCCATGTGCTGTGCTGGCTGAGTGCAGCCAGTGAGCAAGCGAGGGGCTGTGTCCAGCCCCGAGAACAGCATCTGTCTTGAAGCAGACTGGGGCCTGCTCCATCACCATCCGGCGTGCTAGGGGAACTCGCTCCTAAGCACGTGGAGGGTATTTATGGATCCAAAGCCCTACGTCCGGGTCAGCATTGAGCATGGAGCCCCCACCTGACTAGTCCAGGGAGGTGTCCACAGCCATGAGGGAGGAGGGTATGAATCTATTCACCAACCAAAGTATTAGCATGAATTGGACACCTCGTGTTTGGCTCCATTAGAAACACCAGACAAGTAAAAAGAATGGCTGGTTTTGTCCTCAGAGAATTTATTAGCCAGGACTGTTTGGGTTGCAAGGGACAGTAAGTCAAGTTAGCTTAAGCAAAGAGAAGTATTTTGGGGAAGATCCCTTTTTATTTCACATAACTGTGGATGGCTTTGGATGCAACTGGAACCAGAGACTGGAATGCCTGTGTAGGACTTTCTCTTGGAAAATCGTGGTTGGAAGGACAGAGGCACAACACCCAGAACTGTTTGAATAAAGGTGCAGAGTCAGGCATAAGCAGGGCCCTGAGGTGTTGTTGAAAGTAGGGGAGCTGGTTAGTTGGAGCCCGGGCTGTCTAGCTCTGTACTGGGAGAATGGGAGCCACGCAGGCTCTGGAAGAAGAGTGAAATGACAGCCATCGAGCCTGGGGAGGGTTATCCAGTCGGTGTGTGCTGGATGGACTGAGGTGGGAGAGACCCGAGCAGGCGTGGTGAGGCGGGACCAGGAGGATGGAGAGCAGAGGGTGAATTGCCCGGCGCTGATACGCTGTTTCACGAAGCAGGAAACATCTTTTCCAAAAAGCAGGAAGGCTAGATGCCAGCCGGAGCAGTACGGAGGGCCGTCCTCCTGCCACGGTGCGTGAGTCTCAAGCTGCCTGCATCTCTTCACTGCTAATGGCAGCTGTTCCGCTTGCTGGGCCAGCGTGGAGAGTGGAGGGCTGCGTGGGGGCAGCCTCCACCCCCGCTCCCCAACCTCTCAGCAGTTAGCCCGCTTCCCTCCTTCTGTACAGGCTGCCATCCCCTGCCCTTCTGGGGCTGGAGGCTGGCAGGGGCTGTCAGTTACCTGCCTCCCAGGCTGGGAATGGTGGGTGGGATGGGAGCCGATCCCAGGCTTCAAGGGCCTGCTGGGCGGGTGGTGGACAGAGCTGGCTGTGGGCAGAGGCAGACTGGCTGGCCTCTGGGAGCTGGGCTGTGGGCCTAAGCTGCCTAGAGACGGTGGACCCCCACCTGGTCTCTGGGTGCTGGCCCCAAACCATCCCAGATAACCATCTGGGAGAGCTCAGTTCTGGGATCCAGCAAACACATGTTAATGTCAGAGGTGAACTTGGGAAATCCAAGAGGCCTCATTGCGTCTCCATTTGGGTCGGTTGGAGAAAGAAAGGCGGGACCACTGTGCCTGCCCTCAAGAAGGTGCTGTTTTGGTGGCGGTGGCTGGGAAGCCGGAGAGGGAGGAGAGTGGACAGAGGAAAGTTCCACCTAAGAAAATGCTGTAGAGGACGGGGCTGCGACTCCGGGCTTTGCCATCTCCTGGGGCTCTTCAGCCGCCAGAAGCAGAGCTGCTCCCCCAGTGCAGCTCAATGCTGGTATTATGATGAGGATCATGTGACGACAACGTGAAGGCTGCAGCATTTATTTGAATGTATTCATTTATTTCTTGTGGCCTTTGAACATCCAATTGTAGCTTCAGTTTTCACTTTACTCGGGTCACAGAAAACCTGGTTCTTTGACATGCAGAAGCAGAATGAAGAAGCCACACAGCACAGTTAAGCATTACAAGGGGAGCGGTTGCTTCCTTCGCAAGCAGCGGGGCTGAGCTGTGTAAAGGTGGGAATCCCTGCATCCCTCGTTCCTTCTCTTGGCCTTGACCACCCACAGGTATCCTCCGCCTGCTGACATTCTGCTGCCTCTTGGGGAGACGCAGGGAGCGGGGGAGACGCAGGGAGCGGGGGGGACGCGGGTTGCTCAGTGGTGGTGCCAGGTGGGCTCTAGACGAGCCAGTGATTCCTCTTTAGTGACCCATCTCACAACCTATTGATCCAAAGTCACCCAGTTGTCTGGACTATGCCCTTCAGAGAAACTTCATTACTCTCGAATGCTCCTGCATTCTTATCTGCCGTGGGGAAAGTGACCACATGATTATCAGGGTAGAGGTTTAAGCTGAAGGTCAAAAAAGTTCACATCTGAGCATTTCCCACACAGGGCAATTGTAACAGGCAAAATGGACGAGGCACTCTTTACAACATTTGGAAACATACATACCACGATTCAATAAATATTGATCAAGTGCATACTATGTTATACACATGGTTGAAGGTTCTGGGATTACAATGTTGAGCAAGACAGGGAGAGCCCTTGCCCTCACCTTGCTAGCATTCTGCACAGTGCTAGCCAATAGAACTTTCTGCCAGGATGAAAATGTTCTATGCTGTCCAAATCGGTAGCCACTAACCACATTGCTGTTGAACACTTGAAATGTGGAACTGAATTTTTCATGTTATTCACCTTTAATTAATTTTGATTCAAATAGCTACTTGTGGCTTCTGACGACCATATTAAACAGTATACATCGAGCAGATACATCCTTTTTACAACTTTGCAATAGAAATCAGTCACTATTTTCTAGTCTTGTCACTTGTTTCCCCCCAGGATGTCGCTGAGGACCGGGGGTGTCTGGCTAACATGGTCAGAGGGGAGGAAGTGGTGAATTGCAGTTTCCAGGCTGAGCACCAGATCTTCTTGCTCCAAGAATCAGGAGCTGCAGGGACAACTCGGGGTTTACTTGGGTGGAAAACTTTTAAAAAATGGTGCTACCTGCCTTCTGCACGGGTGCACTGGGTTTGCGTGCACGTGGGTAGCTGTCTGATTTTTTGATGCATTACTGTTGCTCATTTTAAAAAAAATGATCTTGGTAGGGGAAGGAAACGGCGGCAGCCACACAGAAAACCCTTGGAGTGGAAGCCGGGGTAATTCATGTGTCCCTGACAGGGTCGGTGACAATAAGGGTTTTGCAGCCTGCCTGTCACGTTAATTGTATGCTATTAGAGGCCGTTAATCTGAGGATTATTAACATGATGGATTTTTAAGCAGTTGCCTTGTTGTGGAAAACTTGAATCTGAAGATCAGAGCTATATATCGGCAGGCATTTGGTGTGTTAAGGAAGAAAAAGCTATTTGTTTTCACCCAGTGGGTCCCCAGGGGATGTAACAGAATCTTCACCTTCTGAGGGTGGTGGTCTTTTGCAGGTGTGTGTGTAGGGGGTACGGGAGGAGGGCAACGGAACACCTTCATCAGTAGGATGTCCCAAGCCCCCAAAGTCCCAAGTTCTAGAAGTTTGGACTCTTTAGATCTCCAAGTGTTCTCTCTCCTTTGAGTTCTCGTTGAAGGCCCACTGCTCTGTCTGCGGTCGATTTGATCATTCTCTCATTCATTTGCTATCTTCCCTTAAAGTAGCCGAGACAGGCACCTCCCATGTGTTGGTGACCTGTCCAGGGCCCAGTTGGTGCCTTTTCTTTTGTCCAAGACGACCAGTCACCATGTCCTGAAGGTCACAAGCTGCTCAGACTGCTGAGAGGCCCTGTCTCTGTCAGCTGCCGGCTGAAGTACGCCAGCAAGGGCCCTCTGCAAAGATGGTGTGTTTTCTCACTCACCATCTGGGGCTGGGGTCCCTGGCAGCATGGAAGCGGATCGTACAGCCGGAAGGAGCTCCCCTCCACCGAAGACCCCATCCAGCTGGGCCAGCCTCAGTTTGAGATTCTTAGAGCACTGGGGCCCATAGGGTGGGAGCGCTCTGCATGGGTCCAGCTATGAGGAAGGGCTGGCCTTCCTAGGGGGTGATGTGCATGAACCTGAGTCATATCCTCATCTCTGGCCCTGCTTTGACCTCCATAGAAATCCCACTGAGTTTTAAGAGAAAGGAACTAAGAAAGGAACCAGGAAGAAATAGGATGCTCCAGTCACAGGAGCATCTGAGGGGTGATGGGGTGAACTCCTGTGGCCAGAAACAGGGGGCTGCAGCGAGCCATAGCTGAGCAGAAGGGTGTGAAATCTGGGCACAACTTCTGCCGTCGCTAGTATGGAGGCTGGTGTGGAGGTGGAAGAGGAGGGAGACAGGGAAGCTGAGACAGAGGCATCTTGCAGGTGGATGTAAGATTGATTGTGTGCCTGGCACGTGCGGGTGCTGTTTAAGGGCTCTTTAAGCGTTTCCTGGAGGTGGGTTCCACTGCCTTGGTGACCCCCTCGGAGGACTTGTGTTACAGAAGAGACTGAGCCTGGAGGGAAAGTGCCAAGCCCAGAGTCCCCCTCGGCATCTCCGATGGAGCCAGGAATATTCTCCAAACTGCCTAGTTCTCAGCCACGATTTTTTCCCCACTCTGCAAGAAGCTCATCTTGATGGCACAAGGGTGAGTGAGGGGCAGGCCGTCGAACTGTCCTGTTTGCTATGATGGGAAGTCTCGAGGGGATTTTACCCTGAATCATGCTCAGGCTTAACTGACCCCCAGCTAAGATCCATCTGACGTGGCTCTTGGGAGCAGTCGGTCAATGGAACCATCTGGAGTCTTCTGATTTGGGTTTCGGAGGAGGAGACAGTGAGCGAGTACTTGTAACTTAGGATAGCAGAGTCCTGGAGACCAGCCTTGTCCAGATGGCCGTATCGACACGGGCACCCCAGGGTGAGTCCACGGGTGGCTGAGCCGGCCAAGCCTTCCGGGGTGTGGGACTAGGAGGGAGGGCCTGCAGTTGTCCCCCTCAGCTTGTTTTCCCAGAACCCCACATCAGCACCTCCCCCAGGTGCAGACAGTGGTGCACATCTAGCTGGCATCCCTGTCCAGCCTCATGGCTGGGAACAGGCTTCTGGCAGAAAGGAGCCTCTTCCGACCCTGGAATAAAGCCAAGCAGCCTAGTGATCTAGCCAGGCTGAAACGACATGCCTGAGTAGCAGACGAGAGGCCATTGCAGAGCCCAACTCCTTTGGTGGACTTCTACCGGGTGGCAAGAGAGTCCAGTGCTTCCGGCAAGAGTGACGGGAGGGGCTTGGGGGAGGGTAACACTTTCCGCCCTTGCACAGGGCTACCTTCTGCTGAGATAGGGGATTCAGCCTCCCCTTTCCCCGCCATCCAGCAGCCTCTGTTCGGACATGCCACGTTGGTTTATTGTGGTGTCAGCTTCCTTGTTGAAGGGGAATGTTGGTAGGTACCTGGGTAAATAAGTATAAATAGTTTTCTTTCTGATATGTGACCGGATTATTTTCCAGTTGATTTCAAGCCTTGGCCCCAAGTGGCCCACAGATCAAAAAAAGATAAGGGTCAGTTACAAGGTTGAGCTCATTCTCCGTTGCCATGGCAACTGACCTCAGGCAACCCTCGGAGGACTACACCCAGCTCCCCAGGTGATATTTTTACTGTCCACGCCATCAATCCCAAGCCTTTCAAAACTCAGACTGCCTAATTGTCAGGGCTCTGTTTTGAAGAGGCTCCGGGTCCCCTGTGGGGCCCTGGTTTAGGCTGCCAGAGCTCATTTATAAGCCTTTCTGAAACACAGGGGACCGTGAGATGGGTCCCTCCTGGCCAGAGAGGCCTGGGAAGGTGCCCCTGCAGGGAGGAGGAAGGGCACAGCCCATCCTCCAGGATTAATTAGGAAAATGGGAACCTAAAATGGGGGCAGCCATGGTGGGGAGTGCCTTCAAGCAATGGCTAGGTGTTCTTGAGTGATGGGAGGAACCGGGCAGCCCGGGGCACCCTGGCACTGGGGGGCTGGGGCAGTGGAGATGCCGAGGTGGCTTGGGGGAGTGTCAGCCACCCACCCCCAGAGTCTCCAGCAGCCCCACCAAAGTCACCCACATGATGTCCATCCCAGTCGTGATACCAGGAAAGTGTTTCCCATTGTTGAGGATTTCTCAGTCTTCTATAAAATGTGAACAAAAATCGACCATAGAAAACTTTCTTCCTCTTTAAAGATCTGAAACATACAATCTTGGTGAAGGCAGTACGAACCTACAGCTTCCTGACACCAGGATTCCGACAAGATTGGCATCCCCAGAAGCTCTTTTATAGAGCTCAATGCTCCCCATTGAAAGCACACCCAGATCACTGGGGTCACCTTTAAAATGCAGGTAATCATTCTGCAGGTCTAGGGTGGGACCCGAGTCTGCATTTCTAACCCGCTCCCAGGTGAGGACAGGGCTGCTGGTCTGGGGCCACACCTTGCCCAGCAGGGACATAGATCATCATCGAGGGAAGCTGGGGCCTAGGATGCTGGGGGTCCCGGGATCATCCCTTGTCCCTAATTACAAGCACCGCGATTGCTGCCTGGCCTCTGGGGAAGGAATCTTCCTCAGACCCCGTTTCCTCCTTTGCCCCATGTCCACCCCAGCCCAAACATCATCCCCCGCTTCCCCCTCAGCTTGCCTTGGTTCATTTCCTGTGGTATTTAATGACAAATCAATAGCTTGACAGCCTGATCTGGCTGCCCAAATATTATTAGTGGCCCTCTCCTCTTCTGCCAAAAGGTCTTTGTTCCTCACAGAGAACAAAGGACAGAGCCCCCGATCGGCCCATGTTTCTAGTTCCTGTTTGGCATCTGTTGCTGTTGCTTATTTCCTGGGGTGGTATCAGAGGGGTCCTCTCCTGGGGTCCTCCTCTGGCCTCCTCTATTGCCTGCGAGAAAGCAGGACCCTCTGCTTCTCTTCCTTCTCTCCATGTGCCCTGTGTGTGTCTGAGCCTGGCATCTGGCCCTCAGGAGCCTTTACTTGAGGTGATCTTTGGGCTCAGCCCCCTCGTGCTGTGGAATTGAAGTCTGGTGAAGTTCATTACCCGAGCTGGTCACAGAGGATTTCATCGTGACCAGGCAGCCTGTGCACCCCACTGCACGCCTTCCCCCAGCAGAAATGCTATCGCAGGGACAACGCTGCAGCCTGGGGCCAGCCCCTGCTGTCCCTGTGGGCTCTGTCTCCTCCCACCCCCTAAGGAAAGTCCCCAGCCCTCATGTCACCTGGGGCTGGCGGCAGCAAGGGGATCTGCCCAGGGCAAACATGGAAACGTGGAAGGAAGATGGGAGTCTGTCTGCCCTCCTTCTTACCCGAAGTTTTTGGATGATCAAGGAGAAGAGGATGGCTTGCTGGGTCCCAGGTCCCAAGTTTTTGACATTTTTTGTATTATATAAAGCCAGAGGGGGCTGCCTGTGGTGAATACCCCCCGACCCGACTCTACCACATCCCTGGTGGGGACCCTGCCCACAAAGCTTCCTTTCCTCTTCCATTATTGAGGGCGACCCTCTGTGCCTGCGCTCCTGGACCAGGTCACCTTGTGAGGATTCAGATATGAGGTTCCTGAAGGCAAGAACAGGTCTGACAAGCCATCAATCCTGTGAGTTTGGAGGGGACCACTGGTGTCTGATCACTGGCATTACCAGCATCCCCACCCCATTCCATTCCATGTTCCAAGTATTGTACTAAGTGCTTTACACAGATCATTTGTTCTCTGTTTCTTGAGCACCTACTATGTGCAGGTAACCCTCATGGAGCTTACATTATTCTTTCTGTGTGTGTGTTGTGTATATGTGTGAAAACGAAAGTCAGCGTGTTAAATAATCAACTCTATACTATGCCAGATGTTGGTAAACACTGTCAAGGATGTTCCAGGTGGGTGTGTGCTAGAGAGGGTGGGGGGTGTGCTGTTTTAGCTGGGGGTGTCTGGGAAGGCCTCTTGGAGGAGGCATCCTTGAACAGACCCCTGAGCAAAGTGAGGGCAGGGGGAGGAGAAGGTAGTCTGACAGAAGAGTGTTTCAGACAGGGCGGACGTCCTGTGCCAGAAGATGCCAGCTTGGCCGCCTTCCAAAAACCCTGTGATGAGTCTTCCCATTTTCTAGCAGAAGCAGCTGAAGCTCAGAGAGGTTGAAGAACTTAGCCAAGCACACACAGCGAGTGACGGAAGGGGATTCAAACCCAAGTGCTTCTGGTTCTAACTTTTGTGTCTTTAACTGCTGCTTCCTGAATGGGGGTGGCTAATTATATCCCCATCGACACAGCAACAGTCACTGGTTCCCTCCTAGAGTGGTATGTGCAGGAATGACATAGCCCCCGTGTGGGATCCCTGTGTAGAGAAGGGCCCGGCAGGGCCCACAGCGATGGCAGGAGCAGGTCATGCTCAGTGCATCAGAGCCCAAGAACAATGCCCTGTCCCCTTCCCACCGCAGCCTGCCGCCCCTCCCTCCCAGGCAGCAAATTACGGCCTCCGAGTGTGTGCCCAGGCCTGCCTTTGACATCAGTGGGGCCCACCTGAGCTTCACCTTCAGGATTCTGATAATCAGCTGTCTCTCCTCCTGGCTTCCCCCAAGACCTGTATGGAAATAAGTATGTGTCTGCCAGGGATCAAATGCTTTTGGAGACAAAAGTCGGTACCGAGGACATTACAGGGAGCTATCATCTCGGCACGATGCTCTTCCACAAAGCCCTCTGCTCCTCTTTTGGGCTGACACAGTTTCAGCCTGAAAGGTTCCAGCAGGCTGACTTGGTTTTAAGCAAAAGCACATCCTATTATTTTTTTGAGAAATGAAGTGTAAAATTAACACTTATTATTCCTGAGCAGAGGAAAAAAAATAAAAGAGCGAGAGGGACTCTGAGATTTTCGTGCTTGCTGGGTTGTGTGTTTGGCAGTTTGGGTTTTCATTTATTTTTATATTTTAAAAAAAATCATAATAAATCAATAGATTCCCCGTGCCAGCCCCCGACGTAGGGAGACTCGGAGGCAAGATCTGGCGCAGTGAGCAGGCGAAATCTGCATTTCACTTTACAAATGAGCGGGGCTGCAGTATTCACTTGAGTTGCGTGGGTTTCTCTTATGGATGCCTGTCGTGTGCTATGAGAAAAAAAAAAAAGAATAAAAAGGAGAGGAAACAACCGTGTGTCCTCACTCACAAGGTCCTCCAGCCCCGCGCCGGGGTGGAGGGGCCCGCGCGCTCCCAGACAGCTTTGTCATTCTGCTCCGAGGTGTCGCCGAGCCTGTGTGATCTTACATAATTCAGGAAAGTTATTCTCCGAGGGTGCTGCTATCTGCGGACTCTGCAGCTTGGGACGGAATGAGAGGCTGTCGGCACCGGCGGGGTGAGAGCGATGGTGGCAGCAAGTGCTCTCTGTGACCACGGGCTCGCTGGTATTGGGTCACAGGCACTCAAAGGAGTGTTTGCACATAAACTGGGGCAGCCCCTCCCTGGCCCTCCCCACCGCTTTCCTAGATGGTTTTATAGACAGAGGTACACATCATGGACACCCCAGGGAGCACCTCCAACCCCCTCTGGTGGGGAGAGGGCCTCGTCCTTCCTCTGGGAGAAGATTTGCTAATCAGGAGATCTGGCCTGGAGTGGGAGAGATGCCCAGGTCTGGAGAAAGCCCTCAGGCTTTCTTATTTTTCACCCACTTTTACTTTTTGCTTGTTTTATTTTCCCTCATTTGTCTCCCAGGTGGGACTCTTTTAACACTTTGGAGGCAGGGGGAGCGAGGGAAGGGACCAGTTCACGTAGTTGTCTATCTCTTGATCTCGTTATCCTGGAAGCTCACGTCGACACCGGTCTGGGGCTGTGCTTTGCTTAAATGACAGCTGTTTAGGCCCGGGAACCGGCTTGCAGCTCCAGGGCTGCCTGACTGTGCACATATTTATGAACGTGGGTGCAGGGTGTAGCTGCGTCAGTGAATCAGGGGGGAACGGCTGATGAATTGCCCAGCGCGCAGAGAACGGAAAGTGACTGTCAGACCTGATTTCTCTGATTTATAAGTTGCAGGAGCCTTCTTTGTCCTCTTGGTGTTTGTGTATCAGATGGGCACGTCTCCATTCACAGCCAAGTGGATAAAGGCCCCCACTCGGCAGAGAGCAGTAAATCCTCCTTTGCCATCTCCTCCCAGGGAACCTGCCTGCTCTGGCCGGGCAGGGGGAGAGAGCCCAGCCAGGGCATCTTTCCTCCGTGAGTATTTCCTGAGCCCCTCCTGTGGGGCCAGGTGGAGCCTTATACTTTGGGGACCACAGGAGAAGACGTTATCTGCACCCTTAGCCTGGTTGCCAGGTTCAGGAAGACTCAGAGGATATGGTTAGATGAGCCCAGAGTCACAGCCCAGCCAGGGCAGCCATGCGGGCTGGCATAAATAGTCAGGGAGGCTACCTGGAGGTGGTGTGCAGGTGGGATCCAGAAGAAAAGGGAGGGCTTTGTAGCCTGTTCAGAGTACCACCCCCAGCTGGCTGTGTGACCTTAGCAAGTGGTCTAATTCTCTGAACCCATTTTTTCTTTCCTAAAGATGTGGTTTTCCCAGCAAGCAGGGTTAATGCCGAGATTCAATTTGTTATGAACTTGACTATAATAGAAACCTCTGTAGTCCTCATTTTCACATACCCTCTGCCTCATTGATGTACAGGAGATGTCCACATTCTAACAAGGAGGCCTTATGTATGGGTGGTACCGCTCTCATTCATTCATTCAGTCATTCGCTCACCCATCCCTTACTCGGTGCCAGGCACTGAGAAGCATTGTTTGCACAGGGACGGGGGCAGGGGGTGTGTTCGGGGGGCTTCTGAGGCAGTCCCCCACACTGGAGGCCATCTCTAATTATGATGAGCGCCTCCCCGAGGGAAGTGGAGGACATGCGTGGGGCCTGTGCGGCGAGCGTGCTGAGCCTGCCCTGTGTCCCCAAACTTGTCAATGAATTCCTTTTCCACCGGTATAAATGGAAGCTCTGCTCGAGTCTCTGTCGGGTGCGTGTGGCCTAGTTGTCGGGGCTCCAGGGGCATGACGAGCACCCGGTAGATTCCAGCCAGTGGGCTATGTGGGGCAGGCCCACCTGCACACGCACGTGTGCGCCTCTGCAGTGGGCTGCCTGGGGGGAGGTGGGGGGGCTGGGCCAAGGGGGATGCCGGCTGTCCCTGCCAGCCCCTGCCAGGGCCTGGGGACCCAGGGACTCGCCAGGAGCCTCAGCCCATCTGTGTTCGTGTTTTGCCACTGGCAGAGCCCCTCTGCTACCTAATTTTTGCCTTTGAGGGCAAATCAGAGCACCTGGCACCTTTGGTGAGGCTGGTTCCCTGGGGGAGCCAGAGGGGGGGCCTGTGTCCTTGGCTGTCCCAGATAATACTCTCACCGATACCGGCATGCTTGGCAACAAACACTTACGGAGTGCTTGCTATGTGCCAGGGGCTGGTCAAAAATCCCTTTTTGTGTATTAAATGGGTATTAACTCATTGAATTCTCACATTAACTATAAGAGGAAGGCTATTTTGGTTGGGGGGGTGGAGGGAGTTGATCTTTTTTTAAAAGGCTTTTTTAAAGAGCAGTTTTAGGTTTACGATAAAGTAGTGGAAGATACAGATTTTCCTTATATCCTCTGCCCCACATATGCCCCTTCCTCCCCATTATCAACATCACTCACCAGAATGGTACTTTTTTTTTTTTGCAGAGATGAACCTAAAAAAGCATCATAATCACCCAAAGTCCATAATTTTCCTTGGGGTTGGCTCTTGGTGTCGTACATGCTGTAGGTTTGGGCAAATGTGTAATGACATGTACCCATCCTCGAAATATCATACAGAGTATTTGCACTGCCCTAAAAGTCCTCTGTGCTCTGCCTATTCATTGCCTGCCCCCTCCCTCCCACCCCCTGTAACTACTGATCTTTTTATTATCCGCATAGTTTTTCCAGACTAGTTGGAATCTTACACTCTGTAGCATTTTCAGATTGACTTCTTTCACTTAGTAATACGCATTTAAGGTTCCTCCATATCTTTCCATGGCTTGTTAGCTCATTTCTTTTTGGCGCTGAATAATATTCATGGTCTGGATGTATCACAGTTTATGTAACCACTCACCTACTGAAAGATGTCTTGGTTGCTTCCAAAGTTTGGCAATCTTTAATAAAGCTAATATAAACATCCAGGTACAAGTTTCTGTGTGCACATAAGTTTTCAGCTCCTTTGGGTAAATAACAAGCAGTGAGATTACTAGATCATAGCGTAAAAGTATGTTTAGTTTCGTAAGAAGCTGCCAAACTGTCTTCCAAAGTGGTGGTACCGTTTTGCATTCTCACCAGCAGTGAGTGACAGTTCCCGTTGCTCCACATCCTCTCCAGCATTTGGTGTTGTCAGTGTTCTGGAGTTTGGCCCTTCTCCTGGGTGTGTAGTGGTAAGGAAAGCTGTTATTGAGTATTTTAGAAAAGAGGAAACTGAGACACAGATTACAAAACTTGCCCAAGATCCTGCAGGGAGTGGCAGAGCCAGGTTCCCACCCTGGATGATGGGACACTCAAGCTGGGGCAATTCCCTGCCACCTCCCACTGACCCGTGGGCCACACCGATCACATGTACGACCCCTTTCATCCTCTCACAGCCCTGTGAGGCAGGGACTCAGGTGGCCCTCAGTTACTGAGAACAAACTGATGCCCAGGCCACATGGCCGGAGACATGGATTCAGGAGCCAGGATCTGAACTCTGCCCTGCTGATTCCGGGCAGGGGCGCCAGACCTTGACTCTGCAGGTGCTCGGGGCAAACTCTCTTCCTGGGGCCCCTTTGAGTGAAGGTTTGGGGTCATAGTAGCTCCCTGGTGGGGAGATGGAGCCGTGATCTGGAAGCAGCACAGGGTGTCTGCCCATTGTCCATGAGTGCCGGGTAAGCCATCTGTTTCAAAATTTTAAAAAGAAGACTTTATGATTTTTTGCCATATCTTCCAGTGGCTGCCTATCTCTCTTAGACTAAAATCCCCAAGCCCTCCAGTGGCAAGGCTCTTTGTGATGTGCATCCCAGTGTCCCCACTGTCCCACACTGTCCCAGGCCCCTGAGCGTGTGGTATTGCACATCCCCCAAGCCACTACCATCTAGCTGGCCCTGCACATGTCCACTTCAGGGCTTTGCCTTCCATTCTCACCTCCAGAGCTCCCCGTGTTCCCTTGTCATCTCCTGACACTGAGTCCTGTGTTGATCATCTTTATTATCTGTCTCTTCCACCACTAGGATGCGGGCAAGTACATTTTCTGCTTAACTCCCTGCAGAATCCCAGCTCAAAGTGCCTGGCACACAGTACATGCTCAATAAAATAGTCTATTGGATTTTTTAAAAAATTCTGGTTGGACTCCCTTCTCCGTGACAACCCCATCCTGGGCCCCTCTCCACTGTGACATGGTCTAGAGTCGAGCTGTAGATCCTGGCCTGCATACCTGGTTGTTAGAACATCAGAAAAAAAAATCACAGCAAATGACACCTTCAAGAGCCAGATATTTGAGGCCGGCCCTCTGGGGTCCATAAGCCTCCAGGGGCTGGACCATCTGGAGCTGGGATTGGCCTTGGCATCCATGGCCGCCTCCCCAGCCCTGGTACCAGGGATCAGGGAGGGGCTGGCCTGGGGAGCACTGGGGGCACGTGGGCTCCTGCCCGGAGGACGGGGTCCCTGAGCGGTCGTGGTTCTCCTTGCAGAGGAAGGCATCAACCATGAGTGTAAGCTGTGCAACCAGATGTTCGACTCCCCGGCCAAGCTCCTCTGTCACCTCATCGAGCACAGCTTCGAGGGCATGGGCGGCACCTTCAAATGCCCCGTGTGCTTCACAGGTAGGTGCGCCCAGTGGGGAGCACGTGGGGAGAGGGCAGGGGCTCACGGGCTCAGCCCTTCAATTGCTGGCCCTCGGCAAATGCTTCTGGCCCCTGTGGCCTCGGAGTTCCTGGGGGAAGCCCCGAGGGATGCCCAGCCCGGTCGCCACCCCCTCACAGCTGACCCCGGCCCTCTCCGTTTATACTCTCTGGCCTCTCTTCCTAGGTGGCATAGGTTCCTAACCCTCCTCCCACCCCTGCATTCAACTGCTGCAAGGCCGTTTCCCACCCAGCCTCGCCCCTGGGTTGCAGCTGGCCCTTCGCGGGTTCCAGGCTCTATCCAGCACCAGTGGGTCTCTCTCTTCACACACCTCCTGGCTTCCCCTCCTCCTCGCCAGCCCCAGCCCATGCTCCATCCGTGTGCTGGGCTGGAGGGGTCAAGGGTATCTCTGCCGGCCAAGTCCCCCACCCCTAGACTGGCTGCAGGCCCAGGCGAGCGGCTGTCCTGGCCCGAGGCGAGTCTCAGGGGCTCTCCTGGCCCCCCTCCTGCTGCCCAGATGGCAGCCGGTGTGCGTGGGGGAGCCTGGCCTTCCACTGCCTCCCCCTGACATCTGTCGTCTGCCACGGCGGGAAGCCCACCCTGGGGAGGGCGCCTGGCAGGAGGGGATCTCTGAAGTGCTCACCTCCCAGACACACAGCTGCTTCGGGGCCACCTCCTGTGTGCGCCCAGGGCCAGGACCGCCTTGTGGACTCCTGCCACCGGGAAGCTGAGGCTGTGACCTGCTCCATGACAGACCCAAGAAACGGGCTTTGCTGTGGGGAGAGTCCCAGTACACTCACACCCCTCTGGGGCTCCCAAGAGTCTTGGAACACACTGGTGCCTCTCCCGCCTCAATCTCTCAATCTCTGGAGCCCCCACCCATCTGTTACCATCACACTTCACGGGCTGGGTCGGGGCTGGCACCAAGGGGCCTCAGCTGCCCCGTCTGCCCATCCAGGACATGGGGACCCCTGTGGGGGATCCGAGATGGTGACAACCTCAGCAAGAAGAGCGATTTGTATTTGTAGTGCATCTTCCTGCACCAGACACTGTGCTAAGCTTATTTAATTCAAATCTCTGCTCTGCCACCTGCTAGCAGTGGGACCCAGGACAAGCCACTTAGCATTCCCAGGGCCCAAGATTTCTCTTCCATAGAATGGGGATGACTACAGTGCCTGCCTCACAGGCCTGTGCTGTATTCAAGGAGCTCACACGTGGAAGGTATCTGGCAAACGATGATGATGATGATGATGACAAGGATGGCATTCCTTGGGCTAATTATGTCAGGCCATCATTTAAGTATTTTGCAGGTATTAACCCATTTGATCTTTCCAGCCACCCTGTGAGCTATATACGTTATTGATCCTCATTTTTCAGATGAGGAAATGAAATCCAGAGAGGGTAAGTGACTCGTCCAAAGCTGCACAGCCTGTAAGTGGCAGAGCTCATCTTCACTGGCTAAGCCCTCTCTAGTGGGTGCCAGCCATGTTCCCCAGAGCCTGCTGTTTGGCCGCTGTGTCCATGCCTGGGTGCTCCGTACTTGGGAGTGGTGTGAGGCAGCTGCTCTGGGTGGCGGGGCTGGTGTCCCCAGTGTCTGGCCCCTGACGGCCATGTCCGTGTCCAGTCTTTGTCCAGGCCAACAAGTTGCAGCAGCACATCTTTGCTGTCCACGGGCAGGAGGACAAAATCTACGACTGCTCGCAGTGCCCGCAGAAGTTCTTCTTCCAGACCGAGCTGCAGGTGAGTGCCCTCGCCTGCTGCACACTCCCTCCTGGGGCCCTTTGGGGTCCCCCTTGGCCCCGAGGGGCTCGGGGTGAATCCATGATGGTGGGAGCTGGTACTCAGCCTCACCCCAACCGAAAACGCAACAGGGCCTGGACTTGGCGCTTTTGAGCCTGGAGCCAGTGGCTGCCCTCCTGGCTGGCTGGCGTGGGCTGAGGCCTCTGGCCTCACCGGCCCAGTGCTCTCAAGAAAGCCAGACTGTAGCAACCGAGCCTGGAGCCAGAGTCAGAAGGCTTACATTTGTCCTGTTTCTGTGTCAAGTCCCTTCCCCTTGGGGATTCCGTTTCCCCGCCTGTATTACGTGATGGTTTTCTACTGAGCTTTGGAGCTACAGCTGGTGGCCCGTGTGGCTTGTGTGGCTGAGTCCTGGGGTGGTGTGTGGCTGGAAGCTGGGTCTAGCATCTTGGAACCTCCCATGTGCCCAGGAAAGCCAGAAAAATGAGAGCAGTGGCTGCTAGGTTGGGACCTAACTCAGGGCAAGGGATGCCAGCCAGGGGTCCTGAGGCTGATGTGGCCCTCAGGTGGAGTACCACGGCCCCCACAGCTTCCTCAGACCCCCATCCGGGGCCTGCAGTGGCTGGGGCGTCCTGGGGAAGGGAAGCTGCTGTGGTGGGCCTCTCTGGGCACCTGCAGCCACTCGCCTCAGTGTCACATGAGGCCTCTCCATGCCTGTTAACTTGTGTTTGAGGACCAAGATCTGTGTCCAGGTGAAATCACCTTTTTACCTACCAGTTTTTGCAAGAAACTTTTGTACGCTGGAGAAGTAACAAACCCTCCCAGACATGCTGCACACAAACAGAAAAATCACATATACGCTGTCCAATGGCATCACATATACACTCTCATGCATACAAACAGAAACATCATTTTCAAAGAGTAACACCACACACACGCACACACACACACAGCATAACAGCACATCCCAAAAGAAGGCATCCTCAGGCTTCCACAGAAATACCACGCGTACGCAGACAGTCCGAAATAGCGCATCTTGAGAGTAATACCGTTTGTGGTTGAGGTGCAGATTAGGTTTTGCTGCAGTAACAAACATCCTCTAGATCGCTGTCTTCAAATAACAGAGACTTACTTGTTGCTCAGGTTACATATCCAGGCATATGACAGGGGAGGGACTCTGCTCAGGACAGTCACTCTGTGACCTGGGCCTGTGGCAGATCCACCTCCTTTCATGTTTGCATGGTCCTCAAGGTTGGAGAAGAGGTGGTGACCACAGACCAGCTCTCAAAGCTTGACCCGAAGAAATAACCCACTTCTCACTCCCACATCATCTTGGCCAGAGCCTGTCAAGTGGCTGTGCCCAATTTCAAAGGGGTGAGGAGGGGAACCCGCCCCCGTGCCTGGGAGGAGAGGAGACCTGGCTTCATCATGCCCCCAGGGACTAGCGCACAGCATCGCCCACAGGTGTATCTGCCCACCCTGTGCACCCTGCCCACACCGCCCTGCTGGGGCTGATGCTGCACTCAGCACTTGCAACCCCTCGGAGAAGAGGCTGCGGCCACAGCAGAGTTGTAATGTCCCTGGAGGGCAGCAGTGGTGGCCTCTTCGGGGCTGAAGGGGCGCAGCCATGCCTGTTGTAGGGCAGTCCGCCTCATTATGCTGCAGCCCGTCCGCTCAGCCAGGCCTGGACCCAGCCCGTCAGCACGGCTGGTGACAGTGGCCACCTGGAGGAAATGAAAACAAGCTCACAGAGGGCACAGGAGTGATTCACCATCTGACAGGGTCCCATAATCACGGGCTGACCCCATGCTAGGGCCGGGCAGGCAAAGCTGGGAAGCCTGTTTCTTTCCACCCTTTGGGCAGCCCCTCTGAGTTCCTCTAAGTCCTTGTGTCACTCACATAGCCTTCATCCCATCACAGCGTGGGACAGAGCCAGGCCCAGAGAGGGGGTTCTGCTTCCAGATGACCACCAGCAAGGTAGTGACCCCCTCCAGGGCCCACTGCTGTCTCCCCATTGCTCCACGAACTGAATGTGCACCTCTGTACTGAGGCCTGTAGGGGACAGCTAGCTGCCCCCGCTCTTATTTGACTCAGGAGGCTGGTGCCAGCCCTGATCGGCGTCCATCCAGGAAAACTTGCTCATGCATAAGCCATGCATCTTTCCTCCTAAGTGCAGTCTGTGCACACCTCACCCTACCTCCACCTACCTTACCTGCCTGGCCCAGCTACCAAAATAGGCCCCAGGCCCCCAGACAATGGAAGCTGTTTATAGCCCAACACACAAGCCTCTTTTACACACACTAGCTCGTATAAACTAGGATTTACTTAAGCTTGGGACTTGCTCAGCCCTCTGGTCCCCCTGCATTGTCCAAGACACCAGGAGAGGGATGACTGCCCTCCTCCTCACTGGCTTTGAGGTTTTCCCAGAGAAATTTCCCATCCTACCTTTTTCCAGCTTCGTTGGCATCCCTGTGCTGGAGGCTCACCTTGTGATGCAAGGGTTTAGGGAGCTGCGGTTTCAAACTGGATCTCTTTTCAACTCCACCCACCTGGGGCTGCAGACGTCCCAGACACCAGAGTGGTTTGCGTGAGCTGGTGGTTCCCTGGGTCACCCCGCCAACCTTTAAGGCAGATCCTGAAATGCCGAGAACCTCACTAAATTATAGTCTTCATGAGTCACTATTTTCTGCAATTAATGATTTTAATTACAGACCATTTAAATGTGGCAGTGTTGTCGCAATGCCAAATCTATGCAAATAATGGCTTTCGTTGAGTAACTTGAAGAGCAATTTTCTGGTTTTTCTGAGGGGAGGTTTATTCAGGCAATGAAAATTTCATCATCATTACGCTGAACCTGGGGCTGGCCGGCAAGTGGGTTATCCCCCAGGGTAACATGCGGGGGCTTGGGTGGTGCAGCAGGAGACAGAGCCTGGCCCTTGCTGGGGTCTTGACTGGCTCTCCCGGCTGTGTGTCATGTAGGTCCTGCGGGGAGAATCGGGGAAGCTAACATTTGTGGGCACAAGCGACTCTGGGCTGAGAGGTCTTGAGAAGGAATGAGATTTAGGATTGTCCTCACTGTAAGACCAGAATTCCTGCTGTGGATATAGAGGTAACAGAAATGGGATCAGGCTCTGGCAGGCTTGGTCTGGTCTGAGTGATGGGTCTGCCTCCAAAGGGAATGTTCTCTTAGGATGCATTAATAAGAGCACAGTTGCCAGACAGAGGGAGGTGCTGTTTAACTCTGAGTTCAGCTGGTTCTGCCCAAAGACTGAGATTAATTTAAAGGACTTAGGACAAACCAAGATGCATTTGAACAGGTGTGTGAGAAAGGACACAATGTTGCTATTCATTTGTTTAAAGCATGTATATGGAGGGCCCATTTTGTACAGGCACTGGATCCAGGACCTGACAAGACAGTGGTGAATGAGGCAAAGAAACACCCAAGGGCCTGCATTCAGGAGGGATTGATAGACAGTTTTTTCCAATAGTGGTCAATGACATGAAGAGAATAAAACCAGTTCATAGGCTAGAGCATAATAGGGGGCAAGATTGGTTACACCTTGGTGAGTATGGTCAGGGAGGGCCTCTCTGAGGAGGTGGCATTTGAGCTGATGCCTAGAAGGTAAGAGGGAAAGAGTGTGTGAAAGAGAGTCATGAGTGCAAAGGCCCTGTGGCCAGTGTGAGCTAGGTGTGTTGCTGGAACAACAGGAGGAGACATGTGGCTGAAGCAATGAGTTGGGGGAGGGTGTGAAGGGGGCTGGTGCATGGAGCCCAGGTCATGACAGGGTTTGTAGGACAGCAAAGGCATTTGAGTTTTATCCCCATTGTGATGGGAAAACAAGCAGGGAACAAGCAGGATGATTTACATCCTGAACCAACATTTACATTTAGTCTTTGAGACACACTATTAAGAGAACTGAAAAGTCACAGGCTGGGAGAAAATATTTGCAAATCATGTATTTGATAAAGGACTTGTATCTAGAACATATTGAAAAAAAAACTCTCACAACTCCATAAACAAGGGGAAAAATCAACCAAAAAAAAAAAAAAAAAGAAAGAAAGAAAGAAAAGAAAAGAAAAGAAACAAGCTAGAAATTTGGACACTTCACCAAAGAAGATCGTACAAATGTTCAATATCGTTAGTAATGTGGAAAGAGCAAATGAAAACCACGATGTCACGCACTGTACACTTAGTAGAATAACTAAAATTAAACCCAAAAAACGGCGACACGAGTGCCGGCCAGGGTGTGGAGGGGCAGTTGGAATACTCCTACGTTGCTGGGGGAATGCAGAATGGTACAGCCACGTGGCAAAATAGTTTGTGCGTTTCTTACAAAGTTAAACGTTCAGTAAACCTGTGACCTTGCCATCCTATTGCTGGGTGTTAATCTCAGAGGACTGAAAACATGCTCACACGGAGACCTCTACATGAATGACGTAGTGCTTTATTTATAATGGCCCCAAAATGGGAACCGCCACCCCATGGTCCCTTCCCTGGTGGTTGGATAGACAGATGTACATTCATACAGTGGACTCATCCTCAGCAATGAAATGCAGCTACTGCTATCCGCAGCGACAGGGGTGAATTGTAAATGCCAAGTCAAAGAAGCCAGAATCAAGTCACTCCATCCTGTGTGATTCTATGTGCATGGCATTCTGGAAAAAGGCAAAAATACTGGAATAGAAGACAGACCAATATTTGCCAGGGACTGGAGGTGGGGGTGAAGGGGTTGGAGGCGGGGAGAGTTACGGAAGCCTGAGCAAGGTTCGTCTAAACATACACACGATGCAACACACATGCCCCACTCAGCCCAGGCAGCGTGCTAGGCTGTGGGCATCGAGCCTGGCTTCGAGGAGGTTTTGGGGAGCTGTTTCACCAGGAGGAGACTTGGATGGATTGCAGTGGGAGTGCAGGACAGTCATCTTCAAGTGTGTCAAGCTCTGTCGGGACCAGGGGATTCTCAGCTTGCTTCCAGTGGCCCCCAGACTTCTGGTAGTGGGTGGAAACTCAAGATTTTGGTCTCTGATGGTTACGACTTAGGCATCACTCTCTGGAGAGAGCTCTAGCAAGATGCAAATTAAATTATAGGGACACAGGCATGGCTTTGGATGCCAAGAGCAGAAAGTGCCATTGAATTTTCAGTGGTCCCGTTCCCAGGAACCAAGTGCCCTTTATCAATGCAGTGACGCTCTGCCTCTTTCTGCCTTGCATAGTGTTCTCTCTGCAGCTCCTCTGTACGTGGAGGGAGGTGGCTGGTACCGCAGGGACTCCTGTCGATTCTGCTGAGACAGACATACCTGCGTATTTTAACCGAGGGGATTTAGTGTGGGGATTTTGTTTCACAAGCAGCCAGAAGGAACACCCAGCTAGCCCGGAAACGGTGACTGCGGTTAAGAGCCAGTGCGCAGGCAACAGGTTCTAGATCCCCGGAGTGGAAATCTGATGGCTGAGCTCAGGTCAGCTGTCTGACCCCGCTCCGATGAGCTATGGCCCGAGATGGGGCCACACAATTCAAACCAGCGGGGGAAGGGGAACATGAGACTGGTAGACACTACAGATGTCTACTATTTGGGGAAACTGTCTACAAATGGAAGAAATGGAAGGTGGTGAGGTCCCTGTCAGTAGAGGTGTGCAAACAGAGTGCTTGTCTGAAATGCTGCAGAGGGGGAGGCAGGAAGCACCGTCTTTGTAAGAGTGGCTTTGCATCTGAAGCCTTGCTCCATCATTTATCATCTGCAGGTCTCTTTATCTGTAAAATGGGGGCATTAATAGTTCCTACCTCATACTTGTGTTGTAAACCCCTTGGCACAGTGGCTGGCACGTAGGAGGAGCTTGGTGATTACTAACAACTACCTGTTATTATCATTTACTATTACCTTATTATTAGCATTATTGTTGTTATTAGTAGTGGTAGTATATTATTAGTATTAGCCATTTGAGGGTCAGATGACTTTTTAGGGTCCCCTCCACTTGGGGTTTGCTGTGATTTTATGATTTCTGGCCTAAGTTGGAATAAAGGGAGACTCTAAATCTCTCCTTCTATAGCACCCAGCTGGATGTCAAGGCCACGGGCCCCAGAGGTCCACACGGGGACATGGGAGGAGCTGGGTGCAGAGCACTGAGGCAAGGGGGGAAGGGCATGCAGTGGGGGCCGGAGGCAGGGCTTCTAGTCCCCCTTTCTACATGTTCCCAAGTGCCTTTAGCCCGGGCCTTTTCCCTGGACATTGTTTCCCCAGCTGCGCCCCAGGTTCAGTGGAGGGAGGTATGCAGATTTAGTTGGGGATGGGAGACAACGCTGTAAACCCTGGTCTCAACCGGCAGGGCTGTTGGCCTCGCATTTCCAGCCTCGGGCCTCAGCAGATGAAGGCCTGCGGCCCTGTGGGCCCCTTGCCAGGGGTTAGCTGACCCGAGGGCAGGGGCAGGCTCTGCCGCCCAGCCCAGCTGTCTCTGAATCCCCGTGGACACCTCTGTACCCACAGACAACGGCAGGGACGGCTCTTCCTTCTCCCCTTCCTGAGAGCCCGGCCGCAGCCCCATTCTTCATTGTCACTGAGGGAATGCAGGGGCAGTAGGGGGATCGGAGCGCCGATTCCCAGACACTCAAGGTGGGACCCCCCCCCCCGAAACTAGACAGGAAGTCGTAACAGCCGCCACCCTGGGTGGATCCCGTGTGAGCCTTTTCTCAGCATTTTGCGTGGATTGTCTCAACACAGTCCTGGGGAGTAGGCACTCTTATCCCCATTTAGAGATGTGGAAACTGAGACTCAGAGAGGTTAAGTGATTTGCCCAGGGTCCCTAGCAGATGTCAGAGCCACCCGCAAAGCCAAATTGTCTTTGCCACCAAGGCAAACAGAAACCCTCCAAAGTTTAAATGAATTGCCATTTATATGAGCTAATAGATTTAAATGAGGCCTGCGGTGCTGAACTATAAAAAGCCCCGTGTCAGGGGACCCAGAAACTATTTTAGTAGTTGGGCCAAGCAGGTAGCACAAATAGCAGGAACAGGGGATGCAAAAGAACCTGCTGGCAGGTGGGCCCAGGCGGAAGCACCCTGGGGCCCGGGCCCTGTTTGCCAGACTGGAGCTCATGGCCAGGAGCCTGCAAACCTTCCTGCGACGAGCAAGGGGGTGAGTTCAGCTCAGGCCAGGCTTGGGGAGAGGACGCTGGGTCCAGTCGTGGAGACAGGGACCTCAGAAGCCCCTGTGCTTCCGCGTGCTGCCAGCTTCCTGCTTCCCCGGCTTTGCTGGGTGCTGTCACAGGAGGCTGAGCAGGGAAAGGTCTCCTGATGCTGGACTGTCTAGGATGGGGCCGGGCTGCGGGGAGCGGCGGGCTGGCCTGGTGCCCTGGAATCTCGGCTCCCTCATTGACAAAGCCCGGGGCCGCAGGAAGCGCTGCCTGAGCTGGGCCCGCAGCGGCAAAGCGGCCAGCCCGGCGTGGAGCGGGTGCATTTAGAGGATTAGTTCACGCGGTTTGCCTGTGTGTGCCTAATCACGCCGCTTCCAGCTAAATGATTACAATTGATTAAAAGCAGAGCGAGGTATTCTAACTAGCAACCTGGAGCCCTTCCGATGGGGCAGGCTGGGCCCTGCCAGGCTGCATCCTGGTGCCCGGCCAGGGGGAGGTGTCTGTGAGCCAGGGGCGTGGTCTGAACTCCAGGGGAACCCTTCCTTCTTAGCCTTTGCGAAGGTTCGCTTTGACCCTTCCCCTCATTCCATTTTCATGTAACAAACATTTACTGAGTACCTATTATAGGCGCTGACCTGGGGCCCTGGGCTTGTACACTGGTCCCTGTTCTCATGGAGCCGACATTCTACAGGAGACACTGATGATTCGTCAGTAAATACATGAATGAGGTCATTTCAGATTGTGGGATTTTGAAGACAGTAACACATTGCATTGGGACAGAAGATGAAGTGTGTGTACACATACATGTGTGCATCTGTGTCGGCGTGTGGGGGAGGGAACGTTGAGAGTGAAAAATCAGATCAGGTGGTCAAGGAAGGCTGGCATTTCAACTGAGTCCTGAAGGTTGAGAAGGAGCCAGTGTGGGGAAGAGCCCGGGAGCTTTCAGGAGAGGGAACAGCCAGTACAAAGGCTCAGAGGCAGGGGCAGATCTGGGGAGGCTAAGGAACAGAGAAAAGGGCATTCGGGTCAGAGAGGGGTGAGCAGCCTCCTGTTTTGTACTTGTGGGCTGTTCTTGTCTCAGCTTCTGGGATGCACCTTTCTTGCTGAGTCTTCTGCTTGAATATCTTTCCCTTCCTCTCAGTCTTCAGGCCCCAGCTCGAGTGGTCCTTTCTCTGAGAAGGCCTCCCTTGTGCTCCCTCCTTGGGCTTCTCCAGCCCTGCATTTAACCCCTGATCCCTTGCCTGTACAGATTGTCACAACATGTCTGCACCTGACTTCCCATCCTAATGTGAGTTTTTGGAGGTGGAGCCTCTTTCTGCCATCCAGCCAGCCAGCCAGCCTTCCACTCATCCATCCACCATGTTTTACCATATTTGTTTTTAGCACCTAGAAATAAAGGAAAGAGAACACAAACAAGGAAAGGGGGAAAAGAAGGAATGTTGCAACTGCAGATTCTAGAAGCCCAATTTTCTAAATTTCTGGTCCTTATAAGATGGGTAACCAAGGAGCCAGTTTCCTTGCCTCTTTGCGCTGCTGCTGTCAGATCCAGCCAGATAATTATAACTAATAATAATTAAAAATTGAAAGTGCTCTAGGCACATACTTAGCATTTGACTCTTTGGCTGAGTGTTCTGTGAGGAGCACTGTCTTCCTCCTTCCTGCTTTAAAGATAGCCCGATCTGTGGCACCCACCCCTGCAGGGAGAGCCAGGCCTGGCTGGGCTTGGCCTGGGGGAGTAAGAGGGAGGCGTCTGGTGACACCCAGCAATGAGGCCGGGCAGTTAGCACCTGTTGCTGGCTTTGGAGTCCTCCCCTGGTTGTCCCACCTCCACTGTTGATTATTGCAGATGCTTGTACTTTTCTGGCCTCAGTTTCCGAGTCTGTGCAATGGGGTGGGTCCTACTGCCTCGGGATTCGTGAAGGAGAGTTCACGTGCAGAAAGCACTTGGAGAGCACTTAGAATATAAAGCTTCCTGTAAGTCATTACTACACATTTCAGGGTGTGATCCCTTTGTGTGTCCTGCCTTCCTCACTAGGGCAGGAAACCGGAGCCCAGCACAGCCCAATTTCTGTTCATTGTGGCAATATGGTGCGGCAGTGCTGTGCCCACACTGTGTGCCACAGCCTGGCTGCAAATCCCATCCCTGTCCACCGAGCCGCTGTGTGACCTTGAGCAAGTCACTGACCCTCTCTGATCCTCAGCGAATGTGGGGTGGGTAATAGTCTCTTCCTATGGGTGTTGGGGGGACCGGAGGCGGTGGTGTCTTTAAAGCCTTCAGCACCTGATCTAGCTGGAATCCAGGTTCAGTAAGGATCTGCCACTCTTGTCACCATTTGTAACCAGGCTCTGCTGCCCGTGGGCTTTGGTTCATTGCTTCACGACTCATTTCTCAGCCCGTTGTGCATGGATGTACTCAGTGCAGCCCATGGATGTTGGCTGAGCACCTCCCATGTGCCAGGTGTGTGGCGGTGCTGGGGACACAGAGAGGCCTCCATCCCTCAAGTACGCGGGGAGAGGAGCAGTGAGCTGATGAGGACAGACAGGAAGAGTGTTGACTCCCTGTTTGCGGCTTAACCTAGTATAATACACTGCACGAGAACCTAGCATCATAGCCCGTCATCTCAGTCCTGTCTCACACAGCAGAGCTGCTGTAGCCGGTAGAACCCAAAGCCGGGCCCCACGTGACGTTGCAGGGGTCCCGGGGGCCTGGGCTCTGCCCCTTCTTCACTGTGTCTCCAGGCCTGTCCGTCTGTCTCCTAGTTGATGCACTCTTGAGTGGGGCAAGGCCCTTCCCACTCACAGGATAGTGTATCGTCATTGTCACAGTCATGCTGTCTTGCCACCACGTAGGGGAGGTGAGCCTCCTGGTGGGCCGTGTGTGGTTTAGCGTCTGCATCTGGAGAAGCCTGAGGGGTGAGCACTGACGCTGCTCCTTGTCCTTCTGCGGCCGGACATAGGCCTGAGCCCCTCACCTCTCACCCCAATGTAGTCTGGGAGTCTGACTCCATCTCTCCACATGTGCAATCTTTTGAGAACCCACAGTGGCCCCACAAGTGTGGCATCTTATGAGCTCCATGTCATAAGTAGGTAAACTGAGGCTCACCAGCTGCTAGAGGGGCAGGGCTGTGAACACAGGCAGTCTGACACTAGTGTCTGTGTTCTCGGCCCCGAGGCTGGGGCAGTGGGCTTGCTGGTGACTGTCAAGCCCTTAGGAGCTAAGGGCAGGCCTCTGGGTGCTGGGTGCTGGGTGCAGGCAGGCCTCACCTCCCAGGAGGGCAAGAGTTCCAGAGGGTGACTCAGAGGCCGCACGGCTCCCGGGGCACATGGATGCCTTGCTCTGAGTGAGCTGTGGCTGCCGTGGTCACTGCAGAGAGGAACAAGGAAGGGACAGGCCCAGGAGAAGCCTGCGCCTGGCTGTGCCCAGATGCCCTCACAAGCCCCGGGGCTTTGCCGGCCTGAGCGATGAAGTGTGTGGAGGCCCAGGTGGGGCTGGGGGGCTCCCCCCAAGGGCCAGCTCTGGGCAGAGATGGCACTTGGAATCGGCCTCGGGCTGCCCGTCTGCCCATCGGAACCTGTCATTCATGCCCTAGGGCGGGGGCCCAACCAACTTTAGAGGGGCACCATGCCATGGCGACAGATGGGCTTGGGGGAGCTGCCAGGATCCTGAAGCCGGCGGCCATTGTATGTGTTGTGAGCCCAGCCCCTTGCCGGTGCTGACCCAGCCGGGACCGAATGCCTTCAGTTTCTTAGAAACAACAATACTAGAAGAGTGGGTGCACGTTGGTCCAGGGCTCCCAGGCCTCGTACAAAGCCCTGCCCCCGTCATTGACTTAGACAAAGAGGCAGTCGATGTACGGGAAAGACCCAGGACCTTGGGGGCCAGACGGTGTGAATGTCAGTTGCGTCTTCAAGGTCCCTGTGACCTTGGGCATGTGACTTCCCCTCGGAGACTCACCGTCCCACCTGGGCAATGGGTTGATGCTGCCTCTCAGGGAGGGTTAACGCAGAGATGCCCCATATTGTTTGTGAGACACGGGACACAGTGCCTGGGCCCAGGAGGGCCTAAGGAGGGGTGACGGGGATAGAATTGTTGTGATGTCGCTGTCCCACTTTCAGATGGGAGACTGGAGATCATGCCACACAGTAAATGGCAGAGCAGAGCCTGAGAGGCCAGGAGGGGTGGGGAACAACCCCAGGGATGATGGGGAGATCTTTGCATTGATTATCCTGTTTTGTCCTCAGGACCATCCTTTGAGGCCAAAGTGGTTGCTCTCCCCATTTTGCAGAGGGGGAGACTGAGGCACACTAGGCAGTGGCAGAGATGGAATTTGAACCTGGGCAGTCTGGCTGTAGAGCCTGAGCATTGACCCACTGCCCTGACACCGGGCGCAGGCTTTTTCCTGCTACAGAGCCCCACATGTGTGAAAAAGGAGGCCTGCTTTGTCTCTCGGCACCACAGTCTGTCTGCTCTGCTTGTTGGGAGCAGGCTGGCTGCCCCCTGCCAATATGCCAGGGTCTGGGTGGCTGGGGGTGCTTGGCCCCCTCCGGTGGAGAGCTGAGAAGCGGGTGCTCTCGGCGGAAGCCCGGATGGCACTCTTTGGTCGAGCAGGAACAATTACTAATGACATTTAGAAGGAAATTAATGATGAGAAATGCAAGTTGGCATTTCAGGAGCGCCAGTCAGCAGCCGCGCGTCAGCACTCACAGGAGAGGCCGGGGTGGGGGCCGGGCGTGGAGGGAGAGGGAGGATACGGCAGAAATTAATTTTGCTGTGTCAATAACGGATATGGCCCAACTCGTTCTGCTTCTGGAGTTTAGACAGAATCAAGCATGGACTGGCTAGGGCTCAGCCAGGGCTGTGTGCTGTGATATGGGCGAGTGCAGACGACAGGTTCTGTTTGGTGTCTTCTTTCACTGGTGGCAGGAGGCAGAGGGGGTGGGCAGGGGACAGTGAGAGGGGAGGAGGTAGCCTTAGGACCAAGCCATTTGGGCTTAAATCCAAGCACCACCTCTTACCTGGTGCATAACTTAGCACGTTGCTTTATCCTTCTGAGCCTCAGTTTCTTCATCAGTAGAATGGGGACAACTGGGGACATGTAAAGACAACGTATGAAGACCAGGCAGCCCGGCAGGAGCTCAGTATATGGTAGCTATTAGCATATTCCACTGACATATTCTAAGATGCACAGCTTTCTTCTCTCGTTCCTAGATCGGAATACTTCACTTGTATGTTAGAGTTTAATTGGTCATTTTTTGTATGTTTGCTTGTTGTGATACATCAAATACTGGGGCAGCTTATATTCTTTGGAGTCTTAGAAGAGATAAAATATGGCTTGGGTAGGAAGCATGGTGGACGGTGAGGAGGAAGCCAGATGCTGAAATTGTCTGGGGCAGGGATCGGGGTTCCCTGTGGGATAAGGGAGCATGCCAACCCTTTCCTTCCTGTCAGGTGCTCCAGAATGATGGAGAAGTGTCCCATCCAGCTTCCCTTCATATGGAGGGGAGAGGACACACCCAGAGAAATATTGTTATCATAGTAACATCGAGCATCTTTTCAGAATGAAGGGTGAAAACGCAGTCTGTGGCCCTGGGGATTTGAGAACCTTTACATGGTTGTCTATGTTTCAAAGTGGAGATTTCCTGTAATTATAGTGGCTAACATTAATATAGTGCTTATTAAGTGCCGGTCATTATTCTTAGCACTTCCATGCGTGAAGACATTCAGTCTTCATAATGCCTCTATTACTGGGATAAGAGAACTGAGGCACAGAGAGGTTAACTAACTCCCCAAGGTCACAGAGCTGGTCAATGCTAGACCTAGGCCCCCGGCCCTGGATTCTGTCCCTTTTACCACCACACTAAATGGCTAGATTTCTTGATTTTTTCTGCAAATGAGACCTGGCAGCCCCTGGACCACAGCCCTGCATGACAACAATCAGCTGTCCTCTTTAGACACGGGGATGTGATCTCTGGTTTAACACCCTCCCCCACCCCGCCCCACACCTGGTCGGCCTCACCTGGTTCATTACCCTCCTGGGCTCTGAGTTTGAGGCCCTGTTGCAGCACTTCACAGTTTGCAAATATTATCTCCCTGGCGCCTCCACAGCTGGGAACCACTAGAAATTTTGCAGACCTGAAAACTGAGGCTGGGGGGACCAGGGCCCGGGGTGGGAGTGGGGAGTGTATTCCACCCATTTGAGTTTGGGTATTTGAAGAGGGAGACAGGTGGGGCTCCCTGCTCTCCAGCTCAGTGACAGGTTCCCCCACTGAAGCCAGACGTGGATGCTCAGACCAACAGCTGTATCCTTACAGTGCCATCTCAGTCTCCCCATCCTTCCTTTTGAAGCTGCCACATCAAAAATGTGCGGTCACCTGTGCTTTTGAGTTGACAGGGATGGCAAAGCCTTGTGGTTAGCATTGATTATGACACTATTAAGAGTCTGTGTACCACTTTACATATAGTAAAAATTTTGACATGTGTTACCTAATTTGAAGCTCATAACAAATATTATTTGTCCCATTTTTCAGGTGAGTAAACAGGCACTTAGAAAAATGACTTACTTTGGGTCATATATGTATTTTAAGTGGCTAAAGCTAGATTTGAATTCCAAAGCCCACTGTATTTCCACCAACCCATCCACCCTCCTACCCGTTTATTTATTCATGTACTCTTCTTTCTCCTCCCATTCACCCACCTGCGCCATCCATTCATCTACACATTCACTTGTCTGTTCGTCTATCCATCCATCCGTCACCCACTCATCTACTGTCCATCTTTCCATCCATCCACTCATCCAACCGTCATCTACCCACTCATCCACCATCCAGCCATCCATCATTATTGAGTGCTGAGTGCTGGGAACTACACAGCTTTCATGACCCCTTCCTCACATGCTCTTAATTCCATGCTTAACTGCTACCCAACCCTCCTCCCACCCTAAAACTGCACATGTCCCCCCCACATGCATGCACACACCCTTCTGGGGAGTTGAGTGGGACAGGATGGACTGGAGATCTAAATGATCCTTGGTTTGCCTCATGGAAACCAGCAAGTTCTGGTGATGGAAGGGAGGGCGTAGGGCTCTTGGTCAAGGTGGGGCAGGTGTGTGGGCAGTGATGATGTGCCCACAGTTTGGCTGGAAGCTGAGTGTGTATGAGAGAGCAGACAAGGCATTGCAGGCTGGGCCACAGTGTTCTTCAGCCCTGTCAGTGGGCCCCGCTCCCAAGGAGCCCTGCCTTTCTAGGTGCTAGGGGGTCACCCTTAGCCCCTTGCTTTGTGCCAGACTGGACGTCCTCTCCAAATGGACCAGGATATACGCCCAAGTGTTTTCATAAGAACCTTCGCGATCATTAAATATAATCGGTCTCAGCTGCAGTTTTGATCGCTGGTGCGTGCACACAATTCATCACAGCAAATTAGGTCCGTCTCCAGAACTTCTGGCCCTGCAGCCTGGGGGGCTGTCAGCAAGGGGGCTGGGCCGCGTGGGCTCTGGAAGACATTTTGGGGGGTGATGAGCCATGTTTTCTGAGGAGGACCATCCTCAGAATAATCTGCCAGAACAGCTCTCCATCTGCAGGGGTGAATTTTTAGAAATTTTGAAGACGCAGGAAAGTCTTAGCAAAAAATTTGGAGGAAAGAAGAAATGGATATGATCAAAGTTTTAAAATATCATTTATAAAACCAGAAAGCACTGGTTTAGTTGAGGGACTGAACATATGTGTTCTGTATAATTAGTGACCGTGTGACCTAGATTTTCCAGGACAGTCCTGATTTCAAGTCTTCCATCCCAGCTATTGGCTATCTGTCCTGATTTTTTGGCTTGTGAACTATGATGGCTATATATGGAGCTGAGTTTTCTCATCAAATTTTAATGAATAAATATTTAAAGCTGTAAAGGCCTAGAAAGATTTCAGAAAAAATTAAAGGGAAAAACTCCCTCCCACTTTTTTCCCCCCAACATGGCAAAATATGCCTGGAGGTGTGCCTCCTGCTCGCCTTCCTGCCTCCCCCACTGAAGCAGCAAAGGAAATGCTTCCATCCAGCAGGGTGTGAAAACTATCTGGGCCCCAGTCCTTTAGACTTGGCGGTGACTACAAGGGAGGCCTCTCTCTGCAGCGAGGCTCAGGCCACTCTGCTCAGGGCATGAGCTCCTGGTTCCAGAGGTCTCCCAAGGTCCTCTGTTCTTCTGTGACCTGGTGCTGGGAGCCGTGCCATTGACAATAGCGATACGCTTGGGCACCTGTGCATCACAGAGGTGGAGATGGTCTTATGGCCAGTGCCCCCCAGTGATGTGACCCCTGGATCCTGCAGGTCCCTCCCATCCACCCGAGGCCTCAACAGGCTGCGTCTCGCTGCTACAGTCTGTGCAACTTCCAGCTTCCAACCCTGGAGCCAGAGTCATGAGGGTGACAGCTCAGGATTTGCACTGCCATCTACACCAGCTTTTGGTGTAGAATGCGACATCTCACCCTCCCACCTGGCCTCTTGCTCCATAAGATCCCACCCAATTTTTTTAAATTGTGGTAAAATACATATAACATAAAATTTACCATCTTAATCATTTTTAAGTAGACAGTTCAGTGGGAGGAGAGATGGGTAGCAGTTAGGCATGGTATAAAGAGCATATGAGGAAGCGGTCATGAAACTAAGTACGTTCACGTTGATGTACAACCATCAACACCATCCACAGAAATTTTCCACCTTCCCAAACTGAAACTCTGTCCCCATTAGACACTAAGTCCCCATTCCCCCTCCCCGCAGCCCCTGGAAACCATGATTCTACTTCCTGTCTCTGGGACCCTCACAGTAGTGAATCCTACCTACAGTCTTTGTCCTTCCGTGACTGGCTCGTTGCATTTAGCATAACATCTTCAAAGGATCCCTCCACTTCTAAGAGAAAAGTAGAATGTGCCCTGGGCTGGGCGAGGGACACGGAGGAGAGGGCAACCCTATTTCTTCTCTCCCCAGCCCTGTCAGTGGAGGCTTTGCCTCACTACCATAGCTCGCTGGCTGTCATTTCAGAAATACTCACTGAGTCATTAGCAAGCGTGGGCTCTGAGCCGACACAGGGCCCAGCAGAGGACAGAGATGAGTTCCCTGCCTGCAGCTTATGGCCTCTCAAAGGCCAGGGAAACATCCTGTCATTGTAGATTGAGGAAAGTGCTGGAAAGATACCTGTGCAGGTGCCAAGCTGCCCCAAGACAGGGGTCACTTATCACGTGGGCTCAAGGGCTTTCCCAGGGAACAGAAATCAGATGCGGAGGAGCCTGGCAAGACTGGGGGGAGCATCCTGGGCAGCGGAGTGGCCCCTGTGAGGGCCGAGCTGGGAAGGAGCTTGGCCTGCCTGCGGAGCTGGGAGAAGCTGAGGCTTCGGGGCCAGCAGGAGCCAGACCTTGTAAGACTGTCAGGGCTGGGAGCTGGGGTCCGGGGCCTGAGTTTCTTCTGGGTGTGGTTGGAGCCCACTGCGGGGCTAAGCAGAGATCTCCCACTTCCCTGCTCCCTGGAAGAGAACCCGGGACGTGCCTCTCACAGGACTTTATTTTCCTGATGCTTCATCAGCCAGAAAGAGGGAGCCCCAGCAGGAACCCGTGTCATCGGCAGATGGGGGCTTTCAGGAGGAGTCGCTGCAGTGGTGTGAGTGTGGGAAGGTTAGCTGCACGGCGTGGGGAGACGAAAGGCCAGAAATAACAATAACCAACCCCTGAACCACTTTGCAGCACGGCGTCTATGTAATGTCTCTGTGTGTGTTTGTGTGTGCACGTGCACATGTGTGCCTGGGACTGTGGGGTGTCCATGAGCATCTGTGAATTTGTGTTATACGTGTGTGTGTGTTTCACTGTCAGGTATCCATGAGCGTGTGTTGTGCATGTGTGACTGCGGGGTATCCTTGAGTATGTGTGTATGCGCATTTCATTTTGGGGTTTCTGTGAGTGTGTGTGTTTGAGGGTGGGCATAGGTGAGGGAGGGAAGGGGAGCCCTGTTGTACAAGCGCCCCCAGTGGCAGTCCCCCACAGTACCTGGCTCTCTCCTTCTCCCCTGTGAGATACGGTGGGTGATGGGTGGGAGGAGTCTCAAGTTCTTTGGAAGAAAGGAAGGTATGAGGGGATAATCATTAAGAATCTTTAACGGGGTGGATATGGCAAACTGGTGCTGCTCTCTTCGAGTGATTGAGGGAGGGGCTGCCTGGTCCCCCTCCTTGAGACAGCCCAGCCACATTGTCACTCCTGGGTGACCCTAGGGAAGGCGGGTTTCCTTGGTTTGCTAGCACCCGGCCCACCGGGAAACACTCAGGCCACGTGGTGGGCCCCACTCACCAGGCAGTGGTACCTGGGACCTGCAGGACCACGCTGGCCACACAGAACTTCATCTTCTACCCTCCATCCTCTTCTTCAGAACATAACCGTGCAAGGTCCCACATCTCATTCCCTCAGGCGAGGACCCTAAATTATAACGGGCCATGTGCCATCTGATGGCACCACCCACCCCCACTCCGCCCTACGCATTAGCCAGTCATTATACTGGAAGATGTCTCAAGCGTCTCGAGGGCCTCTTAGAATACCAGCAGTCTCAAGCTGGCAGCCCGAGGGCCAGATTTGACCTGCAAACATGTTCTTATTGGCGGCATCATGCTTTAAACATCAAGATATTTTCTATTAAAAAAAACCTCGATTTTTCAGTTTTCCCTGCAGAACCAGCAGCACTGGCAGCACTGGGCCTGCATTCCTGTGGGGCCGTCATTGCCTGGAGCTGCCCCTTTCTTACGAGGCTTGGGGTCTCGGGTGACACAGACCACTTATTACTTTGGCTTTGCACGTGGCCTGGGCCAGGCTCACTTGTGTGGACCCGACCGGGAGGCCTTTGTCCAGGTCAGAGGAGCCCTGCCCCCTGCAGCTAGGTCTCCTGGCATCAGCCACTGTTTCCCAGTATCTCAACCTTTACTGTGAGTTTGGGGCCCCATGGATAGGATGTTTCAGGCTTCCAGAGAGTTCTGTGCACATTTTTTTTGACCACCGCTAAGAGCAGCAGATACGTTTTGAGGTGGGATGAGAGGCCCCTCTCTTGGCTTTGGGAGCCCATTCACCCAGCGCCATTTTTTAATTGATACTTTTTTTTGGTGGGGGTTGAGGTAATTAGGTTTATTTATTTATTTATTTTAATGGAGGTGCTGGGGCTTGAACCCAGGACCTCGCGCATGCTAAGCACACACTCTCCCACTGAGCTACACCCTCCCCACTACTCCAGCGCCATCTTTAATGGAATTTCAGCACCTGCACTTGGTCTCTCCTCAGGCTCTGCAGTGGCATGTGCGCTCAGACTCCTGCCCTGCTCCAGCAGGATAGAATCATATCTTTTAGGGGTTTCACTCAAGCTTTGTGGGGGGCAGGGGAGCATGTCTTCATTTGTATTTGAGATCAATCCCAGGGGCTGGTTCCAAGCAGACCCTTGGCTGATGTGCTCAGAATGAACTTCCTAGTGACCCGTGACAGGCCAACACAGTGTCCCCACCCAGGAGTGGGGCCAGAGTCCATAGAAGGAGCTTGTGGTTGCCTGGCACAACATTGCCAGGACCCTTGATTCTCTGCCCTTAGTCCTGAGTCTGCTAGGTACCCTGGCCCCCAGGGACCCCCACCTCCCTTTGGAGAAACAACAACAGTGGTAGTCAAATTAACTCTGGGCTCAGGGTCAGGCTTGCCGCCGAGGAGGGGCAGATCTGTAAGCAGCCCTGGAAAGATTTCACCTTCCTCCACCTGTGACACGGCCGTTGCCCCTCGCTTTCCCGTGCGCAGCAGCTGTCTACAGTCGAGGCTTTTGCCTGGGATTCTCTGCTGACAGACAGGCTGCCTGGACCCATTTGCGTGCTGAAGTGCGGCTCCCCGGAGCCCATGGTCCCTCTGGGCGGGTATTGTTAGTTCCCTTGTTTTGTTGGGTGACTGTGAATGGGAGCCTGTTTACGGGCTGAGTTCCTAATAGAAGGCTTCAGTTCCCTCCTAATAATCTATTCTCCAGTGGGTTTTATTTCCAAAGCACAGCAGTACAGAACCTGCCGCCTTGGGAGTTTATTGAGCTTTTTTTTTTCTCTCAACATCATTTTCTCCCACATTTTCACTCGAAGGATGCTGTTTTTCCCGCTCATGGATCTGGTTACTGGCCAGGCCACCCGCCTTGGGCTCATGTGTCCTGGGTGCTGTTGGGCGTTGGCGAGAGGGGTTTAGAGGGGGCACTTGCTTCCCTGCTTGGGGTGCTAAGAGCAGAAAGCAGATGGTCAGCTCCTTTGGGGACACCTCCAGCAGACGCAGTCAGGGCCATGTGGCTCTTCCTCACATGCCCCCAGGTGACTTTAGGTCCCTGAGACTGCTCCTGCTCTGTGTTCCACCAGAAAGCAGCAGATTCTGCCCCCCAAAACCAGCCAACCCCGCTGCTCCCTGGAAGCTGGAATCTCCCTCCACACCAGGAGTTCTGGGGGAACTGAGGCTCCCACTCTAGAGACAGACTTCCCCGGCTAAGCGGGTGCGACGCTCACTTCCTGCTGCTCTGGAGTGGCAGACGACAGCCTGTCTCGCTGTCTGCGAGGCAGGGCTGGGAAAGCCCACACACATCCCCACGCGTGCAGGAGCTGCCTTGGCCCCGTAAGCCATCTCAGGCTTTGTCCCGAGCCAGTGGGTCACCAGCCTCACTCCAGACCCTCCTGATGCCAAGGACGGTGTCACTTCCACATGGGCAAACCGCTCCCTGCCCTCTGCAAACGGGCGGCCGCCGGCTCGCTGGGTGGGCCCGTGGGACGTGGGGCGCGTACGCGTCAGAGCCTGGGCCCCCGGGAGAGCGGCTGCGTCACCGGGCAGGCGTTTAGAGGGAACCTTGGCCATCACTCACTCCTAATTTTCATGACGTGCGTTAGCTAAATCGTGTTCTGAGTGTTCATTCAGTGCTGTTTATGGCGTGCTCTCGAGTGCGCTTACCGTTTGTCAGAAGTGCAAACTAGCGAACATACGAGCCTTTAAGACAGGCCATCTGTTCGTCTTAGACCCTTGGACGATTGTCAAACGCTGCTAAAAATAAGCGCTCACTAGCAGAGAGGGGCTGCCCAGGTGATACACAGCAGAGAGGGAAGCGGGCCGCCTGCGTCTGTACCCTCCCCAAAGGGAAAGATACAGCGTGTGTGCTGGGGGGAAGGTTCGGGGGGGTACCCTGGAAGGAAACCGAGGGGGACGAGAGCATGAAAGCCCTGCTGATAGGCCTTTTTGGCTGGAGGTATGCGCATCTCCCTGTTCCTTGCCTCTCGTGTAACTCCACAGCTCAAATACCTTCGATGGCTCCCCATGGCCCAGATTTAAGGGCAAGCTGCCTCGTCTGGCATCAAGGAGCCTCATCAATAAGGCCCCCGCCTTCCTTTCCAGGCTCGTCTCCATGGCACATACCCTGTGCTTCTGCCAAGCTGAATTATTCATTGTTCCCCCAACATATGCTGCACTTTTCACATTTCGCAGGCAGAAGAGTGCTGTGGTTAAGAGTGGGCCCTGCACACAGACTGCACGGGTGCAGCCATCGCCAGCTGCAGGATCTCAACTTTGTGCCTCGGTTTTCTCATCTGTGAAATAGGGATAATGAGAGCATTTACCTCCGAGCGGTGTCATGAGGCTTAAATGAGTTAAAATAAGTGAAAGGTGAAGAATGATGTCGTGAGAACCTGATAAATGTTAGCTGTGAGCATTGTCAGGATTCTTCACACCTCCAGCCTTTGTCCGGGCGGTCCCATCTTCCTGGAAAGTGGGCACATGCTTGCACACACACACACACACATACACACACACCAGTGCAAATCCTAACTCAAGCCATCCTTAAAGGGCGGCCGGGAGGCCAGCTTTTTCCTTCAGCCCCTCCCAATCAGACATCGTCTCCCCATGGCCCCTTTTTATGAACTCTCACCCCCTCCTTCAGCCATCAGCTGGGCAAAGGCCTGGATGTGCCTTACTCTCTCTCTCTGTATTCCGTCCACCAGACGGGACCAGGCTTCATGTGTGTTAAATGAACAAATCCCAGAACCTCAGCCTGAGCATGGCTGCAGTGTTAGCCCGAAGGAGCTGCCTTTTCACCCAGAAATGATTCTTCCCGTGGTTAAGGCAGGTTCTTGGACTCGGTCTCTGCTCCTGGAGACTGCTCTTTAAAGCCAGCCTTGTGAGAGCCACTGTGGCTGAGGCCACCAGGGAGGGGCCCAGCGGTAGGCAGTTGGGGGAGAGGGGACTGACCACAGCCTCTGTCCCAGCCTAGAGCCAGAAAGTGGCATGGGGTCAAGGTGAAGCCAGGTGGGCTCTGCAGGTGGGGCTGCGTGAGCAGGGCAGGTAGGATGTTCTGGATGTCGGGGGCTGTGCCTCTGCTGCTTTAATCTGCCCTGGTGATGCAAGACCAAGCCCTGGGACCCAACCTTCTCTTGTGCCCCTTGAGAGTGAGGGTCTGTGAGTACCGTTCCCCCACCCTCACTGTGGAACTGTGAGCATCTCAAGGCAGAGGCTGGGGCTGTGCTGTCTCCGTGTGTCCAGTGCCCAGCTGGGGTCTCTGTGAATGGCTGTGGAAGGAACGAGAGAATGACTGAATGAGCACACACTTCCTCCCCCACCAGAATCTCTGTGAGGCTCCCCACCTCACCAGAGAGCCCACTCTGTGCCCTGGGGTGAATTGTGGGACAGAGGTTGTAGCCAGGAGCTTGCGGGGAGGGGGCAACGGAGGGAGGGCCTTTATCAGCTGATGCTGCTCCAGGGACAGGACCATCCAGGGTGCGGCCTTCTCCAGAGCACTCCTGAGATCTCATCAGCCCTCGGGACACACAGGAGGAGGAGCTGGAAGAGGCCTGGTTGATCAGTCCATGGAACCTCCATGAAGCCTCCACTGTAGGCCCCGAAGCATGTTTGGTGCCAAGGAGGCACAACCAGGGAACAAACAGCCCCTCCCTCATAGAGTTCCCTGTATCTTGGACACCTTTTATGGAGATGGATGGGGCACTTACTCTTAGCCAGCCTGAGATAAGGACACTCAAGTCATCTCCTGAGTCCTCGGAGCATCTTAGGAAGTGGGCTCGGTTATTTCTGTCCCGAGAGGTCAGGGCATTTGCTCAAAACCACATGGATAGTAAGTGGCAGGGCCAGGATTCAAACCCACGACTCAGCCCTTCTCAGCCCACTAAGGGCTTCTCGCCTACCTTGCAATCCCCTGGGGCAGAGGCTAGCACACATGGGGCACCTGCAAAGGACCGAGCGAGGTGCCAGGACTTTAGAGGTGTTTTGTCATCAGGGTGGCTGGAGCACAGGAGGAGCAGCTAACGGTGACCTGCAGGGCAGAGAAGTCCTCTGCAGCCCATGCCTGTGCACCTCAGGGTGTGCAGAGAAGTCCCTCACTGCTTCCCAGCAGTGCTTTCCAGGCTGCCAGCATGTTTAAGCACCGCTAGTCTTTTTTTCTTAACACTGTGCAGGGTGGACATCAAAGGGAGACCAAAGCAGGGTCCCACACCAAGGGACAGAAAATGGAGCTGAAACCTTGAGAAGAAATCCCGGTTGCAGACCAGGGTGGAGTACACCAGTGTGTGTGTGTGTGTGTGCGCGCATGCACACTTGTGTGTATACATGCCTGTTGTGAGGCATGGAGGCGTGTTAAGCCAAGGATGCCCCCTGGGGCTAGTGAAACTGGAATGGGATCCCCACCTGAATCTGACTGGCCCATCCGTGCTAGTGTGTGTCTGTGCTTTAGGGAGAATGGTCCAGCTGCAGACTCTGGGACCCTGGTGTTCCCTCGCTGCCCAACACGTACCCTGGCTTGGTCTCGGGATCGAGGTCATTTTACTGCCGAATTCCTAGTCACAAACATGGTGGCTGTCACCTAGCAGGGATTTAATAAAGGTTTGTTGAATGAATGAAGGAACGACCATGTGAATGAATGCGAGGGTGTGACCGAGGGTTCCTCGGCCTCAACCTTCTGGTGATGACTTACACAGAGAGAGGGTTTGCCCATCACTAACTTGTGTCCCGGGGTAGATGGCCCAGTGCACCAGACACAGGCGCCCGAACGCGAGCGGCGAACAGGCGGTTCCTGAAATCTCCACCGCCAGAGCCGCACTCGCTCCGCACAGCGGATGGATCTGGGCCGCAAACCAGTGCCGCCCACCCCTTCTCATTCTCCCGTTTTATTTTTCTCACCTGCTCCTCGGCCCACACCTGCGTCTCCCTGGCAGGCAGAGAGGTCCGTGTGGATGCCAGGCGCCCCCCTCTAGGCACCTTCCAGTCCTCGCCGGCTCCCACCCCCACCCCAGCCCCGGCCTTTATGGTGCTGGGAAGTGTTCATCTGCGGGGTCGGTAGCATCTTTAAAAAACGATTTTCTTCCTTCTCTGAAGGGGCTAAATATAGCACAGGCATAAACAGAGAAATAGACATTAAGCCAAAATGCCCTTGTGAGAACCATGCCGGGTGGAAGGAACTCTTTAAGAAGACTTGATGAAGCTCCCCCATCCCTCCAACCGCAGCTCCAAGCTGTGGGGGAAGCAGCCGCGGGTTTTTAGGGTTATTGAACTGGGCCGCTTGGCAGTGGCTCCGCCGGGAGCGCCTCAGCGCACAGGTGTGCTGGTGATTGGTGAGTCCTGGTGACGGTCCCCGCCACCCCTCCGCCCTTACCGGGCCAGTGCCCTGGGCCTGTGGAGGAGCTGGCCGAGAACCTGGGCTTCTCAGCCTCCCCACCCCCATGCTTATTGGGTGGCCTTGAGCCGGCTCCCTCTGGAGCTGCCACCCGGCATCACATACGTGTCCGTCTTTTGGCATCGCCCCCCCCCAAACAAAAGTAAACCAGGCCCTCGAGTGCTGGACCCAGCTGGAGTCCTCCCCTTCCCTCCACTGTGCCCTGCCCAGGGCAGAGCATCCAGCAGGCACTTCATAACGCAGTGCTGAGTGAATTCTGGTGGCTGGGCCCCTCGGGGCATCAGCTTTAACATTTCCATCTGCTATGACATCGTGGGCTTTGGTTCCTGTAGAACTTGGGGGAAGGAAGTTTCACCCTCCTGTCTCAGAACCCTCTTTGAGGAAGTTCTTTCTCGAGTCTAACGGGAGAACCACCAGCTACCACTCCTTAATAGAAAAGGCCACTGCTGTTTCCACCCACTATGTGGCATTTATTCTTGAATTGTCCTAACCCATGGTCCCAGGTGGAGGTTTCCACATCCAGGATTTCTGTGCCTGCCTGAGCCAGTCTGGACCACATGTGCCACACCGGCCCCTTCTTGGCATCTGGGCAAGAGGCTGCTTCCTTATCCAGAGAGCCCTGGACACCCCCCTTTGCCCTGGTGCTGGTGGGTGGTCCTGAAGATTTTGTGAAGATCAAATATCATCTGGTTTTCTGCTGCCTGTGGAACAGCGTCCACATTCGGGGCATACAGGGCCCCCAGCAGTGCTCCGTGTGACCTCTGTGCTGGGTTCACCCCACTGTGCCTGCATTTGCCGGGCTTCTTCCAGCTTCCGTACCTTTGTCTGTGCCATGCTCTCCACTCGGAATATCCGCTCCGCTGTCCACACACACACATCCCACCCAGAGACTTATGTATTTATTGCTCATTTATTTATCCTTCCATTGATTAAAAAATATTTACCCAGTGTCAAGCCCTAGGGACCATAATTTGAAAACAAAAAAAGAGAAATAAGAAAATACATATTTCCCTTCCTAATGCCCCTCCTCTTCCTCCTCCCCAACCCCACACCAATAAAAAAGGACCTGACCACACCTAGATAGCCTGGGCCACGAGGCACTGTTAACTGGCTGTCGGCAGGGTGGGAGAGGGAGACTGCCACGTCGTTCCTGGCAGCAGTGCCTGCCACACCACCTCTGGACACCGGAGATCCGAGGGTCGGGTCATCACGATGCACAGCCCTGGGCCACGTGCTGTGGGGCTGGAAGAGGACCTGAGGCCCGCTCCCCACAGCTCAGCAGAGGCAGCCAGTCTGGCACTGAGGACGCAGACAGATGTGTGGGAGGTGGGCTGGAGGTGCCTTGAGGGGCTGCAGGGAGGGGAAGCCCTGCGTGCCCAGAGGACTTTGAGAGTGGCGCGGTTCACTGAGAGGAGAGCGGAGGCGGGAACTGAATCAGCAAAGGCTTGGGAGCTGGGAATATGGTTTGCTGTAGGGTGGGCTCAGCTTCTTGCAGGACTGGCTGGCTGTGCCCGCACAAGTGCACAGAGAAGTGCCTCGGCTGGAGGGTAGGCGTTCCCATGGAAACCGCCGCATCCCATCTGTGGCCTCAGACATCCTACCTTGTGCCTCTGGGTCCGTGACACCCCCACCGAGATGCTGGGCCTCGCTGGCAGAGTTTGCGCTCGTCTCTGGAGCGGAGTTCGGATGATCCGGGTGCCCGTGCGGGTGTAGGGCTCTGTGGGAAGTCTGCCTTCTCGCCCAAGCCCCTGGTTCTCTTGGTTTCCAGGTGCTACCCTTCCTACTTCCAAACTGAGTGTCATTTAGCCAGTCTGAGCCTCAGTTTCCTCATTTTACTATGCCCTACCTTCTAAGGCTGCTGTGAGGCTTGAAGAGATGTGCCTGCAAAAGCACACTGCACGTGTGTTTGCCAACTCTGGCCATGTGGCCTGCGCCTGGGAGCCCAGGGAAGGAGGATGGCTGTGGTTCGCGGTTTGTGCCACGGGGAGTCAGTGGGCATCTGCTGTACGAGGATGGGGCGATGCCTCTCCCTGGCCGTGAGCTGGAGGGGTTGGTGACATCAGCATGGAGGCAGCAGCCGTGTCTGCAGTGGGAAGAGGCAGCCACTGGGGCCCTGGACTGGGGAGCGGGGGTCGCCCCAGGGCTGCTGGCAAAGCTACCTACGGGCATCTCACAGCCTAGACCTGGCGCCCGGGAGAGTCGCAGCGCCATGTCTGACCCCTAGTGGTCACCGGCAGAGCTGCAGGAGCGGTTCCCGGCCCCGAGGAGTCACTGCAGTGGTGGGGGCCCCAGGTCTGGGGAGGCAGGAGCATCCCTGAAAGCTGCTCCCTGTAACTGAGGTCTTGTGGGGCCCCCAAGCAGGGCTACTCTGCCTCAGGTGGATTTCGCTTCCTTTTTCCAGGTGTCATGAGGTTGAATACCACCTGAGGCTTTGATGAAATTGGTCTGGATTTGGACACAAACTGCTGAAAAGAGACAAAAAGATTGTAGGTTCATAGAGGCCAAATCCCACCCACAGCCCCAAGCCACTGGCTCCTATGAAAACCCATCTACACTGTTGTCCTGCTCCAGCTGGGAGGGAGGAAATGCCATGGGCTGTGGAGAGAGGCAAGCGTTTGGCCAGAGGGTCCCATCTGGGGCCTGGATTCCCAGGTGGATTCGGACAAACTACACAGTGTTCTTCGGCCAGAGCACTGTCATGTGACTGCATGGACAGGCGCCCTCCCTGTGGGTGACCTGCCCCCTGCCACAGGCACCACGGCCACCCACTGCCTCAGCCTGTCCGTGCCACTCGGGTGTTTCTTGGCTGTAGAGCTGTGTGGCACATCTGCTGTCCCCTCCACTAGGCTCAGAGCAGCTCCTGGGAAGGACCAGGAGGGAGATCTGGGGGAAGCCTGCAGGCAATCAGATATAATTTCCTCCTGATCATTAGAGCAAAAGGGAGATGGAGAGGTGAACAGGGATGTTTTTAACTCCTGCCGCCTCCCCAGCATTTCCCCTCTCCCTCCATATAGCCAGTCCCCACAGTAAGACCTGAATGGTCTAAAAGAAAAAAATTCATTGGGAACCCAGCTTGGCAGCAACAGGAACCGATCCCCAAGCCCCAAATCAACGTGGCGTCTTGGCAGCTGCGTCCCCAGAGCACTTTTTCCTTGTTGCATTTTGTTTTGTAATAATCGAGATGTTTTTCTGTGGCTTTCGGTGTAAATGCACTGAGTGGGAGGGGATGGGCATGCTCTCCATTCTTCTGCCCTCATGCGTGTCTCCTTTCTTCGCCTTTGCAGAACCACACGATGAGCCAGCACGCACAGTGAGGGACCGCTCGACAGGACACCTCTCCGCAGAAGGCTTGCCGGAGACGCCGTGGGGAGGGCCATTTGAACATTACATCCAATCAAAGTGTCATTTGCAACCCAGATGTAAAACTCTAATGATTTGGCCATGAGGCGCTGCTATTATAAGCAGCTGGAAATGAATATTAATGGCAGAGATTAAAAGTATTCCATGCTCAGTATTTTTTATTGTCCTGCTACAGCTAGTGTGCTTTTAGAGTTTCCGCCGCAGACTACATTTCTAGAGTTAGAGAAACCCGCTTTTTGAGGCTATTGTCCTTTGTTCCTTCATGTATTATATTGATAGTTTTAAAAAAAGGATTAGTGTGATTTTTTTTCTTTGCTTCTTTTTTTTTTTTCTTTTTTGTTTTTCTTTCCCCCCCTTCGGTTAACTACTTTTTAATTGCAATTCTAGGTAATTGTGCATCGTGATGTGATTGCTTGGCTATTGTCTGAATATTTCCTTTTAATTTTTTAATTAAAGACTAATGCTTTGATTGGATTTGCCAGTTCACCGGACAGTGATTAAAACTATGTAATGAATATAATCGGTTTCAGTGCAACTGGATGGTCTGCTTTTAAATGTGACTTAATCTGACTGCAGTAACTAGTACAGTTCAATAAAGGGAATCCATGCAATTAGCATCCGGCTGCCTGGTTCTCTCTGCCCCAGCCCAGGGCTGCGTGGGGGCTGTCGTCACCTATAGGGTGTGTCCCTTGTGAGTTCCCATGGATCACACGCACCAGTGGGGACCTGCACTCAACAGACCCAGCTTCCCCTGGGAAGGAGCAAGGATAGTAACCTAATGCATGCCAACTGGATGAGCCAGCAGGGGGCACAGAAGTCAGAGTGGAAAGAAGCATTAAGCGCTCTGATCTCATTTATGGAAGTGGGGAACAGGCCCAGGGATAAGTGGGCAGCTACTCCGAGTCCATGTAGCAGGTTGGTAGGGTAGTTCACACGCATCCACAGTCATTGTTTCTGCCCCTTGGGTATAGCATCCCCAGGCACTGGATGCAGATGGCCACGTGGTTAACCCTTACCTTGTCAGGACTCCAGGCAGGACCCAGCTTCTAGTTGTGGCCGAGACGTGGAGATGGGACAGGATCTAGGGGCGGCTCTCCAGCCCCACACGGCGCAGAGCTGGGGGCTGCAGAGTGGAGCCAGGTGGGAGCAGCAGATTCCCAATCACAGAGATCAGCGGGATGTGGAAGTGCTGAGACCAGTGCTGCAGCCAGGACTCCAGTGGGGCAAGCGAGGTACCTAGGATGCAAAATCTCAAGGGTGCCTCCTGACACTCTGCACCCTAGGCACCTTGCTTTCCTCGCCTCCTCCTGGTCCTGCTGGTGCCTTAGGTGCCCCCTGACCCCAAATCAGCCTTAGTCTCCCACATGGCCGTCCTCCCATACCTCCATTATGCCGGTGCTCGGCCAACTTGCCAATCAGAGGCCAGGGCTTCCGAACGTGGCACAGGGAAGCCCTTCCTTGTTAACTTTTCACAAGGGGCAGGACAATTGGTTATTACCCTCTGCAGAGCGGAAATGAAACAGGCAGACAGATTGTATCTAATTATAATGTGACAGTAAGTCATGGTGTGGAATTTGGAGCAATTATACCCGGCATCTTCTCCCACATCGAGGGCTTCTGTAAGAGTTCCCCTTGCTGCCACCACAGGCACTGTTCTGACATGGGTGGGGCTGTTGATTTTCCTAAAGGTATTTTACACCTGCGAATCTCTTGATTCTTGACTCTTGCCAGTTTTGGACAGAATGGAGTGGTTGCTCTTCAACTTAAGGGCTCTTACCTTCCAGGAGCCAAGGGCGGTGAACTCCAGTTTTCAGTCCTCCGGAGACTTGGCCATTTTAGGGGAAGACCTCAGGCTAGGCATCAGTATTCACCAAAGTGTGGCGGGCCACAGGCTGGGGCTGGAGCTGGGGCTGGGGGAGGCTGCAGCCAAGGCTGCCTTTTGGACGATGCTGAGACTGTGCGTGAGACTAGGCTCGCCAGATCACTGTCTCTGAGCCCTCCCCAGTCCGAATTCATCCCGAACCCCATGGAACCCAGGTGAGTCCTCAGTAAGTACCAACCGAAGATTTGATTTGACGGTTGGTGGCGTAGGGCTAAATTAGTCACTGCCCCCATTAAAAATACAGCGGGGGGTTTAAGAGCTTTTCACGCCGTGTGGGAATCAGCAGCGAAGCCGGCGGATGCCTTGGGTAAGGAGAGAGGCAGCCTAGGGGACCACGAGGTAATGAGGTTTATGGCGATGACAAGGCAGCCAGGGAACCCCACCGACTCCTCCCTCACCCTGGCTCCATTGTTCTCAGGCGGGCTCTGCCCCCGCTGCTGCCGCTCAGAGCCCCTCGTGACTTCCTGCGGGGAGGGGGCTTGTAGAGGGGACACAGCAGCCCTTACTGGGACTTGGATTTGTCACCATCAAGCAGTACTGGGGTGGTGGTAGTGCACAGCAATAAACCTGCATTTTGGAGTTCCCCCTTCACTTCCTTCCAGTCAAATGGTTTGGAGCTGGGATGAGCCACTTTACCTCTCAGCTCTGCGGGACCTCGGAGGGTCACTGGGAGGCTTACAGGAAAGGATTCCTATAGGAAAAGGAGGCCTGAGTACCAAGAAAGACCCAGAAGTGGCTTGGTTAGTGTTAGGTTATTTGCATGTACAAATCGTCAGTTTCTAGTGGCTCTGTGGGTGGAGGAATTTTGCCCAGATTGAGAAATGGACCAGGACCCCTGGGCCACAGAACCCTGTCATTGGGTACCTGCCTAGAGCTTCTGGAAGCAGGTGGGTAAGGGTTTTGGTCTCAGTGGAGAAGCAGCCATAGGAAGAATCTTCTTGAATTTCCCCAGCCATAGAGAATGTTCCTCCTAAACTCACAGTATATTTAATATTTAACTTTCCACCTGTTTTTTATTCCTTTCTTTTAAAGTGTGCACTCTGAGGGGTGGGATCTGCACTTACAAGGGTTCAGTAAATAGGACCAAAATTTCAATCCATCCTTTCCTCCATCTGGCAAATGTCTATGGAGCTGCTCTGTGTGCTGGGGATATAAGGGTGGACAGGTAATGTGGTGGACAGCTCACAGCCACATGAAAGCCATCTAACAAAGAAGCCAGTAAACATCCAGCAGTGCCCGGTCACAGGTGCTGTGATGGGAAAACACCAGACTGTGCAAGATGAGTGGGGACCCAAGTTGGAGGCAGGGGCGCATCGAGTGTGCTGAGGAAGTGACTTGAGTTCAGATGTGAAGAATGAAAGGAGCTGGACAGTCCAAGAGCAGTGGGAAGAAAATGCGGTGAATGCAAAAGCCCTGAGGTGGAAGCAAGCTGGAAGTATTCTTAGGGATCTCTGGTCGTACAGGGTTTTGGTTTTAGATGGATTAAAACAAGCCCACACCAGAACACAACACTGTAAACTGACTATACTTCAATTTTTAAAAAGAAAGAAAGAAACAAACAAACAAACAAAAAACAAGCTGACAGAAATTCAGAGTCTTGTCCAAGGTCACACAATTCAGGACAGAACTGAGACTATAGTTTGAATGTCCTGCCTTCTACACTTGGGTGTCTGATTCCCCTCTGTGGCCATCTTCTGTTTGTTGAAAAGCAAATGGATTGAATAATTATTATTATGAATAAAATGACATATGATGTAGGAAAGACTGCTGGCTTTCCTCCTCTTCCTTAATAAATTAACTCTGATTTTTATATGAGCATATGTTACCTTGGAGAGAAGAAGGGTCAGATAATATACCTTATCTGTACCAGAAGATAGGTGTGGCCATATTACTATTGGTGGTTGAATTGGTTCTGCCAGTGGGTTGTAAATGAGGTGGTATATGTAAATTCTAAGAATTGTCCTTAAGAGAAGAAATGAGTTCATCCCCCACCTTTCTTGATGGCTGGAATATAGATGCAATAGCTGGAGCTCCAGAAGCCATTTTGAACCATGAGATAATCTGGAAATGTAATCTAGGGTTGAGCAACAATATAGAAGGAGCTTGGATCTCTAGCAGTTTCAGTTGCATACTAGCTCTATCCTGCTTCCAAAAAGACTTCTTGACCTTGAGAGAGAAATAAACTTCTCCCTTGTTCAAGCCACTATTATTTGGGTTTTTTCTGTTACAATTGAATCAATTCTTATCTAAAACAAATTGGATATATACATAGATGTCTTCCAAATAAGAGTAAATTTAGATGGTTCAAGGAAAGGGTATGGGATGGTTAAAAATATCTGAAGGCTAAGAGATCTACTTTGGTGATGTACTATAATTGATATCTATTTGGCTCAAAGTGCATGGGGTTGGGCTGATCTGGGCTGTGTGTCTGGCTGTTGGTTAATTTGAGACAGCCTCACTTGGAATGACTGAGTCACTTCACCCCAAATGTTTGTGTTTCATCCTCTAGCAGGGTAGACTGACATGTTCTTCTCTTGGCATTGGCCAAGGGCAAGAGCAGAGCGAGCCTAATTGTGCAAGTACTTTCAAGCTTCTGCTTGTGCATCATGTTTGCTCACAGGGCCAATCTCAAGGGCAACTCAAGGGCAGGGAAATATACCTACTCCTGGGAAGAACTGCAAAATCCCAGTACCAAGGGCTGGATTCAGGGAGGGATGGGGAATTGGGGTCATTTATATAACTTATCTACCACAGAACTGAAAAGGCCCCTACTCTCCTCCTAAGGCAAAACCTAGTAGTTAACAGGTGCCATCCAGGACCTCAGCTTAGGAAATGAACAAACTGAGGTTGTCCACCTTAGCCTTGATGTGTTGGACCTTGCCTTTGGAAAAGAGAGAGGCACCGTCAAAAGATTTGTCACCCAAATGCTTGTTAGTTATCAAAGTAAGTTTACAGGGTCACTATTTTTTACAATTTACAGTTGATTTTGGCTCACTCAGGCTTGCCAGGAGAGTGAGCATCCTCAGATTTTGAGAATGAGAGAAAACTCCCGCTACTTGACAAAAGCCGAACATTTACAACTCTGTCTTACTTGGTCTCTCTCCAGAAGGACCAAATAGTGTGTAGTTTGCCATGCACATCCCTGGCTGTATCTTTCTTCCATGCCTTAGCCCATGCTTTTCCTCCTCCTGGAATGCCCTTCCCTTCCTTTTTACCTGGTTAACTTTCTTTCTTTCTTTCTTTCTTTCTTTCTTTCTTTCTTTCTTTCTTTCTTTCTTTCTTTCTTTCTTTCCTTCTTTCTTTCCTTCTTTCTTTCCTTCTCTCTTTCTTTCCTTCTCTCTTTCTTTCCTTCTCTCTTTCTTTCCTTCTCTCTTTCTTTCTCTTTCTTTCTTTCTTTCTTTCTTTCTTTCTTTCTTTCTTTCTTTCTTTCTTTCTTTCTTTCTTTCTTTCTTTCTTTTCTTTCTTTCTTTCTTTCTTTCCAGTGGGGGGAAGTAATTAGGTTTATTTATGTATTTACTTATTTATGTATTTATTTGTTTAAAAAATGGAGATACTGGGAGTTGAACCAGGACCTTGTGCATGCCAAGCACACAGTCTGCTACTGAGCTATACCCTCCCCCCAACTCCTACTTTTAAACTAAGTTCAAGTGTCTAATTTTCAGGGCCAAGACCTGGGTAAGGTGAGTGAAGCACTCACCTCAGGTGCAACATTTAAGAGGGAAACCAAAAAGCTCAGTAATGAAGATAAACAATATTTAATGCAATATTTAAAAAAATCAAATTGGCTAACTAAAGTCAGTAGGCTGCTGGTTTTATTGGAAAAAGGCTGGATTAGAGTGGGGCAAGTGAAGCAAAATTAGGCAAATCCAGCATTGGGTCCTGTCTTTATTAAAATGTTTGTTGTTTTGTTCATCGTGGATTTTTTTTGCATTAATTTTTTTCAAACCATTGCATTAAAACATTACTCTGAGTTTTTTTTTAGCATTCATTTAAATTTTGTGCCCAGGGCACAAGGCAAGTGCTTCATTCATTTCACCCTAGTCATGGCTCTGTTCATCCTCCAGGCAAGTTACTCTGACCCCAAAAGAAAAAATGTTCTGATAATAGCTGATGCATAAGTCTATCACTGGACATCTATACACTTTTATAACTGTCTTTGGGACTCTATCAGTTAGGATAGGCTAGGTTATGGTACAGAAACAAAAAGGCCTCAAATTATAGTAGCTTAACACAATAATGATTTATTTCTCATTCTTTTACATCATCATCCTTCATTGTAGTCAATTGGGAAGTTGGGCTCAGAAAGCAGATGACCATAAATTTGGTCAGTAACCAAGCCAGAGAGAAACAGAGAAATTGGGAGGGTCTTACACTGGCATTTTAATGCTCTTTACTGGGAGTCTCACACACAAACACACACACACACACACACACACACACACAGAGCACTTCAACTCACAACTCATTGGCCAGCAATTGTCACATGGCCTCACCCCATCACAAGGAGCCAGGAAATACAATCCTGCCCTGTGCCTGGAAAAATTAATAACTGGCAAGGTTTGGCTAATTGTACTAATGACTACTGCCACAGACCATATTCACCACCATCCCCGACTATAATCTATTTGAGGGCAGAGCCTGACTCTTAGTAAATCTGAGTATAACCAGCACCCTGCACATGACCTGGAGCAGATAAATATGTACTGAATGTATGCAAAAATTGAGTAGAAAATGAATAAATGACAATATAAAGGGTCCAGGGGAAGATAATCATATATATAAAGACATCTTGCAGCCTACAAGCTGTGGAGGTATATCAGACCTGGATTTGAGCCTCACTAGCTGTGTGACCTCAAGCAAGGAACTTAACTTCTTTGAGCATTAGTGTTTTCACTGTAAATGGTAAAACGGGAAAAATAATAAATAGTGCTTATCTCACAAGGTTGCTGTGAAGTTGAAATGAGATAAGACTGATGATGGAATTAAACATTATCTGAGCATTCACTATGCACCTGGCATTATTCTGAGCACCGCACAAACATTAACTCTTTGAATCCACACAACATTACCACGTGGGTACTGTTATCCCCTTCTCACAGATGAGTAAACCAAGGCAGAGAGCGGCTACCTTGCCCACGCTCCAATTCTAACTCAAGCAGTCTGGCTCCAGATCCCTTTTCTCAGCCCTCCCAGAAGCACTTTTTAGCAGAGTTAATCAGAAATGATAGCTCCTGATGCTCGCATCACTGGGGCTGATTGCGGGTGTTGGTCCGCAGGGGTCTGCCTTTGCCTGGAGAGACCTCGTGGCCCGGTGGGAGCCGAGACCCGGCAGGTCCGGGACAACCAGGGGTGGGCAGGAGACCAGTCTGGCACCTGAGCTGCGGCGGCGGCGGCTTGGCCCGTCCCCTCCCTCTCTGAGCCCCGATTGGCCAGACTCGGAGCCGGCCCCGCCCACCCGGCGCCTACCGCGGACCGCGGGCTGAGCGTGAGCTGCGCGGTGTGAACTTATTTGTGGAGTTATTAATTACTGAAGGGCACAAAGCGTGCTTCTGTGCATAAAAATATGTTTGAGCAGTTTCTACTTAAACTTTAAAGAGAACGTTAATCAATTTTATTTTAACAAAATGACCTTAAGCAGGGGAAAAAAATTGGTGTTATTTGCCCAAACAGGCAAATTAATTTCTCTCTCTTGAGAAATCTGATAAGTTTCCAGAAATAGCTATGCATAATTTACACCTGCCCCGGCCGCTCCTAGTTTAACGCCAAGCCCAGTTTCCGGTCCTACCCAGCCCCAGGCCCCAAAAGAACTGAAAACAGAGAGGTCCTTGCAAAGGCCCATACCCTGCTGCTTCTCAGCCCACGCAGTTCATGACCTTGGGAAACTGACGCTGAGGGGAAGGGGGCAATGTAGCCTCCGAGATGCCAAACCAGCCTGAGGCACTGGGAAGAGGGACCAGCTGCCCAGTACCTAAGACTTGGGAATTCCCGGGAGGCCTGGGAAGGGTCTCCAGCAGATAAACAAACCCCTGGCTTCTGGGCTCCCTTCTGAGGCTCCTGAAGGCACCAGCTTAACCCTCTCTACCCCTGTCCTCCCACCCTTGAAGGATTCCCAGATTGACAGTCTCCAGAACTCTTAGCAGAACCTGCACCATCTTCCAAATCCCCTGCCCTTTGATCCCATCCTCACAGTCAAAGGCCACACCCCAGAGATCCCACTGAGCTTTCTGTAGGGGTGGGAGGCACCTACGTCTTCTGCCTAGAAATGTGTGTCGTGCTTAGAGGCAGGGCTTGGAGACTGCAGGAGCTGTGGTCAGTTTCCATAGTTTCCATTCCGCTTTTGAGTAGCACTGTGATTTCTGGCAGGCCATTCAGCAATTCCCCCTGCCCCTGTCCCCCAGCACCGGCCAATACCCCCAACCCGCACCCCCTGCTCCTGCACCTGGATTTCCCCATCTGAATGTGGACTTTGTGCTACTCCTGCCTCCAAAAGGCTGCTGTGAGGGAGGAATGAGAATCCTGGGAGAACATCAGCTTCAACAGGGCAGAGTGTTGTTTTTTTGTCTCTGCTGTATCCCCAGCACCTAGAACAGTGCCAAAACATAGTAGATGCTCAATAAATATTTGTTGAATAAATGAATGGATGAAAAGTACTGAACAACAGTAGTTGTCCTGTTGTTGTTACTATTAGTATAATTGTAGTTGGTTTTTAAATGTCTGTAAATATAAAATTAGGTCATAATATAGAAAAGTGTTTTTTAATCTTCTTTGCTGCCCTCACCAGCAAAGTGGTTCTGATAGGATCAGTTGGAGTGAAGAGTTTCCCTTCCACCCTTCCCTGTGAAATCACTGTCTTGCGTCTAGTTAAGTGCTCAATACATAGTTATTGAATGAGGACAGAGAGCCTGCAGCAGGAGCCAAGACTCAGGGAGGATGGAGCAGGCAGGCAGGTGGATGAGTGAAGCAGGCTCAGGAAGAGGGGGTTGGATGTGGTGGCTGGGCAGTAAATGCTCATCTCAAGGAGGTCCAGCCCCCTGCTGCCCTGAGAGAATGCAGATCCAGATTGCCAGATCTTCCAATTTTTCAAGAAAAAAATATTCAGGTTTTATTGTGGAAAGTCCCAAATTTTTAGTGCTGATAATTACAAATTCTCTTATTTTTCCTTTATCTGAGACTATCTTGGTTTCCCTTCATTCCTGAACAATATTTTCACTGGATATACGATGATGGGTTGACAGTCCTTTTCTTTCAGCACTTGAAAAACATTGTGCCACTTCCTTCTGGTCTTTATCATTTCTGATGAGAAATCACCTTTTTATTCAAATCATTTTCCCCGTCTGGGAAAGATATCATTTCTCTCTCTCTCTGTCTGTTTTCCAGATTTTTCCTCTGTCTTTAGTTTTTAAAAATTTGATTATGATGTTTCTTGGTGTGGATTTCTTTAGGTTTATACTGTTTGAAGTGTGCTCTGTTTCTAAAATCTGGGACTTTTTTGGCCCTCCTTTTTTTCTCCTCCTTTTCCAAGATTCTGCTTACACTACTGTTAGATTTGTTTGTTTGTTTGTTATAGTCCCATGGATCCCTAAGAACTTGTTTTTTTTTTTCAGCTTATTTGTTCTCTTTTGTTCAGATTGAATAATTTCTATTATTCTATCTTCTAGTTCACTGATTTTTTCTCCCTGTCCCTTCCATTCTGCTGTTGAGCCCATTAACTGTGTTTTATTTCACTGTTTTTTTTTCAGTTCTAAAATTTCCACTTGGTTCTTCTTTGTTTCTTCTATTTCTTTGCTGAGACTTTCTATTGTTTTTTTTCCCATTTGTTTCAAGCAGGTTTGTAACTGCTCATTAAGGCATGTTTATGATGGCCGCTTCAAAATCTTTGTCAGATGATTCTAACATCTCTGTCATCTCAATCTGCTATTGATTGTCATTTTTCATTCTGTTTGATATCCTCCCGGTTCCTGGTAAGACAACTTATTCTTTATTGAAACTTTCACATCTTGTATATTATGTAATGAGACTCTGGGCATTATTTAAACTTTTTTTTTAGCTGTCTTCCTCTGATACTGCCTCAGCAGGGGAAGGTGGTGGTGGTGGGGGGCCACTTCCTCATTAATACCGGGTGGGAGTGGAATTTCAAGTTCTCCACTTGGCCTCTATTGACATCGGAGGAGTGGGGCTCCTTATTACAGCTGGGTGGAGGTGAAGTTCTGACTCCCCACTAGGTTTCCAATGGTACCTCCCTGAATGGGAAGGGTTGGAGTGCCTCGTTACTGCTTCCTGTGTAGTCCACTGACCCCACAGAGGGGCAGGTGTCCTTGTTGCCACTGGGCAGGGGCACAAGTCCTGCCTCTTTATTAAGCCTCCTCTGATACCACCCCAGTGGGCAGGGAGGGAGTGAAGTGCCTCACTACTGCTGGCTGGGGCATGGAAGTCCAGGCTCCCCTGGCACTGTGGGCTAGGTCTTTGTTACTGATCTGCAAGGATGAAAATCCATCTTCCTACTTGGCTTCTCTGGTTCCCTACCAGGGCAGCTAGCACTGGCGAGCGTTATTGCAGACTGACAAGGATGGAGGTCTAGAGTCTCTAGATTGTGGGGGTGGAGCCCCAGTCTTTTCTGTGGTGCTTGGCTGGGTAGGGTGGTTACTTCCTAAAAGTTTTCTGCCTTGGTAGGCTGCCCCTTTACTGATTCTATGGCTGGAAAAGTCAGGCTTTTGTTGGGGGCATTTTTTTGTCTGTGCCCATTGGTGTTTCGAAGAAACCCAGTGAATTTACCATCCTGCTGTTTGTTGGGTCCTGTCCCTAGCCAATCTGCCTTCTTCGCCTTTCTGAGTCTTCATATTTTTTTGAATACATAAATGTTCAGGGTTTTTAGTTGAACTTATGGTGAGAAATGGGGAAAGGATGTCCGTTTCACCTTCCTGTAAGTGGAAACCCCTCCAGATATTCTTCTTTCATAATGGCCACAAGGGATCCCCTTAGATAAATGAGTCATACTTGATTGAACCTATTGCCTGTTATGGAGTATTTACATTGTGTCCAGCCTTTGTGTTATAAACAACGCTGCAATGAACATTTTATATGTAGGTCTTTGTGCCTCTGCCTGAGTATATAATAATTCCGGAATTTGTTAACTGAGCAGATTGGATTTCATTTGGTAAGTTGGTTCTTGGGTTAGAAGATTTTGGTGGGGAAACAAAGGGAGGAAGAATAAAAGAACAGCGAGGGAGAGAGAGAGTTGGCCTGGGATTGACCAGAGGGAGCCCGTGCCAGGTCCAGCACCGAGAAGCCTGCCCCAGTTTGCATCAGCGGTTTTGCCCAGGTCTCTGGGAAATTCTCAGCTGACCTTGGCCCAGCCTGGTCTTGCAGTCCAGGAGGCACCACACGCTGATGTCATCTTTCGAGAGCTATTCCCTGAGGTCAGTTTGGGAGAATATGCACCCTTCTCTCCGCTAGCTGATCGTGCCACCCAGGTAAGGCTCGGGGCGGCCTCCTGTGCTGCCTTCCCGTTGTGACGGAGCTCCCCTGGCTGCACTACGCAGCACAGCGCACACTTAATATGCGTCATCTCACCATGCGGGAAGGCAGGCTGGGCAAGGGGAAGTGATTCGTCTAAGGTCCTGCACCAGGGCGGGGCAGATGCAGAACTCAGTCCCAGGTGGTCCAGCTCTGAAGCCTGGAATCAGTGGAGGAGCTTAGGATCCAGAGTGACATTCTGGAATGGACATATAGGAAAAAATGACCAGAGAGAGGACTGCCCAAGTCTAGTCCTGTGCTGAGGGAGAAACCTTGAAGGAAGGGAAGCGGGAAGAGGGGAAAGGGGAGGCACCTACTCACACCTGATCTCCTGGGAAGGCCTGCACAGGAAGATGGGGCCCTGCTGGACTATGTTGTACAGCGATGTGATGTCAGGAGAGGATTTTGGCCAATCCACCCTTACAGGGGGCCTGAAAACCATTATTTATCATTAGAGGAAAAACTGCTTTGAGCAGCATGACAAACACAGACAGCAAACAGAGATACACAGAGGCCCACACAGACACGCACGGCCCAGACACAGACACACACACAGACACACACACACACATAAATGCACGTGCACACACAGAGACATATCCCCAGCACACACACGTGCATACACTACACACACCCACACAGCGGCATATGGAGCAACTCTGCCTTCCCCCATGGTTTCCAGGAGGCTCAGTGGGGGGTGCGAGTTCCACATCTGACTTTCCTTGTGTTCGTTAGACTCTTGGTGTAATTAAATGTTACATTGAATAATCCAGCGCGGGCTCAGTGGTGGCAGAGGCAGCTGTGGAGGGCTGGGGGACGGGGGCTGGATGCCTGCCTTGGTCCCACCCTCCTCCTCCAGCTACCTCCTTGCGCAGGACTCTGGAGTGGAGGAACCCTTGGCCACAAGGGTTAGGCCTTGAGGGAGGATGAGGTGGGACAGTGATCCTGGGAGACTCCTGGGCTGTCTGTGGCTTGGAAGTCCCTTGTCTCCTCCTGCTCCTGGTGGGGTGGAATTCCCACCTAGGACTTAGGGACAGAGATAGTGCATCCAGATAGTGGGGAGCCCCCCTGTCCAGCAGAATGGCCACCTTGCTCACTTTTCCTGGAGAGAGGAGGCAAGAAGCCCTTTCATCTTCCTCTTTCTTTTTTCTTTTAAGTGGATCTGTGACCTCCCCTGGCCTCCACAGGCGGCAGCCCATTCTGGTAGCTACAGGACACCTGCATGGGTACTACTTGCTAGCTATGTGACTTGGTGCAAATTTCTTCACCTCTGTGTGCTCAGTGTCCTCATGGGTAAAAGAGAGAGAATGGGAGTACTTACCTTATGGGGTTGTTGGGAGGATGAAGTAGGCCCTTAAAGCAGTGCTACACAGAAACACAAGCAGTCACCTGGCCCAGCAGTTAAGCCGCCCCCTGCAGGTGTGGTTCTTCCCCACAAAGCTGAGTTGGGTCACGCCCACTTACCTGCTGAAGGTGAAGTTTTGGATCCAGTGCCAGTGACATCACAGTGCAATCACAGTGAGCCTCAATTCCCATCTGTGAAACAGAGTTGATCTTCACCATGGCCTGGCAGGGAGGCCAGGAAGGAGTGGGTTATTGCATGGGAGAACTTGATAAACTGTTGGCAGCATGGCCTCCTCCTCGCCACTACTCTTATTCAGACCTCCCTTTGGGCGCCTGCTCCCGGGAGAGCAGGGATAGGGCTGCCACTTGGCTCAGGGCCCGGGCAGCCCCCTCTGTGCAGGTTGCCCACCTGGAGAATCCCAGGGCCCCTGACCCAGGCTCATTTGGTGCTGGGGTGTCCAGTGTGATTTCCCCTGACCTGTCCCTTTCCAATGTGAATTTTGAAACATGTACCAGCCCCTAGCACGTACCAGCTGGAAAATGGGTGGGTTAGGCTGAGGATAAGCCATCAAGGAAGTGATGTGGCCTCTGCCTGCTCGAGTCAGGCCCACCCAGAGAGGAGAGGGGCTGGAAGAGAACCCTTGGTCCAGATCCTCACTAGAAGCCAGCTCCTGTCTGCCGCCGATGGCCTGGCTCCCAAAGGCGGCAATCCCAGGGTCGGGGGCTGACTCCCTTCATGTACACACACATGCACTGGTACCCACTCAAACCTCCATACGTGTACCCACAGGCACATATGTGGGCAAGAGCCAAGACACACTCATATGGTTTTCTGGAGTCTCACATACAGACACAGATGGGCCCACCCAGGAACACGGTCAACTGCATGCTTGCCCACAGAGATGCAGAGAGATCTGAGCTCACTAGACACACAACTGTGTGCACACGTGAGAGAGACATGCAGAGCGCCTAGTGACCTCCCGCTACTGGGGCCTTTCCTTGCCCTGGAGAAACATGCAACCATGTCTCTCGTCCTATCTAATCTGCACAACCCTCCCAATCGCCTTTGTTTTAAGGGGGACTCAGAGAGGCTAAGTGCACTGCCAAAGCCACACGGCTCCCAAATGGGCCAGATCCTGGTCCCTAGTTCAGTGCTGTCTGTAGCTGCTCTGCTGGCCTCCCTGCTCTGGATGCCGTGCTGTGGCTGAGCCCTGGGAACAGCTGGAGAAGGGGGTGCCTCCAGGAAGAAACTGTGACTTTCAAAGGATGTTTTAAATATAGAGTGTGCCCTCAGTGACTCCCCCATCACCCAGGACTCTGGGCTGTGTGGAGGCAGCTTGTGAATATTCAGGACCCCATAGACACTCTTCTCTGTTTCCTCCCCTGCTCCTCGTTTTGTGCTGAGTCTTAAGTGAAATTGATCTTTTTTTTTTAAGGAAAGAGAAATCTGTCTTTTGTTCTTCTGCTCCCCCAGGGCCCCTCAGAAGAGGAGGCCCCCCGCCCGGTTTAAGGGGCACGCCTCAGAACCAATCGCTGCCTGGCACGGTTCCCTGGGCGCTGGGCTTGGGCCCGATGCCATGCGAGCAGATGGCCGTGATTGCTGGCAACCCGGAGACCCTGCAGGAGAGTCGCGTATGGGTGTTTACAGCATCCTGGTCCTGCCGAGAGCATCAAAATGGCAGACTGAGTGGCTCCTGGCCCACCCGGGGTGGGGGTAGGGGCGGTGCACATTCCTGAAAAAGGAGAAGAAGCCCTTTCTTCTCCCAAGGAGAGCCCTGACCAGGGCCCAGTACCCAGCATCCAGTGTGGTGCTGCATTCAGGAAACAGCAAACCTTTCATTCCTGGGGTGCCATCCACCTTGCTCCTTCACTTCTCACCTCCACCTCCTTCAAGCAAACTTCCTCAAGGTCTCCATGGTCTTAACCCTCTCAGCTGCCCCACAGGAGAGTCCTGCATTCATTTAAACAGATATGAGCACCTACTGTGTGCTCAAACAATGAGAAGCATGGTAGACACCCTCAAAGCCTCTTTCCTTACTCAAAGCCTCCATCAGCTTATATTCAGTTACATGTGTGTTTGTGGCACAAATGCCTGTCCCATCACCAGGCTGAACTCTACTAAGGTAGAGTCCTGGCACATAGTAGGTGCTCAACAAATCTTTGTTGGATTATTTAACGGATCCTGCCCTCACAGAGACTGCAGTCTAATGGAGTTCTCTCTCTCCCCTCTCCCCTCCCTTCCACCCTTGTTGTATCCTTTGCCTTATTCTGTTCCCCAGTTACACCAAAGCCCCCGGAAGGCAGAGGCCATGGCCTTCGCCTCCCCAAGATGCTGGCTACACAGTGACTCTTGTTATAGAGATCATGTGACTGTTGTGGAAATGCAGCTCCCTCAAAGGCCACATAAAAGTGCCTGAAAGGCAGGTTCTAGAGAAGATCTTTGAGACTGCCAACCCAACCCTGCTGCACTGCTGCTATCGCCCACAGTGGCCACCCTGGTCCTGCTCCTCGGATTGTCGTTCAAAGCTCTTCATGGTCCGCCTTGCATCCTCCCTCTTTTCCTTTTCATTCATTCAAAAATATTTATTGAGCACCTACCAAGTGCCAAGTCTTATCCAGGGGCTGAGGACAAGACAACAAATAAAATCACAAAATCATTCTTCTCATGGAGCTGGCGTTCTATTGGTGGGATGGGTGTGGTGGAGACAAAAAGCAAATAAATGGTGGATGTATTATGTCTGCGGAGGAAATAAGAGCCATGAAGGACAAAGCAGGGCACGGCAAAGGCAGGAATGGTGGGAGTGGGTAAGGATGGCTTCTCTGACAACTGGAGCAGAGATCTGAATGAGAGAGAGCATACTTGTGTGGCCATCCTGGAGAAGAGCATTCTGGGTCGAGGGACCAGCAAGTGCAAAGGCCCTGAGGCAGGAATGGGTTGGCTTCTCTGTATCTCATTCACTGCAACAAGCAGGGATCACGGATTCCAACACCCATGGCTCCAGGTGATGATCAAGACAGAGGTGAGCCAGGCGCCAGTGTGATGACAAATGCAACCGACACCAGATCTGTGTTAGTGAAGTGACAGGGAGCGATGAGGACTGTGGCAGCCGTGGCAGGTCTGTAGCTGGCAGCTGACTGGTGACATGGGAATGCAGGCCTGGAACAACCAGAGCTTCTCATGTTTCGAGCAAAGCTAAAATCTTTCTCTTTTAAAATGTGAACTATTCCAACTTTGAAGTGTTGGAAGCTCATTTAAAAATATTTTTTTAAAACTCTGCTCATGCCAAACAAAACTCAGTTACAGGCCAGATCCAGCCTGTGAGCAACCAGTTGGCAGCTTTGGATTCAGCTAGCTGTGAGGTCCCTACTGGGCATGATTCTGAATCATGGATCCCAAGCCCAGTGGGCAGCCAGAAGCAAGGTGTTCAGTGGGGAGGGTCTGGGCAGGGCCAGGGCATCCTCTGGTCCTGACTGATGGGTCTAAGGTGACTGGGGGCCTGGTCCAAACACCTATCTCCAGGAACCCTCTCTCCCAGGCCCGCCCAAGTGAGAGTGGAGGCTGGCTGAGAGAGGGCACATCTGTGCCCCACTTTCTGGGGCAAGACCTCGGCTTCTCCCACTGATCCACTTTTTCTGGTCCCTGACAGGTTCCAGCACCCAGCCAGCTGCAACCCCGCCTGAGGATGTGTGGATAAAGAGACTTCCGCTCCAGCTTTGTTGCGGACTGGCTGCTGAGTGTGACCGGAGGGTCTTTGCCTGGTCCCCCACATCCCAGCCCCACTTGCTCTCAGCACAATTGGCAGAAGAGGCTGGAACTGCCCTCGTGGCCCCGCCTGCCCTGAAGACCGGCTTTCTCTGAGCAGCTTCATTAGGAATGATTTCCACATTGACAGACACCCGGGCCTCCCGGCACCTCCAGCTGGAGCCCTCTGCTGAGAGCCCCCCATTAATGCTAATGGAAGTCCCATGGCTCGGCCAGGGCACCCCGCTGGAAAGAGGCCTCTGGATGCCCACCCACAAACATGACCTTTTCCTGTGTAAGAGACAAGATTCAAAATCAATCTGGCCCGCAGGGCCTGCCCATCCTCACCACATGCGCCACTCAGGGAAGAGGCCATGGACCCCAGGACAGGCAAGGGTCAATACTGAATCTGGGAGAGCCCGGCTGGCTGGGCCAGCACACTTGAGGGGTTGCTGTCTGGCCCCACTGCTGAGCACCTTCCTGCAGAGACCGCAGGGAATATTTCTTGTCCCTCGATCTGTCCCCACCCAGCTACAACCAGCGCAGCAACAGTGGCAAACACTCATAGGCAGAGCCAAGTTCCAGCCACACTGCGGAATCTCCCCGCAGATTGTTTCCAGCAGACTCGTGATAGAGGCACTGTGATTACCCCCATTCCGCACACAGGAAAACAGAGGGCAGGAGGCCTTTAAGGAACTTGCTCAAGGCGTGCTGCTGGTGGGTGGCGGTGCTGAGATTCTCACCCAGGGCCCATACTCGTCTCTGTGATGCTCCTTAATCCTCTCTTGTGTGCTCAGCAAACACCTGGCAGCCACTGCTCTGTGCTAGGCCTGTGCTGAAGGCACAGAGGTGAGTCACAATTCCCTTCCCCAGCAGGAGGGGATGCCATGAGTCCGTGCAGGTGGCACGGAGGCTGGGAGGAGGGAGGGCAGACCTCGTGTGCTGGGTGAGAGGAAGTGGTCAGGAAGGGCTCCCTGGATTGGGGGTCTCTGGACCGAGGGGCACGAGCCCAGGTCCAGGTCCTTAGTTTGTGTTTGGGGGCAGGTGCTCGGGTGCTCAAATCTGGGCCTGTGTGCGCAAGAGTGGGTCCCACACATCTGGATGCACGTGCGCAGACCTGAAGGCTGGTCTCCAGGCACAGTGTTACCAGGTGCCCCAGGGACCCAGCTAAGACTCTGAGGGCAGCAAGAGGAGTAAAGAGGGAACCCGCCCTCCTCACAAAGTGGGGGCTCTTGGCTCCTTGGAAGCATGAAAGTTGCAGATGGAGTTGGATGTCATGGGGAAGGCCACCCGCACGTGAAAGGCACTGTCCCCACAGGCCTCCCTCTAGGCTTCAAGGGGAACAAGATTCAAGAGTCACACACTGGGGCCCTGAGCTGGATGTGGCCTTCAGCTGGCCTCTCCCTGGCCTGCATAAGTGCTGGTTAGTTTTTGTGGACTGAATGCCTTTAGGTGCGACCAGCCTCTCTGACTGCCCACAGTCCCTACCCATCCACCTTGGCGACACCTGGCCCCAACCTCCTTTCCATGACCTGCCTGGCCTCTAAAAGCACTTGCTTTCCAACTTTCTGCTTTAACAACTTCAAGTTCTTTGCAGAAGTATCTTCTCTTTGCAAACCCACCTTGTGATGGCCTCTCAGGGGAAAGCTCTGTGTGCAGCTATGCTAACTTCACCTCTGTCTCTTTATCTTACAGAAGAGCCACTTCCTACCAGGGGTGAGGGTCATTCATTCTTTCATGCAGCAAAGATGTAGGGAATGTCTACTCTTTGTCAGACCCTGCTCCAGGTGCTGGGATTGGTGCACGAGCCATGCCATCGAGAAGCTCCGCCCTCCCACGCTCCCATCTGGGAGGTCCTGGACAGGTGTGGGGCCCGGCCTGCACGGTCAGTTCCCAAACTGCAAGCTCAGTCCTTACCTTGTGTTCTTGTCCCATCAGCTCAGCACCTAAAGCCCTACTGGGTCGGTTCAGTCGGGGTGGAGGGAGGAAACCAGCCAGCAGATGACTCCTGGTGGATCTGGCATTGGCCACTGGCAGCTGCTGGGGAGCAGGGCTGGGAGGGAGAAGGAACAGCCAAGGGAAGGCGTACCATTATCCTCCCTGAAGTTCAGCCAGGCACAGTCACACAGCTTGGAAAGGATGGGCTTGACCCCATGTCTGCCTGATCCCAAGGCCAGTGCTGTTTCCACCATGAGGTCCAGACTCTCATCCTCCCTCCCCTTTCTCGAATCCTGCCTGTTCTCCACGTGCCCCTCCATGAAGCAGAGGCCCTGATGTTGGCCTTATTGAATTGAAGCTCTCCTTCCATGGCTGTGGGCACCTCAGAGCCTGAGCACGAGTGTTACACTGATGAGGATCCTGTGTGGGGTGAGCTGGTCTCCTTCTTAATCCTAGGATGCCCCTTCTTCTAGGGGTTGTGTCAGAGGCTGGCCCAAGCATGGGTGCAATCAAAGGTGCTCGACTAATGTTTATGGCTAACCTGTGGATTAATTCGCTTGATTAGAAGCCGGCATTTGAGAAGAGGCTGGCGTAGGGAGCAGACCTCTGAAATCAGCCAGGCGTGGCCTCACTGTGTAACTGGCTCTGAGACCTTGGACCTGTGCGCCTCCACTTCTTCATCTGTAAAATGGGTTCCTTGTTCCTCCTTGCAGGTGGCTGTGAGGATGCCATGTAAAGTGAAAACACCCAGAAAGAGCTCTACAATTGCCCGTGTGGGCTTCTTCTCCCAGAGACCTGAAAGTATGGTGATGGCCAAGAGGGCGAGAGGGTGGGAGACGTGGTGCTGGAGAAAGGCCCATTTGTGAAACTGGGCCCTGAACAGGAGGCTGAGGAGCGGGTCTCCTGTGGATGCTAGAATTAGATAGTCTGTGAATGAGTCAGGCTCTTTGGGTTGCAAGTGACAGAAACACACACCCAGCTGCCTTCAGCCCAGAGGGGATTCACCAGCTCATGGAATGTAAGTGTCCAGAAAAGACCTGCTTCAGAAACAGCTTGACATAAGGCTCAGGTGGCCACACAGGCTGTGGTTCTTTCTCTTTCTTGGCTCTTTTCTTCCCTTCCTCCTGGGCTGGAGCCCCTGTCGTGCAAGTGTTCCCCTCAAGCTCACGTAATAATCACCGGCAGCTCTGGGATGGCATTGTTCAAGGCTCCAAAACATGGAAAAGAAGCAGAGGCCTTGTCCAGCATCCCCAGGAAAGCTTTGAGATGCTCCCTGATTGGACCAGCTCAGTCATAGGCCTAACCTACACAGTCACTTGGCCACCGGGTAGGATGTGCTGATTGGCCGGGACAGGTCACGTGCTTCTCTCGGAGCCAGCAGACATGGTGCAGCCCAGATCCTGAGGTCTGAGGGGGAGGGGTGACCCCTAGTCAACCACGGGGTTGGGGATGATGCTGTCTCTGGGAAGAGAAGCACCACACGCACCACACTGGACTAATACAGCCTCTGCTCTCTGATGCTTTTGGAGTCATTCACCTTCCCCATGCAACTCCTACTTATCCTTAAAAACCCAGCTCAAGCCCTAGCTGCTGCTGGAAGCATCCCAATGCATCCACAGCCACGTTGCCCTCCTCTGAGCCTCTGTGGTTCAGGCAGCTGTGCCACACAACATGCCAGACTCTGGATTGTTACCGCTCCAGCGGAGCTGAAATCACACCTAAGATTTCAGAGTATTAGCCTCCTATCAACCAAGATAGAGAAGAGCCGCCTGACAGCCAGCTGGGGCTCTGGGCCATAAGCAGTTCCGCAGGACACCAGAGTCAGGCAAGACTACAGAGGTCAAAGCAAAGACGGGACCACTCTGTATCACGTCAGATCGACCATATTATCAAAGTTCCTGTAAAACTTTATTATTATTATCATTATTGTTATTTTTTTTGATTGAACCATATGAAATTGCAATATTGGACCATTTTGATCCATCAGAAAGCCAATTTCATTTGGTTCATCATAATACTAATTTTTAATTATTCAGTACCCATGATGCCCACCCAATTACAGAGCAGGCTGGAGCCTAGCCAGGGGCTCACATAAACTTGAGTGCCATCTCCCCATTCTACTGGTGGGGAGACAGAGGTTCAGGGAGGGCAGGGACCTTCCCAGGCTGCACAGGTAGTGACAGAAGGGCAAGACCCTGGTGACCTCCACTCCCACCAAATGGAGCTCCTTGCCTGGAACCCAGCTCCCCCACATACAAATCCTGCTCCCTTCCCAGGCTCCCACCTCCTAATCTGCTGCCCGCCCCACTTCTCTGTTAACTGGAAGTGACTCATATTTCCTTCCAAAAAGTGTTGCAAAAGCACCTACACTGTGCCAGGCACAGAGCATCAAGAGTAAACAAAATAGATGGGGTTCCCACCCACGATCAATGGAGACAGAAAACCAAGCAGGTACGAAGTACATGCACTCTGGATGATGATGTTCAGAGCAGGACATGGAGGGAGCCCCCCCGGGGAGAGCCGACAGGGAAGGCTGCCTCTCAGAGGGGGTGACATTTAAACTGCCACTTCCCTGCAGGTCCCTTGACACCTATCTTGCTTTTTTGAATCTGCGCTTTTGTTCTATCCTGACCTCTTGGCCCTTTCCTTGGCTGTGGGTCCCAGGAGGTTGACAATTGTCTTGAAACTGGAGCACTGAAGTTTCTGAGGAGCAAAAGCAGCTCATCAGGTTTAGTGAGCCCCACCTGCCCCACCCACTCGCCCCCCAATTCACTCCCACCTCCACTTCCTGGCAGTCCATGTAGGACTTTTATTTTAAGGGAAGACATATGAGTTTTGGCATTCATTTCCCTGGCCTTTGAGAAGCTGGAGCTGTGGAGTGTGTCACAGGCTGGGTGGGGGTCTGTCCCAAGGGCAGGAGGACACAGGCCCCAGGGAAACCCCACCCCGTGAAGGCCTTTGGTGTTGCTAGCAGCATCAGGTGTCCATAGGAATGGAAACTGCGGCTGACCTGGGTGCCTCTATTTCCCTGGGGCAGGCGGGGGTTGGGGGGGGCGGGTCGCAGAGCTGAAAGGGATCCTGGTGAAGAGAAGGAGATGGGGTGGGCAGCAGAGGCCCAAGGCCACGGAGGTGACGAGGGCTGTATTCAAGGGGGCCTGGCCAGTGCTGAGGGGTTTGCAGCAGCTGCAGCTCATGGAAGCTGGCAGCAAGCCGCTGAGATAGGTTGTGTTACGATTCCCATTTCACAGATGAGGAGACTGAGGTCCAGCGACGCCGGAAGGTACTGGGCTGGATTCCCCTGCCCCAGGCAGCCTGACTCCAGGGCCTGCGCTTTTAACTGCAACACCTGCCTCCAAACTCATCCAGAGTCCAGGCCCTGCTGTCCAGTGCTGCCTCCTGGAGGCAATGAGTGTCTGCCAGGGTCCCCTGACCCGATGGGGACAGACGAGCAGACAGCGCTGAGGATCCCAGACCTCCGGCTCTGTGCGTGTGCGTGCGTGCATGTGCGCATGCGCGCATGGGGGGGGGCGGGATTTCTATCAGAGTCCTCTCTGCCTTTCTCGTGTTCTCTCTCACTTTGGGACTGGCAGTCACTCTCATCTTCGTCCTCCCTTGTCTCTTCACTTCTTTCTCTCCCAGTCTCTTTCTCATCTCTCATTCCCCATCAGGCTCTGCCTCTCTCCCTCTGTCTTTGTGGGCCTTTCTTGATTGTCTCTCACTTCATCCTTCTCCTGTCTTTGCCTGTTTCTCTCTGTCTCTCATTTACTGTGTGTCTCTGACTCTCTCCTTATTTCCTTCTCTCTCTCCCTCCCTCTGTCCCTCTGCCCTGGTCTCAGTTTCTCTCGGTCTCTGGTTCTCTGGGAGTCTCTCCTTGTCTGCCCTCCCCCTTCTCTCTCCCTCCACTCCCCCCTCCTCCCCCTCCTCTCCCTTCTCACTCCCCTCTCTCCTTCTCAGTCTCTGACTCTCTCTGATGTTCTCTTTCAGTTTCTCTCCCTATTTCTCACATTCTGCCTGTCTCTGACCCCCCAACTCTGACAGTGTGTATGGTTCATGGTCTGTCTCCGGGGCTCAGCAGGCCCAGCCCATTTGGCCTGGTGTGACCCTGGCATCACTGCACAGGGCAGGCAGGGCGGGGGCCTGGACCCTCTGGCTGGGAAGGCTGAGGCCCAGAGGGTGATGCGCCCGTGGTCGCTGGCTGGCAAGGGGAGGACCTGGTGAGGACTCAGCCTATGTTGTCCGGGAGAGTGTGGGCACCTGCGTCCAGGTGCTTGTAGCCCAGTTTGCTGTGTGGTGGGGATCCTGCCACACCTTCCCAGCTCCCCTCCTGGTACTGAACCTCAGCAGACACACACAGGTGCCCTCTCCTCATCCTGTGTCCTTTGGGGCCCCTCTGTCCTGCTCCATGACACCCTCCTCTCTGGAAGGCTTAGCCAGAAGCTGTAAGAACTCCTGTCCTCCCTCCGGCCCTCAGGCTGGGCTGGGGGACTCTGAAAGATTAGTTGAGTCTTGCGGAGCCTTGAGGCTGGTGCCTGCTCTCGTCCTTCTAACTCTCCAACTTCCCCCTTTTGCTGGCTGGCATGACAAAGTTATTTCTGGGAAATATTATTCAATAAATCCGTCTAGAATGCCTGCCCTGTTAGAGCTGTGCTGGGCCTTGTCCAGTCAACTGCTCCTCAGGGGCCTGAGGATAAGAAAGACCATTTGAGGGGCAGGTAATGGGGCTTTGGCCACAGGCGTCCCACTAGGCCAGCACTTTGTCACCTGGGTGAAGAGTTAACTTTCCGGGGTTGTGGGGCAGGGCCAAAAGAGGCCTCCTCCTATGTCCTGGGAGGAGGCACCCTGTGAACCCCACCATTCTCTGTGTCTTGAAAGGACTCCAAGTTTCCTCAGTGTAAAGTGGAAGAAATGAGTTTCCAGTTGGAAAACTTAATGGGTGTCCAGTGTCTGGGCGCTGTTGTCAGCCTCGCAGCCCTGGTCAGGGGAACATGAAAGGTGTCTGGAGGGGATGACAGAGAGGCAGGCCACCTGGGCTCAGGCTGGGGACGCCCCGCCCTCACCTGCTTCAGAAGCCCCCTTGGAAGCTCTCAGGTAAAGCCCCTGCTCCCTCCCTTTATCCCAAACCTCTTTTTTGAGGTTTGGCTGCATTTTTGATCTTAACAAGATTTTTTTTTTTGTCATCTTTGCCAGGGCTTTTACAATGAGATTTCCTTTTATTTTAAAAACGGTAGCTTTCAAGCCTTCTCTCATCTCTGATTGTTTCATGTTTGCGAGTTTCTGGAAGGTTTGGAGCCGGTCCCTGGGTGGGCGACTTCCCATCTGCTCCTTGCTCTGTTCGTGGGCTTGGAAGGGGTTGGGGCCTCGGAGCAGCGGCCTCCTTTTCGGCCCCCTTCCAGCTGCGCCAGCGCGATGGAGAAAGAGGCAGGGCTCCCATCCGCCTGCCTCCCCGGAACTCCCCGCTCTCCACGCAGCAGGAATCCTCCTGGTGGGAGGCAGGCTGCCTGAGTTCCAGCCTCAGCTGCCCCATCTGTACAGTGGGAACAGCAGCTGTGCTCTAAGACAATAGTAATAAATACTTACTAGCAGTACAAGTAACAGTACTCTACTGTACTATCAATAAGCACTTAGTAACACATGGTATAAGTAATAGTCCTATCAGATGATACAAGGAAGGTGTCTGGCACAAGCCTGGCACCAAGCGGATGATTAAGAAATGGTACCTATTATAAGAGGGCAAACCCTTGGCCTCCCAGACCTCTGAGGGCTGGCCCATATCTCTCCATCCAGCCTTTTCCGCTTCTTGAACATCTGCTCCCCACAGAGTACCAGTCCGGTGGCCTGACTCACCTGGCGCCTTCCCCATTCTGGATCTTTCCTGACCCTATTCCTCCTCCCTGGGACCCTCTTCCACACTTCCTCCTCTTCCATCAAGGGTCTGAAAGCCTCCACCATCCTTCAGCTCAGTGCCACCCACTCTGAAACATCTGCCTTCACCTCCCCCAACGCAAATAAGAAGTAATCACGCCTTCTTCAGGGGTTGTATGATTGACTTTGGTTTGTATTTTACTTAGTGATACAACAAGTGCTGGCTTGTTCCGACTTTAGAAGCAGGAAGATTTGGATCTGAATCTAATTTTTGGTGGGTGCTAGCTTTCCCATTTCCTATCTGCACAACCACGCCTTAATCCCTCAGAGCTTCAGTTCCCTCATCTGTAGATGGGGTTGGCTATATTCTCCACAGCGTAAGCTGCAGGAGAGCGTGGCTTTCGGTTTCTTCCACTCTACTGGTATTTCCAGCAGAAGTACATAGCAGGTGCTCAACAAATCACTTACCATAAATGAGCGGTCACTGGGTTTGTAAAATTCTTAACTACTTGGCATATAAATATTGCTCAATTGATGGCAACCCTCTTTATCATGTCCATTATTAGTATTTTTTTTATGGAGGTACTGGGGATTGAACCCAGGACCTTGCGCATACCAAGCCCATGTGCCACTACTGAGCTATGCTCACCCCTCCATCATGTCCATTATTATTGAGAAACTCATTCATTCACTCATTTATTGAAGGCTGCGCAGACTGAGTGGCTGCTATGTACAGGGCTCTGGGTCAGGCACAGGAGACCTCTGGAGGAATGGGGGCATTTCCGCCTTTGCAGGGGTCGACTGACGAGATGATCTGTAGGCAGAATGATGCTGTCCCATGCACAACAGCGATGGGCCTGACTCTCTCATCAGTTCAGAGGCTATATGGCATTTCTCTTGTCCATTGACTCTGTAGGACACAGCCCATGTTCTGCACACACTAGAGGCCTAGTAAATGCCCCTGCACTGAATTAAGATTGATCCTTAGAAGCACACTTCCTGAAAGTTGCCCCCCAACTCAGCCACTCCCCAGTGCCTCGTAGCCAAAAGGCAGCTCTCCACTCTATCCTGAAGCTTTCTTTTGTAAGCTCAGCTGCCCCAGAAAACTCAAAGTAAGTGTGGATTTGGAGGATGCACACATAGTAACAACTTTTTAGCTCGCTGGCCATCAGATGATCTTTCTGCCGCTTCCTCTTCTCTTTTGCTTTTCGCATCCTTTTATTCCCCCTAGAAAGCAGAACATAAGGCTGACACATCACTTTGGTGTCCCCCAAAATGAGAATTCTCAGATGCTGCTTTTAAAATCCAGCTCAGCGCCTCCCATGAGCACCTCAGCCATGTGCCCATGAAGCCTACATTGTGATATGCCTGGATCTGCATTTCGGAGCCCTCTTCTGCAATCAGCTGGGGTCTTAGCTCCCATCCCAGCACCAGTTTCTCATTTCCCACCTCCATGTCTTTATCTGTCTTGGCCATTGAACTTTCAAAGCTTCCATCTCCTTCTCATTATTCAAGTTGATGGTGGACATCTCCCATTGCTTTGCAGCCTCCTTTCCCCTTTATGGGATCAAACACACTCTGCTTATCTTCCTTTGGGGAAACCACGCTCTCCCTCACTTCCAGTCCTTGGGCGTTAGGTGGGATGGATGTTGCTTGCTGGCTCCAGGGTGGAACATGTGACCCAGGGCTGACCAATCAGAGATCAAATCCTTCCGATCATTTGATTGGCTCATGGATGCCCACATGGTACTAGAGAAGCCAATCAGGCCCAGTCACCAACCACTTCCCATTCTAGGAGACACCCTGGCTGCCACTGGCCGCCAAAACGGGAGAGTAGAAGCTGGTTCCTGGAAGGGAGGCTGAAGAAGATGTGGAGACCAGATAGGGAAAGGAGAGTTCTTTAAGTCACCGTATTCTGCTAGTCCTACCTACTTCTGGACTTTCAGTTACAGAACCCAGTGATTTCTGCATTCACACACGTGCACGCACCTGCGTGCACACATGCACACTTGCCTTTTTTCCCCCCAAGCCACTTGGAATTAGATTTTCATCCCTTCCAATAGAAATATCTAACCATTAGCGGGAGGCTCCAATGCATCTGAAATTCTAAGCCCCGGAAACGGGAAGCCAGGGAAAATGGCCCCCAAGACCCCCTTCCGCAGTGGGATTCCAGGTCCAGCTGCCTTTTGAAACAAACCATCCTCTGCCTTTCTCTTTGGCCTTGCCTGGTAGAGAGAGGGACCTGTCTCCTCCTTATCTGAGCTGAGAAGGGGACACCACAGAATGAGGAATCCCAAACGAACTTCTCTTCTGCTCTGGGGACTAGAGGGCACTCTCCTTGGGTTTCTATATTGTTTTACCTTTTATTTTTTTTTTTCAGATTTACCTTTCTAATTAGGTTTTGTGCAAGCAAATACATTAGGATTAATTTGTAATCCTTGAGCTCACAGAGAGTGAGGGTGGGACGGCCCCGGAGCAGGCTGGGAGCCGAGAGGAGGTGTTTGCTAAGGGAAATCCACGGAGTCGGGGAGCACGTGGGTAACGAGGTGTTTCAGGTGTGTCCTTTATTCATTTGTTTGATCTGTAATTATGAATTATTAGTTATGCACCAGGTATTGGCAAATAAGACAAGGTACCTGTTTTCCCAGGTCCTCAGCAGAGGGAAGAGACAAGTCGACGGGACAGATCAATCTGGAGGGGACAGGTTGGGCTTCTGGGTCACTGGGGTACAGTGGGAAGTTGCGTCCTGTTTCCTGAGGCTGATACCTCACTGTCCCAGCCTGGCAGGCGGAAGGGGCTCTTCCAAGAAGGGTGCTCCATGCCCCCTTTGCCTGTGTGTGGCCTCCCAATTCAGCACATGGGCTCACCCCCTCCCCAAGGCACAGCCAGGCTTCCCAAAGCCCACCTTCCAAGCTGAGTGGTGGGCAGGAGTACCTCCAGGCTGTTCCAAAGCTGACATCCCTCAACCCTTGCAACCATCCAGGTGGGAAAAAGCCTTGTTCACTAGTCCAGACTCCCCCTTTCCTTGGGGTGAGCACCCTTGGAGTCCTCAGCATCCTTCCAGCCAGGAGTTGTGGTCAGGACCCTGTCCACTTGCCAGGCCCTGTGTCTTAGGAAGGAAAAGGACAAGTGTCAGTTCTTCTCCCGTTCTCCCTGGCTCCAGGGCAAATGTGTCCACAGCATGGGAGATGGGGGGTTGGGAGAAGGGGGAGGTGGGGGTGACGGAGAGGGAGGTGTGGAGGGGTAGCTCAGTCAGGTCCCAAAGGTGTGGCCAAATTCTTTCCCCAGCCCTGGATGCCCACTCGCTGGTTGCTTGCCCACCCAAAGAGGCCTCTTGAAAGGCCCCTTCATGAACAGAGAAGATAGGCTGTGAGACGGCTCGTGAAGCATCCCTGCAGCTTGCGCACAGCTTGGCCGTGTCCACCCTGCAGCTCGGGGCCGAGCCTCTGAGGGAGCAGGTATCTCTGGGACACAGCCAAGGGGCTGCCCAGGCCTCCACTGGGCCCCCATTTCTCCCATCCAATGGAAGACGAGCTCTGTTCCAGAAGGCTGGGTGCCACCGCTGCTGCCTTGGGACTGGAGAGCTTTCTAAGCTGCTGCACCTGGGGCAGCTACAGGCCAGGGGAAGAGTGGGCACAGGGTGGTGAAGGGGACTCAGACCTTCCCCTGGTGCATGGGAGCCTTTGGATGGGGGATGTCTCCTTCAAGAAGAGCCTGGGGCCACCTGCCCTTCATTTTTCCTGTAATTATCACCAGCGAATGGCCATTACAGGGTCCAGAGGTCTCCGGATCCGCCCTGAAATTAAAGCCCAGCATCCTCAGAGTGGGTGAGAGGAAGGATGCTTACGGCCCATCGCCCTCTCACTGAGGGGAGTTTATGTCTGTTAGTAACTGTAAATGGTGAGTTGAGTGGGGCTTAGATGGCACCACTAAAGCCTCTGTCCTCTGCCCAAGGCCTCTGCAGGCTCATTAGCAGACCCTGTGCTGTGCGCAGGCAGGCTACGGGGGTGGTGGGGGTGACTCATGCCTCCTGGTGGGTTGTCTTTCCCCACACACACCCAGGCCTGGGACAGTGCAGAAGGCTCAGCTTGGCTGCCCAGGGACTTGGGGAGTGACCGCAATAGAGGTGGGGAGGAGGGGCTTTTGCAGCTGCCAAGGGGCATCAGCAAGGCTTGGCTCAGCTTGGGGTGAGGGTCACACCACAGCAGAACTGAGAACGTCCTGGGAAGTCTCTGAACCTGACCTCCCGCTTTAGAGCTGGGGAAACTGAGGCTCCCTGGTTTAGGGGGGCAGGTCAGGGATCAGCCCTGCTTCCTGCCTGGGTGAGGAGAGAGCTCCAGGAAGGAGGGGCTCTCAACGCTGGCTGCACTGTGGTCTCTCTTGGGCAGCTTTGAGCAATGCAAGCCTGAGCCCTGCCCAGAGATCCCGGGTCATTGATGGGGTGGGGCCCGGTCATGGGTCTCCTTTACAAGCCTTTACTACGGTACGTGCTGAGGTTGAGAACCACGGGTGGTTGCACAGGGTGGGTAAAGGGAGTTTCTCTGCCCTGAATTGACATTGCTAATGTGTGATGTGACCTGTGTCTGCCAGATCACACGGCCCAGGGCCACAAAGGGGCGTTGACAACAGTGATCTATATTTACCTGGTTTTTGCTCTCACCTGATATTGCAGGACTCCCAGAACCCCGTCAAACTGTCACTCAACTGTTTTGAGGACCCTCTGGGCTTGTCTCATGTGGGTGCATAAACAAACCTGTCAGCCACCAAGTGGCAGGGATCAGGCCTGTCTCTTCTGCTTTGGAGGCGTCATCTGCCTAAGAGGCTGTTTGGAGTGACCCAGCCCTGTATCTGGAAGCCCTGCCCTTCAGTCCCTTGCTCTCTGCGCCACCACTGGATCCTGCCCGTTTTAGGCACCATGGTGTCAGCTGGACACATCTTAGACCCTCTGCTGGATCTGGCCACCTTGATTGGGCTGACCCCACAGCCACCTCTGAGTTTCACGCCTTCAGTGCTGATGGGCTGAGCTCGCTCTGCCTACAGCTCCCCCCATTTTGGATTTCTCCCAGCTCTGAGCTACAGTGGGAAGAATTCTCTTCTCCTCCATTCTCTGCTGTTCTCTGTCACTGGTCCCGATGTCTTTTGAGTTTCAATAAAAACCATTCTTTTCTCTCTCCCAAGAATTTGGAACATAACTCTAGGGGGTGGGGTCAGGAGAGAAACCTACATGCCAGACACTAGCATCCTGGCCCCCTCCATACCCCATGCTCAAACCTTGGCTATAAGACTAAGCTGGGCTGCCTGGCTCTCCCTTTAGAAGGAATTCAATTCAAGGGGCTCCTCAAATCATCCTGCAGGTGGACTTCTGATCTACCCAGAACCCAGCTATGTCTTGCTTCCATCAGGAGATATGATTTAGGTTCAAGCTGTCCCTTCAAGATCCCTATCTAGTTTGTATCATTGCCCATTTCTGCCACACCTTGTGCAGGCCCTCTCCATCTCCTTATCCTGCCCTTATCCACAGGCTGGCTGTGTGGACTTGCAGATAGCGATGATCACACTCTGAGGAAGGAGAGGGTGTCCCCCAGTACATCTCCTCCACAGTACCAGGTCCTGTGAGGATGGTGAAAACGCATGAAAATTCCCCTCCACACCTTTGCATCCGTGCATTAGTTTCCGGAGGCAGCTGTTACAAATTACTACAATCTCAGTGACTTAAAACAGTGGGAATTTATCCTTGCACAGTTCTGGAGGCCAGAAGTCCAGAGTCAAGGTGTCAGCAGGGCTGTGCTCCCTCCAGAGGCTCTAGGGGACAACCCGTTCCTTGCCTCTTCCGGCTTCTAGTGGCTCTGAGTATTCCTTGACTTGTGGCCACATCGCTTCGCCCTCTGCCTCTATGGTTACATGGCCTCCTCCTCTCCTTTGCGTGTCTCTCAAAAAGACACTACACATTGCATTTAGATGCACCTGACTGATCCAGGATGCTCTCCTCATCATGAGATCCTTAACTTCATTATGTCTGCAAAGAGCCTTTCCCCAAATCAGGTCTATGAACAGATTCCAGGGGTCGGGGGATGTAGACATATCTCTCTGAGGGCCACCACTCAACCGACTCGAATATTCTTTAGTTCTATCAGCAGATACAAGGGTGGGGGGGACACCACCCTCATAGACAGACAAGACATTGGAGCATCTAACAAAGGGGAATCCAGGTGAGACTTTGACTGGTGATATGGCGCCTCCTGACTGCGCAGAGCCTGCTTGGAGGAGGAAAAGTTAGGTCTGCTTTGGGGCTTACTTCTAACGCTCCCTCCGGTTCATTTCCCCACTGTCCCGTTTGGTCTTGATTACCTGAATTTTTCTGTGATCGCAGAAATCTGTCATTGTGCCTTGCCTGACATCTGAAACAGCAAGTGGCCTGCCTGGCATTGAAAAGGAAAAAGTTTCTGGAGGACCCACCTGGGGCTAGAAGCCTTGAAGTGCTGTGGGTCTGGGGCCTGTGAAGGGAAGCTGCAATGGGGGAGGGCTGGGTGAAGGCAGGGATGGTCTCCTGAGTCGGACCCCGGTCCTCAGGGGGTGGGGGAGATGGGATGTAAGGGGGGGACATGTAAGTTGCCTACCCTGGGCACTTGGGGTCCTCTCAGGCCCCAACTGAGAAGCCCCTATTGCCGCCTTTCCCGAGCCCCCAGGCCTGAAAGCTTGAGGCCCGGGGAGAATAAAACCGCCTGGGCAAAAAGGCTCCAAGGCAGTTCAAAGACAGAGAGAGACTGGGGATGAAGTTTTCAAGCCACATCCAAGGGGAGGGCTTTTCATCTCTCAGCCTTTGAATCGGGAATCAAGGCAGCAAAGTTACTACCAGGTTAAAGTTTAAATGGCACAGAAAGGGGAGACGGGAAGATGAAACAACGGCCGTCTGGCCAGGGGAACAAAGCCGGAGCCCAGCCTGGGCGCCTGGCCGCAGAGGCGCTGAGTTGCAGCAGTCCCAGCAAGGAGGGGCCCTGACGCGGCCATTGTTCGGCTTAAGAAGGAAAGTAATTGAAAGGAAAGGTGAGCCAAGGAGAGGCGGCCTGTGCGTGCGACTGCCTGGATCGTCAGAAAATAATTTAAAGGGAACAGGCCTATCAAGCAGTTTCTCTTATGGAAATGCCATCATTGAAGAGAAAGGAAGGGGAGGGTGGGGGAAGCCTTTTCATTCTTTGAAAAAAAGTGAGGTTTTTTTTTTCCACTCACCAAGTGCAGACTTGAATATTATTTGAAATCCCTTCGGTTTGCAAACTTGCTTTACTTCCTAACTGCCTGGGCTGGGGGTCCTCTCCAGGACCAAGGGGTTTTGGGGGAGTTGGGAGTTTTGGAGGGACCACATGGTTGCATCTGTGGAGGCATTTCATTCTGAGACAGGCTCCCTGCTTCCCTGGGAAGCCCAGCCCTTGTTCAGCCTCCTCCCAGGTTCTGCCTGTTCCCCTTGAATCTGAATTGCCTTTAGTGGCTGCTTAACTGGCTACCAACTATAATTTCTGGGGTCTTGATGGCAAGAACAGATGAGTTAGCATCCTGCCCCAGGGGGCACAGGTGCACCCACACCTTTCTAGAAGAAACTTCTTTGTCCCCATCTGACTGGACCCAAGAGGAACACCCCCTTATAACAGTGTTTCAGTCTTCCAGCGCTAAAACACATTAAAAAATGTCAACATTAATCAAGAGCTTATTCTGTGCCAAGTAAAGTCTAGTGAGTAAAACATAGGTCCCTATGTTTAGGAACCTACAGTCTAACTGAGGCGGTGAGCAAATAAGCAATAAAAATACAGACTGATAAGAACTACGACAGAGGAAAAACATTATGGCTGTGGGGGTCCCATAGCAGGATTGCTGAACCTGGTCTATGGGCCATCAGGGAAGGCTGCCTGAAGGAGATGACATTTGAGCTAATTCGTGAAGATTCATTCGCTGTTAGTACGGGAGCTTCTACTTCCAGACAAGATGGAGTAACATGGACTAGATTTACCTCTTGCCTGAAACAACCAAAAAACTGGCCAAAATACATGAAACAATGGTTTGCAAGATATTGGACATTGAGACATTAAGGGCAATTTTCCCTGGGAGATGGGAACCAAAAGAGGTGAGCCCTATGATTGCTCCAACTTACTGCCTTGAGAGAGTTTCCAGACTATGGTGCAAGGATAGAGAACCTGGGGGAAATTGGTAGATGCCCTCTGTTGAAGAGACAAAGCTGAGAGTCTGGAGGCCAAAGTGGCTGGTGCTTGCAGAAGAGAGTATCTGAAAGGAGAAAGCTGCACAGAGAGAAAACTGGTGATCTGCAGGGGCCCCTCCCCAAGTATCCAGCAGAACATCAACCAGCACACGCACGTGGGGAAGGTAACTGAGATGTGGAAATGAACCATCCAAAGGGTCAGGGTGAAGAGTACTCGAACTGCATCCAGGATAAAGTACAAGATTATTTATAGGAACAAATATGCAGCATGCAGAAAGGTAAAATTTATTATGTCTGGCATCCATTCACAAATTACCAGCCACATAAAGAAGCAGGAAAATATGACCCAGGATGAAGAGAAAAGTGACTCAATCAAATTGACCTAGAACTGGCGCAGATGTTAGAATTAGCAGGTAAGGAAATTAAAACAGCTCTGATGACGATTCCATATGTTCAAAAGTTAATTAGAGACATGGAAGGCATGAAAAAGACCCAGATCGAACTACTGAAAATGAAGACTACAATGACTGAGACTGAAAAGTGCACTGGGTGGGATTAATGGAGGCTACCCATTGCAGAATAAAAGGTTAGTGAACTTAAAGATGGAGCAATAGAAATGCTCCAAAATGAAACAAAGAGAAAAAATAAAAAGAAAAAGAAAGACAATAAATAACATAAATGAGTTGTAGGATGGTATTCAGTGGCCTAAAATACACATAGAGTTCCTGAAGGAGAAGGTGGGTACAATAAACACAGTTGAAGTGATCGTAGCTAAAATTTCCCCAAAATTTATGAGAACTATAAACTCACAGATCCAAGAAGCTCAATGAACTCCAAGCACAAGAAACATTAAGAAAACTACAGCAAAGCACATCATGACCAAATTGTTCAAAATCAGTCTTAAAGAGAAAGATTTTAAAGGAGCCAAAGGAAAAGAAAAACACACTATGTATGGAGGATTAGAGCAGATTTCTCACCAGAAATAATGCAAATTAGAAGACAGTGGAGCAACATCTTTAAAACATTGAAAGACTCAACTCAGAATTTTATGCCTAGTGAAAATATTTTTCAAAAATGAAGGCAAAACAGAGGGCAGATTCTGAAAATATGGTGGAGTAGGAAGCATCAGAAAGCTGTTTTTCCACCTAGGCAACAATTACACTGGCAAAATATGTCTAATGTAACTATTTTGGAACTCTGGAGTCTATTGAAGGCTCTCAACTTCCAAGAAAAGGTGTGGATGGTAAACTGTAGTTAATTTCAGTCAGTTTCAGCTTGTAGCATGGTAGCAGCTATCTCTCATGCCTCTGGAGCCATGCACATGTTCCTGGAGCAGCTTGAATGCAGTTTGTGGAAACCAGGATGGGCAAAAAGGATCCTGTCCTCCAAGTAATGAGAATCTGTGCTCTGATTAATTGCTGATTGCTGATTGCTGCTTTTAATCACAGAGGTGCAGGCAAAGAGGTGCACAGCCAGTTTTATTGCACCTTTTCCATTGTGACAAGCACCTCCCCCTCCAGCTGAAGTGACTTCCAGGGGATTTAAAGGGCCAACACCCTTCCTACATTCAGTTTTCTCCCCTTTTTTTTGGAGCCTGACATTAAAATCTTGAACATTCATGAGAAAATTAGAACATGACCACACATGCCTAGGGAGAGACTCCAGAAATACCTGGGAAGACCTTAAATTTTCATCCCAGGCTGATCCTTGGTACAGAGATAGTCTACAATAATAATTTTTAAAATAATGTACAAAATAATGGCAAAAAACAGCAAACTCTGAGGAAGGGAGAGAATCTGATTTCCAGAGTTACTACATGATAAGATTTAAACACCCAGTTTTCAACAGAAACATTCCAAGGCATTCAAAGAAACAGGGAAGTATGATCTGTTCAGTGGAAAAAAGAGAAGTCAATAGAAACTGTCCTTGAAGAAGATTTGAAAGAAGATCTACTAGAAAAACAGTATAAAACAACTGTCATAAAGATGTTCAAAGAATTAAAGGAAGATGTGGAGAAAGTCAAGAAAACAATGTATAAACAAAATAGAAACATCACAAAGAGACAGAAAACCTAAAAAAGGAAACAAAAAGAAATTCTGGAGCTGAAAAGCACAATAACTGAAATGAAAATTTTACTGGAGGGATTCAAAGGCAAATTTGAGCAGGCAGAAGACAGAATCAGCAAACCTGAAAATAGGACAATGGAAATTATTGAATCTAAGGAACTTAAAAAAAAAAAAAGATTGAAGAAAAGTGAACAGAACCTAGAGGACCTGTGGAATACCATCAAGCAGACCAACATACACATTGTATGTGAAAGTCCCAGAAAGAGGAGATAACAGAGAAGCAGAAAAAAATATTTGAAGAAATAATGACTGAAAACTTCCCAAATTTAATGAGAGATATGAATATATACATCCAAGAAACTCAACAAACTCCAAGTAAGATGAACTTAAGGAGACCCACACAAAGACACATTGTATTCAAGCTTTCAAAAACAAAAGCCACAAGAAGGAGGTGAATCATCACATACAAAGGATCCTCAGTAAGAATATCAGCAGATTTCTCACCAGAAACTTTGTAGGCGAGAAAGCAGTGGGCTAATAGAATCAAAGTGCTAAAAGAAAAATTGTAAACTGAGAATCTTTTATCTGGCCAAAGTGCCCTTCAAAAGTGAGGGAGAAATTTAGACATTCCCAGATGAACAAAAACTGAGGGAGTTTGTTTCCATTAGACTTGCCTTGCAAGAAATGCACAAGGGAATCCTGCAAGAAGTAATAAAAGGACACTAGACCATAACTTGAAATTATATGGATAAATAAAGATTTCAATAAAGGTAAATATATAGGAAATTATTAAAGCTAGTGTGATTTTTTATAACCACCTGCTGTTTTATGCATGATTTAAGAGACTAATACATTTGAAAAAACAAAGGTAGTATTATTACAACTTATTGTAACTCCACATTTTGATTTCTATGTAACTTAAGAGACTAATGTATTTAAAAGAATTATTAGCTTATGTTTTGGGGCACACAGCATTTAAAGATGTAATTGTGTGATATCAGCAACCAAAAGGGGTGGGGCTGGAGTTGAAAAGGAGCAGAATTTTCATATGTTATTGAAGTTAAACTGGTATAAATTCAAACTAGAGTGTTAACACTTTCAGATGTTAAATGTAATCCCCATGGTAAACACAAAGAAAATAGCTATAGAATATGTACAAAAGAAAATAAGAAAGGAAGTCAAATATTTTACTACAAAAATCAACTAAACCGTCAAGAAGGGCAATGCAGGAAATGAGGAACAATCCCCTTACACCTTCCCCCCAAAAACCGTAAGTCTTCTAGAAAACTAAAAGCAAAATGACAGAAGTAAATCCCTCCTTGTCAGTAATCACTTTAAATGCACATAAACAGAATTTTCAATTCAAAGGCAGAGACTGGAAGAGTGGATAAAAACACAGGATTCAACTATATGCTCTCTATGAGACACTCACCTTAGATCGAAAGACATAAAAATAGATTGAAAATGAAAAAAAAATTCCTTGCAAATAATAAGCAAAAGAGACCAGGGGTGGCCATACTAATATTGGACAAAATAGATTTAAAAACATAAAAGATTATGAGAGAGAAAGAACTACATTATGTTAATAAGAGGTTTAATACCACAGGAAGATATAACAATTATAAACATTTACATACCCAACAACAAACCATCAAAATATACGAAGCAAAACTGATAGAATTTAGGGGAGAAATAGAAAGCTCGACAATAATGGTTGGAGACTACAATACCCCACTCTGGTCAGTAATGGATAGAAAAGCCAGACTGAAGATAAATAAGGGAACACAGGACTTCAACAACACAATAAACCAACTAGATACAACAGACATACACAGAACACTCTATCCAATAACAACAGCATATATATTCTTCTCCAGTGTACATGGGATATTTTACAGGATAGACCATATGTTAGATGACAAATTAAGTCCAATAGATTTTGAAAGATAGATATTATACAAAGTATATTCTCTGACCACAACAGGATGAAGTTAGAAATCAAAAACAGAAGTATCACTGGAAAATTCACAAGTTTGTGGAAATTAAACAACATACTTAAACAGCCAGTGGATCAAAGGAGAAATCACAGGTGAAATTAAAAAGATACCTAGAGACAAATGAAAATGAAAACACAACATATTAAAACTTATGGAACACAATGAAGACAGTGCTAAAAGGGGTAATTTATATCTATAAATGCCTGCATTAAAAAACAAGAAAGATCTCAATCCAACAAGCAACTTAGCTTTACAACTTAAGGAACTAAAATAAGAAGAACAAACTAAAGCCAGCAGAAGGAAGGAAATAATAAAGATTAGAGCTGAGATAAATAAACTGAAAAATAGAAAAAAATAGAGAAAAATCAGTGAAACCAAAAGTTAGTTCTTTGAGAAGATCAATAAAATTGATAAACCTTTATTCCAATTGACTAAGAAAAAAGAAAGAAGGCTCAAAAACAACTAAAATCAGAAATGGAAGTACAGACAGTACTATTGATTTTATAGAAATAAAAAGGATTATAAAAAAACAACTTGCAAGAAAGAACAATTATACACCAACAAATTGGATAATCTACATGAAATGGACAAATTCTTAGGACCACAAACCTACTAAGAATAAATCACAAAGAAATAGAGAATCTGGATAGACTATAGCTGTTAAGGAGATTGAATCAGTAATCCAAAATCTCCTGACAAATAAAATCCCTGGACCTGGTGGCTTCACTGGTGAATTCTACCAAATGTTTAGAGAGGAACTAAGAACAATATTTCTCAAACTGTTCCAAAATATTGAAGAGGGGTGAATACTTCCTAACTCATTCTATGAGGCCAATATAACTTTCATACCAAAATCAGACCGACACTACAAGAAAACTACAGACCAATATTCCTTATGAACATTGATGCAAAAATCCTTGACAAAACACTAGCAAGTCAAATTCAGCAGCATATCAAAAGGATTATATATCATAACCATGTAGGATTTATTCCTGGAAATGCAAGAATGATCTGACATATGATAACAGGACGACATGATCCACCCCATTAACAGAATGAAGGAAAAAACCCCACATAATCCTCTTAATTGATGCAGAAAAAAACATTAAACAAAATTCAACATCGTTCCTTGATAAAGACATTCAGCAACCTAGGAATAGAAGAAAATTACCTCAACATAATAAAAGCCGATCTGAAAACCCATACTGAATATCAAACTCCACTGTGAAATCCTGAAAGTTTTTCCTCTAAGATCCAGAACAAGTCAAGGATTTCCACTTTTGCCACTTCTATTCAACATAAGACTGGAAGTTCTAGCCAGAGCAATCAGGCAATAAACAGAATTAAAAGCCATTCAAGTTGGAAAGGGAGAATTGAAATGACCTCTGTTCATACATGATATGATCTTATATGTAGAAGATTTTAAAGATTCCACAAAATATTTAAAACTAATAAATGAGCTCAGCAAAGCAGCAGAATATAAAGTCAACACACAAAAATCAGTTGCTTTTTTAATGCATAACAATGAACAATCTGCAAAAGAAATTATAAAACAATTCCATTTACAATAACATCAGAAGGAATAAAATACTTAGGAGATAATTTAACAAAGAAGGTAATAGATTTGTACAATGAAAACTAGAAAACATTGCTGAAAAAAATTAAAGTAGAATAAATGAATGGAAACACAGCTTGTGTTCATGGAAAGCAATATTATCAAAATGGGTTTTAAAATTAAAACCCAAAGCAAATCACAGATTTAATGCAATCCCTATCAAAATTCCAATGACTTTTTTTTTTGCAGAAATAGAAAGACCCATACTAAAATTCATATGGAATCTGAAAGAACCTGAATAGCCAAACAATCCTGAAAAAGAAGAACACAACTGGAGGGCTCACAGTTCTTTATTTCAAAACTTACTTCAAAGCTATGGGAATTAATACATTGTGGTGTTGGCATAAAGACACTTACAGACCGAAGGAATAGAATAGAAAACCCAGAAATAAGTCTTTGCATATATGTTCAAATGATTGTTGACAAGGATGCCAAGACCATTAAATGGGAAAAGGACAGTCTTTTCAACAAATGGTGCTGGGAAAGCTGGATGCAGGCAAAAGAATGAAGTTGGGCGTCTACCGAACACTATATAAAAATTAACCCCAAATGGATGAAGGACTTGAACATAAGACTTAAAACAATAAAATTTTTAAAAGAAAACACAAAAGCTTCACAGCACTGTATTTGGCAATGATTTCTTGGATCTAACACAAAAGGCACAGGTAACAACAACAAAAAAACCAGTAAATAACAAATATCGGAGACAGTGTGGAGAAATTGCAATCTTTGTGCACTGTTGGTAGGAATATAAAATGTTTCAACTGCTGTGGAAAACAATATGGTGATTCCTCAAAAATTAAAAATAGGATAACCATATGACCCAGCAATTCTGCTTCTGGGGAATACAACCAGAAGAATGGAAAGCAGGGTCTCAAAGAGATATTTGTATACTCATGTTCTTAATAGTGTTATTCACAATATCTAAAACATGGAAGTAATCCAAGGGTCTATCAATGGACAAATAACTGAGAAAATGTGGTAAATCTACAATGGAATATTATTCAGCCTTAAAAGGAATGAAATTCTGATATATACTACAACATGGAAAAATCTTGAAAACGTTACGCTAAGTGGAATAAACCAGCCACAAAAAGACAAATACTGTATGATTCCACTCATATGCAGTACTTAGAGTAGTGAAAATCATAGAGACAGAAAGTAGAATGGTGGTTGCCAGGGGCTAGGGGCAAGGGGAACGCAAGGCTATTGTTTAATGGGTAGAGTTTCAGTTTACAAGATGAAAAGAATTCTGGAGATGGATGACGGTGACAGTTGCACAACTTTACAAATGTACGTAATATCACTGAAATGTACACTTGAAAACAGTTAAGATGGTGAATTTTGTGTTATGTGTATTTTACCACAATAAAAAAGAAGGCAAAAATAAAGATATTTTAGATATACAAAAGCTTAAGGGTTCAATTTTAAATACAAAAAAGGTTAAAAGTAAAAGGATACAAAAAGGTATACCATGCTAACACTAATGAAAAGAAACTAGACAAGATGAAATTTTAGATAAAGAAATAGTACAACTATACAGAGGGTTCCTTTATAAATAAAGAATTCAATATATCAAGAAAATGTAACAATTATAAATTTTTATACACTTATTAACTGAGATTCAAAATTCTTGAAGCAAAAACTCATAGAATCGCAAGGGGAAATAGACACATCTAAATTATAGTCAGAGATTTCAGTACTACTGTGTCAATTTTTAATACAATACATATGCAGAAAATTAGTAAGTGTATGGAAGATTTATATATTACTTTGCAAGGCCACATGGAACACTGGCCAAGATAGATCATATTCTGGGCCATAGAGTAAGTCATGATAAATGTAAAAAGATTTGTCATACAATATATTTTTCTGATCATAATAGAACTAAATTAGAAATAAATAACATAAAGATCTTTGAAAAGACCCTGAGTATTTGGAAACAAAATGACACAATTCTAAATAACCTATGGCTCTAAGAAGGAATCAAAGGGGAAAAAAATAAAAAAATACAAAGTATTTTTTTTTCTGTAGGAAAATGATGACTATATCAAAAGTTGTAAAATATCTCTAAAGCAGTACTTCAGGAAAATTTATACTACTAAATGTTCACACTAGAAAGGAAGAAATTTCTCAAATCAATGACCTAATCTTTTACCTTAAAAAACTACAAACAGAAGAGCAAAATAAGCTGAAAGTAAGCAGAATAAAGCAAATATAAAGATCAGAGTGAAAATCAGTGTAATAGAAGTAGAGAAAATAGATGAAACCCAAAGCTAGGGCTTTCAGAAGATCAATAAAAGCAGCAGACCTCTACTCAGACTGATAAAAAAGAGAGCGAGAGAGGACAGAAATTAGCAATACCAGCAGTGAGAGAATTAGCATCTCTGCAGGCTTTAGAGATATTAAAAGGCTAATGAGGGAGTACTACGAACAATTCTATGTCAATAAATTCAATATTTTAGATGAAAAAACAAAATCCTTGAAAATCACAAACAGATCTCATCCCAAAAGAACAGATAATCTGAATAGCTCCCTATCTTTTAAAATAATTAAATTTATAACAGAAACATCCCCACAAAGAAAACTGCAGGCCTAGGAACCTTCACTTGTGAAGTCTATCAAACATTCAAATAAAAAAAGAAATAATAACAATTCTACATAAACTCTTCCAGAAAATCGAAGAGGAGGAAATATTTCCACTTCATCCTGTGTGTGCGGCATTATCCTGAGATCAAAACCAGATAAAGGTATTACATTAAAAAAAGCTACAGACCAATTCCTTCTTGAATTATATATATTTTACCACAACCACACACACAAAATAGGCAAAATAGCCTGTTTCAGACATACGAACACTGGAGAATAATATCCTTCATGTAAAAATTTAAAACAAAATTTTAGGAAATGAAATTCCATAGCAAATAAAAAGGATAATATATCATGACCAAGGTAGTTTTACATTTTAAAATTAATCAATGCAATTGACCATGTTCAAGAATGAGAAAAGGAAAATTTTATAATCACCTTCAGAGACACAGAAAAAGCATTTGATAAAATTCAACATCTTTTCCTGTTAAAATTTCTCAACAAATTACGAACAGAAGGGAACTTCTTTATCTTGAAAAACCTACAGCTAACATCATGTTTAATGATGAAAGAATGAGTGCATTTCTCCTAAAATAAGGAACAAGACAAGGACGTCCACTCTTACTGCTTCTATTCAATACTGTATGGGAGGCTCTAGCAGTAAAATAGTGGGGAAAGACTAGGAAAAATAAAAAAAAAAGAAAAGGGTGGAAGAGTGAGGCACGAAGAGGAGAGGAGAGGGTAGGAAAAAGAAAGAAAGGGAGGGTGGGGGAGAGAAAGACAGTACATCTATATCGAAAAAGAAGTAAAAATATCTTTATTTGTAGATGATGATTATCTTTATAGAAAATCTGATAGAATCTATAAAACAACAACTAGAATTAAGATGTTTAGCAAGGCTGTAGGAAACAAGGTCAATATATAAAAATTAACTGTATTTAGCAAGGAATGATTAAAAATTAAAATGAAACATACCATTTATAGTAATATCAAAAAATATGAAACAGGAATAAATCTGACAAAAGGTGTGCAAGAGCTATACACCAAAACCCACAAAATATTGCTGAAGAAATTTAAGAAGAACTAAACAAATAGATATACTTTGTTCGCAGATTAGCAGTCTTGGTATTTTTAAGATGTTAAATCTTCCCAAATTTACCTGCAGCAATTCCAATCAAAATTAACAAGCTGACTCTAAAATTCTAAAAACAACTTTGCACAAGACAAAGTTGGGGACTACAGTGACTTTACAAAAAAGTTACAGTAATCAAGAGGGTGTGGTATTTTGTCGTAAAGAGATAAATGAAACAGAATGAAACAGAGCCCAGAAACAGGGCTCTCTCCATATACGTGGAAAACTGAATTTTGACTGAGGTGCAAAGGTAGAGAAAAGATAGTTTTTTCAACAAATAGTGTTGAAACATTTGGATATCCATTTGCAAAAGTATGAACTCTGATTTATACCTCTCATCATATAAAAAGTTTAACACAAAGTGGATCATGAATCTAAATGTAAAAAATAAAGCCATGCAAATTTCTGAAGGAAAAAACAGGAGAAAATGTGTGACCTTGGGTTGGGCAAAGATTTCTTAGGAATGACATCAAAACCAGGATCCCTAACAGCAAACAATTGATAAATTGGATTTTATCTAAATTAAAAACTTCTGTTCTTTGCAAAACACCATTAGAAGAATGAAAAGACAAACCAGAGAATATGATACAGAATACGATAAAATAGTATCAATCCTATATCTGATAAAGGATTTGTTTCTAGGATAAAGAACTTTCAAAATTTAAGAATAAGAAAACTAACAAGCCAATAGAAGATGGCAAACGATTTGAACAGACACTTTAGCAGAGAGGACACATGGATGGCAAATAAGCACATGAAAAGATGCTCAGTATCATTTGCCAGCAGAGAAATGCAAACTAACCACCACTGATCATCTATGAGAATGGGGGAAATGAACAAGGCTGACCATACCAAGTGCTGATGAGGATGTAGGAAAACTAGAACTCCCTTCTACTGCTGATTTGAAAAAATAGTTTAATGGTTTCTTAAAAATTTAAACATGTACCTGTCGTGCAATCAGACCACCTTACTCTTAAGAGATTTATCACTGGAGATGAAAACATCTATCCATCGGAAAATTTGCACATGAATGTTCGTTGCAGCTTAATTTTTTATTTTTGCTGCAACCAGCTGGATGAATGGATAAACAAAGTGTGGTATATCTGTACAATGGAATATTACTTAGCAACAGAAAGAAAGGAGCTACTGATACAAACAAAAGAATCTCAAAATAATCATTAAGAGAGAGAAGCCAGACATCGAAAGAGTATATATCATGTTGTTCAGTGTATACAAAACTCTGGAAGAACAGCCAACTAATCTAGAGAGACAGAAAGCTGATCACTGGCTACCTGGGTACTGGGGCAAGGGTGAGTAGGAGGCATTGCAGAGTCAGGAGGGAACTCTGGGGGGTGATGGCTAGGTTCCCTACCTTGACTGTGGTGATGGTCCAGAGGCCTATACATGGGTCAAATCTTGGCTCAATGTACACATTAAATGTGTGCGATTTATTGCACCTAGATTATCCTCAATAAAGTTGTGGGGTTTTTTTAAAGAAGGTAGTGAGGAAGAAAGAAGAAGAAAGTGCCCTGGCAGAGGTGACAGCCTGTGTAAAGGACGGGAGGTGAGAATGAGAGAGATTCTAAGAAGGGAAGAGATTTCAGCCTGGCCGGAGAACAGGGCATGAAACCGGAAGTGGGGAGACAGGAAGTAATTATTGATCCCTTGTTACCTGCTCTTACTACAAGAAGCTCTGGGAACAGTGCCCTGGCCTGGCCCACTGCGCTCCTGCTTTTTCTGTTTCTTATGTTTTCCCATGACACTCAGCCTCTCTGTGGAGATACTCGAATGAGCACGACCCTGGAAGTCGGAGCACAGAATCCTTAGGCAGGGCCTGAAGGAAGGAGGCTGTAGACTGAAAGGGGAAGGTGGGAGGGGCTCAGGGTCAGGAGGCCAGAGACTGGAGAGTGTGGCCTGAAGAGGCAGAGAGCTGGACCCCAGACTGTGTCCCCTTTCCTGCTCCTCCACCCACCCCACCGTATTGCTTCAGAACCTCCTTTCCAGACCAGTGAGGAACTATACCAATTCACAAAAGCCAGTGTGTGGGGGTGAGGGTACAGCTTAGTGGTAGAGTGCATGCCTAGCACACACGAGGTTAAGTGTTCAATCCCCAGTACCTCCATTAAATAAATAAATGAATGAATGAATGAATGAACAAGCCTAATTATCTCCCCTCCCCACTCCTGAAAAAGGCCAATGTGCGGAAAATTCATTTAACAAGTCCGGTTTGCTGAATGAGCTGTCAGACACACATCTTGGTCTAGCAGAGTTCTCCGCAGTCATTTTAACCCCAAAGGTGCAAGAGTGGGTGGGAGGACAGGCACCCAGCAAGCAGCGTTTAGCACAGCCCGTGCATTTGCATTATGAGGAGTGGCAGAGGCAGGGCAAAGACCCGAGTTAGGGGAACAAAAACTCCCAGAGCAGCCCTCAGGAGCTGGGTCGGCTGGCCACTAGGTGAACTGATCTTCCGCAACCTGATTCCTGGAGATCAGCCCGGGGCTCCGGGAGGAAGCGGCCTGCATTGATGCAGTTCTCTGAGGGAGAGCTGACGTCGTTCACAGCCCACTGCTGAAGCCAGCAGATGATGTTTTTGGAGGTGCTGGGTTTGGGGTGTTGTCTGGAGCGTGCTGTGGTGCTGCAGTGGGCTGAGGGTGCCCAGTGAAAGCAGAGAGAGACAAAAAAATAAATAAGTAAAAAGACAAGATCTACGGGAATGAGAAGACAAGAAAAGTCAACATGCAACACCACCAGCAAGCAGGATGGTCTAAGAATGAAGCACAGTGTGTCACATAAACATGACATAGGGTTCAGCAGAGGCAGAGACTGGACCAGAAGGCAGCATGTGAGTGTCTTTTTGGGAAGACGGGATTGAAATGGGTCTAAAAAGATGAGTTTAGATTTGGATCAGGACAGGAAAAGAAGGAGGTCCCAGGCAGAGGGCAAGACCCTGAGCTAAGGGTGAGGGACAAGGCACACAAGGGCCAGCATCTTCTATAGCATGGCAGGAACAAGTGGGACTACATAATATTAAGACTGTCCCTTGAAAAACGGTAGGCAGCCAGCCATCGGTGGTTGAGATTAGGGTGATAGGGTTTGCATGTTTGTTCACCTGTCTTCTTCTGATTTTTCCACCATGAATATATGTTACTTGTGCATTGCAAAGAGCTTACGAACCTGCAAACTAACAAGCCTAGCCAGTTTCCCTTCAGTCTAACAATCCCCAGACCGGACCTTCCGGGGACAGTAGTTTGAAGACCGACCGCTCTCCCTGAGAGATGGAAACCCCGGGGGGTCCAGCCTCCATCTGTCTCTGAGGCCTCCTGCGGGCCTTGTAAGATCCTACCAGGCCATGGGCTGGACTGGATGTAGGCCAGTGGCGGGAGAACCTGCTCTAGCTGGCAGTGCAAGGTGCCAGGCGCACCTGAGCAGGCGGGCAGGTGTGACAGATGCCCTGGACCACATGGAGCTGGTGGTGCCTTGGGCACACACACTGTCCCACCCCACCTCCCCTCCTCAAACCTCCCTCTGCTTCCCGGCTAGCTCAGGTGTGGTGCATCTGTGGCCTGTTGGCAGCTTTCTGCCCGCAGTGCTAGGGAGCTGTCAGGTTAAAAGCTGGCTTGCTCGATTTGATCCCACATGTGAGCTGTTTTATTTCCCTCTCTTTCCCTTACATGGCTTCGGTGTGCTTTTATAAATATTTCACTAGCCTTGCTAAAGTCTATTTCATCTCTCTCTTAAATTTATTAAATATAAATGCAGCAACAACTCTACCATAAGTCTCTCTTTGCTGTCAAAATCTCAGGCTCCCGTGGAAGTAAATGTAATTTGCTTTGTTTACCATGGGTAATTCGGAGCCCTATCTGTTGTACCAGCACCTCCTGTGCCCCCCAAATCTCCTTGCTTTTATTTGTGGGGGTCTGCCATATCCCCACATAAGGCACGGGGACATGGTTGCCACTTTGAAGATGGCATGACAAAGGACCAGCAGGGGCTGTTCTCTGAGACTTGTGCGGCCAGAATCCGTTGGTCCCTTGGTCTCCCAGTGGTCCCCTTGGTGAGTAAGGGGAGTCTTTGTTCATCACCCCAGAACTGTGTGGGCCTGGGGATCTGTTTGAGCGGTGCTTTGCCCCTTGCATCTCTTGGAGAGTAAGCCCATCTGCTGCAGCTGGTGACCTGGCCAGCAAAAGACGCAGACTGATGTGAAGTGATGGATGGCACTGACACCCCTTCCGCCCCAGACCTGGAGTCAGCAGAACCAGGGGCAAGGCAGGGATTCTGGTCCCCAAAAGCCAGCCGTAACCCCACCCCACGCCCCCCTGCCACTTTCTTTGTTCTTTGTTAATTGCAAAGTAAACACAACCCTGCCCACCAACTGGGAAAAGAGATTTCTGCCAACTGGGGTAGGCAGCAGGCAGTGGGCAGGGCTGCCTCTGGTTCTGGCATTTGCCCTCCATTGACTACATGTGATTTTGCGGAGGCCACCAGGGTCCTGGAGGATCACAGGGTTGGGAAGCACCTGCTTTAGGGCTTGCTAGCTCAGGTGACCACCTACGTCTGGTAGGTCAGAGGAATGGGTGAAGTGAGTTGTCACGATGGAAGAGCAGGCACTTTTTTGCACCTGAAATCAGTGAGGAGAGTGTTCTCTTTCATGAAGAACTCAGTCACTTTCCCAAAGAAATGTGCCTTTTCCCATTTTTCATTTAATAAAAATGGCCTTCTAGGTCCAGCCTGTGTTTCTCTGCTTTTGGTAGTGACATTAGTGCAGAAAGTATTGCATTTCCTTCGCCTATAAGAAAGTCAGAAGGTAAGGCTTGGCCCAGAACCTGGGTTCCTAACTCCCATCCTGGAACCTTCCACCAGATTTGCTGAGATGAAGGCAGGTGATTGCAAGGCTCTGATGACTTGGTCTGGGAGACTTGGCAGGAGGCTCATAGGAGTTCAGATCTGTTCTAAAGCTCTCCACAGCTGCGGAACACTGGCTCCCACTATGCCCGTGCTCTGGGGTCTTTGAGGCTATCCTGCCTCCTCCTCTTGGGGAGAGGAGGGCCGAGTGGGCTCAGAGCCCTTCTGCCTCCATGTCCCACTTAGACACAGCAAGGTAAGAGAATTTGTACCCCCAGGAGGTGAAAAGAGTATGTTTCGGGGGCCAGTTTAAGACTTCTGTGAGGCCCTCCTCCATATCACATCAACATATTAAAATCTACGCAGCTTACGTTGACTGTAATCATTGCAAAAATTACTTTGTTTAAAAATGTTAAAAGGGTTTTGGAATCTGGCTTTAAATTGTCAGTAATTTCGATTTTACAGTTTTCCAGTCATATTTTAGAGTCAATACCCTTTTTTTTCTTTTTGGATCTCAAGCACGTTTAACGGTCCCTGAAATATCTATAGCCTCCACCCCTTACAAGGTCAACCCAGCTGAGCCCCTGGGTCTGGGGTGGCAGAGCCAGAATCGGGGGTTTCAGCAGAGGGGAGAAGCCCCTTGCCCTGGAACCGATCCCCTTCTTCCTTCTGCCTTCCTTGGGATGCCTCTGGGGAAGCACACCCTGCAGACCCCTGCCAGCCTCCCCTCCCTGGCTGGGTGGGAGGTGAATGACACAGGCAGCGGCAGTCTCTCTGTGTCAATTGCATGAGAGCTCAGTTGTGGGGCTGGTGGCTTCCTGCCTCACCGTTGGGAGCGAGGCTATTTCAGGCTCTCGCCGCTTCTCCTCTGTTCCAGGGAGGGAAGGATGGAGGGCAGGCGGTGGAGGGGGGCGGAGCCAGTGTCTCTGCCTCCACCAGGTGTATCAGAGGCAAACTTTTCTTTTCCTGTTTCTGCTGCCCACTGCTGGTGGAATGGGTTTGTCAAGTGGGCATAACTCTCTTTGATATGTTTTTTATTCACCTTTTTTGGAGTGAAAAAAAACCCAAAAAGAGCCCAGTTACGTTTTACTCAAGGGGTTAGGAAAGTTGCCATATAAGGCAACATTTCACCAAGTGAAATTTACCTTGAAAATCCCATAAATCATTAGGACCTGGTGGATCCTAAGAATTCAGCTTATTTATTTCTTAAGCATTTTAGCAGTGGCTTCCCTTTCCCTGGGGCAGTGGGGACAAGAGAAGAGTGACTGTGTAAATAAAGGCCCCTCTGTCTGCTTGCCTTTCTGTCTGCTTGAGCCTCTTCCCAGGCTGGCCGCCGTCCCTCTCTGGGTAGGGCGACTGTTGGTATGAATCAATTTTTTGTACTTCTGCACAACATTTTGTCAAAATGCTCTCCCACCCACCAAACTGAAACATTTTTCCGGCACGCTCTGTCCTCAGAAGGTCAGCAGGACGCAGCTCATATCTCTGTTCCTCATAGGAGGACACCGAGGCTGGGTGGGAGATGCCATCTCTGGGTTGCGTGGTAAGTCGCTGGGACTTGAAGCAGTGTCTCTGGCCACTGTGCGGGCTCCTCCCACTGCCCCGTACTGCCCCTTGCTCTGTTCCCTGTGGGCGAGGCCTGGAATAGGCCCCTTGGTCAACTTTTGGACTGAGGCTGGGGTCTCCCCCAACTGTGGCTTGAGAAACTCTGATGGCTCTGAGCAGAGGCTCTCCCCGGGGGCAGTTTCGCCTCTCAGGGGACATTTGGCAACGCATAGAAACATTTTTGGTTGTCACCGCTGGGGGTTGCTACTGGTGTCTAGGGAGTAGAGGCTGTTAAGCATCCTGCCACCACAGAACAAGCCCCTCCTCCCCCACGACGGGCAGTGATCTGGCCCAGAATATCAGTGGCGGCGAGGTGGAGCAGCTCTGCTGTAGGGAATAAATTCCATATGGCTAATAACAACAGCCACTTATTTACTGCCTTCTCCTATGCACTCAGGCCACAATGCACAGTGAATGCTTATTGAGCACCTGCTGCATGCATGCTGCCTTCCTAGCTTTGCCACCTCCATGTCCGTCAACTCATTACCACCTCGTAAGACATGATAAGGCAAGTGATTCTCCATATGGGACAAATGAGGAAACTAGGGCTTAAGAGAGCATCATGGTTAGGTTTTCTATGGGGTAGCATGCAGGATCAGCATCTGGAGGGAGTCAAGGAAGCAAGACTGGGCAGAAGTAGAAACCAGGCCATGATCCAATCATGGCAAAGGCCTCAGATGGTCTCCCTGGGAGCCCTGGAGCTGGTGTGGGGCTTCCGAGATGCTTCCAATCGGAGTAAGAAGTCCACCCCCAACACCAGCCATCAGATGTGGGTCACCCCAGGGAGGCGGCATCCTTGTATGAAGTGTCTCTTTCAGCCCAGGTGACACCCCAAGATGGCTCAGCAGAGAGCAGAGTGTGAACACTTAGCAGCCGTCTGCTGAGTACTTCGGCCCTGGAGGGGGCAGGGGCATGCCAGGGCATCCACTGTGAGGGCTTGAGCCCCTTCCCAGGCTGGCCACCGTCCCTCCCTCACTGTGGTAACGGGAGTTCATAGGGACCAAGATCTCCTAACCCAGGGCCTTCAGTACCTGGCAGGGGATCTGTGAGCCTTTCTGGACCCTGTCAGTCACAAATCTGCAACACTGGGACGTTGGTTGTGGTGCGGATACTACAGCCCTGAAGCATTTTTAGTGAGTTGCCACCATTCTAAAATAAGGAGATTTCACATCCAGTTCTGAGTTTCTGTTTCTCACGGAAACATCGAGAGATCTTTCAAAGCTGGCCCACATGTCTGTTGTGCAGCTGTGGGCTGGCCCCGGGCAGCAGTGGCCCCTTTACTAAGTGGGTGTCTCACCACTCCATTGTCGCACCCCTGACCCACCACCCGCGTTTCCTCATCTGTGTCATGACTCTTACTGTCTACACAGGATGCTGTCAGAGCTGACTCTGGGGCAGGCGCTGGCCAGTGCTCCCCTTAACCGTCTTCCCTGGCAGATGGAGCACTGGGTTTTGCCTGTTCTATGACCTCAGGGCCTGTCCCTCTGTCTGTTCCCCACTGCGGCTTTTAAAGAAAATCTCAAAAATCACAGAGAAAGCGTCTCAATGAAAACCAACAGGAAGGAAACTGCCCTTTGTTCCGGGACATCCCCGCCCTTCTGGCTGGCTCTTCGGCTGCAGGCAGGAGAGAGCTGGTCCTGGCTCCATCACAGTCTCCCTCTTTGAGAGGGCTTGGGTTTTCGTGGGCGACTCTATTGTTCCGAGCCAGCCCCATTGTTACGACCACGGGGCGAGGACACCGACAGGCTTCTGAGCCCGTTTGCGATCGTGCGAGGTAACAGCTTCATTACTCGGTGACGAGTGACCCATATTCCTAACATGATTTCCCTGCTGTAACTCAAATTGAGTTCATGTTATTCTAATGATATCAGTTGACCTTGAGAATTAGACCAAGAAGCCTGGGGTTATTCTTCCAACTTCCACTGCAGATTCTGGTGATGTGTTTGGAAACACAATCTGCTCCTCATCGCCCTGAAGTGGGCAGGGAAAACTAGAAAACAAAGATCCTGAACTGTGCTGATTTTGAGAAAATGCATCTGGGCAATTTCAGACCGTGGGAGGCTCCCTCTCTCTCCTCTCTCGGTCCCGCTCCTGCCGCAGCGCGCAGCTGGTGTCTTCTCCGCACCCAGCTACTGCCGGCAACAGATCCTTCCTGGGCCTCCCCTGTCCCTGCCTTTTCCCCAGGCCCTGGGTCTCCCCTACCAGGAGGAGCCCTCAGCTAGGTCCGATGGGGCCTCCTGCCCCAGCCTCTCCCTGCCCACCCACCCTGCCAGGTCACAGCAGGCATCCTGACATCTCTCTAACTCCCTCACTGGCTCCCCATTGCCTGCTGGTAAAACCCAAGCTCCTTAGCCTGGCATTCAAGGCCCTTAATTCTAGCCCGTTTATACCCCCAGTCTACCCAGCCAACACTACCCTGAAGCACGTGGCACAGTACATCTATGTGCCTGGGTAGGCACCATGTTTTTATACCCTGTGCCATTGCTCAGCCATCCTTTCCTCCTGAAACCCTCCTGATCACCTCTCTTGTCATATCTGTACAAGCCCAAATCTCACTTTGTTTGCATTTACTTGTTTGGTCCATCTTTCTGATGTTCTGACTCTGTTCTGGACCATAGGGTTAATCTGGGGAGGAAAGAGAGAGAGTCACCAAGAATACAGATGAAAAACAGCAATGAAATTCACAACATGATCAGCTTTGGAGGAAATAAATAGTGTGGTGTCTGGGGGATCCTGGGGAGGGGTCTCCTTGACTGAGGGGGCTCAGGGAAGGCCTGATAGGAGTGAGAAGGAAGCAGCTGTGCAGAAAAGGAAGGGAATGGAACCCAGGCCCAAAGCCCCAGAGAGGGAAAGGGCAAGACTCCTCTGGAAACCAACAAGGTCACTTTCCCTGTCATCCTGAGATGGGGAGGGCTCTGTGTTGAGGGTACTTGTGTCCCTAAAGGCAGGCTGGGAGGGCAGGCAAAGGGAAAGGCGAGGCAGCAGTGTGAAAGCCTGAACTCTGGGCTGGGCGGCTGGGTTCAAATCCACATTGGGTGGCTGTGTGATCTTGGCAAGTTGTCTAACTTCTCTGTGCCACAATTTCTTCATCTGTAAAATGAGGATGCATTATAAAGAATCAATGAGTTCACATCTGTAAAGTGCTTAGAATCTTGTATGTGTGTAGTCATTCACCTGAATAGTCAAGGAATTGTCACCTATTCTATTTAGGTTTCAATTATTTTCAAATTGTAACAGAACAAAATACAGTTGGAAATCAGTAAGTTCTAGTCCTTAGAAGAGAACAGAGTGAAATAAAGCACACGGGGTGGGACCCTCAGAAAATATAAGCTGACTTACCCCTTCCTGAGTCAAGGCTGACTCTCTGGGTGGTGGGAAGGTGAGGGGGTCCTGCCTGGAATTTCCTAAACTTCTCCTCCCTCACAGGGGGAGCAAAACTATTAAGAAGAGCCCTGAAGTGTGTCCCTTTCTCAAGGGAAATGGCCAAGCCCCCATTTGGGGAGGAGAGAAGAGTGATTTCACCGGAGTTGGTGCAGACTGTGTGATGAACCAGGATACAGTGTGGCTGGAATCTCCACCCTTGTTGAGTGGGGGTGGAGGAAGAGATGCAGTTGTTAGGGGGAGAGATGAGAAGAGATGCTTGGAGGGAGAGCAGAACAGAGTCCAAAAGAGATAAGGAGAGATAAGTGAGGAGAGACAGGGAGAGATAGAGACACGCACAGAAACACAGGCAAAGCGATGGGGACAGAGACTGGGAGATGCGGGCAGAGGGGCAGAGAGAGACAGAGACAGGAAGAAAATGAGAACAAAAAGGCCTCGAGACACAGAAAGGAACATTCAGCAGGGAAATACTAGAGACAGAGAAAGACCAGGAGGGATGGCCAAGGGTGAAAAGTCTCGACTGGGTCCCTTTGCCCCCTACCATGTGTCTGAAATAAAGTCTGCACCCCCTTCCAAGGTTGCATTTGGAAAAAGTTCCCTCTTTCGCTGCCACATCCAGCACCCCTCCCCTCGTCACGCACGTGCACATACATGTGCACCAACACATGCGCTCACCGTATCCAGAGTCCCACTCCTGTTCCCCCCAAACCCGGAATCATTTCCCCCTGGGCTTCATGTCCTCCTCTGCACCATCTGCATTTGAAACTCTTTCGCTCGAGTCTGGAGAGCAGGTGTGGTCTCCTTCAAGAGGGTCTGCACTTCTCATTTTGTTTTAACAAACAACTTGGATGCTGGAACCTTCGTGTACGCCTTCATCGCCCCCTTTGCTGGGGTTTGCGTGCAGCTGAGGCTGGGCTGAGACTGTCCTCAGCAGGGCTCAGCTGCCACCGCCTAGATTTTTCTCCTGTTTCCGGCTCCTGGAATTATTGCGGCAGATTTAGCCTGAGGCTGGTTCCATGGGGAGCCCAGAACGTGGGGTTATCACAGTGAGGCCCGGCCAGATAAGGTGCAAGGGAGGTTCTCTGTAAGCTGAAACCTTGGCATCGGCCCTTTCCTCCAGCTTTCTCGAGGCAGGCTTGCCTCTACTCCTCTGACATCCCCTCACCGACCCCCACCTCATCCCTGACGTTGGCTGTCACACTGGGATTCAGGGGGTGGTAGCAAAGGGCACTTTATTGGCTCTGGACTGGCCTCTGCCAGGCTCAGAAATGTCAGACGTGGGGGGAATCAGATCACAATAGTGATTGCCAATATTGACGCACCCTCACTATAAGCTAAAGTGTCCATGTGCTCCATTTTATTTAATCCTCACCACACCCCATGGGACCGGTGCCATTATTGTCCCCATTTTATAGATGCAGACACTGAGGTTCAGAAGGATGGAGTCATTTGCCCAAAGTTACCCTGCTCTGATTCTGAAATGTGAGCTCCTAAACAGTTTGTGTGACAATGATGGGATTTCTTTCTTCGGCAAACACCAGCCTGAGGGTTTGGGAGCCCATCCTTAAAGAAGGGCACAGCCTCCACGTGCTCCTTGTTGCATGTGCTGGGCTGTTTGTTAAAAGTGTGATTTTTCAAAGTGTGTTCCTGCTGCTGCCTTATTCGGTCCCCATGGAATACCCACTACTAGATCAGGATTCTCTGTCCATTTGGAAGATGGGAGAGACTGAGGCCAAGAAAGGGCCACTCTCTGAGTGGAAGGAAAGGCCTGGGCCTGAACAGGTGTCCAGACCTCTGTGAGGTGGTCTTCGCTGTGTTGAGGCAGGTATGTACCCTCCCCAAACCTTTCTTTTTCTTTTTCTTTTTTTAAATCTTTTAAGAAACATGTTTCTCAGAATCTCAGCTAGATCATGCTGAGACCCGCCCTGGACAGCCAGGCCAGCTGTGGGCCTCCATGGTAGGGGGTGGAGGTTGCAGCAGCTGGCTTCTGTATTTGAGTTGAACTTGAACTCATTTCTTCTTCCTGGCATGAAGGTAGGGAATGTGTATACCTTGTTCAACAAATTCTCTGCTCAGGGCTTTGCCCTTTGCTGGAATCTGACCCCCCACCCCCCACTCCTCCAGCCTCTCCTAGTTCACTCCAACTTGCCATTGGTGCCTCAGGTGAAAATGACTCCTTTCCCAGGCTATGATCTACACCACATTCCCATAATAAGCTCCCTTATCATCCTCATCTTTCCCTTCATACTCTTCTGAGTGTTAAATGATACGTGTGTGTGATCATTGGTTCGATACCTGGCTCTCCTGCCAACAGATAGCCCCGTGAGGTCAGGGGCCACAATGTGTCCTCACTGCGGAGAGCCTGCACTGGGCCTGGCCTGTGAGGATTCATCGGGCAAAGGAACTACAGTCCTTCCAGCAAGAACTGTGCCAGCAATGAGTGGAGGAGGGTGTCACAAGAGTCGGGGAGGCATAAATGGGGAACTATGTGTTGGAACCCCATGGGGGATGGTGAGTGCAGGGACATCTGCAGGTTTGGAAAGATGGCACCATAGAGTTCTAGCTATGGTGCTATTCTTAAGGAAGAAAATAAAAATATTTGCTGAACCAACTGTACATTCAGTCTGCCTTCTGTTTCTTCCTATCTAGATCTCGTCCTGGGGCCACACTCAACCCTGGTCTAGACCCACCATGTTCTACTTCTACAAAGCCTTGGTTAAAGAAACCCTGCAATCCTGTCCTATGTCTCCTTGAATAAAATCCAGGTCCTTCCCATGCCTGGAAGATCCTCTTATATCTGTCCCTGCCCTCACTGACCCCACCTCTAGCTCATTTAAGTCACTTTAGCCAAAGAAGCCTGTTTTCTATTCTCAGACATGCAAGGCTTGTTCCTGCCTCAGGGCCTATGCACATGCTGTTCCTTCTGCCCCTCCCTACCATCTTTGCTTGGCTGCTCCTTCTTATTATTATCTCAGCTTACATTTTACTTTCTCTGAGGGGCCTTCTCTGACCACCCAAGGTAGAGTCTACATTACTCTCACCACACATCCCTCAACCTGTCTCCCCATTTATTGCATGTGCTACTTTCTGAGACTTGGCTTATTTCCTTGTCTGTGCCTGTCTTCTCCCATGAGAATGTGAACACCATGCAGGCCAGGTTTCATCTGTGCTGCTTGCTGCTGTAGACTCGGAACCTAGAAAGTTGTCTGGCGCTTGGTAGGGGCTCCAAGAACATTTGTAAGATAAGAATAAATGAACGAACAAGGTCTGATTCTAAAGGGGTCATGTAAGATTTGTCAAGGTGGGGAGAAGGTTTGGCCTCAGGCAGGATGCACCACGAGGTGAATTTCACCATTATCCACTCCTGGGTGGGAACCTGTAGTCCCTCGTTGAGCTTCCCTTGTCAGCTGTGAGAGATGGGCCCCTCAGGAGAAGGTGGTCAGGGGCTACCAGTCATTTAGCTCAACCATCCAGTGCCCACGTGGGCCAGGCATGGCTGGACGTCCAGGTTGTGGGTTCCACTGGATGGCTGCTTGTTGAGTTTCCCAGAGAGGAGCCCTTTGGGGGCCCTGGTGCTCAGCAGCCTATTGCCAGCCCCCTCCCTGAGGTAACCAGTGCAACTGCTTAAGAAAGCCCCCTCACGAGGGCTCTGGAGCCCCAAATGGGCCATGAACCTGGGCTCAAGAAGTCCTCAGCCTTGCAAGCTCTAGACACTGAAAATAGCCACCCAATGGGCCATGAGCATCTGCTGATGGCGAGGTCCTGCTGGGGTGCAAAGATGGGGGCCTTGAGCCCTCCCTTGAGAAGCAGGTAAAAAAACAACATGACAAAAAAATATATCCACATAGACAAATGTCTTTACAGGAAAAAAAAAAAAAGACTGGAGGGGAAGACATCAAGATGTCCACAGTGACAGGTGACCTACAGATTATCCAGCAAACAGGTGTAGTTTAGGCTCTCTGAAGAAGGTTTGCTTGTTTTAATACAGCACAGCCTGTGGCAGGGGAAGTGCATGTCCCCTCCTATAAGCCTGGCCACACCAAGGTGCCAAGGGTTCAAGGGAGGGGGACTTGGTCAGTTGCAGGCCCCAGGAAGGCTTCGAGGGGAGGTGGGGCGTGAGGTGGGTTTGGGAGGAGGAGGAGCTGTAGGAAGCATCAGGAGCGCAGAGAGCAGAGCCATGGAGCCTGTGTCTGTGTCTGGGCTCGAGTACACGCCCGGCTGGTCAGAGCGAGGGGCTGGGGCCACGCGAGGCTGGGCTGGATGTTTTCTGTTGTCTGCGCATCAGCCAAGTTTTTATTTGCTTTGTTTCCCACTGAATGGTGAGCTCCCTGGGGAGAGAACCTGGTTTTATTTGACAGAGTATCCTTAGTGCAAGACCCAGAGTAAGTCACTGAATGAGAAATAACAGCAAAAATAGCTGAGTCCAGTCGAAGAGTTGGTTAGCACCTGGTCACTGACTGAGACCAACTGGGTCAACCACGTCCCCACCCAGCTGTGAAGGGGGCACAGTCTGAGTGCCAGGGGCTGGCGCTGGGCGGTCCGACACCTGGTTTGATGGAGCTGATCGGATATGTTGGCATCCAGTCTAGGTCGTCCTCATGATGCCACAACCATCTATCACTTCAGCTGAGAAAGAAACATAGTGGCCAAGTCCATTTACAGCGTGGTGTAGACTGAACACCTGGTCACCGGTTTCCCCTTTGCCTGTTGGTTGTGCGGGGTGTTACACACACACACAGTCCAGGTGAGGCAAGGGCAACCTGCCACTGCCTTTTCTCCAGTGGGAATGGAGAGCGGAAGTTCTCCTCGGACAACCTCGATGGGACCGCACGGTACCGCTGGGTACTTCTGACTCCTTCCTGGGAATTCTCCCTGCACCATCCATCCATAACAATGGCCCACCTTACAGGTCAGGAGCCAAGGGTCAGAGAGGTTAACTATATGATGGTGTGGCCTAGCTCAGACTTGTAGATGGTTCTTCTGACTCCAAATCCTTCCATCACAACCCATGTCTTGGGGTGCCATATTTTTGAATAATCTGGTTAGATATTAGGCACAAGCACTGGGGCAAATTACACCTACATAATCAGTCAGTCAATCCCTGACTCAAGTCCTCAGGTGTTTTCTTTGCTCATACGTGCGCACAGTGAAGTGACTGAGAGCGAGCCCTCTAAAGGCAGATCACTCAGTTCAGGCACTTACAAGCTGTGTGGCCTGGGGAAATTTACCTAACCTCCCTGTGCTTTCCTATCCTAACATGTAGAAGGGGGCTCATCACTGGATTGTTTTCAGGATTGAGCGACATAAGCCATGTAGTGTTGCCCACAAAATGGACAGAATACACGTGGCTCTAACTTGGAGCCCGTCACCATGCACACCTGGGGGATGCAGCACCCGGGCACCTGCCCACAAGGAGCCCACAATCAAGCAGGAAGGGGGACTCACACATGTGACCAGTCTTCTCCTGCTGTTTCTGTGTGTGGTCATGGGTGCCTGTGCTCATGTAGCTGAGAATTCTCGCAGGTATTGTGTCATAGTGATTATGAAGTAATTTGGGATGCTGTGAGATGCTCACCAACCCGCAGGAACCATGACCTGAATTATGGAAAGAATGGTAAGTAGAGATGGAAGCCTGGTTCATAGACTGGTTGAAAATCAGACTTTGTAGAAAATGGTTATTTTTTAATACACTCACTCAGACATACATTTAATAAGCTCCATGTGTTAGTTGTCATGTGGCAGACACATTGGAAATGCCAGGACAGCAGGGGATGCTCATGATCTGAAAGCAGAGGATATTAGGCATTTAAGTAGCCTTCAGTGGGGTGAGTGCAATGTTGGAAGTTTGCATGGGGAACTTGGAGGATGGGCGTCCAATCCACCAGTGTGTGCTAGTGGCAGTGGTGGTGATGGCAATGGAGGGCTTCCTGGAGGAGATGATATATGATCTGAGTTTTAAAAAGCAGGTAGGACTTACCCAAGTCACAAGTGGGAGGGTGTTGGTCAAAAACAGTCCAGACAGAGGGACAGCAAAAGTGGAGGCATTGAGACAATGGGATAAAGGTCCCAGCATGTGCAGTTGTGAGTGAGGGTGAAGTGAGTCAGAGGGACTTCATGGGTCTTGGTGAGGAGTTTGGATGATGTCATGGGCCATGGGGAACCTTGTCAAGTATAAGCAGAGTGATCTGGCCAGATGTGTATTTTTGATGGTTCTCACACCATTGCCTTTTGGAGCTCTGGTCTGGGCTGGGTGGCAGAAGGTGGGAGTGGGGAAACAGGACTGAAAGGAACAGTAAAATTTATCAGAGTCTGTGGCTAACATCAGGAAGAGTGGCTGGTGTCTAGAACCAAAGATGTGGCAGTAAAACAAATATGGGAGGAGGGGATGGATTTGGGACATCAAATGTGCCAGTATGATGTTCAGTTGCTTGGATGTACCAAAGAAGAGTGAGAAGTCAAGGACAATTTAGGGATTAAATGGACAAAGGAGCCACCAATGGAAATCTCAAGTGTGAAGAAGGCATAGGTTTAGGGGTTCCTGTGAAACATCCAGTGGGATATATGCAGCAGACAACAAACCTATGAGACTGAAGCTTGTAGGGGGTAGATCTGGACTGATCATATGGACCCAGAGACTTTGGAGAGAGAGTGAAACCAGGGAGCCTGGAGAGTGAGACAAACTGTAGACCAAACCCAGAACTGTAGGGCACCAATGTTTTTAGGGTGGACAGAAGAAGGGGGGAAAAGAGGCTAGGAAGGAGGAGCAGCAAGTGTGGTAGGTGGGAAACAAAAAGATTGTTGTGCTGTGGATGTCAAGGGAATTCTGTATTAGTCAGGATGTGCTGTATTATGCTGCAGTAACAAACAATTAGTCAGGATGTGCTGTATTATGCTGCAGTAACAAACAAGCCCCAAATCTTAGTGGTTTGCCAAAACAGAGATTTATAGGATAGGCTAAACAACCATATCAGGTCAGCCACTGCCCTCTGCCAGGACCAGGGTATGGTACAGCCAGTCCCTGCAACCTTACCAGTCTCGAGGCAGAGATAAAAGGGGACGTTGCAACCATGCACTGCCTCTTGAAGCCTTCACTCCAAAGAGACAGATATCAGTCCTGCTCACATTTCATTGACCAAAGTCAGTCCCAGGCCAACCCAGAGTTCAACACGGGAGGGATGTATAATCCTCCTCAGAATGAAGGCACAGATACCCTGAACAATGCTACACTTGACCACAGATAGAGAATTTTGAGAAGAAAGGAAAGATCCACTGCATAAAACACAGTCAAAAGAGCCAGGATGATAGACTTGAGAGCACTGTCCAGATGTGGCAACCAGTGGATCTCCACTGTCCTCACCGACACAGGCTGCGTAGGGTGCTGTCCCTACCACTGTGGGAACAGGCAAGCTGCCAGGGCAAAGGCAGCAAGTGTCAACTGCTCTTTTGAGAAGTTTCCAATGTGAAGAAGGGTAGTGGCTGGAAAGAAATGCTGAACAAAGGAGAGGGGTTTCACTGATTCTCCTGCTTTTTTGTATTTTCTCTCAAACTGGATGCATACATGTGGCAGAACATAAAAGTGGCCAAAATTCTTCCCTATTTCATATTTATACCCATTTAAAATTTCATTTCCATGCCCATCTTGTAGCTCTTCCCACAAGGAGAGTCTTTCTCCATCTCTTGAACTGACTGGCCCTGTAACCTGGTGTCATCAGTGGGACAAGTGTACACCTACACAAGGGCTTGAATAGGTGCCTTTTCTCTTCCTGCTCTTGGAACCCAGAGATGCCTGGCCTTAGCCTGCTGGGCGATGAAAGCCCTGTAGACCAGCTGCCCCCTTCCTACTCCCTGTGCTCAAGTCAAGAGCCAGTTAACCTCCAGGAGCTGAGCCACGCAGCTGACCAGCAGCTGACCACAAACACATGATGGAGCTCAGCCAAGATCAGAAGACCCGCCCAGCTGAGTCCAGGCCAGAAGTGCCAACTTACAGAAACAAGGACTAAATAAATGGGTATTTTTAGCCACTAAGTCTTGGGGTGGTTTGTTATGCAGAAAAAGCTAAGTGATAATACTGTATGTAATTGAGAGTTCCAGTGATGAGCTGTCTATTTGTAGGTTTGTATCAGAGGCCTGAGTTCATGAGATTTCCTTTTGGGACATTTATGATTGTAACTACTTTAGGATAGGAAGTATGTGTTATTTGATTTTTTTTTTTTAGCCCCTGAGTTGGGACTTGGCACATAGTAGGCACTTGTAAGTGTTTGCAGAAAAAATCGACTAAGTGGATTCCTTTTACGCACACACACCACCAGACTATGGGCTTTGGGTGATAAGGATGTGTCAGTGTAGGTTCGACGACTGTAACAAATGTACCAGTCTGGTGTGGGCCATGGACAGTTGGGGAGGTTGTGCATGTGTCGGGCAGGGGGCATATGAGAACTCTTTATACTCAGCTGAGTTTTGCTGGGAACCTAAAGCTGCTCTAAAAAATAAAGTTTATTAACTAAACACACACACACATCACCAGAGCTTCCAGCTGGGTGTTGGGAGCTGCATGAGGTAAGCAATTGTTAGGCTCCACATTGTTTACAGGTAAAGACAGGACCAGACCCAGGTCTTCTGCCCCAGTGCAGAGTCTTGGTCAACCTCTGTCTCCATCTTTATATTTAACTTCCATCCAGTCCTCTCTGCAAGGGGACCAAAGTGGCAGGCACTCACGGTGAAGAGATGATGAATAAGAGTATTGTATCTTCTCTTCCGTCTCGTCAAAACCCACAATATTGCTTTCCATAAGTCATTTTCACTCGAGCACTCTATTTGGGGTGTGCGTGCCTGTATGAACTTGGCCTTTGATTTGGTCTCTGGACCGCCTGTACGAGCAGCCTCGCTCTCAGAGACCCTTCAGAGCAGGGACGTTCTGATGGTAAGTGGGAAGCTGCCTAACTTGGGCGGCTTCTTGTCAACTTCATTGCTTTTACATTAAAATAATCATTTCAGCTGGGGCAGTGGGGGCTGAATGTTAGCCGCATAATTGCACCCACCTTTTAGACCTCTTCTCCAAGATTGATTTCTTTCTTAGCATAATACACGCCAGCGTCTGTAAAAGCAGAAAGCAGCAGCTCTCTTAACCGGAGCAGCAAAGCCAATTGATGCGTTTCTCCTGTTAAATTTACTGGCTTTATTGAAAGGTCTTTGGGGAGTTGCTTGCTCATTAAATACACCAAATACAAAATCTCTCTTAATACAGTATTATCTAGGTAATATAGAAGACTTCCCTAGTGTCAGCTCAGAGAGATGGAATTGTCAAAGCTTTTCAGAGGCCACCTCATAAAGGCTGCACTTCTCCTTAGCAGCTACGGTGCATCTCAGAGATTCAGGGCGTCTTACTCTGCCCACTCGAGTCCAGTCCGTCAGCCTCAAACTGCCTCGCCCCATTCCCATCGTGGTCCAGGCCAAAGTGTGGCAACAGCTACAGTAGCTGCCAGAATTGTAGAAAATGTAACGTCAGGTCTCCTCAATGATTATTAGAATTGAGGAGTAGGAAGTGACTTAGAAACAGCCATCTTTTAGCCAGGTGTGGGCTCTGGCTTCAGGTAGTGGTGGGAGGATTCATTTGGTGGTGGGAGTGAGGAAGAGGACAGTGGTTGGCTTGTCCCACCCCAGGTGTTCTGGGACCCCAAGCCTAGTGAGAACGTGGGGCATCATGCCCTGCGTTAGACCCTGGCTGCAGCCAGCTGAATTCTGCTTCCAGTGGGATCTGGTGGGGGTGCCAGCGGGACTGCACCCCCTTCCTGGGTGGAGCGCTGGACCCGGAGGGGCCCTTACTTGATGCGTCAGTTCCTAAGTTCTGATTGTCAGTTTCTCTCTGAGTAAAATCAGGTTAAAAATGCCTTTCCCTCTTTACGGGTTTGGTTCCAAAAAAAAAAAAAAAAAGAAAGAAAGATTCCATCACTTTCCTAAAAGGATATGGGTCAGCTAACAGCACAGGAAGTCTCGGGTAATTTTAACAGAACAGAAATAGAAGGGAAAGCCCAGAGTGAAGGGGAGGAAGGGGAGCCTGCACGCACTTAGTCAGGAGAGGAGTGTGGGTACGAAGGGCTGTGTGGGCAGAGGACTGGCCAGCACTGGCTGACGGGATGTGACACAGGTCTCCTTGGACAGGGTATGCACCTCTGCCTGCCCAACCCCAACATTCTCTCCAGCCTCTCTTTGAATGGAACCCCAGTCTTGCATCAGGCGCTGTACTCACCTCATGGGGGGGTGAGGGTCTTAACTTCTCTTGTGTCAGGGACCCCTTGGCAGCCTCAGAATAATACTTTTAAATGCATAAAATATGAGATATAGCCTTGCAAAGGCAGCAAATTATATTAAAATGCAATTGGTAAAATAGTTTTTTGTTTTAGAGCTCAATGGGGGAGCGCATGCTTAGCATGCATGAGGTCCGTCTAGGGTTCAATCCCAGGTACCTCCGTTGAAAAAAAAACCTAATTACCCACCCCCAAAATAAAAAATAAAACAAATCTATAAAAATATTTTATAGATGTGCTCTGTTGGCACGTTATGTAATACTCATGGCAGGTCTAACCGCCACATTCTTTTGAAGTAGTGAAAAGCGGAAACGCTATTTTGAGGCTTCTGCAACAACTGAGGTGTGATTGGGAAAATGTGCTTTCTCACGGTGATAAAGTCACAGAGACTGATCACATCATTGTAATTTGTTGCCTACATTTGTAATTTAAGAGATGATCGAGTTTAGTTAGAGGTTAGTAAAAATAAAAATGTCATTTTTTTTCCTATCCACGTTCACAGATGCTAGGAAACTGAGCCTCCGTTTCCTCCTATTGAAGTGCAGGTGATCACACTGACCACAGGGCTGTTGGGAGATTCGAGAACAAACCTGATCGGACGGCTCGTCTGGAGGGTCTGATGTAATCTGTGACAAGTGCAAATTCGGACTCCCAGTAGGAGCCCTGATCTGGAGGAACCCAGACAAGTCTAATCGCCTCCCTTCTGAACCTTGTCTCTCCAAGTTGACCACCCACACTGGGGCCTTCTGAGTCCCCATGCTCACTGCTCGACCACGGTGGGCGTAGTCATCGACACCTTTCTAAACTGCTCACCTCTCCAGGTGTGCCAGGACTTGACAGAATGTTCACCCGTCCTCGTGGATACATGCTCTGTGCCTTTGCTAAATCTGTCTGGAGTGAGGAGCAGATTCCCAGCATTTAGGGATGGATAGGACTGAACCCAGGTGCACGAGGTGTGACCACGTGGCTTTCCAGAAAGTGGAAGGGGGGCCCTTCTCATCTCAGAACCTTTTGGTGATTCCTGTCTCCCTCAGTGACTCACAGCAGCCTGCAGGGCCCTCTCTCCTCACTGACACTTTCCCTGCCCCCATTCACAGTCCCTCAGCCACATTTTCCTGGAGCTCACTGAACTTATTCCCTGGAGCTCACTGAACTTATTCCTGCACAGGGCCTTTGCACCTGCCATCCCTTTGCCTAGCACACCATCCACACGTGTGTCTCACACCTTGTCCCTTCTTTATTTTTCTTCCTTGTCCTTATTGCTATCTCAAATTAACAGTGTTTATTCTAGTGTGTGATCTGCCTCCCTGACTGTGACGTACAGCTCACAAAGGCCAGGACCCTGTTTCTTATTTTCTCCTGGTGCAGTGCCTGCCGGTGAGCCTTGCATGTAGTTGGCGCCTGAAAATATTTGTTGACTGTGAAGAGGCATTTTGGAGAAGAACTGAATAATAACTGGGTATCAGACAACAGTAAGAAATTATTGTCAATTTGGTTGAGTGTGACAGTGGTATTGAGGTTAGAGTGAAAAAAAAAGAGGTTGGAGTCCTTATGGGTAAAATGGTAACCTGAGATTTGCTTTAAAATATTCCAGTTTAAGAAAAAAGAGGGAGTTGATGAAGCAAGAATGGCCAAATGCTGATAACTATTAAAATTAGGAAATGAATACATTTGGGTTAATTGTATTATTCTCTTTCTTTTGGGTGGGTTTGAACATTTCCGTAATGAAGAGTTTAACACATTTGTTGCACTCATGGGCGAGTGAATGAATAGTGTACAAAGTGCAAGTAGCCCAGAGCCTAGCACATAACACACACTTACCAGTATTAGCTTGTAAAATTATCCATAAAAATGATGAGGGAGCAGATGAGAAAGTGCACTGCAGACGGGAACACACTGAACTCGGAGGGAGGATGATAGATACTGTTGTAGCTGATGTTCTTGAAAAGCAGCCCTCTGGTGGCCACGCCCACACCGGGGTCTGGGCAGCCAGGGGTGGGGGTGGGGGTAGGGGTGGGGGGAGTGCCTCTCCTGCCTGCTCGCCCTCCACAGTTCCTCCCAGGAATATGCTGGCTGTGGCTGCCTGGCTGAGCAGGTAGAAGGCTCAGGAAGCTTTCAGGTGTCTGTCCAGCCGCCACACCCCACCCACTCACACGTGGTAACTGGCTTTAAGTGGCTTGAGGTAGGGTGGGCTTCTGTGGCCACGGCACTGAATAGCTGCTGGCCTGGGCAGGACCCTCAGGGGTGTCATGGAGGCAGGCGCTCATGCAGTGCTGAGAGGTCCGCGGATGGATGCAGTCCCAGGTTCTCAAGCCCACCCACACAGTCAGGCTCTCTGGGGAGGAGGGCACGTCGTGTTTGTGGTCAGACAGACAGAGGGAGCCCCAGGGGGCTCTCAGCGGGGCCAGGGAAGCCAGCGAGACAGGACTGGCTCTATTGCCTGGAGTTTCCTGCTGCAGGTTGGAGCTGCAGGGGCAGGATTCGTGCTCCAGGAGGTGGGCAGAGGGCAGGGTGGTGGCCGCACAGCCCACCTGGCTCAGGGCCACCCCCTCTCTGTGATTGTCCTGTTTGGCAGCAGAGCACTGATAGTTACAAGCCCAGGTTGGAAGCCAGCAGCTCTGGGTGGGGATGCCAGCTCTGCCACCTGTCAGCTCTGCAACCTTGCACAAGGCACTTACCTTCTCTGAGCATGTTTCCAAGTCTGGAAAACAGGATTAATGATAGTCCCCACTTGATCGGGGTTTGCGCTTAAGTGAGGTAATGTGTGTGCCTTGCCGTGTTTAATGCCTGGCCCTTCCTCGGAGTCAACACACAGTAGTTACGCATTATTGTGGGTTTAGTGGGTGGGTGGGCCTCCACAAATATTTCTCAAATGATCTAATTTGTTTAGCCTGTAGCCCACTGTCTCCCTAGAATGGCAGAGGGTTGGTTTTCACTGATAAAATTGGGGAGCAGTTAGCAGGAGGAGGGGGAGGATGCTGGGGCACTTCTCCCAGATGGGTCACCTTCCAGCTCCATCTGGCCACCCCACCCTTGTGATAGACAGCTCGGCTTTGCTGCGATGCACAGCAGGGACATCCTTCTGCAGGAGTGCCTATTCTACACCGGCACCGGGCTAAGCACGTCATATGTGTGAGCTTACTGAATTCTCCTGACAAGGCTAGAACTTAGATATTTGTATTATCCTTATTTTAGATATGGGGAAACAGAGGTTGCTGGAGGTGAAATAAGTTCTCCTGGTGGAACCAGGACCATGGAGCCTGAGCAATCAATCCCTGGTTCTCTCTCCTCTGGGCTAGGTTACCGAGGAGACTCTCCCCCTGGGGGGGGGGTCCACCCTTCTGGGGCTTGGAAAGGTGAACACATGAAAATAGCCTCACCTTGGACCCTGAGCCTTGGACCCTTGGAGGGAAGGAGGACTGATCAGGACAAATAAAAGAACTCATGGAAATAATGTTATACTAAGATGCAGCCGCCCTGGCTGAAAGCATAAACTGGTTTGTGATTAAATATCGGGTGACGTGTCCCCCTGGGTCCCTAGTAAGAGATGTTAGTTTGGTTAGGGCTGGGGACGTCCTTGGAACTAGCTTAGCAGTTCCAGGCTCAGCTCCCAGTTCTATTAGAGCCTCCACTGCCCTGGCTGACACGATCGGTTCAGAGGGTCCTTGTTATCCAAGCCAAGCAGCATTGGGTCTCCCTCCCACTGGGCTCAAAGCTGAGAGGGATGCATTTGGAACAGCTACAGCCCCCTTGCCATGACAGAAGAACCTGCCAGAGAACAAAGCCCACAATGGAAGAAGAGCTGAGAGATGGGTAAATATCACCCAGGCCTTGATGACACCATTAAGCTCCTGGATCAAGCTGTATCTGAAGGTAAATCAGCCATGGGGTTATCAGTTAATAAGAGCTAGCAGGTTACTCTTATAGCTTAGCCACCTTGGGTTATGGTTTTTTTGTCACTTGCAACCAAAGGATTCCTAACTTCCACAACATACTTACTCCTTGGAAGTCTGAAAACTCATTTGTGGGGCCATGGGGAGCCTCCGTATGTTTTTGACCTGAGGAGTGGCAAGCACTGAGCTTCACTCCAGACTGTGTCTAGAAGTGCTTCTAGGAAGACAAGAGAGCAAGCTGGTTGTGCTCACCCTGGCCATGCTTTGTGCCTTGTCTCTGCCTGTTGCCTCTGTCTGCCGAGGAAAGTGATGCTGTGAGTATCTGCCCGCCCCGGCACTGGCTTCACTCACAAGCATCTTCTCCGTGAGAGAATGGGCTTCACATCAAAGCAGCGCGGCAGCTCTCCTTAAACAAAACAGCCCTTCCCCTCCCCACTGCCTTGCAGAGGCAAGAAACCTCATTTAACCACCTGCAAGTTTTCTTTCATGGTCCTGTGTCATTACGGGAATGCTTTGATGGGGGCCGGGCGGGAGTGGGGGAGACGTCTGCCACCGTTACAATTAACTTGTTAGGGACAATGACACCCAGCCAAGGCCCTGCCTGCTCGGGGTGTCGGGTGGGTGTGATGAAAGCCTGGGCCCACAGTGGGGGCCTGCAGCGGGGCCAGTCCCTAGTTTCTCAGGAGGAGACCCCTGAGCAGGGCTCCAGCTCCTTGCTGGCTCTGTGAACATGCCTGTCAGTGTCTCAGTGCAAAGGGCAGGCCCTGCTGCTCCAAGTGTGCCACCAGACACCAAATGCCATCCTTCATGGCTTAACCAGGAGGCTAAGAGCCTAGCATTTGACATAAGATAGCTTCACCACTGAGCTGTCAACTCATGTCACTTTTCTGAATCTCGTCCTTATCAGTGATCTGGGGTTGAGGATGCTCATAAATGGGGTAGCAGCGTTTCAGGCCTCACTGTATTGGCCACTATTATCCTTATGAAAGAGGAGTGGGCTTCTAACCCACTTCCGGAGTCCCGGAAGGGTAACGTGGCAAATATTGCCACCAAAAAGGTGGTGAAAAAGTTCAGAGTCCTAGGGCCTGGACTTGGGCACCTTCCTTTGGCAGGCTGACCCCATCACTGGGGAGGGGGAGTGACCATAGAGCATCTCCCACCTCTTCTCGATCCTTTGACTCATGGACTCAGGGGGCATCCTACGACTTAAGGACTTGGAGGGTCTTTGGGATCTTCAAGGTCCGTCCCCATTATCCCCAGTCAGTGCTGACTCCTGCCTTAAAACATACAGGTTTGAGCCACATAGGAAATCCAGCCTCTGTGAGTCCTGAAAATTTAAGGTCTGGAGTGTTGGGCACAGTCTTAGGGTCACTCCAGGCAAGTCCTATCATGCCTCTCTCCTCTTCACTCACACCTCCTCCAGGCAGGCACCTGAGAGGTAAAGTTAAGCCCCATCAGCTGCATACATTCGGTTCTCTGCCCTCTCCACCAGCCCTAAGACTCAGTGCCCCAGAAGATGTGGGTTTTAGAGGATCATGGGTCCCCCATCCTTGTTTGTGTGGACAGCTCTCTCAGCACCTTGTAGAGAATCAGGGGGAATCGGTAGGGAGGGACTTGAGTGTTCTTGCATCTCTGGCCTTCGCAGCACCAAAGCAGCCCCCTCCCACCACCCAGGGCCACTCTTGTAAGAACCTCCAGGCAGGGGTTCTCAGCCCATCTCTCCCCACGTGGTGGCCCTGGTGAGTACAAAGCATCAAACAGATCCTGCCCCTCCTCCACTGAAACCCACTTAAGGCTCCATTTCTAAGTTCCGGCCATGTCTCCAAGCCTTGCACGGCTGGGTCTCCCCCTCATGCCCAGTATCATCGTCCCTCTCACCCCATTTTCCTGGGCCCTCATCGGGGCTTTAGTATATGTGTTCCCTCCAGCTGGAGATGCCTCCCCTCACTCCGACTCCGCTCTATCCTCAGAGGCCTCCCTTGGCTTCCCCACCCCCAGTTTGAAGCAGGAGCCTCTACCAGCCCCCTCGGCATGCCCTGGGCTATTCCTGCCATGCGAGCTCTCTTGCTGTCTGTGGCTGTTTCTCTCCTACATCCTCCCAGCCCCCAAGAGGCCTCCCAAGGGCAGAGGTTCTATTTTGCTCCCGCCTGTATCTCCAGCTTCTAGATAGAACCTGGTAAAGGGAGGTCCTCACTTTGCCTGATGCTTGGCACACGCCGCCAGGTAACCAGGGAGATCCCGAGCGAAGGCCCAGCATCTGAGTGAACCCTCCCGGCCTCTCTGAAGCACACAATGGCACCTAAGAATGAACTCTCCCAATTAGGCCCATAATAGAGGCTTCATCTGGGGCTCGTGGTAATGAGGCTGCTCACAGCCGGCCTTTCATCCTGGGCTGCCTGTCAGAGCCCACTCTCTTGTTAACTGTGGCCTCCCCGCTCTCCCCACCCTGGCCCGGCCCAGCCTGCACCCCGAGCCCGGGGCTGTGTGCCTCGCAGGGAAGCCCCCGGCCTGGCGGCCCCTCTGTAAGGCCCAGACCGGCTGCTGGGAAGCGTGCCTGGTGAGAAGAAGGCGCCCGTCATTCCGGAGACGCACGGATTGCCTCGGCCCATGAAAGCCCTCAGGTTTGCCAATGTTAAGACTCTATTGCTTTTCGGACCCTGAGAGGGTGGAGGGGCTGCTCCAAGGCGCAGCCCTCTCCTTACCTCCCTCTCCCCTGCTGGGCGAGGACAGAGCCTGGGACTGACTCCAGGAGGAGCCGAGCTCTCCCCACCCCCGCGGGGCCCATGCTGGGTTCCACCTCCATTTAGAGCATGTCCCTTCCCTCCCTGGTGCCTGGCTTCCCCTCCGACTTTCCAAAGGTGATTTTTAACTGCATTTTCCCGGGTGGAGAGAGAGTGAGGAATGAGGAACCAGTGGGCCAGTCCTGGCCACTTTCCCAGCATCCCCATTCCTAGTGGGGCACTCTCACCTTGTGGGGTTTGAGTTCTCAGGACATTCATGGACTGGGGCAGCATGAAGAGTGAATGGTAGCACAAAACCTCACTGGCTTGGCCTCGGCCTCCAGGCCGTGTGGGCCGTGCTCCTGGCTCCACTGACCTCACCTGGCCGGCTCCCTGCCCCGCTCGCTCTGCCCCAGCCTAGATGGCTGCGCCTCTTCCAGGTCCCCCCAGCTTACCCATCTCTGCCCTTAGCCCTGGGCGGTTCTCTCCCTGCAAAACACAACTCCTAGATCTTTGCATACTGGCTTGTCATTTGCATGTCGCTTCCAATGATGCTGACTACCCACCCTGAACAATGTCAAGTATGCCCTTCAGAGGGCACCCCCTCATTTCACCCTCACGCTCTCAACACATCTCATTTACCTGTGTTTTCATCGAGCGTGAATCTCCCCTTACTGAGACATGACTTCCGTGAGTGTGGACCTGTCTGTTCACTGTGGTTTGCTGGATGCCTAGAGCCATGCCTGGTACGTAAATATTTATGGGAAAATCACCACCGAACTTCTCCTCATTGACCTGCAGATGCTCTTTTGGCCCTGCAGGTTCGGTGGAAAGCCTTGCCTTGGCTCCTGGGGAGCACATCCCTTGTAGGACTTTGCCGTTGACAATGGTGCCTTCTTGAAGTCACCTCCATTTCCAAGCTGGCCCAGTGGGGCCAGGATAACGAAGCTACTTTAACATAAATAATTTGCTTCTGAGGTGTAAGAAATGGGGAATATTTTTAGAAGGCCTGCCCTCCTAGGGGAAGTAAATGACTTATGAAAACGGGATTTTTCAAAGTGGCCTTCAAGAGAAAAGGGAGCCGTGTGTGATGGCCAAAATGGAATTCTATGAATTAGTGCGACTCATTATTCTGGCCGTGCCAGACACGCACACACACAGACAGGCACACACACGTGCTCACTCACTCACTTTTCTTCCTGCCTTCCATTTCATGGTCTTAGCTCAAATCTGAAATAAAACCACCGCAGCCCTCCTCCCCTGGCCCTCAGCGGCGGCCTGTCTGATTGGATGCCTCCCGCAGCCCTGAAGACCAGAGCTTCAAGGAGGAAGCTGTCGGGGACACGCTGAGCCCTCGCTTCTTAAAGTGCGCGCCATAAGTTACCTTGAAATGTTATTTTTTTTTTTAAAAAAAGTATTTTAGGTTCAACAGACACTTGGGTTCCTGTTAACAACTCATTTAAGGAGAAAGTGGGGGGAAGGCATTCAGATCAAGGCTTCTTTGACAACACGAACCTCCTTACTTTGAATCCTTATGGTATGGATGGGATGAAAGATTTCGTGGAGGCGCAGATGGGTACGTGCGCGGGTGAGAAAGGACAGATGTTAGCTACAACGGAGACGCGGGCATCTTGGGATGGGCTTTGTCTGGCCAAAAATGGAGAATAGATATTGGAGTGGGGGGGGGGGAGTGAGAAACCCAGAAAGCCAAGGCACAAAAACCACTTTTGTGGCCATTGTGTTTCCAATGGAGTCTTGATCTAGGGAAGACATGCTGTTTGGGGAACTAATAAGGTGCCCAGCTCCTTCTCGAGGCACGTTCTGAAAACTGAGGGCTAGAGGAATCATCCAGTGCTGACTCCGCAGGGTCTTTCTCCCCTTGTCTACAAGATCTGGCCTCCAGAGCAGGCATGGGTCTGTCTTCCGCCCATCACCCCTGAAGCCCCAGACAGCCAGCTCTGGGCTCCTTGTCTAGAAGGTCCTGGTGGCTTTCCATTGTCCATAGGCTCAACACCAAAATCCCAGGCTCGCAACCAAGGTTCACCAAAGGTTGGCTCCGCTTTGCATTTCTGCCCAGTCCCCACACCTACCTCTGACCACACCCATATCCTCCCTTATCCCACTGCATTTTTCTCTCTTCCATGGAAGGTCCCCTTCTCTGAAGAGCCTCTTCCCCACTTGTCCAGGGTCCACTCGTCCTGGCAGACCTGACTCCCAGGAGCCTTCTGAGACTAGCCCATCCTCACTGAATTCCTTTGGTGAGTTCTCACACACTGATTCCTTGTGGATTTTTCCCCATCTCATTGTCCGTCTAATCTACTCTCCCAAAAGGACCTTTAGCTTCCTGGTGGGCGAGGATCCTGCCTCACAGGCAGCAGGACGTGGCAGGGGGCCACAGACTGAGCACAGGAAGCACTGGCCTCTTCTAATCTGTGAGAGGCGGCCAGGCTGTGGGCTGGAGGAGGCAGAAGATGTAGACTCAACACCTCTTCTAGGTGATCTCCCGTTTCTGAGGCTGGGGAACTGGACCCAAGAGGACCTGCCACCATATTGCTGTCACCCTTTGCCAACCACTCTGAAACCTGGAGGACCAGTGGTCCCTGGGGCAAGGCCAAAACTTTCAGCTTCTCAACATTGTCCCAACACTTTCTCTTCTATAATAGTTCACTCAATTGTTAAGTGGCCCACGATGTGCCAGGCACTGGGGACTCGGTGGTGAATATGCCAAACACTGTCCCCATACCCTTAGGACTTACAGTGAATCATGAGCCATAGAAAAGCTTGATTACAATTGTGGCACATGCAGTGAAGGGCAGGCGCAGGCTGCTCTAAGGGTATTTAGACTGACCTAACAATTTTTTCTCAAGGACACCGGTTTGCATCTGGTGGGGTCTGAGTGGGCTGACCAGCTGCAGTGGCAATGGAGAGCCCTGAGTCACCTTGATGGGCCACTTGATGGGATGCTGAGTGCAGGAAGGTGGATAGAAGCAGGTCAGTTCTCACTGAGGGTCTGTGGTGAGGCTGGTGCTCTGAGCACATGTGGAGAAGTGCCTTCAAGCAGGGATTGTTATGACTGTGGGGGAGATCAGAGCAGGAATCCAGTGCCCTTCCAACTGAGGCCATAGCCAGAAAGTTGCACCACTGATGCGAAGTGCCTTCTCTTTTTGAAAATGAGGGCCTTCTTTTCAACAAGCTCCCAAGTCCTATGTCCTTCAAAGCCTCACTGACGTCACCCTAGTGGCAACTGATCACCCCCTCACTGCTTCTATTTCACTCCATTTCACTCCCTTGGTTTTTCTAGTAATGAAGCTAGTGAGCTGCCTTGTATCATGGCTCCTTCTGCAAGTGTTCATCCACTCTATCTCATGGTGAATCCCAGGAGAATTCGAGTTACACCTACTAGTTCTTCTTTAGGTAGCAAGGATCCTAAGTGAGGGCACAAACCAGGTGAAACAAGTATCTGGCATGCATGCCACCACCTCCTAATCCAGTGGCCAGGGCAGACATTATTAATCAATCCTGATTAATTTCATTTACTCTCACTTCTGCTGTACTTGAGCAGAATTTTAAAGCGCCTCCTCAAAAGCATCCTCCCTGGTCACCCTCTGAAAGGGGTCACCCCTTCCTCAATTGTTTTCTACAAGTGAACCCATTCTTTTCTTCACAGTGCTCATCACAATTAGTAATAATGTATTTTTTAAACTTATTTAAGGCCTATTTCCCCAACTAACCTGTAAACTCCATGCAGTGGGATCACGTCCATTTCTGCTCATCATAGAATCTCTGGGCTCAGAGTCTTTGTCACATAGGAAAAGCTCAGTGAATGTTGGCTGCAAGTTGATTGAATGCTTTAGTCCATGAATGATTTAAAGAGAGAACCCAGGCTTCCCCAGGGCCCAGAGCTGCTTAAGTGTTTAAACTGTTCAAGACCTTCCCTCCACATCAGAGGTTTCTGCAGATCTGGGACAAAACTTCTCCCTCCAAGTTCAGTGGGCACGGAGAATTTTATTTTGGACCCGAGAGTTTATTTTGGAGCTAGTGGGGTGGTGTTCAGTGTGGGCCCAGGAGATGTGTGCCAGGGGTGGGCAGAGCTGTGGCCCCTACCCTCCTGCCTGGGTTCCTGGTGGCAGCCCCTGAAGGCCCCTGGGGCCCTGAAGTGGGGGCCCAGCTCCCAGAAACTGGGCTCTGCCAGCAGGAGGCGTGGACTTGACTCTGGTCCTTGACTAATTAGGGTGCCCCAGTGCACTGCTGCCTGTATCTTGATTTCCTCTCCTCCCCTTCCTCCTCCTCCACCTCCATTCTACCAAGGGGAGGGGGGTGAGAGGGTGCTGTGTGCCTCCCTTTCATTGCTTCTACAGCTGGAGCCAGACGGCCCCCTCCCCTCTGGAGACGTGAAGCCCTCCTGAGCCCGTTTCTCTGCAGACTCACCCTGCTCTGACCAGCGAAGCCTGCCTAACGTGTCCTGGGGGAGGAGGATGCCCAGGCAAAACGGCTCCCCTAGCCCTGCTGGAGCTCTGTCCCACCGACCTGCTGCCAGTGGGAATCTGTGTGTGTATCTGGGGGGTGGGATCGGCGGCTGGGGGTAGCCCAGTGGGTCGGTAGGGCCCTGACTGGCACCCCCCTCCAAGCCTGCCTCTCATTTGGTGGGGGTGGGGGGAGGGCAGGGTCCAGCTGGAGTCCAGCCTTTCTCCTAGAAGGGCAGGCCCCTGATCTCCCCCTGGAGGGCCAGTGAGCTGGGGGGGGGTTACTTCCAGCAGAGAAACCAAGTCCATTCTCCCAGAAATTCAAGTCCTGGGGGCTGAAAGCCAAGGCAGGCCTGGAACAGAACCCCCACAGGCAGGCAGCCCTTGGGACATTTCAGAGGCTTTCTCTGCTGTCTCCTATTCCATCAGCAGAGCCAGCTCCACCCGCTTCCCACCCCTTCCTTTGCCTGGACTGCGCTTCCTCCCATCTCTGCCCTGTGAGCTTCTTTCTACTCCTGCTGAAGGTCCGACTCAAATGTCACCTCCTCTAAGAGGCCTCCCAGGGCTCCTCCAGCCAAGGTTACTCGCTACCTTTTTGGGTTCCTACCCTCTTTCCATTAAGGTGGGTGTTCTTGGCTGAATAATTACTAATTGGCTCTGACACCTTACCTTCTGCCTCTAGACAGTGAGCTCCAAGGGCATCACCCTTGCATGGAACGTGTTATTTCTGCTTGTCTCACCTCCATGCCCCCTTCTTCCTCTAATGGCTCCTGTGGCAGCTGGTCCCTCAGGGGGTTCCCCACCCTCGTGATGCTTGACTCTCCACCTCGTGTCACCCTCTCCCACAGTGAACAGGGCAGAGCTGTGTGACCGACAGGACGCTGCATTAGTGATGGGGTGTGTGACTTCTGAGGTGAGAGCATTAAGGGGTCAGACCTTCTGCCTCACTCTCTTTGAGAAGCCAGCACCATGTCGTCAGGATATGCGAGTGGCTCCGTGGAGTGGCCCCGAGGAGGACCTGAGGCCTCCTCCCCACTGCGCCAGCACTGACCAGCCACCTGCGCACGTGAGCCACCGGGCGGCGGGTCCTCAGCCCTGGCCATGCCTGCAAATGACTGCAGTTGACTGACAGCTGACTGCCGCCTCCTGAGCCATCCCCAGCCAGAGCGCCCAGCCAAGCTGCTCCCTAATTCCTGATCCACAGAAACTCTGAGGCAGTTATGTCTGTTACTGTTTGGGGAAAATCTCTTCTCCAGCAACAGACGACTGAAGAGTACCCCTGTTCCCTTTGGGGAACTACCTTCTCCCTTCTCCCCCTGCACGTGGACTTGGAGGAACGGTCTGTAAGGATGCCTCATCTTCTCTGGGCCAAGGGTTGGGGCCCTGACCTTAGAGAGGACAATGAGACCCTTTCCCTGGAATTTGTATCTCAGGCAGAGATACTAGACCTGGAAGTGGTTGGGTTGAGTCTAGAAACTACTTGATACCCCCACCCCACACATACATTGTATACATGCATGTACACCTGTACACTAACACACATGTCTACAGACACACACACACATTTTTCTTTCCTGCCAGAGTTGGTTACTGTTGGCAATCAGATAACCTGGATCGACAGCCACCTTGTTGTCATCATCTTCCCAACCCCACCCACCATCACACCACTCACTGGAGGCCCCCTCCCAGTGCCTAGATCACACATCACTCAGTGAGTGCTCGGCCATTGTGCTCTGGATAAACCAAAACTTAGAAACAGGAATGACATCAGGACCGTCTATTGTGACTTTGATTTGTGTTTTGCTTGCACACTTGGAGAAGTTAAAAGCTTGAGAATTCCTTATGCATGATTGTCTGAGTCTCTCCCTCCCTCCGCCACCTTCCAGGAGGAGGGCGGCTCTTCTGGCTCACCTGCTGCCAGGCCAGGAGCAGGTGTCTGCAGACAGCCAGCCTGCCTTCCTTGGCCTGGAAGTCTGGGCCCTTTGAGGAGAGTAGTGGGGTGAGAAGAAAGCACAGCCAGGAGACAAGAGTGCTACCGTGACTGGAGGTACATGCACCGTTGTTGTCAGCAGTGTCTTGGGGGCGCCAGGCATTCTGGAGAGACATGGCAGTGCAGCCCATCTCAGGAGGTAGGACTGGAGCCTGGGCGCCTCCCAGCAGAAATCCTTGCATCCGCTTGGTGCAGAGCCAGTGCAGCTGAGCATGTTCAGGGAACCTTTAGGCTTTTGTGGTCCATGACACACAGGAATTCAGCAGTGACCAGTGTAGACTGACATCAGATGCTGGGAATCCTGCACACCCCATGTACTGCTCTGCAGAATGTCCCGGGACCCTGGGGCTGTAGGGAGGGAACCCCACTGAGGCCTGAAATCGAATTTCCCACCAGACCAGCATGGCAGGGGCACAAAATTTAATCCACAAAATGAGTTGATAGTAATTTGATTTAGGGAAATGCACCATTTCTTTTATCTCTAGGTTTGCGAAAGAAGACACAAAGCTACTAGAATGTTTAGCTCCATGGTGCCGGGAATTTTTCCCTTTGGTCTATTTTATTCATGACTGTATTACAGAGCTTTATACATTGCCTGACACACAGTAGGCACCCAATAAATATTAACGTATAAAGGCACAAATAGAAGAATCATTTATGGGGTTCTCATTAAGTACTAGAGACTTACGGAAACTTCCCTGAGATCCTTTTTATAACAACCCTAGAAACTTAGTTTTCTCATCCACACTTTTCCTTCCTTCCTTCCTTCCTTCCTTCCTTCCTTCCTTCCTTCCTTCCTTCCTTCTCCCCTCCCTTCCTAATTCTATTTCAGCTGTCTTAAGGCATTTATATATGTTCTGATAAGCAATGCACTGCTCATATGTATGTATTTTTAGTTTGTATGAAGGTTAGTGTGTCACATTGCATCCCACCTTTTCACTCACCACGTTTTGTTATTTCCCAGGCATGGAGGGCCTCCAGCACCCAGCTACCCCTGTCTACACTGAGTGAACATCCTTAAAAATATTTCCTGTTAACAGAACTCCTTTGGAAGAATCACCCAGGAGTGGAATTGCTGGTCCCTGTGATGTCTGTGTGTAACTCCACCAAGAAACGCCGCGGTGGCCTGCACTACCTACCCGGGAGGCTTCAGGCTTCCTTCATTTCTGTATCTGGGCCAACCTTGGCATTCCCCAGCTAACTAGTATTTTCCTGTCTCATTAGGTATAAAGTGATACCTAACTGTTGTTCTAAATTGCGTTTCTTGCCCTCATTTTGGGGGAAGGATTGAAGCTTCAGAAAAGTGACGTGTCCAAGGGCCCTCAGCTGGTGTGTGAGTAGCTGGGCTTCCCCACCGTCTCTGGGCTCAGGCTGGAGCCGGGGTCCGCTGCAGCTGCCCGGCGCATGGGCTGAGGGCAGTCCCAGCAGCCGGGTCAGACTTGTGCAGGTGCGGCTCTTCCGCTGTGATCGAGCCCCACCTGGTGGCGCTGAGGGGGAACTGCCGCTGTGGAGGGGATAGGAGGGGTGGAACCTGAACTACCTCACTTTGGAGGCTCTTCTTGAATTTTATTTTATTTAAAAAAATTTAAAACTGACATGTAATTGACACACAACTTCATATTAGTTTCAGGTGTACAACATGATTTTTTTCTTACGATGAGGATTTTCAGGATCGACTTTCTTAGCAGCCCCCAAATGTTACACAGCACCCCCTCATCCACCACAGTCACCACGCCGTACACTTACCCCCAGGACGTACTTATCTTATGACTGGAAGTCTGACCCCCTGACACCACTTTGCACATGGACGGAAGCTGAACCGTTTCCATTCTGAGGCTCGTACTGTTTTTTAGCGAACGAACCCAGAACTCTCTTACAAAAACATTTAGTACACTTTTTCTTAACGGTATTTTTGATTAAAGTACAATATCCCCACATAAAAGGCACAGATCCACGTGCACAGCTCAGGGAACTTTTACCCGTCCACACCCGTGTTACCAGCACAGCAGGGGCCCCCTCCGCGCCCCTCCCGCCACACCCTCCTCCAGGGGCTGCCGCTGTGCTGACTCCTAACATTGTTGACTGTTGTGTACGTGGAAATATACAGCGCTTTCCTTTTCCATCTTGCTTCTTGTGAGCCATATTGTTTGTGTGGTTCATTCATCCATATTTGTTCGTTCTCTTTTTAGGCAGTACTCCGTTATATGAATACACTGCAAGTTATCCTTTCTGCTCTTGATGGATATTTGGGCTGATTCCAGAATTTGACTATATTGAGTAAAGCTGCTTTGAATGTTTGGTGCACATATGCATACAATGCTGTTCAGTGGGTGTCTAGGAACGAAAACATTGGACCGTGGGGAAGGTGTATATTTCGACTCTTGTAGACACTGCCAATTTTCCAAAGCGGTTGTACCAACTTACCATCTCCATGGTGTGGTGAGCATGTGTCCCGTGCTGGTTGCTCCACATCCCCACCAACCACGGGTACTGGTGCTCCTTTTAGCCATTCTGGTGGCTGTTAGCGGTACTGCCTGGTATTTTTAATTTGTCTTCCCGTTGACTAATGAAATTTCTCACGTTTACTGGCCCCTTGGCTAACCTCCTCTGTAAAGTATCTATACAAGACTTCTGGCCATTTTTCTGTTGAGTTGCCTTTTATTGATTTATAGGAGTTAAAAAAAATGTCATCCAGGTGTGAGCACTTTCTCAGAAACATCTTCTCCCATTTGGTTCTCTTGCCATTTCACTCTCTTATTGATGCCTTTTCATGAGCAGAAGTTCTGCTTTCACTATAATACAATTTAATAATATTGTCTCTGATTTTGGGGGATTTTTGTGTTCCATTAAAATTTTTGTTTTGCCTATGCCAAGGTCATGGAGATTTGTCTTCTGTGTTTCTTCTAAAAGCTTTCGCAATCTGCATCCATCTGGAACTGATTTCTACATATGGTGGGAGGCAGAGGGTCAATATTTTTTTCCAGATGGATATTTAATTGACCAGCCTGATTTATTGAAAAGATCATCTTTCCCCCCTCGGCCCCGCAGTGTCACCTTTGTCATAAACCAGGGGATTGTACCTGTGTGAATCTGCTCCTGGTACGTACCTCTGTTTCTGTGTCTGGTGATAACTCTTTGAGAAAAGTGCAATATAAGGGGACCATTCAGAGGTCCTTTAAGAGTTTAAAAACTACGAGAGTGCAGTGTGCTGCAGGTGGTGCCGTCTGCCGGTGGACCTGCTTTGAGGTTGCTAACAAACATTCCTTGCTTTTCGTTACCTGTGAATCTTGGGGCTCAGTGTCAGCTCATTTGACCAGAATATCAGGAAGCTGAATCAAGGGCTCCTTGTTCCTATGAGGTCCCTGGACCCCCAGAGAGCACCCATGTGGCCCCAAGCAGCTGGGGTCGAGCAAAGTCTCTTTCCTGCATTCATTTTCCCTCCCTTTTCCCATCCATGCTGGACACCAGGGAAGCCTGCATCAGCTCTATAGGAGATCTGGGGTCTGAGAGGTGGGGTTGCCACAATGATTTCCCACTCAAGGGTCTGGGAGCATCAAGTGGTCCCTTGAGGAGGCGGCATTCAGCTCAGCAGGGGCTAGGGCTGACCGCCTGCTAAAATTACCTCACTTTGTGCAAAAGGGTTGCAGGTATATAAGCAAGTCCAGGAACCAGGGCCTGGTGGGCATGGGGACAATCTCCTAGAGGACCTGGCTCTTTGAGCGTCCCAGCAGTGTGATGGCTCTGATCCCGGGGACAGCAACCTGGGGCCCAAACTCTGGCACTTGTACTGGGCAGAGATGGGCAGTGTGTCCGGGAGGGCCAGCTCAGGAGGGTGTTGAGAGTGAGCACTCCAGCTCCAGCTCTGTCATGAGCTCAAGGGGATCCTGGGGAACCCTCTGCCCCTCTCTGGGCCCCCAACCCCTTACTTTTGGTTTCTCTGAGTTGTGGTTTACACCGTGTCCCCAAAAGGATATGTTGAAGTTCTAAGCCCCAGTACCCCGGAATGTGACCTTATTTGAAAATAGGGTCTTTGCAGATATGATCAGGCTAAAATGAGGTCATAGCATGCCCCTAATTTAATCTGACTGGTGTTCTTACAGGAAAAACAGAGACACACAGAGAAGACAGATGTATGAAGACGAAGGCAGAGGTTGGAGTGATGTCACAAGCCCAGAAGCTGGAATTGGAGAGGAAGATTCCTTCTCTCGAGGCTTCAGAAGGAACATGATCCTGCCGACACCTTGATTTTGACTTCTGGCCTCCCAAACTGTGAGAAAACAAACATCTGCTGTTCTCAGCCTGGGTACGTGGGCTGCCGTCCAATCTGTCCTTCACCACATCACTCTCCTACTGAACGCCTGCCAGTGGCCCCTCACGACCACGGGAACAGCATCATGGATGCTGGTGGTGTCTCCCACCTAACCAGCCTCAGCTGGATCCCTGCCTCCTGCCCATCTCATTTTAGGCACACCCGACAGTCACCCTGGACAAAGGGTGACTCAAGGGTCATCCTTGACTCCTCTCCTTCATGCCTGCATCCAATCCAGTGCCAAATTTTGTCAGCTCTGCCTCCAACACATATTCTCAATTCTTTGCTTCCACCATGATCACTGTACTTTAAGCCTCCAACTTCTCTTGCTTGAAGTACATGGTAGCCGCTTGTGGTAGGTTGATTGCAAAAGTGTGCATAATCCTGTACTTCCCTCTGCATCCAGACCCTTGGCAATATGACTTTGCTGCTTCTCCACCCTTGACTCTGAGCTGACCTTGGGAATTGCTCTGGCTGCAAGAGACTGCAATGAGGTGACAGTGTACCAGTTCTGAGTGCACTTCTTGGAATGCTGCCACCACCATAAGCAGAAGCCCTGTTGGAGGATGATACACACGTAGCAGAGACTAGACATCTGAGTCAAAGCTACTGTAGACCAGCCAACCCTCAGTGAGCTTACTTGCTAACCTACCAACACACAAGCCCAGCCTAGACTGGCCAAGCCTGGCCTGGATCAGAATGGTTTGATTGACCTGTGGACTCATGAGGAATTACATTCCTTAAACTACGTTTTGGGAAAATTTGTTACACAGCCATAGCTAACTGACACATCTCCTTTACTAGCCACCATGCTGTCCTGTCCCTCTCACACCATTTTCTCTTCTCAGAAGCCAGAGTGATGTCTCTTCCATTGTCAGCCCCCGATGGTTTCTTGTTGTAATTGAATGAACTCCAAACTCTGGACCATAATCTTCAGGGCCTGATTCCCCACCTCTCCTTCCCAGCTCTACTTCAGCCACAGTGACTGTGCTCTCTGTCCCATGCCCACGCCTTTGCTCTCGCTGTTCCCTCTGCTGGAGCAGGCCCTCCTGGATCCACATACTCCTCAGCCACGTATTAACTCAAATATTTCCTCAGAGAGGCCTGCACTGCCCACTCTAGCTAAAGCTCTCACTCCTCCCTGACCCTCGCTCAGTCCTTTACTTTCATTGCACCTGATTCTATGTTCTCATTAGTTGCTGAAAGTACTTGTGTTGAGGGGCATAGTCACTCCTCAACTAGGACATAAGCTGCAGGAGAGCAGGACTTGTGTCTTTTTCTGTTTCCTGCTTCATCCCCAGAAATTATAACAGTTCCTGGCATATAGTAAGTCCTCAAGAAATATTTGCTAAGTGAATGAATACCAAGCCCAAGGGAAAAAACAAAACAAACCTTTGTGGCATAGCTTACAAATCCATTGCAGGCGTGCTGTGCTCTAGACCTGTCTCCAACTCCAAGGGGCTCTGCTTTTCCTTAGTGGTGACTTGAGTGGGTGTATGTTGGTGGAGGTGGGCGAGGCGGTGGAAGCCGCCAAAACTTTACTCTGACTCCAAAGCCTAATGACTTACATGGAGAGACCCACTCACTTCCAGGGGGTCACTTTGGAGCCTCGAGGTGGGGCATGAAGATTTAGAAAACATCTGGGGTGGGGGCGGGGCAGTAGAATCCTCGCCCTTTTTGTATATGGAGGCGGAAAGTAAAACCTGACTAGTGGCCCCCTAGGGGTGTGCACTAGCCCCTGCAGGCTCAGGGACCATCAGTTTTTGGGTTTGCCATGAGGGGCATAGGTTTTCAACAGGGTTTGACTCACATGGAAGGGCCCAGTTTTGAGGACCCCTTCTGGGGAAGTCGGGGCTGGGAAGCCTGCTCCACATCCACCCCAAGGACTATGGGAACAGCTCACATGTTTATTGAGCTCTTGTGTGTCAGTGCCTGTACTTCATGCTTCCCATGCAAGCTCTTGTTTCCTCTTCTCAGCATCTCCACTCAGCGGGTCTATCACAAGCCCCATTTTCCAGGTGAGGAAGCAAAGGCACAGAGAAGGGAAGTAACTTGCTGAAAGTCACACAGCTAGTAAGTGGGGCAGTTGGGATTTGAACTTACTTGAAATGCTTACAGGGACTAGAATTGTAACCTCAGTGGGCAGTTGCTCCATGACAGAAAAGCAGCGTCTCTGAACTGTCCTGTGGAGTTTGCCGGTGTCTCCATCACACAAGAAGGCAGAATGAGAGACTAAGGTGAGGACGCTCTTCTCATCCCAGCCCTGCAGCTTCTCGCCTGTGGGACTCTGAGCAAGTTCTTAGCCCTTTGTGGCTTCTTTGAGTAATCCTGTTTCCCTGAACTGATAGAATTCTCCCCCTCTTGCTCTCCAGATCAGATACCCACCCCCCACACAAGACAGCCAGCTCCCCACAGAGCTGTGTCCCCCACGGGTGGACGTGGGGATAGTAGGCAAGACCTGTGGTGGGTGTGTCCCCAACAGCCCCCTGAAGTCCCTCTGGGGACTCTGGGCTCCCATTGGTCACTTCTTCTAAGATTTCCTTTCTAAGAAGCCTTTCCTAATGAGTACTCTTTGCAGGGCAGGGAGAAACCCACAGTTTTCCCAGAGTTGGTTCTGACGTGGATGATGAAGACAAACACTACATGAGCACGATGTTCCAAGCAATCTAGCCTTGTTTCCTGATTGCTACCATCTAAAGGGGATGCACCAGGTCTGAAGGGCCAGGTGTGGTGTGCCAGAGGGTGGCATGTGGTGGCCGAGGGTCCAGCGGCAGAGGCAGCTCAAGGTGGCCAGGGAGAGGAGCTATTTAGAGGGCTACGCTGGTGTTTTGGTTGAACACCTTTTTAGCGTCTATTTCTCCTTCGACCATGTGGGGATGGATGTCCACGTTCATTCCTGCATCCTTGCACAGCTTGAGCAAGGTCCGAATGTTGTTCTTGGATAATCTCAGGTATCTGTGCGAGACAAGGCCAAAGAGGTCAGTTGAGGGTGGAGTCACTGTGGCTCCAAACTCTACTGAAAAGAGATTAGATTAAGCAGCACCAGTGTGGGCTCTCTACAAGGAACTGGCTCTCTAGACATTTCTGGAGCTGACAGAGATCTCATGAAAGAGTGGGACACCCCAAAGCACCTCCATAGATTTGGTGGGAGATTTTATTGGTATAACTTTTTTGGGAAATCAATTTAGCAATATATAAGCCAAGAAACCCCCTGTTCCCCCCCCACAAAAAAACAAACAGGTTTATTATTTTCGACTTAGTGACTCCACTCAGGTCCTCAGCTTATTGCAAGAAGACAAGTCAGTGGAAAGAAAAGCTATATAAATAAAATGTTTATTTAGGGCCATCAGCAATAGGGAAATAGGAAATTCCATCAACCGAGGAATGGTCAAGCAAATAATGGAATAACCATTTTTAGGACCCTTCTGCTAGCGTGAAAATGTCATTAGGAAGAAAAGGTGCAATATGGCTGTGACGTCATGCCAAGTGGGGAGGAAAAAACCAGGATGCAAAGTGTTACGTGTTTTCTTTCATCACTGCCATGTGTGTATAATCTGAGTGAGGGCAACGGCCGGGGGAAGTACAGGACAGTGGGAATCAAGGCTGAGAAAATTGTAGGAATACAGGTGAGTATTTTTGAAAAATAATACTCAAACAAAATTGTTTTAGTTAAAAAATTAAAATTAAAACATTAATTTGAAATATTACTAAAGCTCCACATTCTGACCTATATTGAAGAATAGGGCTGATCCTATTTATACGATGTGATTTAGAGAGTATCTCTGCCGTCATAGCCCTTACCCCACCATTAACTTTGACCTTGATCCCAGCTTTACTATAAGGAGGAGGGCTCCCTACTCAGGCTGCCCACTGGTGGGTACTTTGCTGCAGATGGTGGGGGAGGAGCTGATAGAACCTGGGGTTTCTACCCTTTGGGAAGGTCCTTCCTTCTCTTTCAAGGTCTGCCCAGAGTGTCCCTGTTCTTATAGCCATCTCAGTCCCCACCCACACCTGGACACCTTCCCCTGACTGTTCCAGACACAGTCTGCCCCTCCCTTCCCCAACCAGCCCAGCCCCAGGTGGTCTCACGCATATCCGCATGTGGGCACTCACTGAGATCCCAAAGGACAATTTCATCCTTTTCTTGGATGTCTTTCTAGTGGCCTGTTAAATGCCATCTCTCCAAATATTCTCTCCTCCTCCTTGGAGGGCAGGGGCCCTGTCCAAGTCTTTTCTCCCCACCATGGAGCCTAGGTGGGCTGTCAATTAAAACCATTTTATCAATCTGAAAGCCATAGCCAAAGCCTCCTTCAGTCAAGGAGGCTGCCTGTCTATCTTTCAGCCAGTCAGTCGTTCCACCCATCCATCCCAGCCAGTCAGCCAGCAGAGCAGGACTGTGTGATGGGGTCGTTGGATGCCAGGCATCTGAGGCCATGTGAAACCTACAGGTGAGTTTGCTGCTGTCAGCTCTGCAAGCATGACTGCCTTAGTCTGTTGTCCTCCTCTGCTGAAGCTTCCGAACCTTGTCAGGTACAGCCTTACAGTAAAGAATGACATTGGACTAAGGAGGGGTGCTTGGATTTGGGGGCAGAAACCAAGCTGTTCTCGGTGTTGCTGGAAACCAGTGGGTCTTGATAAGTAAGACAAAGAACAAGCAAGAAGGGAGACCCTGTGGTAAGAACAGTAAATGCCAAAGGGTTTCATGCTTTGTTTATGGTCCCTTTGGAGTCTAAAATCCCAAACATACAGCAGATAGTCACTGGGAATGGTGGCTACTATCACCCGCAATTCACCACCACAGTGTAAGGGATCCTAGGGGAGTTTTCTGTTAAAACAAGGCCACAGACAACTCATTCTTTCCTTTGTGAATAATACCCGTGGTTGCTTTTGTGAAACAAATAGAGATTTTGGAAGGGTTGTGTATGTGTCCAAAGGTGTGGCATCAAAATGGCAGCATCTAAATGTCTTATCCATCCAGGAGATGGTCCACTAGTGAGAGGGGCTGCTTGGAAACACAGCGGGTTTCAGCTTCAGCCCTGGAGCAACCCTTTGGGACCCAGAAACAGAGCCCAGACACTCTACGGCCACCCTCCGACACTCCGGACCCAGCCCAGGTGTCTGAATCTAGGCAGTCGTGAGCAAAGCCTAGCCTTGCAGGATGCATCCATCCCCACCCACGCAGGCTGCTCACCGGCAGCTCAGCACCTCCTCTGGCTTCAGCATCCTCACCATCTCCACCTTGGGCTCCACACCCTTCTCCATGAGGCTCTTCAGCTTACGCTCGTAAGAGATGTCAGACATCTTGCCCACCCAGTCTCTGAAGAGGGTGGCCCTTCTTTGGGGGAAGATGGCATCCTGTAACGTGGGTTCAGTGATGCTTTGTCGATGGTAGGGCATTGAGCGCTGAGTGGACTCTTGAGTGATTACATCCTTGATGTCTACGTCTGAAATTGGACAGATGTCACCAGGGAGTTAGATCCTGGTAGAGGTGAGCAGTATGGGAGACAGGCAGGGGAGGAGGCCTGAAAGGCTGCAGGGGCTTCAAACAGTACTGAGATATGAGATCTTTTCAAGGTTTTGGCAGGTTCTCCTTTTTAGCATTCATTTAATCCCTAGTCAACTTTTTGTGCCTCCTGTCTCCTTGCCTCCTCAGCTCACTCCCCTTCCCCTCTTTCCTTCATTTCCTTCTCCCAATCTTCTCTCCACCCCCCCCCCAGGGAAAATTCTCCTAAAGTGAGCTTTTGTCTAGAGAGGGTAGGGGAAAGTATTAGAGAAGGTAAACTTTGAGCTGGGTTTTTAAAGGACAAATAGTTTATCAGATGAAAAAGGGAAAAAGGTATTGCAGGCAAAAGGAACAGCATGTGTGGGCAGGAGGAATACATGCACAAAAGCACACATATGTGAAACAAAATGGTGAGTGTCTGATGTTACCCAAATACTGGGATTGTATGAAGTGAAATACTGTTGGAGCTAGAGCTCGGAGATCTTCATTATTTTCTTCCTGTTAAATATAATTCTAAGTATTTTACAGTTTTTTACATATGCCAATGGAATATTTTCTTCCCATTTCTATTTCTAACTGATATGACTAGTACAGAGAAAATACTACTGTTAAATTTTTTTTCCAGTACACCAGCAACCATACCAAATTTTATTATTTTTTGACTAGAATTCCTTGAGTTTTGCAGAAATGCAACCGTATTAGGGGAAAAGTGAAAATACATTGCTTCTAATATTTATAAAAATTTTGTTCTCTTCATGACGTGTTGCATTTGACAGATTCTGCCAATGTCAGTGATGGTGATAACAGTCATGCCTCATTTTGTTCCTGATTTTAATTTAAGTGATTTTAGCATTTCATCATTTAGAATATTTGCCACTACTTTTGGCATATGTTTTATAATGTTTAGCAGCTTTACTCTTAGTTTACATGATTTTTATTAGTAGTAATTGTTTGATTCTGCTTATTGCTTTTCTAGCGTGCAGTTTTCCTTCAACTTACTGATGCAATAAATTACGTTATTAGATATCCTGATTTTGATAACGTAACCATTTGCAACCTGCTATAATAAATCTCACTTGGTCGTGGTACTTTATTCATTTCATACATGGATATATTTGCTATATTTTCATACACTGAGTATAGTTGCCAACATTTTTCATACCATTTTGCATCTATATTATTGTGAGATTGGCCTGCTCTTTTGCATAGTATTTTAATACTAAGGTTATGACAGCTTGTCAGATTAATACAGAAATGTCTACATTGTAATATGGTCTGCCATAGTTGAAGTCATGTTGGGGTTATTTGCTTTTTAAATGTTAGGTAGAACTTGGTGTGGAACCATTTATCCTGGTGCCTTTTTTAGTGGGGAAGTGTCCACCATCTTTCAATTTTTACCTCAGAAATTGCTCTATTCAACTTTTCTACTCTTAATTATGTCCATTTTGATAATTTATACTATGACAGGAAATTATCCATTTCTGCTAGGTTTTCAAATGCATTGTGGAGAGGTGCATATATATCCTATTATAATTCATTTAATGTGTCTCTTGTCTTTGCTTACGTATCCTTTCTTATATAAAATCTTGCATATTTTGACTCTTTGTGACATGCCTCATGATAAGTGTATCTTATCTGTCACTTGCTTTTTCAAAAAGCTGGCTTGGTGTCTATCCTTTTAACTATGTTTTACCTTGTATTTCATTAATCTTAGCTGGTATTTAATATATTAATTCTCTCTTTTGCATGCTAATAATTTTTCTATCTTGTTAAATTAATAGAAGTGATAATTTAAACAATTTTTTTTGTTTTATGGAGACAAGAACCACTACTTTTAGTTTGTGCTGTAGGTTTTCTTCTGAGCATAGATTTTGCCTTTGTCCCACGGATTTTGGTGTGAAACAGGCATATTTCTGTTAGTTTTTTTTTCTTCGATATAATGGTATTTTAGGAGTGTTTCTTAATTTCAGTTGAGATTATCTTTTAATTTTAATTTTATTTCTAATTATTGCTTTAGGATAATGTAAGTGGCCCTAAAATCTTTCCTGTTATAGAATGTTAATGTTTTCTTCGTGGTGAATATGCAGATGATTTTTGTAAATATTCTTGGGCCATATAAAAGTTTGTGTTCTCTATTCAAGCATAAATGTATGGTTTGTTGATTGCATTGGTAGATTCTTCTAGGTACTTCCTGTCGTGTCTATTTGATCTATCTCTAGTTCTAAAAGAGGTATAGCACAATCTCCTACTATAAGTGATATAATTATTTCCCCTTGTTGCCCTAGACCTTCAGTGAAGTCTCCTTACACACAAAAGCTTCAAGAGAGAGGTCTAGGGAGAAATGAAGGGAATGTGCTCTGTGTCTGGGCGAGAAGAGCTCAGGGAGACAGGGACAGCTACCGGAAGTGAGGTCTATGGATGCTCTGGGGCCCAGCAGACCAGGATGCTGGGAGCTACAGAAAACCTGGAGAAAGGTTTGGGGCTTTCCGTAGGGCATAAATCAATCTCTTTCTATTTTATTTTTAAATGAACTTTTTATCTCAGAGTACTTTTTGATTTACAGAAGAGTTGCAAAGATGGTACAGAGACTTCCTGTCTACATACGCTCTGTTTGCCCTGATGTTAATGTCTTACAGAAGCAGGAAACAAGAAATTAACACAGGCACATTACAAGGGCTGTTTGGATTTCACCAATTTTTCCACTGAAGTGCTATTCCAGGATTCAGTCTAGGATCCTGTGCTGCATTTAGAGCTGATCATATTTAATTCTGACAGGCAGGTAACTGCCGTTTGGTTACAATGGCTTTGGTGTATTAAACGAAAAGGGGAAAAAAACTTTTGGTGGGGGGTTGCACAATCGGAGTGGTTTGTACAGGAGAACTGGCAGTTCCTGCTCGGAAGCTCTTGCCTCTCTTCCTTTGGGCTATTTGGAATCCCTTTCAGATTTCTTTTTTACCATGCACTTCCATCCCAAGAGGCCAGGCATGATAAATGCATCTGTTTTTCCAACACAGCCCATCTGAGAATGTTAGCAAAATGTTAACTTAGAAACAGCCATTTGCTAACATTTATTGAGCAGCTACTTTGTATCAGGCTAAGTGCATTCCTTGCCTCGACTCATGATACTGTGAGACAGGTCACACAATGTTATTGTCCCATTTTAGAAATGTGAAAACTAGACCCCAGAGGTGGAGTGACTTGCTAGGGATGATACAGCGCTGAGTTTGATATAGAGTGGTGGGGCGGGGATTCAAACCCGAGTAGTCTTGGCAATAGGTATCTGGCATAACCCCAAACCACCCCTTCTTGGGTGCATGCAGCACCTGGCAGGTTTCAGGCCACCAGGCGTGGTACCTTCAGTGACACTGATATTGTCACAGTATCTGTATTAATTAATTTGAACGTGAAGTTGATGTCACCAAAATGGCTTCAGGAATCCAGGGGGCAGGATGGGCTCCTGAGAAGAGATCACCCAGGTGCCCACAGAGCCTTGACACCCACTCGCCTCTGGTCCAGAGCACACCCAGCTTGCGCTGTGATCCCTAAAGAGTCACGTGGGCACTCCTGCGTCCACAGAGGTTGGATTGACGTGGATGCAGCTGCCCTAAGGATGGTATGAGTGTTCCGTCCCTCTGAGGGGAGGGTGGTTTTGAGGACAGCTCTGGCATCCCATGACCAAGGCGCTTGCCTTACCAGATTTCCTAGGCATGTCCTTGGGGTAGTTGCCCAGGGCCATGCTGAGGCGTTTTCCCTTTGCTTCCACTCTGTAGAGCCTTCTGTACAGGGCAGAGGTCTCCTCATCCTTGGCGTTTTGCCCCGAGACCTGAAAGGGGACCTGGAGGGAAGTTACATGCTGGGGAATGGGATCTGGCGCCCCCTCCTTCACCCCCGAAATGAGCGAGTTCAAGGGTTTGTTGAAAAGCAGGCAAGGGGGCCAAAGGAGAGACCGGCTCTCGGCGCTGGGACAATGGCACAGGGACAATGGCACAGGGATGCTCTGGTTCCTGCTCACTCCTCCCTCTGTCCCCATGGCTCAGAAGGAAGCCATGAGGGGCCCCTTGCTGGAGGCCTCCCCTTTCCAGGGGCACTCCTGAGTGGTCTTTAGGGGGAGGTGGTACCCGGGAGGAACGCACTCTGCCGCAGAGGTGCAAGTCTTCCCACCAGGGTGCACGGGGTGGGGGATGGGAGCTCGGCGGGTGGACTGATCCATTGTGGGTGCTAGTGTAGGGCAGGAATGAATTTTAGAGCCTTAAATTAAAAGAAAAAAGGGGGCCATACCCCATGTAGGATGGAGGGGTAGCAGGGCTAGGGAGGCAGGGCTGCATCACCTGCTCAGAGAGTGGCGCCTGGTGATTCTGTCCCTGCAGTTTCTGGACGTTTTGGGCTTTCTTTTCTTCCTTCCTAGGTGCTTCAGAGAATGTCACCCCCTTAGATTTGTTCTTCTGAAACAACAGGTAGGAGAGCCTTGTGGCCACCTCAGTGGGCCCAGACCTGCCCCTGTCCCACAGAGGGGAAGGCTTCACCCGGATTTAATACCAACTCTGGCGCTCCTGTCCCCCATCTTGGTCCTTCTGCCTCCGGACATGCCCTGCTGTCCATATCACACCACCTCCAGAATGACCTCAAACCCTAGGTCTGGCTATCCTTAGGGAGCGCCAGGGCCCAGTGGGGGAGGGGCCCACAGAGGTGCGTCCAGGCGGGCCTGGAAGGGGTGGGCATGGGGTGCTGGAGCACCACAGGAAGAGCTGGACTGACTGGGCCTCCTCTCGGGGTGTGCCGTGGGGTCTCAGGGTCGTGGGGCCATGACTGGTCTCCAGGTCACATGGCCTGGCTTGCAATCCTGCTCTACGGCTCAGTGGCTGAGCAACTCTGGGGAGGGGACTGCTCTCTCTGTGGCTTAGTTTCCTTATCTGAGGATGGGGGCAATAGCAGGACCTACTTCACAGGGTTATCTTGGAAGATAAATGAACCACTGCCTGCAAGTGCTAAGCCCCCCGTGAATGCAACAATATGTGGGCGGAAGGCGTTAGAAGGAGTGTTGTGATGAAGGAGCTGTCCAAGGGTGTGTTTCAGGCCATCTAAGGAGGAGGTGTTGGGGTTTCGTTTGGCTTTGGGGAAGGGGTGTGAGCTGGGGCCAGGGCTGATGGCAGGTTGAACAGAGAGAGATGATAGACAGCTCCTCCAGGCGTGGCCTTCCTCCCGCCTTCTCCTCTCGACCCTCAGCTCTCCTCCAGTGTCACCGGAGTAGCTGCTGCCCCCTTTATAGAGGAAGCCGACTGGAACTGGTGTGGCGACACCACAGACCCAAGAAAACTGCAAAAGCTGCTGATCCAGTGGCCGAGACTTTGAACTTCAGGGGTCTTCTTGGATGCCAAGCAGGTCAGAGGGGCACCGCCCTCTGGGTAGCACCATCATCCGTGCTGAAGAGGGGAAAAACCTGGACCACCAGGAGACGGGAGAGGAGGCTGCAGTCAACCCTCCTCCAACCGTTTTCACGAAAGGGCCCCCCCCCCCGCCCCGGCACCTGCCGTCTGAGACCTGCCACAGAAGCATCACCCTCTTTCTCAGGAGCTCCTTTCAAAATCCAAATGCTTCTGGCAAGGGTCATGATGCTTGCAGATTTAATTGTACTTTCAATTTAAACTTGTTTCCTCCCTGGATCCAAAACTATTTACAATGGAAATCGCATATAAGGTCAAGCGGTGAAAACATTATCAGGATGTGATCTTAGTGAGAAGAGATGGGATCAGATATTATTAATCATAGAAGTGAATATAATTTCTGTGATTGATGTTGAGTTCTGAGAGGTCCATCAATCAAGCTTTAATACCACCCCCCCCAAAAAAAAAACTGGAGGGCGGGGAGTCGGGTAGGTAAATCACTAGCGCCTTTGTGTAAAACATGTTTGCCAGGAGTATTTAAGCGTGTCTGATGGAACTGGCACTCCGCAGCTCTCTGACAATAAATGAGCAGCACATAACCAGAATGGAAACTTCTCTGAACGGCAGGGGGCGCTGGATTGAGTGAGGCAGAGAAAGCGGAGGTGGTGATGGGGAGTTGGCCTGATAGCTTGGGAACAGGATAAGTCTGAGTTTGAGCCCTGGCTCAGCCCTTCACTAGCTCTGTGAGCTCAAGCAAATTATTCATCTTCACCTTGGCTTCCCTTTCCTTCAGCTGGCAGGGGAAGGGGGGCGGTTAAGAATAGTGCCTACTTTGTGCCTTGTTGGGAGCATTTGACGAACATCTCATGGCATGCTAAGCACAGGGCCTGGCATGTTGGAAACGCTTAATAAAAGTTATCATTGTTGGGTGAGGGTATAGCTCAGTGGTAGAGCGTATGCTTGGCATGCACAAGGTCCTGAGTTCAAAATCCCCAGTACCTACACACACACACACACACACACACGTGCATGCACGCACACACACACACACACACACACAAGCATCAAAAGTTATCACTGTTGTTAGCAATGCCACTTTGCCCATTTTTCTCGGGGCCAGGGGAGGCGAGACCAGGTAGCATCCTCTGTAGAAAGAGATCACTTTCTAAGGACATGGCTTGATTTCCCATAGATGATGGGCCCAGAGGGGAACTCTGGGGGAAACTGAGGCCAAAGTGGTTGCCAGAGTTCCTGGAGAAAAAGGGAAGTGTGGTTCTACTGATTGAATGTTTGTGTCTCTCCCACCAAATTCATATGTTGAAATCCTAACTCCTAGAGTGATGGTGTTAGGAGGTGGGGCCTTGGGAGCTGGTTAGGTCATGAGGGTGGAGCCTTCATGTGTGGGATTAGGGCCTTATAAATAAAGAGGCCCAGAGAGCTCTCCTGTCTCTTCCTCCATATGAAGAGGTAGCAAGAAGGTGGCCATCTATGTTTATTTATTTATTTATTTTGATGGAGGTACTGGGGATTGAACCCAGGACCTTGTACATGCTAAGCACGTGCTCTACCACTGAGATACACCCTCCCCCAGGTGGCCATCTGTGAACCGGGAAGCAGACCTTCATCAGATACCAAATCTACTTGATCTAGGGCTTCCCAGCCTCCAGATCTGTGAGAGCGTAATTTCTGTTGTTATAAGCGGCCTGGTCTATAGCATTGGGTTCTAGCAGCCCAAATAGACTAAGACAGACAGGTTACAACTAGTTCTGTTGCAGGATAGAAATGCAGAGGTATGTTAGCAGGGGTCCCAGTGCAGGTAGTGGTGGAGGAGACTGATGCCCTGGAGCCATCATGAGGACGGAAGTGCCTGGAGACAGTGGGAAGGACCCGTTCTGCCACCAAGACCCTAGAAATTATTGTCCTTCAGTCCTTCTCGAACACTGACCAAGACGGCCCTGACATTCCCCTCACCTTGAGTAAACCAGCCAGGTTTCTTCCTGGACTCTAGACCCTTGACCACCCTTTTCTGAGAACAATTCCTTTGGAAAACTTGTAAACTCTTTCTCTGATCCTTTGAGATGTAAATCTTCACCCAGCCTCCTGCCAGTTTTACAGTCCAAGAGTATTTTTCTCAAGGACCTGGGAGCCATCCCTTTGAAATGTAATCATCAGGAAAAGACAGCACTCCCACCTCCAGTCTCTGTGGGAGGGCAGGAGCCTAACTACACAGGGAGAGTTAGCAAACACAGATGGCCTGATCATATCCACAACACCCCCCAACCCCATCCTCCAGTGCTCTCCTCCTGGCTCACCCCAGTGCTTAAAACGCTCTCTCCCCATCACATCATATTGCAATAGCCTTGAGTGAAGTCTTCCTCGCAAGTTTCCTTTGACAGAACACACCTGGAGAGATTGCGCCTTCTTCCTCTGCCTCCGCTCCAGCCACTCCAACACCCGCGTGAGGTCCGACATCCGCCTCTCCTCAGCCGACCTCCACACGTGCTTCCTCTCTGTAGGCAGCGAGTCCTTCAGGTCCTCTGGCTTCTCTGTCATCATGGAGCCTTGGTCGTGACTTGGGCGGGAAGGTGGCACACTCTCACTTTGTCGAACCCTCTGCCTCTGCTTGCTGGCCTGGGTGACTCAGATGGTAGGACGTTTTCCTCATGTGATGAACATGAATGTGAACATATTTTGGCAGTATTAGACCACAGATGGGATTCTGACTTTAAAAGGGTAGGAGGTCTAGCGGGTGATTATGAGGTCACTGTCAGGCTGGTCCATGAGGGTCAGAGTGGAGTGGGACACTGGCATCCCTATGTGGCCGCTGTCCCTCTCTCAGCACTGTCCATCACCTGGACTCTGCCACAGCCTCCTGTATGGCCTCTCCACTTCCATTTCCAGAGAGATCTTACTAAAACAAAGGTCAGTTCCCATAGTTCCTCTTATCAAAAGCCTTCAGTGGGTCCCTGGAGCTTATTAAAACATCTGAATTCCTTAGTTTGGTAGGCTTTCCACAACATAATCTAATTAAAATGGAGATTTTTAGAGGCTGAATTACTTTTATATTTGTTGAAAAGACAGTTACCAGATGCCAACTATGTGCCAGACATGGTGCTGGGGATACAAAACAAGATAAAAAACATAGTCAGATCTTGTGAAACATATGGGCTACTGGGAGAGACGAGACAGCAGTCAAATAATTACCCTATGAATCCGTCATGACAAGTGAAGGTGAATGCTCTGAAGGAAAGGAATATAATCCTAAGAACTAGCCAAAACAAAAGAGCCAGACGTGGATGCGTAGCGGGTGGATCACAATGGGGGAATGAGTGGAGCTAAAGTGTAAGCAGGCCTCAGTGGGGCCCTAGACAGGGGGACAAGCAAGTGTAAAGGCCCTGTGGCAGGATGGAAGCAGGGAACATTTGAGGACTAGCAGAAGGCCAAGGTGGCTAGAGTACCAGATAGTGATTAAGTAGAGAGTCAGTCTTCAAGGAGCTTGTCGTTTCCTTGCAGAGACACCTACAAAGCCTGGCGGGCACTGTTGTGCCTCCCGGTGCTTCCTCTGTGGTTCCCCCTTGAGGTTCAGGTGAGTAAACACGACTTCATTTTGAGGGAAGGCACCCCGTTGATCTGAGCCAATGAATACAAGGCACTCCCCAGGCTAGAGTGATTGGCACGAGAGGGGCTCAGTCAGCCTGGAAGTGGGAGCTTTTGCTTGGAATGTGAGGAGAAGTCTTCATGTCAATAGTGGGGCATTTGGATGTGAAGCCTGGAATGGTGGTAAGAATTTTTTTCTGATGGGGGACGGAAGCTACCATGAAGACGAACCCCATTCAAAGAGCAGGGCAGAGCCAACAGACCCACTGAAAACACAAGCCAGCATCTGAGTTTTTCAGACTTTTAATGTGTAACTCCACCTGAGTTGTATTTCTGTCACTTGCCATCAAACCTTTTATGTCATACAAACAGCAAATACAGGGGCAATGGTAATAGTGAAGTAGTGACATTACAAAAAAGTGCAGAGGGAACACAAGAGAGGGCACGGTAAAGTCTGCCTGGAGGGATCAGAGTAGACTCTGCCAAGGAAGTATTAGAGCTCGGTCTTGAAGGATGCAGAGGACTTTGACAAGAGGGAAATTACATCCCAGCCGGAGGGAGCTGCACCGGCCAATGGTGGTGTACGCGGAGGGAATAATCTGTGTGTCCAGAGAGTGGAGGCTGGGGGAAGGGCGTGGAGGGTTACTTTGGAGCAAGGGAATGAAGGTGCTGGAATTCTTTGTTGCTTTAGAAATTTCATTCGTTCACTCAACAAGCAGCTCCTGAGTGCTTTTGATGGGCCAGGCAAGTGATGTGAACAGTAGTAGAGGCAGGTGGGGAGGAGAGCGGGCATGCTGAGCTGGAAGATCTCAGGACGACGCCCTGTGTACATTGAGACAGCATCAAGTAGAGCACTGTTGCCGGCAAGGCTGGATCCCAGGTCCAGATTGAATCTGGGATTGTGCTGAGGGTTGACAGAAAGAAATGAACTGTAGGAATTTGGGGGTGGAGGGAGGAACAATAGCCCCTAACCCCACCAAATAGTCCTTACAGAAACAAATTGCAACATGATGTTTATTAAGGCTTTAATAAAAAAGACATTAGCCAGCGGTGCAAAAGAAATAAACAGTGTGTCAGGGGAAGATTTTTTTTTTTAATGTGCTTTCTGTCATCAGAACCAACATGCAATGCTATCCCTGGCTGGGCCCAGGCTTGCTTTTCCTGGCTCTGTCTTGGGGACACGGGATGGGTTGGTTAAGAGAGGTGGAGACTCGGTGACCTGTACCCAGGGAGCCTTGGACAGCTTCCTCCCTCCCTTCCTTTAACAAATGTTATGGCAGAACTTGGGGAGTCAAGAGGCACTCAGACTGCAATTGAAGTTCCAAGATTGCAAGACGGGACCGCTGGGGCATTCTGAGTGTCAGAGCTAGAAATGCTCTTGGAGTCCCCTAGTACGCCCTCTCATTTCACAGATGAGGAGGAGACCAGAGCCCCAAGAGCCCAGGAGACCTGCTCAAGGTCAAAGCCAAATTGTGGGACCCAGAAATTCCATTAATAATAATGAGGCCCAGAAGAATCTGTATACGTCCCTCAAGACTTTTTATATCTGCCGCATTAAATCAGGGGTCTCAGGTTCAAGTGTGAAGCAGGTGACATGAAGGAGCGAAGCTGGCTGAGTGTAGGCAGTAGGGAGTGTGTGGAGTCAGGTGAACGGGCAAGCTGTCACTAAACTACAGCCGACTGTGGCCACGTGGCAAGGTCAGTCCGGTGGCGCCAGATTGTCTGAGGTTTTAAGAGAATCCAGAAATCCAGATGTTTATGTGAAATTAATTAGAAATAAACTTAAAAAGAAATGCTGATTAGGCAAAACCTACGTGGCCTTGTTCAGACCTAGGATTGCACATTTGTGGCCTCTGCCTCTTTGGACCCTCACCATGGCGGGACGCTCTGTGAGGGCAAAGGACTGAGGATGAAAGGAGGCAGAGAGAGGGGGAGGTGACTGCCCAAGTCCACTCAGCTGGGAATAAGTACGTCCAGGACTGGAACCCAGTTCTCCTGACCTGCAGCCCATGAGAGCACTGTGGGGCTCCAGGAGAAAGGAGTCTGAGAAACAAGGTTCAAGCAGCAGCCCCTCTTTAAGAGTTGAGGAGATCTCAAGTGTCAAGATAGGTTTGAGCACCTCCAAGCATCCCGGCTCGGGCTGGGGGGATCCTGGGGGCGAAGTCCACACGGGTTTTTCCACCTGGTGCTGCATGGTTCCTATAGAGAGGGGCTAGCTGTCTTTTTTGATTTTGTCCTCCTTTCTGGCATTTTAATAGTCAGTATCATTGCAGTATACAAGGGTTATTTAAAATATATATAATCTTATTAGCGAGAACCAGCGTCCCTGTGGCTGGTCCAAGTTCCGGAGAACAGCCATTGGTCCCCAGTCTCGGCAGGGTGCCTGCGGCAGGTGGCTCTGACTCCCAGAGTGCCACATCTGCCCTAGTTTTTGAGGACACTCCAAGCAAATGTCTCAATTAGGCCTCAGGATGGATGTGCTGTGGAGGGGGCTGTGATTTACGTACCCAGAGCTCTGCAGCCTCCGCTGTCCTGGAAATGTCCTTCCCTTGCTCTGCAGGGCCCCACAGAGGCTGTCGGCTGCCCAGGGCCCAGGCCTCAGGCTGGATGGCTCTGAGGATGGTGTTAAATGCTGAGCATCATGGAAGTGGGGAGACCGGGCTGATGGGGGTGCCCGAGGCTGGGGCCGAGGCTCGCCTGGCTCTGCCTCGTTTGCTTGCGACCTTGGACTTGCTGTCTGGCCTTTTTGATCTTCTAGCAACTAGAGCTCCATTACAAGTTGCAAACTGGTGCAAGGGGTATTTGATCCACAGATATTTTTTGTTCAGCCTGCAAAGCGTTTTATAAATCTGGGCATTTCATAAAAACATTCAAAATTCTGATTTGTTTAATAGATGGTGATCTGGTATGACTGGGCTGCCACCGTCCCCCTTGAGATGGGGCACATGCCATCTCTGGCCTCAGCCCTTCCCTTCTGGCCAGCTTTATCCATCTATAAGACCCACTTGTCCCCTGAAGACATGTGAGTTTATGACCCTGGAGGAGTCAGTAATTCTAAACACTTTACAAAATTACAAAGACAAATTTGTCTCCTTCTAGCCTTGATCTGAAGAAACAGGGATTCTTACCCCATTTCACAGGTCAAAGACATGAAATCGCCCAGGCCCTGGGCTGTCTGGTTTCTGTGTGCTGATTCCACCTGTCTGGTCCCCGGGGCCCACCTGGGCTGACTGAGGCTGAGGGGTTGACTGGTTCCGTTCCTTTCTCTGTGGCTTTCTGATTACGCGCCCACAGGGAGGCTGATTCTCCACAGACTTAGGTTTCCTCATCTGTAAAATGGCACTAACCTCAGCCTTGCTTTGCTCATGGGGATCTTGGGAGGTGCTCCTAAGACAATCAAGGACTTTGCAAAGTTGCAGAAACTCAGGACACCTGACAGTGTCACGATTACAGCATAATGATTCAGAGTACAGGCTCTGGAGAGGAATCCACCCTGTGCCAGCTGTGTGCCCTTGGGCAGGTCACTTAACCTCTCTGGTCTAAGTTTTCTCTTCTGTAAAATAAAGTCAGTAATAGTTCTTACTCCAAGCAATTGTGCTCATTCAGTGAACTAACTGGATAAAGTGCTTAGCACTGTGCCAGACATACAATATGTGCTTAATAAATGGTAGCCATGAGTACATAACATGGACGAATGCACAGGCCTACGATATGGCCAAAGGTGGGAGTGATGTAGGAGTGCTGATCCCACAGAACAATGGCCCTGGGAGGGCCAGTACAAGGGGCCCAAACTGGGGCAATAGCACAGAAACAACTCCAGCCAAGACCAGGCCACGGCCGCCCCCTCTTCCTCCTCCATGGCAGCGCAGCAAGAATCAGCAAGGAGGGACTTGGGGTTCGGCTTGGGCTCTGGGAGGGCTTGTCCTGCTGCTCAGAAGGATGGCTCGGGGCTCATTCCTCACTACTCCCCACCTCTCAGGGAAAGGCAGCCTGGAGGTCTGGTCCAGGGGGTGAATGGGGTTGGGGGGAGGTGACCCCAGGTGCTGGACAACACGATCAAAGGCAGGGGTGGGGGATGATAAGCTGGTCCTACTGGGGTCTGCTGTGGGCAAGTTCCAGCCTCCCTCTGCTTTCCCAGCTCAATTATTATCATTGTAATTTAAAAGGGAATGAATCCCCTGCTCCCAGGGGAGTGGCAGGAGCCTGTGGGGCTGAAGGAGGGAGGGACAGGCGCACTGCATGTGATGAGAGCCAGCCGGCTGTTCCTCGCTGTTGTGCAGGAAGTGATCCTGCAGTGACTTCGTCCTCAAAGAGCCCTAGATGAGGACTGTGTGTGCACGGGGTGGGAAGGGAGACTAGGCTGACACCCGCTCCGAGGACCACAGCTTTCTGGCCATTTGAGTCTACGATACATGTACTGGGGGGGAGCGTGGCAGGGGGTGGATTTAAGCCTGCCAGCCCCAGGGGAAATGGCTCAAATGTGACCCCAGGGCTGATGTGGGCTCCTGAGCAGTATTGTATTAGGGGCCAGGCGCTATCTGGACGTTCCCATGTAGTTCCTCGTTTCATTCTCCCACTGAACCAGACACAGAGGTATTGTCACTCCCTTACCACAGCTGGGGACGTCAAGGTTCAAGGAGCTGAAGTCGCTTGTGGAGGTCCCACCACTTGCAGACAGGGGATCCGGTTCCTCCTGCTTCCCAGGAAAGTGGGCGCTATTCTCACTGTGTAGATGAAGAGACCGAGGCTCAGGGAGGAGACGGAGCTGTGGTCCCACTGCCGGGCGCTGGAGGGTAAGATGTAAACTGGCCCTTGGCCTTGGAGTCCACTGCCCTTTCCAGGTAACCAAGCCGGGGAAGGTTCTCAGGATGCGACCCACTGGTGTCTCTCTGAAAAGCTTCCCTCCCCACAGGTACTTTCTCCATTTCTTGCTCCTCCACAAAGGCTGAGGACAACCTGGGCTGCTCTGCCCTCAGGCAGGGCCAGTGGAGTGTCCTGGGCAGGACAGTGGACTCAGGGGCCAGACCAGTGGGAATGGAATCCTGGCTCTGCTACTTGGCATCTTTGGCAAGTAAACACATCACCACCACCAGCAAACCCTCCAGTGCCTATCTTCCCTCATCTGTGAAACAGGATGAAGTGATACTATGTATCTCAGAGATTCCTGTGAAGAGTTATTAAATCAGGCTTTACAAGTGCGCCTGGCACAGAAAAGGGCCAGCTCCTGGTATTTTGGGGCATGTAAATGGCTATGTTGGGGGGTGGGTTGAACACTGGGCTGGCCCCCACCTGGGCCCCTTTTCTCTCTAGGTCTGAGTTTCCTTGCTTCTGCTCAGTTTCTTAGCACTCTCTCACCTCCAGTTCTGAGTCTGGGGTTTTGGTGTGCTAGTAGGGGCCCCTTGACCACCTGACAGACATTCAGCCCTCAAGTGCAGCAGTGCCCACACTAACACACGGGTCCCCTCTGTCAAACATGGAGCCCATGATTGTCAGTTCTTGCGGCCCCACTGCCCTCCCCCCCCAACCCTTGCTTCTGCCCCCAGAGCATCACGGGAACCCCACCAGGTCTCAGCCCTGCCCCGGGGGACATGACACTTCTGAGCCTCAATGTCTATCCCAGAGGCTGTTGTGGGGGTGGCTTCTGCCCCTGCAGCAGATGTTTAACAATGACTGGGAACATTTTTGGATGTGACAACTGGGGGAGGCGTGCTCCTGGCATCTTCTAGCGGGTGGAGGTCAGGGATGCTGCTGTTAAACATCTTACGGAGCACAGGCCAGCCCCCACAACAGAGAATTATCTGCCCCAAATGTCAATAGTGCTGAAATTGGGAAATCTTGGTCTACTGGACAACACAGACATATGGGCAAATGGTTAAAATTAAATGTGGTAAGGCCATAATAGAAGGGCGAGAATTAACTGGAGGTCCAGAAGTGGGAGGGAATAACTGAATCAGAAAAAAACAAGGGAAGTGCTGGTTTGGAGAAGTGACACTATCGCTACCTCGCCCGTGCCTCCTGTGAGCTCCCCGTGCTCGGTCGGCTCATCCAGGGTGCGGGTGCTGCTCTTCTGACGGTTCACGCCTCATCTGCTCCTGCAATTTCTTTTGTGCCCCTGGATCCAGCCATTCCTGAAGTACTCTCTGCTTATGTGGCATCTACAGGTTTCTTTCTGCCTTCCATTTGTTTGAGTTGTGTGACTTCTAATATATAAAGACCACAGCTATGCCTGCACACTCATAGCCCTTGTGCGGACTTTCCCCTCAGCTTTGCATACTCGGTGGCCTCCCCCTCAGCTGAGAGCTGCTTTCTTTCCTCCTTCCTGTGGCTGGCTGCTTCTGCCAGAGCTGCAGTACTGGCAGCTGCCATCCCTGTGGCATCAAAATACCCAAGCATCAATTGTGTGATTGAAGTGTTCCATCAGCCTGGACTGGGGGAGCCACAATCAGACGTGGTTCGTGGAACAGCTGCCCGTGCAGGGCTGGCAGTTAATTAAAAGCCCCATGCACTTAGCGATTAACTAATCACAGCGTGGCGGCAGCCGGCAAGGATGCAGTGACTTCTCCCGGAGTCGGCTGCAGCTCCAAACGTCTGCCCTCCGGCAGCAGCGGCAGCAGGAGGCTTGGGTGGCCCCAGTGCAGACATCCCCAGCAGTCCACAGTGCCAATTCCCAGCTGTCTCTCCTGCTTAAAGCTCCCAGGAGAGAGAGCGGAAGGGGCTCCGGGTGGGAGGGTGAAGGGTGGGATGTCGCTGCAAAGGATGGGGTAGGGTGGGGCTGCGGAGGAGAGGAGGGGAGGCTGTCAGGATGTGGCATCCACTGAGGTGGGAGGCCTGATAGGATGTTGGGCAGGCAGGGAGGGAGCTGGCCACAGGGGTGGGCGGAGTCCTGGGATAGCTCAGTGGCAGGAGAGATGACACGCCCCTATCCATTTCCGGGCAGTGTGGTGCAGTGGTTAAGTCATGGCTCTGCCACTTACTGCCCGTGTGACTGTGGGCATGGTTTTCAGCCCATTCTGCCTCCATTTTCTTGGGATTCCCAGTAAAATCTGGGATTAATAACCATACCTATTTCCTGGAGTTGTGGCTAGGATTAATCCGGGTGAAGGATTTCTAACACAATAAGCACGTGAAAAATTAGTAGCAGAGGGCTGCTTCCTCACGGTGAGGAAAGGAAGGGCCATGAAAGTGGAAAGTGACTTTGGTTCCAATGTACCAGGCCCTCCCACCCCCCACCCCCCCAGACCCCGAGGAGAAGTCTGGGGACTTTGAGAGCAGCCTTGAGGCTGGGGTTGCTGGGGCGGTGCTATAAGACAGGTGGCAGCCTAAGCAGGCAGAACTCGGAGCGGCTCCAGAAGCTGCGTTGCCCTGGAGGGCCCTGCGGCTGCTGCCCCCACGTGGCCACTCTGCCACCCTTGGCATGCTCCCGGGCCCAGCTCCGTGGCTCCAGATTCTGACCCTGCCCATCACGGGACCCCACGAGACTGCAAGTAGCTGTGACTTCGACATCTTTCATCTGGGCTCCCAGACTCCCTGTTACTTAACAGGAAAAGCTCACACTTCCTCACCTGGCTTCTTGTGTCCTCCCCCGATCTGCTTCAGCCTGTATTTCCTGTTCTATCTCTCCTTACCTCCATGTAGCCTGCGGTCCCCAAAGCTGCCACACTCTTGGCTGACTCTGTTCCTGCCAAAGAATACTTTCTCTACCCTCCTGGCCCTTTACCTCTGGAAGTCTAAACCCTCCCCTTCTCCAAGGCCAGGTCTGCGGGGACGCTCTGTGGTCTCTCTCTTGTGCGGCTGTCAGCTGGCCCGGGGGCGGCTTGGCAGAGCTCCAGCTCACGCTGGTCCTGAAGGGCCTCCCTGAGGCGGCGGTGCTGGGGCTGAGCCTTGTGTGAGGGGCTGGGGGAGCCCGTGGAGCTGGCAGACGGCGGAGGAGGCTGCAGCAAGGAGGAGAGGTTTGTGAGGCGGAGGAGGAAGGGCCGCAGTGGCTCACAGCTGGTGGCGTCGTCTCTCACTGGTGCGAGGTGGGAGACCTCCCCGCCCTGGGCCAGCTGTGCCACAGCCTGGCAGGATGTCGTATGGCTTGGGAAAGTCCGAGTTGAGAGGTTGGGTCCTGGAAATTGACCTTGCATCTACGACTTGTGTAAAAGCGATAGGGAACAGTCTGACTGGCTGAACTGCTGTCACATGATCACCCCTCTGCCGGGTGGGACCCTTGGCTGAGCACTCAGAGTGGACCCTGTGGGGTGGGATGGATTCCAAAAGCAATATTGGGGTGCTAGTATCAGAAGAGGACAAAACCAACCGATGTGTCCCCTCCACTGAGCCAGGTCCAGGCTTCTGTTCACATCTGTGAGGGGGCACTGGGCTGGAGCCTCAGGAAGATGCCCTCCCTCCACCCCAACATCTGTCCAGGCCCTTCCCTATGGGCCAGGCCCAGCTGGGAAGCGGTCAGCAGGTGAGTGTTTGCTTCCAGGCCTGTTGCTGAGGGTCCGGGATGTTCTCCGTATTCTGAGGAATGTTTATGGTCAGTCGATGCACTATCTCTGGCTGCTGCGTGACTGCAGGCAAGATCTTTGCCTCCTCCAAACCTCTGTGTCCTCGCTGGGAATAGGAGGTGTAGCAGATGAGAAGGTGCTTTGGACACAGTGAAGTGCCCGGACAGACCGCTCACGATTGCGTTTGTTGCTGCTCATGGCTTAGGAGGGAGTGGCCCGTTTCCTCCCTTTGACTTTGGTCCTGCTCCCTTCCAGTCCCCATCTCCCTCCAGCATCCTCTCCCCACCTTCTCCTGGCCCTCTCCCTTGGGACTGGGACCTGTGCCTGCGTTCCTGCTGTGGGTACTGCTGAAGGAACCCTGTCCCAGGGCCTTGACCCTTCTTAGCCTGGAGAAGACAGGGCTGTGCAGTCAGCAGAACGGGGTGGGTGCAGGATGCCTGGGAGGCTGGGGGCCAAGTTGGCCCCATGTTAGGGGCAGGGGGCCTGGGGAGCGGCAGTGATGAGATGATGGTGTGGAGGGCAGGAGCACAGTCCTCACAGCCTTGCTCTGAATAAAGGACATTCAGGTCACAATCACTATAACAAAGTTGGAGGGACCCAATTTCCCAGCCAGAATTGCTAGAAATAAACATCTGGGGCTTGAGGATGGTCACTGGTTTTGGGGGAGCTCTTGGCTTTAATTAAATTGGTCACTCATCGGATAATTCAATAAGTACCTTGTCTTACAAAAGCATTGTGGACTGGAGGCTTAAGGAACAGGGCTTTATTTCTCACAGTTCTGGAGGCTGGGAAACCCGAGATCTGGGTACCAGCGTGGTCAGGTTCTTGTGAGGGCTCTCTGCCTGCTTTGCAGACGGCTGTCTTCTTGCTGGGTCCTCACGTGGCAAAGAGCAGAGGGAGGAAGAGAGCTCTCTCGTGTTCTTACAAGGGCGCTGATCCCATCATGACCTAATTCCTTCCCCTAAAGGGCCCACCTCCTAACACCATCACACTAGGGGTTAGGATTTCAATGTACGAATTTGGTGGATGGGGTGAGGGGGACACATTCCATCCATAACATACTTCTTATGGTTTCCATAATGCATTCATATCTGTTTTCTCATTGGGCTTTATCTGCATTTCACAGAGGGGAAACTTAAAGCAAGAGGGACTAGGAGACTTGCCCAAGTTTACACAGCAGTGGCTTAAGCTTGGTAGAACTTTCTTTCTTGTTTACAGAAGTATGTGGTGGATGGTCTGGAATGATCCTTGGGGCCCACTGTATACTACAGCCCAGCTGGACATCATCTGGGCTGTGAAAGACCAAATGGGGAGGAAGGGGAGTCACAGGTTGGGTTTCTAGAAATAGACCCTGCATCCAAGACTCCTGTAAAGGTAATTCATTAGGAGATGTTCCAGAAATGACCAGGAAGGGCTGGGAATTGATCTACATAGAGAAAGAGCCTTGCCCTGCGGAGAGGGAGCTGGGTCAGCTCATCTGCTCCACAGCTTGTGACTTGTGTCTTGCTAGGAACTAAACCTCTCACAGAAGTATGCAGGCAGGTGATCCAGGGCTGCTGTGACCCTGGGACCTGGTCCCCTTCTATCCTGTGCTCCACCATCCTCCAATATGGCAGCACAGGCTCCAGCCATCATACCCACCCTTCCAGCCAAAAGAAAGGAGGAAAGGAGGAGAAGGCGAGGTTCTGCCCTCTTTAAGGACACATCTTTGAAGCTGCACGTGATGCCTCTGCTTCCAGGTTTGGGGCCAGATCCAAGGTGTGTTGGTACCCCCAGCTAGCAAGGGAAGCTAAGAAATGGAGGCTTTATTCTATGCAATCTGTGCCAGTTAAATATATGTTCTGTTACTGATGAAGGAGGGGGCTAGATGTTGCAGAAAAAGTAGCAGCCATTGTTATAGTCAGTGAGTATGAAAATGGACTTGACCACAGTCCTAGAGATTTCTCTTCAAGAGCAGAGAGTTGTAGCTGTTGGGAAAAGAATCTTCATAAGCGGAGAGGGTGGGGTGTGGCTGAGCCCCAGGGTCTCTGGGTCCGCTGAGGCCCTTATTTGTTGTATAAGACTCCACTCATTGAATAGCTGACTCCAGAAGGATGGTGGTGTAGACAGAATTCCCTGGAAATGCCTTGGGTTGGGCAGCCAGAGGGAACTGTATTGTACTAAATCCTTAGCTGGGAGCTGGGCGCTTGGCTTTTGAGTTCCTCGCTTACCTGTAGTTTTCTAGGTGACTCCAGGCAGGCCTCTAACATCCCTCAGGCTCTGTTCTGTCATCTGTAAGATGAAAACAATGTGAGGAATTAATTTGGTGTCAGACGAGGGTGAGGCAAGAGGTACTTAACTCAGACAAAGTTTCAGAGGGACCAAAAGAGTCAGCAATTATGATCAGTAGTATTGTAATGCAGTCTTTTTTATTGTGATAAAATGTATACAACATACATCAAATTTACCATTTTAAGTGCTCAGGTCAGTGGCATGAAGCATGTTCATATTGCTGTACAACCATCAGCACCATCCATTTCCACCATCATCCATTCATCTTTCCCAGTTGAAACTCTGTACTCTTGAAACACTAACTCCCTATTCCCTGCTCCCCCAGCCCCAGGGGTCACTCTACTTTCCATCTCTCTGAATCTGACTCCTCTAGGTACTTCGTATAAGTGGAATCACACAGCATTTGTCTTTTTGTGACTGGCTTCTTTCACTTAGCATAACGTCCTTGAGGCTGTTCCATGCTGTACCACATGTCAGAATTTCCTTCCTTTTTCAGGAGGAATAAAATTCCATTGTGGATAGGCCACATTTTGTTTATCCATTCTTCGGTCAATGGACACATGGGTTGCTTTCTACCTTTCAGCTATGGTGAGTAATGCTGCTATGAATACAGGAGTGCAGATACCTAAGTCTTCACTTTCATTAATGCAGTATTACTTTTTAAAAGCAAAATTCACGCCCAAAAGTCCATGATCTATCAAAAAGTGAAATAAAGACGAGCCAGAAACAGAACGGCGCTGAGCCACAGGAGAGCCTGAGGCCAAGGGAAGGATGGATAATACTCATCTTGCATTATCCTGTTTGTGGTGGCGCCCCCTTAAAATCTGTGTCCCCGGTGACTGCCTCGCTCTCCTCACCCTCGTCCTGTCCTGATGAAGATGAAATGAGCCTGGCTGAGCACGCTGGCGCAGGAGCCTCCTCTCCCCCTGCCTCCATGGGCTGATTGAGGACCTGGAGTGATGGGGCAGCCTCTATGTTGGCAAGCTGAAGCTGGGGTTTCCTCTCGTCTTGGAGAGATCCATCTTAATTAGCCCCTCAGATAACAGTTCCTTCTGAGGCAGCTGAATTATGGAGACAGGCCCTGTGTCTTCCTTCCTTTGGGGTTGTTTTGCCAAGTGACAAACCAAGAGATGCATGTTCTCTGCTCTGGATTGTTTGGCAGCACTGGGTTTGGGACCACTTAATGAGGCAGGAGACGGCGTTTCCAGTCCGTTATCTTGTAGCCTGGGCAGGCGGGAGTCTGTGCAATCCCCGTGTGAGTGTGTGTGCGATGGGCCCTCCAGGAAGAAGACACGTCCCCCTTCCTGAGCTCAGAGCCCCCAAAAGGGGACATCTTCCCTCAGTCATTCAAGGAACACTTAGTGAGCACCTACTGTCTGCCGGGCAGTGAGTGAGTAGGTGGGAATGGGGCCTGGGAAGGAGATGGGTCAGTTGTGGCCCTGACTTTAAGGAGCTTATAACTGAAAACACGTGTTAGTGCATTGTCAGGAATTGAGGTGTGCCAGGCTTTGGTTATGTGGGATGGTGAACGAGAGGTGGTGTGAGGCCTTGGCTGGGGAGTGTGTGTGTGTTTGTGTGTTTCTGTGTTTGTGTCTGAGGAAGGGGCTGAGGGCCTCTCTGAAGCCTAAACCTTGCCTGCTAACCTGAGACTGACCAGCAGATGGCGTGGGTGCTACGGGAAAGTCAGGGACTTCGGGGGATGGAGGGAGGGGAAGTGGGGGGAGAGAGAGAAAGAATGTTAGTCTGTTTGGACTGCCATAACAAAACACCGTAGATTGGATGGCTTGACAACAGAAATTTCTTATGGTTTTGGAGGCTGGCAAGTCCAAGGTCAAGGTTCCAGCAAGGCAGGTTTCACTGAGGCCTCGTCTCTTGGCTTGTAGCTGCCGCCATCTCACTGTGCTCACAGGGCCTTTCTTAGTGTATAAATGTGGTGGTGGTGGTGGGGGTGGTTTCCTATTTATATAAGGCAGCCAGTCCTATCGGATCAGGGTCCCACCCTTATGACTTCATATAACCTTTTAATGCCCTCCTAAAGACCCTCTTTCCAAATACATTCACATTGGCGTTAGGGATTTAACATATGAATTTAGGGGGCAAAATTCAGTTCATTGCAGACAGAGAGGGCGACAAGGAGACAAGGAGAGAGGGAAAAGGAGGGAGAGAGAAAAGGAAAGAGGGAGGGAGAGACAGAGAGAGAGGGAGGGCCCTGGCAGGGAACACAGGCCTCCAAGCTAATAGCGAGAAAAATTCTCCTTGGACACAAGGTTATCAAATAAAGCTGTCCAAGATGGGAGCCTCGGTCCTGCCTTGGTTTGCTGGACGGTGACGCCCACCCAGCCCTTGGCTTCCACTGTGTGGCAAGTGCAGGGCTGTATACAGAGGAGAATCCACTCCTTTTCTCTCAGAGACACACGAGGGACGCCCAAATCTAATAAGTTAATCTAGACTCCTAGAAACAAGATTAAATTTTCAAATAAAGGCAGGCTCTGACAGCTAAGGCATAAATCTTTTATTTAAAATACAGACTAAACCCATTCAAATGCAATCAGCGATGACAGATGCAGATAGAAACAAGCTTTGATAGAATAGACACGGTGTGGATTTGTTCACTCTTGGTAACACATCACAAAGGGTGACCTTAAGTGCGGTCTCAGTGTCAGCCAACAGCCTCTGCACTCATTTCCCTGTGGCTCATTGGCCCAAGGTGGTGCCAGGGGAGATGCTGAGGCAGGTGGGAAGGAGCCAGCCTGGAAGGACATCATGGTCCCATTGCCACCCCGTCAGCTGCCACAAGAGGGCAGGGAAGAGGGTTAGTTAGCAGTATTTGGAGGTAACTGGAGCAGCCAGAGGACATGGAGGGGGAGAGATGGGGAGCTGTCAAGAGCAGGTGGGAGATGGTCGAGGCAAGAGGAGAAGGTAGTTGAGGACAGTGGGAGAATTTCCTACAGCTGCCAGAGCAAAGGAAATTGTACAGTCCTCTGCCTCGGCTACCTATGGGTGGGCATTCCTGAGTGCCAGACACTGAGCGTGCCCTATACGATCTCATTGAATCCTTGCATCAAACCCTTTTAGAGATAACAGGCTGAAGCTCACAGAGGTTAAGTCCACTGAATTACACATCCAGTTAGTGGCAGAGACACAAGGCGTGCTGACTCCAGTCCCTTGCTCTTCCCACCTGAGACTTCACAGCTCACAGACTCCCCCCAGAAACGCCAGGGAGTCTCACGAACTTACTGGCACCTCCTTTGCTCTAACTCAGGCAAAGAACAGAGAATGATTTCTCCTAATTATCATCCCCTTTCTGAAGCTTTTGGATGCCTGCTGCCAGACCTCTTCACAGCAGCACAAACTCAAAGTCACCAGCACAAACACATCCCTGAGGACCAGAGGGGTGCCAAATGGATAACCCTTGAGTCCATGTTCAAGGGCATGTTTAATAGAATGCTGCAAACAAAGAAAAAACCCATACAAGACAGTGTTTGTGTTACATAAGTTTGGGAAACACTGCCTACTATAACCCCTCCTGAAGAGTCACAAAACACATCAGACTATTAAAGGCCCTGAGAAATCCTGCAGAAAAAAAGGCCTATTTAAGCTCATTTAACCCAGACTTTCCCCTAATTAGGGTGAACATGAAAATGTTTTTGTTTCTCTCTTTAGACATAAGATCACATCAACTCATCTTCGAAGGAACCCATTTGGGGAAACCTTTATGTAAGAAAATCATTTCAAGTTAGCCTGTGTCTCCCTGCTTCTCCAAAATGCATATTATGGTACATGAAACTTCACCATTGCATACTTGAAGAAATGCCTAGAGAAGCCACAATTGGCATTGGTGATTCATTTTTTTTTTGGATAAGTCTTCTCAGATAATTTGATGAAAGTTGTGGATTTCTTTTTCCTGGGTGGAGAGACGAAACACTCATGTACATTATGTACATACACTCAGAGAGTTGAATTTAGATTTAGGGATTTGTGGGTTCTTTATTTCCCATAAGCCTCAGGCCATAAACCTCTGCTTTAAGTCATCATCAGCTAAAGCCCTTGGTGCCACTAGCAGCCAAGCACTAGACCTTGGGAGGGGGGCGAGGCCTGTCAGGGTAGGGCTGCTGGGAGGGAGGCGCTGAGTGAAGGGGCCAAGCCCACTTCTGTCCTTCTGACAAGGGAAGCCTGGAGGCTCGTATCAGTTTCGTATGTACAATGGATGGAGTAATCCACAGGGGCCTGGGGTGGGGGTGGGAAGGCATCGGGCAGCTTGGTGAGCAGAGCCCTCCCTGCAGGTCTCAGGGACTTTCCTATAGCCCAGGGGGGAGTCTCAAGCTCAGTGCTTCCACGTTTCTCCCAGCTCCCACGGCCTAGTGTATGAGAATCCTGCTGCTGACTCTTGCCCAGCACACATTCCCTGTCCCCCTTCTTTTGAGAATGGCACCCCAGTAGTTCTTGGGGAACCACCCCTGCTGCACACTAGTCCATGTGTGTGGTATGAGCAGATCTCACCCCTAGATTTGAGGAGGGCTCACAACCCAGGCTTATGACCTGGACAGTGAGAGGATATCATCTTCCAGGTCACAGTGATTGGTTTAGGGATAGGCAGGGGACCTAAGCCAGGACAATTAGTGCCAAAGGGATAAATTATAGGACTTTTACTGAGAAAAAGCTGTTCTCTTGGGGCTGTGGATAAAAAGGTATGCCTGCAGCTGCTGGCGGCCACCTTGACCCATGAGGGGAGAAATGGATCCTCTGCTGAAGAGATCAAGTGAGAGGTGGAGAGGTGGGGAGTGTCCCAGTGAGACTGTTCAAGACTATCCAGCTATGCCCCAAAGGAGTCCTACTCCAGCGCAGCTACAGGAACCAATGCCTTTCCTTTCTTGCTTAAGACCATGTGTGTTGGATTTCTGTCACTTGCAACTTAAAGAGTCCTGACAAATCCCCTGTGGTTAAAAACACATTCCCAGGTCCGCGCCAGGTAGCTGGATTAGAATCTCCAGGAATGTAGATTGATCTACCTACCTACTTACCTGTAGATAGGTAGATAGATAGATATGCCTATATTTTATACATCTATGTATATATGTCTTCCTGGGGGAATCTAATGATCTAACAGCTCTAGCTTATGAAAATTTCCCCTGCTTTTGTATCATGGAGGTTGCAAGATGCCCAGCTGTGAAATCCGAGATGACCCACGTGTGGAGTTCACCCAGTGCAAGCTCAGGAGTCAAGGCATTTTACATGGTTGGCCCTTAGTTTATTCACAATCGCAAGCTCTCAAATGGGACTAAGAATAACGTGACTGTGACAACTTCTCAGGTTTGTACTGTGTTTATCAAAACTTATCTCCTCAACTTCCTGCACCCACAGCTAGACCACACCTGCCAGCCCCACTTAGGTTTGGCCATGAGCTGGGTTCTAACCAACAGAATGTGAGCAAAAGTGATGTGTGGCACTTCCAGACTCAGCTTATGACAATCTCCCCTGGTATTCATCATGATTTTTCCCTTTAGCTCGATCAGAAAACACAGTGACCTTAGAGGCCATGTTGGAAGGTGACAGAACCACAAGGAGGAAGAACTCTGGGTACCAGAATCACTCTTGGCGGCTAGCTTCATGACTATCAGGAATCCGCGTTTGGGACTTTACACAAGCCAGATACAAATGTCTATTGTGTTAAGCCACTGGGATTTGAGGGTTGATCTGTTACAGTTGTTTCCTTAACAGTGAATTTTTATGAATTTCAGATAACTTTTACATCCACTGATTCATCTGTGTTTTACAAAAACTCCGGGTGACAGTCTGGGAATGGTATTTTACAGGTGACAATGCTTGTCCTAGCTCAAATAGTTGGTGGGAGGATAGAAAATGGTTCTAAGAAGAGCAGTTTGATGAGGATGTGAAGAGATTATGATGATGGGTCTTTCCATGGTCCTGGCCCCCTTCTTATTAGTTCAGGCATTTTTGTAGTTAGAGCTCTTCCCTGGGACTCAATATCCATCTTACCACCCTCTTTGTCTCCAGCCCTTTTGCAGTGAAGGCTCTGGGGTGGAGTGGGGTTGGGGTGGGGTTGGGGTGGGGTCTGCCTCTGACCATGGTGCTGGATCCAGTGGTGTTTACAGAACCTTGTCATGGAATGAGCCTGGACTTAAACATTAGAACTGGGCTTTACTTCTAAATATTTGTTCCCTTGGAAAATCTCTTCAAGTTCTCCAAATACTAATTTTCTTCTCTGTAAAATGAAAAATTATACTTTCCTCATGGGATTGTTGCAATGATTAAATAATGTGGAGAAACTATTGGTGTAGTAGGGCTGTTGTCTTACATCCCCTCTTCCCCACTTGAAAAATATTGAAACTCCTCGCTGCTCCCAACAAGAATAGCAGGTGAACTGAGGACAATTCATACTTATGTTTAATATTGACTTCAAGGGCCGGACCTATCACTCAGTGAGGTTTGAATGAATTAAGAGAAAAAAGCAAGCAGAATCTAGAGAGACTCATGATTCTAGCTGGCATAGGCTATAGGGGGTTACAGAATAGCCTAAGAGTTTAAGGGAACTAGAAACTTGAAACTTGAGGAACAGTATGGGTTTTTTTGTCCCTCTAGTTTCTTCATTTGTAAAATGGGGAGTAGCAGGTGGGGTGGCAGCGTGGTGTTTTCCAACCGTGCAGAACAAGGACATTTTTCAGTATTCTCACCACTCATGGTTCCCCATCTTTGTAAAGATTTTGCCAACTAAACACACTGCACTTATTAAAGAATAACTAATTCATTTCTCCAATTTTATTAATAAAAGACATTTAGAAGTGATTGTGCAATAAAAACAGTATTAAGCCTCCCAGTATAATGAGGTGGTTGATGCTTTAGTTAGTCTGTGTGGCCTCATTATCGGCTAATGTGTGGATTCCCTTAGGTTTTCTGAACTTTTGCCAGGAATTCACAGAACCCAGTGCTACTTCTGTGAAATCTCAGTGCAGAAGTCATTGCTTTCAGTGGGCTGTCAGGATCCTTCTAGCTCTGACCTGATTCTGTTGAGCTCTGATGTACCAGGAGGGGTGGAGCAGAGTGAGTACAGGAGAAGAGGAAGGAGACAGGGTTGCTGTGGGGAAGCAACATTTATTTTGGAGGTTGGAACTGTAGGGACATAGCCTGGTGTTTCGTTTAATCCACACCTGGGAGACGGAATTCATAATCCACACCACTCCCTTCACAGTGAACATAGCCAGAGAGAGAGAGAGAGACAGAGACACAGAGAGAGAGAGACAGACAGACAGACAGAGAATGGAAAGTTGGCTTATTAATGAGAAGCTTGCCTGCTGAAGGAAATGGTTCCCTTTCTGTCCACACGCTCTCTCTGGCACATGACATAGGAAGCTAATTTGAAACAAGAAAGATGCTTGGACACAAAACTAGAGCTAGGGAGCTCATAGGTTTAATGACATTGTCTTCAAACTATGATGGCTGTTGGGATAGAGGTTTTATTCAGGCTTTTTCAATAATGGAGACCCCACTCTGCCCCAGATAATGCTGGAAGCAATCCACTAACACTTCACTTTTGGACTCTGCCCCCCGACTTGTGCCTGCTAGCAGGGGACCCACCTGAGAGACTCAAGCTGCTGCCCTTCTTACCTGCTTTGGAGTTCAGGGCAGCTTCTCTTTGTGTGGTGGAAACCTGGGGCTGGCCCCCTCGCATTGGCCCCTTCCTCATGCTGCTGGCCTCTTTCTGTAACATCTTATAGGTTGGTTTCAGCCTCACTGGTGCTACCCTCAAGTTAGGATGACAGCCATTCTGGAACTGAACTGATGTCATTAAGAGTCCAGAGTCCATTCTCTTGACCACAACCCAATCCTGCTTCTCTAAGGCTCCAGCTTCCTGGCCCCTCCAGCTCCTCCAAGCCCACAATGTTAGGAAATCTCAGCCAGAGGGCCCCGGGAGCTGGAGCCGGGGGAGCCACCCCACAGGATGGGCCAACCCTGACTCCAGGTCTGCAGCCTGGGCACAGCAGAGGGCTTCCTCTCCTCCCCAAGTCCCAGGGCTCAGCCTCTCCCCTGGTTTATGAGCTGAGTAGGCGAAGGGCATGTTTGCCCTTTCTAGTTACTTTCTCCTGCTCATCACTGTAGCTGCTACAGAGAAGTGAATCTCTTTCATGTTTTCCCAACTGCCAAAAACACAGCAGTCACTGCCAAGGACTAGATGTGTGATTTGCTATAAGCCTGGGACCTCACCCTTCCTGCGGCCTGACGGATGTCACAACCCAGATGCTAAGCAGAGGCCTGGTGAGACCTCCGCTGGGCCCAGGACTGGGGCTCCCCAGGAGGGCAGAAGCTGAGGGAGCTACACAAGGCCTATGGCAGCCATTTGACTTCAAAGCTCCTCCCAACACTCCACCCTCCTCCCTCCCTTTCAACCCCAACCTCCACCCATGGTCCTCCTGGACAGCTTGCTGCACCCTCATCCCATGCTGCTGCCTCCCAGAACAGGCACATCTCTCCCACTTCCGGGGAGTCAGCATCCCATGTCCTTCCAGGCCCACCTGCTCTGCCCCAGTCCCTCCACCCAGTATGAACTGCTCTCGCCTCGAACTTGCTGCTCACTTGTGTCATGCACGGTGTGGTTTCCTCCTCTGCTGTGGCCTCCTGTACTTCTGGTTGTGGGCTCTGTTTATTTGCAGGCTTTCTTCTCTTTCAAAAAAACAAAGTGCTATTGTTTGTATCTGGAGAAATTGTAGAACCCTCCTCCTCTTCTTTTTGCATTGCTGGGTACATTTCTTGTTTCTCCCCAAATGATCCGCCAAGGTGAGAATGAGAATTTATCTGAGTGGAAATATGCCAACATCACCCTGAAATAAAGGTGCTGGCACTTAGGATAAAACTCTACCTCCCCATGACCTGGCCCCGCTCATCCTGAACTCACCTCCCAACTCTCCTCATCACCCGCTAAGCTCCAAACACACGGCCTTGATTCTGATCCTCAGGGAGGCCAAGCCTGCCCCTGCTCAGGCCTTTGCCCTCACCATTCCCTCTGCCCACAGGACTTCCCCTGAATCCCCGTGGACTGGCTCCTCCCCAGCGCATGGGTCTCCGCTCAGCCTTCCCTGACTGCTCCCTCTTGCCCCGCGCTCCCAGTGTCTCTCATTGGAATATATTTTCCTTGCTGCATTTGTCAGTTTCCGAAACCATCCTTTTAAAAACAGTAGTTTCAGTTTATTACCTTCATTCTCCACAGGAACGTAAGCTCCACGTGAACTGGGACCTTGCCCATCTTGCTGGTTGCTGTATCCTTGATGCCTAAGAGTGCTGGGTGCAGTGGAAGCACTTACTTCACACTTGCTGGATGAATACTGGTGAGTGATCACACATCAGTATCCCCCGTGGAGGTCTGTCCTTCCCTAGCTTTTGGAATCCCTACCCCAGCACCTAGTGTCTTGCTTTTAGCATGGGATACATGTGAACAAAATGGATAAAAGCGCTCCTCACCCACTAGATTATCTTTTGAGGGGACAGACCAAGTCGTGTGTTTCTCTGCCTCTCCGTTATCTTAAAGAACAGTTGCTCAAAGCGCCTGTTGAATTGAATAGAATCCTTTGAAAGCATTGTGTCAACTTCGGTAACTGAGGAAGAAGGGCCTGTCTGGTCCTTCAACTGTGACTTGTTGAACAAGCTAACACCTGGATTTCTCATTCTCAGTTGTGGGTTCTGGGTCATGCGGGTGCACAGGCTACACCTCACCCAGCAGACGTGTTGATGGAAATGGGGAGAATCTGCCTAAGACGCTGAGTGTCAGAGGAGTGGCACAATATCCTTCTGACACTTGAAAATTGCAGATTTGAAAGGTTCCTTCTCACTTGTCAGCTGTGCAGGCCTCCCCTGCACAGATGGCTTCGAGGCCCCGCCCTCCCAGGCTGGATTTCCCACCACCCCAGAGCCAGCCAACTGGTATCTTTGGGACCCACCATTAGCACAGCAACTCAAGCATCCTAGACACCTGGTTTCAGAGTGTTTTATCAGGCCTCCTTCAGTTACAAGTGACATTAAAAAGGAAATATATTGGCTCAAGCACTGAAAGATGTCGTGTAGAAGTTGCTTCAGGCATGGTGGGATCCAGGAGCCTCTGTGTCACTCTGCTTACTCTTCATGTGGGCTTTCCCCATGAGGTGGCTGCTGGGGGCAAGGTGGCTCCTAGAAGCCTCAGCATCATCAATTTAATCCCAAATATTACTCCAGTCTAGCCACTCACTTTTTTCTGTTCCTTAAATAAACCAGGCCTACTCCTGCCTCAGGATATTTGCACCACTCCAAGAGCCTGGAAATTCCTACCTTCTCCCCTCCACAGCTGCATCCCTCATTCCCTTACCTCCTACAAAACTTTGCTCTGTTTTACCTTCTGAGGCTGTATGTGACCACCCATTTAAAATCAGAATCCATCTCCCCAGCATCCACAGTCCTTACTCTGCTCATCCCCTACCCACTCCATAGCAATTACTGCCCTGAACCTGCTCTGTATGGTACTTATTTATTATCCCTACTGCTTTCTAGCCCACTAGAATATCAGTTTTGTTCACCTTTTTTTTTCACCAAGAACAATGTTTTGTTCACCGAGAACCCAGCAGAGTCTTGTCACATAGTAGTTGCTCAATTTGTTGGATGAATGAATGAAGCAGAAGCAGAAAGAAATTAATTCAACATCCAGACACTGGAAATGCAGCAGTAAGCAAAACAAATGAAAAACTCTGCCCTTTTCGACCTTGCTTTCTGGTGGAGAAGGCAGAGAATAAGTGAGATTTTTAGGAAGTACTGAATACATGGAGTTCCAGGCGGGAATAAGTAAGTGCTGGACAGGCAGACACAGCAGATGCCCACAGTCAAGACCAGACCTAGCCCTCATCCTATCCTGAGAACCTGACAAGGATGGAGATGCTTCTTGGTCCCTCTGCTGTGTTAATGTTACTCTTTTTGAAAGCAAGAGAGGGCAAGTGCATTGCTAATGACAGTAATAAAGCACCTCCCAGATTTGTTTACAGGCTGTGTTTGCTTTTATTTTCATTCCCTTCCCGATTTGATGATTCCACTCCGGAGTGGGAGTGGGCAGCCCCCCCGGCCAGTCTGCATTTCCCCTGACATTTTCCACTCACATGGTGTAAATGAAGATACATGCAAACTGGCTGGGAGCTCCTGGTGTTTGGAAGCCCCCTTGGAGCCAGCAGCTGCGTGCAGGAGAGGCAACCCAAACCAGTAAGCGGGGGTTGATGTGCATTGGCATTGATGTCTTTTTGTATTGACCCAAGTACGTTATCAAAACTTGCCTGGGGGAAACATCAATCTTCGTATTGACTTAAATAGAAGATATTACAGGGTGGGTGCTCTGTCTATACAGTGCAGACCTCTGTGTATAAATGTGGATGCGTAATCAATATTTCACCATCAAATTATGATCTGGCTTTCAATGTTTTGCGAAAAGAATCTCAAGGTGATTAACGAAGTGTAATAATAATTTTGAAATGCGAAGATTTTTTTTCCATTTTAATAAGAATTGGGGGGCTTCTGTGGGCCACCCTGTGTGGGCAGCTGTGGGCAGCAAGAAAAGACCCCTCTGGCTGGAGGAGGGATATGGTGGGAGCATTTGCAGACCAGACGGCTGCCTTGGTTTTGCTGTTTGGGAGTTAGCTGCGGACACATCCAGGGCCTCTTCATTCATCCACCCTGTGGTCTCCATTACTGGCCGACGTCCAGACCCTCGCCGATCCCTTCAGTCACTTCTGTGCCCCTTTCCACCAGCTTCACTGTAAACTTTTGTTTCCAGTGGTCAGCAGGTGCCACTCCTGGGTCTCTGAAACTACTTTATTTTTATTTATTTATTTTAAAACTAGTTCTTTTTGCTGTTGTTTGTTTCTTTTGAGGGGGTAATTAGGTTTATTTATTTATTTATTTAGGTTTATTTATTTATTTACTGGAGGTACTGGGAATTGAACCCAGGACCTCGTGCCTGCTAAGTGTGCGCTCTACCACTGAGCTATACCACCCTCCGCGGAGCTACTTTAACTGCAGGCGCTGAGAGCTGGAAGGGACTGGGCGCTTCTGTCCCCCAGGGCGGCCCTCAGGCTGAGACTGAGGCGTGGGATTAGGAAAGCGCGGCTCCCTCGGTCGTGTTCCCTAGCGGATCAGGTGGAAGCTGCCCTGGCGGCTTTGTTTGACCCTTCTCCTGTTCCCCCCTCACTTCTTTGCCTACGTCTGCTACCCTTTTAGGGGACCCCAGGAAAGTCTCATAGTACGAGGGCGTGGGACAATGCCGAAAGTAGGTACCGCCCACATCTCCGTGGCAATTTTGGTATTTTGGGTGGGCTATTAAAAAAAGAGTAGGGGGAATTAAACAATAACTTGGGGGCTCTCATGGATGGGAAGTCAGAGAGCCCCAGGACCCTCCCAATACAGCAGAACAGCACACCCAGTTCCTTGACCTCTCTGCTCAACTGGACGCGGGGCTGGCTTCCCCCTCAAGCTGGGGGAGTAAGAAGCTGCAGCACCTCTAGCCGTCGCATCCAGACACGACAGCATCCAGAAGCAGAGGGACCATCTCCCCTTGTGGCTTTCTCTTTAGAGCAAGGACACTTCCCTAGGTCCCTGTCTGCCGTAGCAGAACTACCTTTGTCTCATTGGCCTGAAGTGGGTCACATGGTCCGTCTTGAGCCCATCACCGGCAAGGGGTGGAATTACCTTTGGGCCAGTCAGGTCCACCTGGGGCCTGGGGGTCAGGGTGCTTTCTCCCAAGGCTCAGGGGATGTTTGGTGGAGGGGATGGACTGCTGAATGCAACAACAGGGGTTCTGTTAGGAATCAGGGAGCGTTGATGCTGGGTGGGGACCACTGCTTCTCTGTCACTCTGTCCTCTGGGTTCCTTCCTGGCACCTCCTTCTGGCCACCACTGGACATTATCTGTTTATCGGATTTGGTCTGTCTTTTTTCTACAAGGTGATGCCCTGAGGGGAGCAGCCTATTTCACTTACCGCTGTATCCCTATAAATAACATAATGTCACATGTAATTATGCTCAATAAATCTTCGATGAATAAGTGAATAGCAATAATGAAGCAGCTGAGCGAGGGCATAATGAACATGAGCGGTCTGAAGAGCAGCCGTGAAGGGAAGGTGAGGGTGGCCTTTCCTAGCCCCCTCTAGGGGGGATGTGTCCTGTGATGACGGCAGGGCAAGGGGACCACTCCCAGATGCAGGAGCCAGGATAAGGCAGGAGGGGCTCCTTCCTGAGGCAGCGAGGATGGAGACTTTGGGTGAGAAGGGCCTGGGCTCACCTGGGCTCTGACACCGACTCTAGGTGTTACTCCTCCTCTCTGGGCCTCCCTACTTTCTCTAGAGAAATCAGAAGCATTCGATCATTGAACAATTTGTTGAGCACATGTTATGTAACGATGCTGGGCTGCACATAGGAAAAGCACAGGGTGTGATGCTGGCATTTTGTGGGGATGCAGCTGTGGGGCTCAGACCCGGGTCGTCAGGTTGAGGTTTGAAGGATGAGGTTTGGAGCATGCACGGTCGGGCAGCCAGAGGTGGAAATGGGGAAGCACTGCAGGCAGAGAAAGAAGGAGGTGGAGAGGCCCTGGTCTGACTGGGGAAAACAAGGCTGGCATGGTGTGAACTTGGGGTGGGGAGGGGCTCATGGTTGGAGAGGAGGCAGTGAGGTCAGTGGGAGCCAGAGCCAGGAGGCTGTGCAGGCACAGCACAGAATTGGTGCTATATTCCAAGGGGAGCAGACATCACCGCTGAGGTTCAGAGGGGGAGGAGGGGATGAAGATGGAGGGCAGACTTGCAAGGGGTAGGGGGTAGCTGCAGGTTCCCCAGCAGGTGTTGAGGTGGCTTGAGCTGGCATAATAACAATGGCAAAGGAGAGAAAGGGCCTGACTGGAGAGGTCCTTGAGAGGCAGATCTGGTAACCGGGGGTCCGAGCTTCTGCCCTGGCTGGGCATCAAGGCCATTTACTCTCCCCTGCTCCTCGAGCAGCATAAACCAGGCTCCTCCCAGCCAAGAGGATGAAGTCAAAGGGTGTGCAGAGGGAAGCTTTCTTTTACTCTGGGCCCAGGGAAGGAAGGGGCGAATCAAGCATAATGCAGTTAAGAAATACTATGTGATCAATCACGCTCGCTTAAATTAAATGCAGTGTCCAAATGTGTTGCCTAGCATTTTTCCCACACCAAACAGAGGCCAAGGTGGATAACCAGCATCTCTAGAGCTTCACTATTTGAAGCTGGAGAAAGGGATCCTCACTATTTTTGGTGAATATGAAAGTTGGAGGGGAAAAAATAAGGGAAATGTTTGGGGGTACAAGTTCTAGAAAAACAAACACTCTGTCCAAAATGGGTTGTCATGTCATGAAAAACGTGTGCAGTTTGGAGTTGGAAGGCCTACTCTGGATCCTAGTCATGCTGTGTGATCTCGGGTAGGTCATTAGCTTCTCTGATTTTCATTTTCCTCGACTATAAGATGAGGGTGATTAACAGTTGCTTCAGAAGACAGCAGTGGGGGTGAAATGAATAATGTTGGTGTAAGCGCCTTGTCAGCTGCAGAGCGCTATCAACGTCAGGTTGATCAAGAAAATATTTTTTAAGCAAAAGAACAAAAAGCCAATTGGGCGCTATTATTGAATTAATGCTAATTTGGGGGTGTTATGTAGGAGAATGTCTTTATCCTTAGAAGAGGTATGTTGAAGTGTTTAGGAGTGAAATGTCAAGATGCCTAGAACATTCAAATCATTCAGCAAAACCCAAAACTGTACAGTTCAATGCATTATCTGTCTATACATACATCTCTATTTATAGCTCTATCTATATATTGAGAGACATAAAGAAAATGTGACATAATATTAACCACTGGGGAAGCTAGCTGAAGGGTATGAGTGTTTATTATGTTATTTTTAACTTCTCAGTAGATTTGAAAACTTTCAAAATAAAAAGCAGGAGGGAAAAATCACTTACAACTGGACTGTAGATCTAAGTCTGAAAGGTAGAACAGTATCTCAGGGGGTGACCAAAGGCAATAACATCTCCCTGACCTTGGCCTTCAGTGGGGAAATGCAGCCACTGCCACACTGTGGCCTGGCAGGGATGGAGTGGAGGGAAGAATGTCCCACGTTCTCTCCTCGCTCCCTTGCATCTCCTCCTGGTGCCTCCCGGGGGGCTGACCCCACTCATGTGCTAGGAACGGAGGAGGAGGAGCCGGGTGAAGAAATCCCAGGTACCAGCCTCCCAGGGCAGGGAGCAGGAAGCAGGGTGGAAGGGCCAATGAGAATGACCAGCATCCTCCTTCTGCAGCAACTGGCAGGCAGATACTGATTTTCCCTGGTCCCCCTTAAGACTAAGTCGGAAGACAGTGATGTCATCCTGACCAAACCATCACCTGTAAAGTGGAGTCTGTGCCTGGATCTGGGAAATAGCCTCTTCCCTCCCCTCCTCTCCCCTCGTCTCCTCTCCCCTCCCCTCCCCTTCTTCCTCCCTTCCTTCCTTCCTTCCTTCCTCCCTCCCTCCCTTTCTTTCTTTCTTTTTTTCTTTCTTTCTTTTGTTCTTTCATTCTTTCTTTCTTTCTTCCCTTCTCTCTTTCTTCCTTTTTTTGATTGGAGAATGATGTATGAGGAAAGCTGGTCCCTCCCTCCAGGATTTTGGATTTTATGGTGTGAGGACACGATGCTGGTGACTGCTGTAGTCATGCTGCCACCACCATGAGGATGGCTGAGCCCTCTTTATAATTCTGCATCCACTGTCCATGTGTGTGTGTGTGTGCGCGCGCGGTGGGGTGGTTCCCACACAAACAAGCATTTCTCTGTGATACTTGTACAGTGTCCATCGATTTAACTCAATTCTGACACTATCTACCTGGATGTTGCATCAGATCCCATAGATTAAGAGCTCAGTCCTACCAGACTGCCCGTCCCCTCTTCATTTCAGACACCAATCGCAGTCCCACCTTTGCATCAGTGCTGCTGACTGACTGGCTGGAGACCAGAGAGGTTCCAACGACCCTCTACTTGAATTCTGTTAATTTGCTGTAGCGACTCATCAAACTTAGAGAAACACTTTACTTGCTAGATCACTGGTTTATTATATTTATTATACAAGAATATAACTCAGGAGCAGCCAGATGGAAGAGATGCATAGGGCAACGTACAGGGAAAGGGCACGGGGCTCCTATGCTGTCTCCAGGTGCACCATGCTTCCCAAAGCTCCACGTGTTCACCAACCTGGAAGCTCTACGAACTGGTCCTTACGGGTTTCTGCGGAGGCTTCCTCACAGGGTCATGACTTTTTAAATCATTGTTTTTTGGCGATCGAAAGCCCCTCTCCCCTCCTAGAAGAGGATTGGGAGCTGGAAACTTTCTTTCATCCCATAGTTGGTTCTCCTGGCAACCAGCCCCCATCCTTAGGTGTGGTTCAAAAGTCACCTTATTAACATAACAAGAGACACCTTTATTGCTTCTCATCACTTAGGAAATTCCTGGTGCTCTGTGCCAGAAACAAGATGAACAAATACATATCACTTCTTGTAAGTCAAAGTATCACACCCTAAGAGCCCTGACATTGTTGAACAACTAAAACTTGGACCACCGGCCACCAGGCTTCTGGTTGTGTGAGCAAGTCTCCCATTACGAAGGCCCTTGGCTAGGTATCTTGTCTCTTGCCCCCGCTAGCATCCTAACTGACAAACATGATTTCTGATGGTAACAAGAAACAAAATAACATCGAAAACAGGGAAATGGGCAATAAGAAAGAGAAAGGCACTGAGGGAAAAGCTACTGTATCAGAGGAGGAAAATGTAGAAATCCACTCTCTGGTTTGTCAATAGAAATATAGGGGGCTAAGCTAATGGATTTAGGAGACGATGCTCTGGCCTGTGCAGCCAACATTGTCAGTGCCCTGCCCAGACTTCCTGGATCCCTTCATCAGCTGTGCACCCGTCTCTCAGCTTCCGTAGGCTCTGCTTCTACCAGGTCCCACCTGTGACTTCCAGGGGATGCTCCTTGGCCCTGGAGCCGCATCCCTTCTTCAGAGAGCCCGAAGCACCCCAGGTGGCCTTTAGCCAATGCCCAGCCCATGTGAAAGCACAAGAGACTAACCACCCTCTGTCCTAAGGCTGGACAAACCCTGAGATGTAATTTGTGTCTAACCCCCGCTGGTGACCAGGCTGCATCTGGGATTTCACCTCAATTGCATCCCTCTCTGCTCTGTCCTGGGAGCACTGTAGGAGATGGAGGTGTGGACCATGTGGCAGAGCTTCAGGGGCATCTGTGCTCCGGAGCCCTGGCCAGCACCCGCCTGCAGTCACTCAGCTGCCCTTGATCTCGGCACAAACCTCCCTAACTGCCCCACTTGCTCTCCTTTGAGGTGGACCCCCCTAGGCCCGCTACTGCCCAGCTTCTGATTCTCGCTCAAGTATTTACTTCATTTGCAAGTGGCTTTTCTCACCATGATCCCATTACTCCAGGAGGGACCTGAAAACCAGGCATTTATCTGATAGTGATGTCTGTCCTGCTTGCTTCAGTTTCTGCAGGGCAAGAAGCAGTTGGGAGGTCACAGAAGGAAGGGGACATTTGCCCCAATATAGACTTACTTAGCTTTACTCACTAAAGCTTCTCCCTTCACAGTGAGTCCTGGCCCTTTGCGTACCTCAGGAAATGCCAGGACCTTGAGCTTGGCAGAGTGTGCCACCAACGTTACCTCCCTGATTAACCATTTTGGTTCCTAATCTAGGACTACATCAGTGGTTCCCAATCCCGGCTGCACATTAATTAGATTCCCCTGGGAGCTTTCACAAGCTGCACCTGTGCCCGGCTGCCCTTCCCTGCCCAGGAGCTCTGGGCACGGGGCTCAGACTTTTCAGGTGTCAGGATTTTTCTAGCACCACAGGTGACCCACAGGGTACACCGGGGCTGAGAAGTGCTGCTTTGCAGGAAGGAGCAAGTCCTCAGGAGCCACCTCTATGGGTCAAGACTTCTCTGTAAGGCATCTCTCCTGCCGCTCTCTTGGGTAATTCCTCTATTTTGTAAACCATTTCTTTCTTTAAATATGCAAGTAACCAGCTTCTCTAAAACTGACCATTTCTAAAGATCATCAGCTGTCAGTAACCGTAAGATCCCAGGAGGCAGAGTTGGAGGATAGGTGTGGGGAGGCACGGGTGGCTGCTCTTCCCAGGGCCAGGTGCATCGGTCTTTACACTTCGGATGGAAACTTGTACCCTCCAGGTGAGGAGAGGAGCAGAGAGCGTATTAGAGGAAGGCAGGCCAAAGTCCAAGGGTTAGACACTGCAGACTTTCTTAGAACGTGTTAGCTTACTTTTGTGAAGTGCCTCCAGGTTTGCAAACATTGCTTTTTCAAAAGCAGTTTACCATGAGCCATCAGAGAGGACTATTTTACCAAGGAATTCAGAAGTGCCACTCTGAACAAAAATCTAGCCCTTTAAAAATCATTCTCACTTTCTTGTTCTTTCCACCTATATTCAAGGAGTGGGGGGAGCAAAGTTTGGTCTTCAACTGGATAAAATAATCTTCAATTCATTACCCCGAAAGATTGGCTTTTCCCCTCAGTCTAAACACTTTTGGGTCTACCATCCAAGGCACAGGCCGTCTGAGGAAGAGAGTTTCAGACCACTTTCCCAATCACACTTCAGGAGATTCTGACCTTTTAAAATAATTTTACAGGATGTATGTATTCCCTCCCTTTGATGGTTACCCTTCGGATTTTCATATTTTCCTTTCTCTCATGTCTGCCATTTAGAAAAGATGCTATTCTTCGTTTGATTAAGTGTACTATATCCACTTCCTGGCTTACATAGAAAAATAAAATCATTTATTTGCCCCCAGATAGCAAAAAGAATCATTTAACAAATGTTATCTGCCACTTTTTACCAGTTTTTTAGCAGGAGGGGGTGAACATGTGTAACCTTTATCTATTGCACAACACCAGGTCATCTGGTCTCCAGCCCCCTAAAAACATTTCTTTCTGAGTTGTCACTATGCACCAGAAAGAAATATGACAGTTTTCCTGAGCACACTTTTCAGCTGTCATGATGGCCCTTGTCCCACTGCCTGTGGTTCCTTCTTTTTGCATCCATGCTTCTATTAGACTAGTGGGTTTCAACTCTTGTCTGCCCACGAGCAGCACTTGGGGCTTAAAAATACATGGATGTGTAAGCCCCTGGCCACAGAATCAGAGATTCTGATTCAACTGGTCTGGGAGAGGACCCAGGCACATGTATACAGGGTGAACCCCCGGTGATTCTAGCATGTGGGTGGGTTTAGAACCACCATTGTTGACTGTCAGCTCTTCCTGGTAGCAACAGTGCCTCCTTCATCTGGTACCCCAGCACCTGCCACAGAGCCTGGTACAGGATAAACACTCACAGGTCTGCTATGAATTATATCCCGAATGGAAATTGGAGTCCTGATACCATCACACGACAACATCACCCTCTTCTGATGTATTTCCCAGGTGCTATATATTAAGCAAGGAGTCTTAGGGTCATCAATTCTACAGAAGCAGGATTGCTGTAATACTAATGCGCCATGGTTCACTCTGGGCCCATGTTCCATTACTTGCAAATACTCAAGGACAATGACATAGCACTTAGCCTATAAAAATGAGTCAATACATTGAAAAGAAATATTAAGTTATTTAAAAACGCATAGCAACAGAGCCTACACATATGAAGCAAAATAGCACGAATATCAATGTTGCCTAATGGCGTTCATTTGCCCAGTACTGCTCAGAATAAACACCCATTTCTTCCACGTGGCTTTCAGGCAAAAACAAAATTTTTTTCAATATATATTATTGTTCTGTAATTTTTCTTTTTGAGGGAGGAGGTAATTAAGTTTGTTCATTTGTTTGTTTATTTATTATTTATTTTTAATAGAAGTACTTGGGATTGAACCCAGGACCTTGAGCCCACCAGAGCCATACCCTTGCCTCGCAAAATTTTAAGATACCTGAATTCAAAAGCAGAAGCCAAACTGTCAATTTGGGGCTTTATTCTGGCTGGTTAGCCAATCGGCTGATTGAATCACATGTTCCTTCATTTGTCATGGACCTTTGAGTCCAAGAAGAGTCTTGGTGCCAGGCACTGCTCTAGGCATTGGGATACAGGGGTGAACTCTCGCGATGTGCACCTGATCTCATGGAGCTGATATTCAAATGTGGAGCTAGACAGGAAAGAAGTGGAGCCCAAGCAATTCATGTAACGACAAGTGTCGTGATGAAAACAAAGCAGGAAGACTTAATAATAGTGAAGGGCCAGGGACTGACTTCTGCCTTGGGGTCAGGGAGGGCTTCTCTGAGAGGTGACCAAGGAAGGGGAGGTCTGAGTTTCAGGGGGCAGACTGCACCAGGTGGAGAGACAGCAAATGCACAGGTGGTAAGGGGCTGGCAGTTTGAGCAACAGAAAGGCCAGGGGCTGGAGCTCAGCAAGTGAGGGAAGGGTGGTATGAAATGTGAGGCAGGAGCCTGATCACCGAGGGCTTTGTCCACCATGGTAAGGAGTCTGCGCGGATACCATTAAAGTGGTCCACGCTGTTACCGGTTTCCACTGTAACAGAGTTGCCACCATAGACGGGGGCTCTTGTGGGGAGGTTGACAGTGTGAGTTTTGCAGCTCTGAAGAAACCATTCCATTGGGTCAAGGCAATAGTAATAATTACAAGAATTTTCTTTTCTTTATAAGTGTTAGAATGGGAGTTGGGGTGTTGGGCCAGTTCATCTGAATGAAACACCCTCCCCCTGAACAGCCATATGGCTTGTCTTCTCTCGTCTCTTAAACCTCTGTTCAAGGGTCACTTCCCCAGAGAGGCCTGTCCTCACTACCACCATCGCTCTCAACGCCCTTCTCTCATTCTGGTGGTCTTTACTGTCTGACCACTCCCAATATTATATATCTGTTTGTTCATTTTATACTTCCCCCTCCCCAGTGGAATGTAAGCGCCTGAGGTCAAAGACGTCACTTATTTTGTTTTTGTTTTTTGTTGTATTCGCAACACTCAGCACAGTCCCCGGAAAAACAAACCTTTGGAGAATGAATTTCTTGGAATAAATGCCATTGGATTTTGCTGCATTTATTCGGGCAGGAGGGCCCTGGGAGAGTCCTAGTGTTCTGGGGCTTCTATTTCCCAAGCACACTCGTGTCCCTTCTAATCTTTCTGCCTTAATCACTTTAAATGTACTGACAAGCACAACTGACCAATTAATCGCGCTGACGCCCTTGTTACATCGTTTGTAATCCATGATGCTCTTTCTATTGGTAACGGCCTTTCAATTTTTCATGACTCAACATGGGGGACGTACACAGTGAATACAAATAGCAAATTGATTAAATGTGATGCATATTCTCCTGCTTGCTGGGTTTATGCCTGTTATTAATGATGGAAATCTAGCAAATTCTCATGAAAACACTGATGACATACAACCTTTAATGCAAGATGTTGGAGCACTAGGGGTCCTAAATTTTCCTAATTACTGAGCAACAGCAGGCATTAATTTCCCAGACGGCAACCTTTGTAAATAAGAACATCAGCACGGCTGCTTTGTCTAAGTTCTTTTTGCTGAGCGCAAGACCCATCACGCAACCCGTTTTTACTCTACCAGGCTATTTGTGTTGTGTTGCAAAAAAAAAAAAAAAAAAAAAAAAAAGAGAAAAACCACAGATACACTTGGGAGATTGCCTTATGAGCAAAGTATAAAGGACACTACTTGTGCAAAATCAAATTTATTGTCTACTGAGGGATTGCATGTTTCTTGGAATGCTAATATACTGTGATGCAGACGTCACATCGCTTCAGCTGGTGTGCTGAGCATCAAAGCATCACAAAGGTGATAAAGCAAAACAAGAAAAAAATGGGAACCAGAGCCTGCAATGGAGAATATGGCAAAGGAGATGCTTTTAAGAGACCCACCTGGCTGAATGTGCAACCGTGGCCTCAGATTGCCAAAGGATGAGCTGGTTTGCAGTGAGGGGCCATGTGAACCAATCCTTTTTTCCCTAGATAGAAAACCTTCTGAGAAGCAGGTGTTTTCTTTGATACTCTGGTGGCTAGGGTGACTGGTTTAGCTAGACTGGTACTGGGGAAACAGTACAGCACTCGTCTGACAGGTCTGTAAAGAGAGTGGATGAAGTGGATAGGAGGATTCATTGAGGATCACTTATACTTAAAAACCAGCATTCGCAGCATGCTAGATGCTAGAAGCCTGACCACTGCTACTAAAATCTCCCTCCTCCTATACAAACCGGCTGTCCTGCAGAAGGAAGGTTGAATGAGTGAATGGCTGACTATGGTCCTTACCCATTTCCCCAACAGTCCAAGCCTTGACATGTCTGTATCCATGTAGAAATGGGTAGAATTCCAAACCCAGGGGAAGCAGTGGTCTGCCAAATTGTGCCCAGCCAACTGGGGGCCCAGAGTGGTTTTGGCAAAATCTAATCCAGGCTTAGCAGATTCCCTTCTGCATTGAAAGTGTGCACCATTGTAGGCTGGAAATCCCAGAAGAGACCCAGAGCCAAGGATCTGAGAGCCAGGTGGCTTACTGGGAGGTAGAGGGAGCTTGGAAAGGTGAGTGGAGAACTGAGACAGGGAAGGGAAGGTGGTGAACAATAAGGGGGCATCACTAAACCAGCTATCATGATGCCAAATGCAGCTGAATCTCAGAGGGAAACTGGAAAACTGTGCAAAACACAGGCCTTGGAATCACCTCGGCCAAGGGGTGAGGGATCTGGGGTATTTATCACCGTGTACTCCACAGTCATTGATTAAGGATGCCCCCAGAGAGAGATTAATTCCCGGGTACTTTCAAGTTCCCATGCTGTGGACAAAGTGGGTTCCAGTAGCCAAAGGGCAGCCTGTCTGACAAAGATGTAGCGAACATGGGTGTGGCTCCAGCAGATATTGCTTCAAAAGTCACTCCAAGGGCTTAGGATTCCCTCTCATAGATACAAAATCCATACCCACCCAAACTTCTGAAGCTCCTCCATTACTCGTGATCAAAATGTCTGACTGATGGGCACTGGGCATAAGTCACTGCTGAATGTGATTTGAAAGGGGAATGAAACTAACAGGCTCTCCTGGCTGAATTTTCCACTCTATGGAGATAGCAAGACAGATTTCTTGCTAAAATTTAGGAAATACACATGCCCTCCTCCCCCACTGTCATATGTCTATGTGAGAGAATAAAGAATTCACAACTAGTTCTAAAAAAAGAGCCAAACTCAGAAGAGAAATACATTCACAGACCATAGAGTAAGAGACAGTGCTGAGGCAGAGAAGGGCAGAGAGGAATGAAGATTTCATTTATTATAATTTGAAAAAAAACCCCCACAAACCACTTTGGGCAACTTTAAGCATTTTCCCCAGATGAAGCCTGAGGTACATACACCTGGGCTGGAACATTCTGATTGTCACATTGATCTGGTTGTCAGATAGGGTCCCATTTTGTACTGGAAGTTATCTTGTAAAGCCAAAGAATTCTTCAGCATCTCCACTTCTTTTGATATCTTAGCTGTGAAAATCCTTTCTCAATACATAATAATAAAAATCACAATAATTAGCATTTATTTAGTGCTTATTATTTGTCAATTGTTTTGCATGTATTAAATCATTAAATACTCAACAAACATATGGTTAGCTATCATTTCCCCCATTTTACACAGAAAGAAGCTGAGGCTCAGAGAGGTTAAGCGACTAACCCAAGATCACTCAGCAAGTGGAGCTAAGATTTGGAACCAGGTATTATGATTCTAGAACCCACATCTCTGCATAATCTGTCTTCCATGCACCCTATTTCCTTACCTTAATAATCAAATGTTTTTATAAACATAAATCCTGTCTTAATTGTATATAGCCCAAGAATGTGATGGTTTGATTTTACTCCATGGTAAGTACCACAGCTTCATGTGAAACACCCTAGAACAAAGCCCATTCAAAGAGGAGAGAAGCTTGCATTTCCCAAGGGCTACATTTGGTTTCTCCAGAAGCATGCTCAGGTCACTGTACTAGCAAAACCTTTCTAGTTTTATCTCACAACCAACACACTGCTCTCTAAATCTACAGGGACCATGTGAGATGCAGGAAATCAACTTTATTTGCCTCTCTTGACTCTCAAATGAGACTATTCAACCACTGGTCTCCACATTGAGTAGAAATATGAAACATGCAAATGGCACTGCTTTCTTATTGGCTTTTATTGGCATTTACTAAATAAAAGAAGGATATGTGCGTGATTATAGATGGAACCACTGCTTAGAAAGCACTTGAGCGACTACTTAGATTCACGTTTATTATAGTGTGATCCTGAGTCTAAAAAGGAATTGACATTTTTTTTTTCTGCTACAGCTTATAAACGCAGAGCCAGAGGGGCCTCTCATTCTTCTAAATATCTCTTCAGGAGGAGATGAGAGGGAAAAAGCTCATGCCTAACAGTGTTAAAAGCTTATGGTTTGCTTTTCCACGGTATTTCTATTACAGTGTAAGTGTGTAGATGGCGTAAGCACATATGCACATAAATGCTATTTGCTAAATTTAAAAGAAAGATGGTTTTCCCACTTCTAACACTTAGGGATTTATAAAAGATAATGCTTTAAGAGCCAGCAAAATCAACTACTACACATGCATAAAAGACCCTCATTTCTCTAAATATTTAGAGAATATTTCTCTAAATATTTAGAGAAGGACCACAGTAGGAAATACCAAAGTTAGACTGGATGAAAGGGTAAAAGTATACACACACACACACACACACACACACGAGAATAATTTTAAGCAAAAGCGTTCAAGAATTTCATCATTCTGTCTGGACTTACTCTTCTACATGCGTAGAAGTGCTGGACCCAAATCAGTAGGAGGATTTGTTCGGACATTTTGAATGGTCACAATGTGACTTTATTTAATCTACGTGTTATCTGATCCTTGTAATAAGTAATTGCTCTTGCATGGGGCTGCTGTGTGAAGAAGTGCACCCTGCACATTTTAACCCCTAATGCAAACACTTCTTTGGTCCCACTTAACACACCTTTAAAGCAAACTACAACGCCTAAGATAAGAATTACATTGGTTAGGATTAATAGTAGACTAGAACTTGCAGAAGAAAAGATTAGTGAACTTGAAGACATGGCAAAAAGAAAGCATTCAGAACAAAAAGACCAGGAGAAGGAGAATTTTATAAAACGAGCAGAGCACCAGTGAGCTGTGGGATAACGTCAAGCAGCCCAGCACTTAGAAAACTGGAGTCCCTGAAATGCAAGGGAGAGGATCAGGACGGAAAAAAAGTTTTTGAAGAACTAATGGCTAAACATTTTCCAAATTTGATAAAAAAGACAACACGACCACAGATCCATGAAGCTCAATGAGTCTCAAACACAGGAAACATGAAGAAAATGACAGCGAAGTATGTCATGATTAACTTGCTCAAAACCAGTGGTGAGAATATCTTAAAAGCAGTTTTCAGGTAAACAGGCAGATTACTGCAGCCTTCCAAGCCAGAAATAACACATGCAAGATGATGGAGGCACATTTTTTAAATACTGAAAGGAAAGAATTGTCAACCTAGAATTCTGTATTTAGTGAAAATATCTTTTAAATATGAAGGAGAAAGCCCAGAGACACTGAGTGGGCTGGGCATGTGCAGCTGAGCAAACTGGGTCCAAGCACACAGGCATGGCTCTGCAAGGAGGAGAATGGAGAAGGGGGCCCAGCCATGCACCTCCTCCCCTGCAGAGATCTCCCCAGCACCCATACTGTGACCCCTACAGCCTGGCACAGGGGGACAGAACCAGCTCCAGAAAGATATCCAGTAGCCTGGTGCCTGCCCAGAGCAGAAATCTGGTGGGAAGCCTCTGGCTGTTCACAAGACAATTGCTTTAATAAAGCTTCTTTACAGAATTCTCAAGTTCAGAAATATTTTATCTTGAAGGAAATGAAACCAAATAACTCCAAAACAAATGCCACCACAGTCAACAGTACCAAATCAGGCAGTGCCGAAGCCAGGAATTTAACGTACAAAATGGCAACTACACCAGATATAACTACACCAGTTACATCAGGGAGACTTCACATCCTCACATATGAAAATTCTCATATTTAAGATTCGATTCTTCACCAAGCAGAGTATATTCAAGGGATGGTTTCCAAAATATGTTCACACCTTCTCCTTCAAGTGAGTATTTGTGAACAAGTAATACTAATGGTAGGTATCACTTCTGTCTGTTTAGTACATACCAGGCTCTGTTCAAAGCCTTCATGCATCATTTAACAAGAACTCTAAGAAGTGGATTCTGATATTGCTCCTATTTCATACATGGGGAAACTGAAACACAGGTGAAGCCACTTGCCCAAAGGTTTCACAGTTTTTAAGTGGTAAGGTCAGGATTTGAACCCAGAGTTATCTCACAATTATACTATGTATATTGCTTCACTCAGCTTAAAAAATTAATAGACCTTAAAAAATTAGTTTTAGGTTTACAGAAAAATTGAGCTAAAATGCAGACAGCCATACACCCTGTCACTTCTCATCCCAGTTTACTCTACAATTAGTGCATACGTGTGGTGTATTTGTTAAAACTGATGAACCACTATTGATACAATATTATTAACCAAAGTCCACAGTTTGCATTAGAGCTCACTCTTTGTGTTGTACATTCTATGGGTTTTGACAAATGTATAATGAGGATTTCACTGCTTTAAAAATACTCTGTGTTCTGCCTATTCATCCCTCCTTCCCCGCTAACTGTTGGCAACCACTGATATTTTTACTGCCTCCATAGCGTTGCCTTTTCTAGAATGTCATATATTTGGAATCATACAATATGTAACCTTTTCAGATTGGTTTCTTTCACTTAGCAGTATGCATTTAAGGTTCCTCCATGTCTTTTTGTGGTATGATAGCTCATTTCTTTTTATTTCTGAATACTATTACATTATATGAATGTACCACAGTTTCATCTATTCACTGCTGAAAGATATCTTGGTTGCTCCCATCTTTTGGCACGTATGAGGAAACCTGCTAAAACATTCATGTGCAGAGTTTTGTGTGGACATCAGTTTTCAGCTCATTTGGACACCTCACTCAGTTTTACAACAATAAAATCTGACATTATAATTTCCTTAAAAAAAGTAAATAAAAACTTTTTCAGACATACGAAAACTAAAAGAATTCATTACCAGCAGACGGCACTGCAAGAAATGTTAAAGGAAATCCTTTAAGCAGAAGGAAATGCTATCAGGTGGGAATGGGAATCTCCACAAAGGAACAAAGGACACTGAATGGGTATGTATATAAATTTTGCCCATAATTAAAAAAAAAAAACAACCAAAAACCTTTAAAAGATAATTGTTTTAACAAAAATAATAATATAAAGTGGGGTTTGTAATATCAGTAGAGGTTAAATGTAGGTAATGGTGGCAAAAAAGTTTGGAAGGGGAGAAACAAAAATGTACTATTACAAGATTGTTACACTATACGTGAAGTAGCATCAAATCACTTGAAGGTAGATGAGCTACACACACACACACACACACACACTCTGAAGTAATAACTATAATAACAAAGAGTTATAGCTGATGAGCCAATCATAGACACAAAATGGAATTGTAAAAAAAATCAAGTAATCCAAAATAAGGCAAGAGAAGAGAAAAAAGTAACAAAGAGAGGATGGGATAAACAGAAAACATATAGCACTTAAACTTAATCACATCACATGTCACATTAAATATACATGGTCTAAATGCCACAATTAAAAGGCAGAGGTTGAGTTAAAAAGCAAGACCCAACTCTACATTGCCTATACACAACACACCCCAAATACAATGGCACAAATAGGTTAAAAGTTTAAGGGATGGGAAAAAAATGCTTATGCCTATCAAAAAAGAGCTATATTAATATCAGACAAAGGAGATTTCAGAGCAAAGAGTATTATCTGAGATGAAGAATGTCATTTCATAATGATAAGGGGGAGGGTCAGTTCATCAAAAAGCCATAACAATCACAAGTCATAAATGTCTATGCATCTAATAATAGAGCTTCAAAACACAAGAAACCAAAACCGGAATAATTGCAAGAAAATACAGACTAATCCACAAATATAGTCAGATATGTTGATACTCCTGTCTCAATGATTTATAGACTGAAAATCAATAAGAAAATAGAAGATGTAAAGAACACCATCAAACAACTTATTTAATTGACATTACAGGACATTTTACCCAACAATAGCAGAATCAACATTCTTTTCATGAACACATGGACATTTACAAGGATAGACCATACTGTGGACTATAAAGCAAGTCTCAGTAAATTAAAAAGGATTCCAGTCACACAAAGTATATTCTCTGATCGTAATGGAAGTTAAAAAAAAAAGTCAACAACAGAAAGATCTCTAGAAAATACTCAAATATTTGGAAACAAAATAACATACTTTTAAATAACTCATGAGTCAACGATGGATTCAAAAGGGAATTTAGAAAGCATTTTTAACTGAATGAAAATTAAAATAGCAACAGCTCAGAATTTGGAGATGCCACTAAAACAGGACACAGGGGGAAATTTATATTACCAGCTGCTCGTGTTAGAAAAGAAGAAAAATCTTAGCTTCCGCCTTAAAAATCTTAAAAAAGAAGAGCAAGTTAAACTTAGGTGTGTAGAAGGAAGGAAATAATAAAGACAGGAACAGAATAAAATGACATAGAAAAAAGAAAAACAACCCCCAAAAAAATCAGTGAGACCAAAAGCTGGTTCTTTGAAAAGATCAATAAAATTGATAAACCTGTAGCCAGTCTTTTCAGGGAGAAAAGAAAAGACAGAAGTACCAACAGCAGGACTGAGAGAAGGGACATAACCAAATACTCTATGGATGCTAAAAATATAATAAGAGGGATAGCGTGAAGGGCTTTTTGCCAACAAATCTGACAATTTTTAACACCACAAAAAGATAGGAAATACTAAGAAATTACTGAGGATAACTGAATTGACATCTCTACAAAAATCTGAAACACAAAGCATAAAATCTTAGACATCACTGTGAAATTCAGAACCATAAAAATAAAGAAACAATCCTGAAAGTTCCACAGGGAATAAACAGATCACCTATAGAGGACCGAAGTTCACACTGGCATTAGACTTTTCAACAGCCAAAACATAATGAAGCAAGAGGAAAAGGGAAGTGGTGATGGCATTAATTAAACTCCCATCTAACACAGCAAGAAGGGGATAGACATTGTTTAAAGGTGGTAAGTTACCAAATAGCAGTATGAGCATAGTGTAAAGAAATGGCACTTACCCTTAGAAGGCCTATAAATAGACTGGGTTAAAATTTGCTGCTTTGAGGAGTATGATTGGAGGAAGAAGACGGTGGGGTAGAAAATAAATACAGTCATTTAAAAGTCTTATTTGTATTACTTAATGTTTTAAACTACATGCATGATTTCAAAATACTACTTTAAAAATACATTGAGTACATACTGACATCAGAGCTCAAAGCAAAGTAAGTGGATTCTAGGGTAACGTGGCTGCACTTTTCAAAATATGGCCATTATATCCTGTGTTACTGCCAGTAGGCAGTTATCTTCTTTCCAAAGTATGCATGGATTCCACTGAATGTATTTCTTCTTTCCTTTTCTGTCTTTCTGTCTGTCTCCCTCTCCTCCTACCTCTCCCTCATGCTCCCTGTGACAGACAGCCTTGCTGGGGTGTGACTCTGATGGAACAGTGCTTATACGTGAAGCCAGCTGGTCCAGGACCAAGCTAAACCTGCTGGAGTATCTGAGCTGGACACACAGAGCAGTGACCTCACTCTGTACAGTCAACCAACTCCTTCTGAGATGATGTGTTCAATCAAATGTACTCTAAGGGGAGTCGGGACAAAAGCAGTGCTTTGGAGGAAGAGACAACTCGACCTCAGAATTGCTAGGAAAGTGGGTGGTAGAGAACGTCATATACACCCTCTCCTAAACCAAGGATACTTTGTTTCACTGCCATACTCTAAATCGTCGTCCATTCCAATATGTTCCTAAACATGCGATGGAGGCAATTCCCAACATGCTTTTTGACAGCATAGCACTGAGCCTCACAGGAAGACACTTACTCCATTCAATTCTCTTTCAACTCTATAGACGTCAAGGAGGAAATATTAGTTTGGTACCACTATCTATTTTAACACCTTTCTCTCTCTTGTAATATTTGCTAAATCTCCCTTTTAAATGAGAGAGAGAAGACAGGCTCGGGAGTATTTCACTGCTACAAAATTATTGTATATTTATTTATTTTCATGATTACTGTCTATTTGATATGTTCACATGACAAGTGAAACACCTGTGGCAGTGACGAAAGTTAAACTTATCATTTTAAAGAAACATTTATAATTAAAAAGTAGGTGATTTAAGAAGAACACCAAGTAAATAACAGCACAGGAGGAAAGTCATGATAATATTCATAAAGGTGGTTTCCAAATCACTGAGGTCTGGGGAACACTTGTCTATCAAAGCTCTGTTCTGGCTTACTGTCTTAATATGGCCTCTTCCACGACAGAGAAATAGGAAGGGAAGAATAGCCTCATTTCGGCTGGACACAGCATTTTCTGCGTGAAAAACTCTGAATTTGTTGGTGCTTTTTAATAATCTCCCAATTAGATGCAACTGTTGTGAGATATATCCCAATTTGAAGTGGACAATAAAACCTAGAATACAGCCTTGGGAGTTGTGGGCCCACAGTTTCTGAAAAGTGGATGGCAGGTAAACTGCTGAGAAACTGCTGAGCTGTTTCTTCCCTTCCCAATTACACCTCTAGGAAAAAAAGAAAAAAGAAAAAGGAAAAACCCTCCCGCCTATGATTGCACTCACCATCTCACCTATATGTTCCCTGAAACTTCAAGCCCTCCGTCCAGATAAACATGCGGAAAAGAAGCTTCACGTTGAAGCCAGGGCGCTGCTGTACATTTTAGTACCAGTTACTATTCTTTCCCCACATAAGTCTCTCCTGTAACTGTGAATGGTAGATGCTAACAAGGCCATCATGCAAGTCTCAGCCTCAAACCTCACCTGAATATGATTGTTGGTAAACATAACCAGCATACAATAAGCTCAGGGTGATAATCACAGAATGTTTACAAGAAAGTTTGGGGGAAAAAACAATAAGATTGAGAAGAATAAATCTAGGTCAAACACAATGGTGACAAAAAGATATCATAAACAAGTTTAAAAGGCACTGTTCTAGGAGATTGCAACATATCTAACAGATAGATGCTTACAATAGAGTGTCTACATTGTGTACACCCCGCCCACCGCAAACTCGTACAAATCAATAAAACAACCCATTAGAAGAATGGTCAGTGTGTTAGAATAAACAAATTACAGTGAGGAGATGTCAACAGCCAATAAACATATAAAAAACGGCTCAATCTCATCACGAATAAGAGAAACGTACATTAAAATAATGAGACATCATTTTGCACCCGTTAAAGTAGCACACGTTTTAATGTCTGCTAATATTAAGAGTTGGTAAGGATGCAGGGAAACACCAACCCTCATCCCCCACTGGTCAGAATGTAAATTGGTACCTCCAGTTTGGAAAGCAACTTGGTCCAATTTATTCAGCTCTAAAATGTGCATGTTCTGTGGCCCAGGAATTCCACCTGTAGGTATAAGCCTAGAGGAGCAAGCACTTCTGTACACCAGAAGTCAAGAACTATGGCAGCATTTTTAGTAGTGGCAAACAGTTAGATGCCCTGTATAGGAGAAGAGCTAAATAACCACAGCACAGGCGCATCGTGAGACGTTATGAAGCAATTAGAACAGATGAAGTAGCTCTAGGTGGGTTACCTCAGAAAGATCTCCCAGAAATACTAACGAGTTAAAAGGCTAGTTGCAGAAAGACACACACAATAGTATACTGACATAGGGGGAAAACCTTTTAAAAACTATGCTGTCTAGTTGCTTAATGCTACTGAATCACAGGTACTGTGCTTAAGTGTATGAAGAACATTTCACAGGATACAGACTGAACCGATCATGGTTACTGGGAGGGCAGAGAGCAACAGGAACCTGTTTTGGTGGAAGGAGTCCAAGGCGAATTTAACTTATCTATAATGTTTCAGTTTTTTAAAAGGAGTTAATATTTATGTATTAATTCAGTAATTTAGATAATACCTGCCCCCCCACCAAAAAAAAAGTTGGAAAGGACAGCAGTAATGCCCCCAGAAGGACTGAGAGAAAGGTCAGAGAAGTGAGACCTGCAGTGTAGAAAGTGTCTGTTATTTTATTGAAATTCATGAGAAAATCAATTGTCTTAATTCATCACGTGGAAGGCTGTCCATGCAGGGGTCCCTTCCCTTTATAAAGGAATCTGGTCTGTGACCTTGCAGGACTCCCAGGCTCTTGGGGTCCACGTCTCCCACACTCAATATGATAAAAGGTTGAGAGCTCACTAACAAGACCCAAAGCCACACTCTTAAGAACCCTTGATTGGTGAAAATTCAAAAAGAAAATATGCAAGCCATGTGAAGGAATCTCTCTGCTTCTTTATGAAATTTGTTATATCCACACACAGCATTTTAGCAGCCAAAAAGAAGTCCCCTAATGTGGTCTCCCGGTAATAATATTATAAAACAATACAAAATGGCAATAACTCTACAGTTTCACTAGGCGGAGGTCTGAAATCTGCAGCGATTTCCTCAAGAACCACAGCTGGGTAAAACACAGAGCCATTAGAAAGCAGATCCTCTTCCTGAATGTCTTGAAATTCATGTCCGTTTTAATTGCCCAGAATTCATGTCACTTGTGTGAAGAAGCTATAAACATACACAATCATAAAAACGCATTAAGACACCCTGAACAAAATCAATGCCATATTATTTTAGTTTATTATTCCTTGTAGAGTTCACACTGGTCTTCCTACTTTGATATTTATTTATACCAAAGAAGAGAAAGAACATAAATGCCACACTTGGGATAACTTTAATGCTGGAATTGAGTAGAATACATATAGCTTCTGCCTTAATTTAAAAAACTAAAGCCGTCTTTATGAATCAACCTCACATAATGTAGGACAAAGCTGAAGGTCACTGTATTATTCATTTTAAAAGGCACTGATAAGGATTAAAATTAAGGTTCATGAGATTTGAAGAACTGTTAGCTTGCATAAATGGCTTCTTCCTTCTTAACAGGGTATGACGGGGTGGGGGGAGAATGATAAATAGTATAAAAAAGAATACTTTCTCTTTCTCCTCTGGGCTTTGTTATTTGCCTCTCTTTAGAACCTCTAAGCTCTTTATTCAAGAGGTCCTTGGCTATTCACAACTTTGCTTCTCTTATGAAAAATTAATGATTGCTTTCTCTTTGACAGAAAACTGCCTTATTTTGCAAAAGATTAACAAAGAGGACTCAGTGTAGAAGTGAATCCCTCAGCAGGAGAAGCTTCTCTCACACCAACCCATTTATGACTGGGGGAAAATACCCCCTGTTAGTTCAAGGATAGGAAGTAAATAGGTGATGTGCAGCCTGGTACAGACTGTAGAACAAGGACTACATCCTTCACAAAAGGGACGTGCCAACAGAAACAGCCTGCCCCCAAGAGCAGGCTGACCCCGCGTCCTGCCCACTGACTCCTTTATGCCTCACACATCGAGTGCCGTGCTGTGTTTGCAAGCTATTGTTCGGCAGGCGGATTTTCTGCTAGGGGGTTAACAGGTGAGAGCAGTTATCCTATATGCAACAGCAAGAACAAAATAGAGAGGACGCTTTTAGTTAAGCTGCCAATGCTCAGAAAACACTTCTGAAAACACCACAGCTCAGTACTGCATCATTCTTGAATGGAGGAGCTATGGAGGGTGGGGAGGGAGGAGCACGTTGCAAAATGATTTATCAAGGTAAGGAGAGAGCGTAAATTGCAAACAGTGAAATATTTCAAGTTCCAATTCTGTCAAATGTACACATCAGTCTTCATTTTAATATCTAGCTGCTATCCTCAAAGGAATTTCTAGTGAAATTCCACTTTCACCATTTAAAAGCCCTACATTTTTACATCACATCTCCCTTGTAGTTAAAAAAACCAAAGTGTAGGTGGGTTATGTCAATTATTGGTCAATTTGTGAGGGACCAGGTCTCAAACTCAGCTCTTCTCACTCAATCCAATGGTCTCTGGGAAGCTGGTGGAAGGGTGTCCAGCCAGGGACTGTGGGCAGAACAAAGGACAAAACATTTGATAATAAGGAAGTCTGCACCAACCTAACTCTAAATACGTTTTAATAAGTGAATTCAACCACTAGACATTTGGTATCCATATTGCCTTGGACTTCATGGAGCTTACAAACTAGTAGGGGAGGAAAAAGTTAACAAATATTTACACAGCTCTGAAAGATCACACTTTCGGAGATGTGGTTTAAGGTTATATATTTTGTTTTTTAGTTTTTAAATTGTTGATTTTTAAAAAAAATTTGGGGGGGAGGAGGGGGTAATTAGGTTTACTATCATCATCATCATCATCATCATCATCATCATCATCATTATTTTTATTGAATGGAGGTACTGGGGACTGAACCCAGGACCTTGTACATGCTAAGTATTCACTTTATCACTAAGCTATACCCTGTCCTGCCACAAATTGTTGATTTGAAACTGTTTGGAGCAGGCAAGCACTGAGCTTGGGTGTTTAAAAGTGTGTCATGGAGAATCTATAAAATGTAGCTCTGCACTGATCAGCTGCTCTCAGCAGTGTTTGTAGTTGCCTGTTTTTCTGTATCATTAATGGCATATAAATGACAATTGGAGAAATTAGCTGCTCCTTAACGTGAATATACTTTTCAGAGAGCACTAATTTTACAATGCTTTTCCTCATTTATAAGAATCTTGAAATATTTGAGGGACAATGACTGTTAGCATCTGCAGTGTGTGCTCTTGTGCCAGCCACTGCTCTAGGATGTTGTAATGTATTAGGACTCATTTAATCTTCATATTAGTTCCAGGAGGCTTGTGCTATTTCTACCCCATTTTACAGATGAGGAAGCTGAGAAACAAAGAATGAAAGTGATTTGAGTAAGGTTTCTAGTTAATAGGTGGTAGAGCTGGGATTCAAAGCTGGTAGACTGGTTCCAGTCTGTATGACTTCTGTCTAAAGAGATGTGTTATTCAAAAATATTTTTTAAACATCTGAAATAATTTTCAGCATAATTATAGATAGCAGATCCCAATAACTAGAAAATAAAAAGAGGAAAAGAGCCTAGAGAAAACCCACTTTTTTAGAGTATACGATGAAAGGCAAAATGAATTCTTGCTTTAAAATCTATTACAAGGATTTTACCACTGTCAATATTTTATTATTAGATACCAAAACAATCATTAACCACAACAACACAACATTCACAACAACATAAAAATGAACATTGTTCCTTAAGGAAAATGCTATAAATATGCACACAAAAATATTTTTCTTCTAGAAATGGTAGTCAGCCAATAAATCACCAAGTCATATGTCAGCTTTCATCTTTCTAGAACTTAACACATGAAGACCTAGTAAGAGTTGTTCAACAAGAATGAAAGAAGCCTTGTAGTAACTTGTAATAAAAAAGAATATGAAAAAGAATATGTAGAACTGAATCACTATGTTGTACACCAGAAGTGAACACAGCATGTAAATCAACTATACTTCAATTAAAAAAAAAAAGAATGGGAGAGCCAGTTAGAAGCCACTGTTAGAGTCTAAAACTTAAAACTTCTGTATGACAAAATAAATCATAAAAAGGTTAAAAGACAAGTTATAAATAGAGAGTAGATATTTGCAACATATTTAGTAAACAAAAGATTGTTAACTAGAAATTATAAAGAACTCCTCCAAGCTAATAAGATAAACAACTCAATAGGGTAAAAGCATAAATGGCATATTCAAGAATTTCACAGAAAAGAAATTTCAAGTGGCCAATAAACACAGAAGAATGTTGAACCTCACTAGTAACTAGAGGAACACTAGTAATTAGAGGAACACAGATTGAAACCGCAAGAAGCTACCTATTTCAGATGAGCAAAATTTGTTAAGTTGGTCAATATCAGATGTTGATGTAAGTGTGGGAAAATGAATGCTTTCATACACTGCTGGTGGGAGTGTAAATGGCACAGCCAATTTGGAAGTATTCAGCCTAGTGAGTGGGAAGAAGAGCAAATCCTATGATTTTAAAATTGTCTGTCCCAGAAAAACTCTTGTGGAGACACACTAGAGAATATATACAAGGCAGTAACTGTAGCATTATTTGAAATAAACTGATATAACTTAAATATCCATCAGAAAGGGAATGGGTAGCTAAACTGTGGTACATTTATATGATATAATAGTTAAGGATACTAATTTATATTTAAACGTAGCAAAATGCATAAAGCCAAAAAATGGTAAAAATAAAAAAGTTGCAGAACAAAACACAGTGTGATATTATTTATATAAATGCCAAAAATTGATACAAACAATATTATGTTTTTCCAAATATATGCATATATATGTATATGTAAAATTATATGAAATTGTTGGAAATATATATACTGAGTTCAGAATAGTGTTTACTTCTGAGGAGTAAGGGAAGGAGACTATGGTTGGAGGAACAGGCAAAGAAAGATTTAACTCAAAAAGATGCTTTTTTTTTAAAGGGAGAATTCACTCATTTAACATTTGAATAATTTAAAATGCATTATATACATAGAAAAAAGACTGAATCAAATATGTCAGTGATTAATTCCAGGTGGTGGGAATATTTCTGGTTGCTTTCTCTCTCTCTCTTTTTAAAAGTTATATATTTCTTCAGTTTTCCAAAATAAAAATATATAATTTAAAAATCAAAAGAAATGTAACTTGTGATTTGCAGCTTAACCTGCAGTGTCATGCTTCTTGTCATGCCTCTTGTTATTAGCTTTTCTTTATTTTTATCTTACACAATTATGCTCTTAAATAGGGAAAAATTAGAGTCAGAATAGTTTCAGTCTCCATTTCTTTCAACAAAAAAAACATAGTGTATTTGGACAACAATTTTTTTTGTCTGAGAGAGCATTGAAATCAGAGAGACATACATTTCTTAAGTTATGGTTGCATTTTGGGGAAGACATTAAATTTTTGGATTGCATCATTTCATGGAATCTCACAAAGATGCATCTTTGGATTTAAATAATAGTGAGACAGTTATATCTAAGATGCACCATAGTATACTGGTTTAGAGCTGAGCTGTTCAGTACAGTAACAGCATGATTTTATTTAAATTTAAGTTAATTAAAAGTAAATACAGAACCCAAAGTTAGTAGAATGGAAGAAATCATAAAGATTAGAGCAGAAATAAATGAACTAGAGACTAAAAGACAATAAAAAAGATAGATGAAACTAAGAGCTGGTTCTTTGAAAAGATAAATAAAATTGATAAACCTGTAGCTGGACTCATCAAGAAAAAAGAGAGGGTCCAAACAATAAAATCAGAAATGAAAAAGGAGAAGTTATAACCAACACCACAGAAATAAAAAGGATCATAAAGGATCATGACAGAGATTACTATGAACAATTATACACCAATAAAATGGACAAGACAACCTGTTCCTAGAAATGTACAATCTCCCAAGACTTAACAAGGAAGAAATAGAAAATATGAACAGATCAATTATCAGTAATGAAATTGAAGCAACAATCAATAAACTCCCAACAAACAAAAACCCAGGAATATATGGCTTCACTGGTGAGTTCTACCAAACATTTAGAGAAGAGTAAATGTCTATCTTTCTTAAACTATTGCAAAAAATTGTAGAGGAAGGGTCACTTCTGGACACATTCTACAAGGTCAGGATCATTCTGATACCAAAAACAAAGATGTTACAAAAAAAAATTACAGACCAATATCACTGATGAACATAGATGCAATAATCCTCAATAAAATATTAGCAAACTGAATTCAATAATACATGAAAAGGATCATATACCATGATCAAGTGGGATTTATCCCAGTTAACCATGCAAGGATGGTTCAGTATCTATAAATCAGTGTGATGCACCACATGGACAAACAGAAGAATAAAAATCATGTAACTATCTCAATAGGTGCAGAGAAAGCTTCTGACAAAATTCCACGTAGATTTATAACAAAAATTCTCAACAAAGTGAGTATAGAGGAAACATACTTCAATATAATAAAGGTCATATTTGACAAGCCCACAGCTAACATCATACTCAACAGTGAAAAGCTGATAGCATTTCCTCCAAGATCAGGGACAAGATAAGGATATCCACTCTTGCCACTTTTATTCAAAATTATATTGGAAGTCCCAGCAATCAAACAAGAAAAAGAAATAAAAGGAATCCAAATTTGAAAGGAAGCAGTAAAACTGTCACTGTTTGCAGATGGCATGATACCATACATAGAATATCCTAAATATACCTCCAGAACACTAACAGAACTCATCAATAATGCAAGCTTTACAATCAATATAAGTTGCAGGATACTCAATTAATATACAGAAATTGGTTGCATTTCTGTACATTAACAACAGCTATTAGAAAGAGAAATTAAGAAAACAACACCATTGACAATTGCATCAAAAAGAATAAAATACCTAGCAATAAATCTAACTAAGGAGGTAAAAGACCTGTACTCAAAAACTATAGGACATTGATGAAAGAAATTGAAGATGTGACAAACAGAGGGAAAGATATACCATACTCATAGATTGGAAGAATTGATATTGTTAAAATAACCATACTACCAAAGGCAATATACAGATTCAATGCAATCCCTATCAAAATACCAATGGCATTTCTCACAGAACTAATACAAATAATTATAAAATTTGTGTGGAAGCACAAAGGACCTTGTACATCCAAAATAATCTTGAGAAAGAAAAACAAAGCTGGAGGTATCATGCTCCCTGATTTCAAAGTCTCCTACAAAGCTGCAGTAATCAAAAGAGCATGGTGCTGGCACAAAAAAGGTCACACATATCAATGGAACAGAGTCAAGAGCACAGAAATAAACCCACATTTACATGGGCAATTAATCCATGATAAAGGAGGCAAGAATATACAACAGGGAAAAGACAGCCTCATAAATAGTGTTGGGAAAACTGGACAACTACATACAAAAGAATCAAACTATACTCTCTCTCTCTCTCTCACAATATGCGCAAAAATAAATTCAAAATGAATTAAAGACTTAAATGTAAGACCTGAAACCATAAAACTTCTGGAAGGAAACGCAGGCAGTATGCTCTGACTTTGATCTTACTAATATTTTTTGAATATATCTCATCAGGCAAGGGAAACAAAAGTGAAAACAAACGGAAATATTACAAACTAAAAAGGTTCTGAACAGCAAAGAAAATTATTAATAATAGGAAAGGGCAACCTACAGAATGGGAGAAAATATTTGCAAACAATATATCTGATGAGTTAGTATCCAAAAAATATACAATGAACTATATAACTTATCATCAAGAAAACAGATAACCTGATTAAAAAATGGGAAGAAGATCAGAACAGACATTTTTCCAAAGAAGACATGGCGATGTCCAACAGGTACATGAAAAGATGTTCAACATCACTAATCATCAGGGAAATGCAAATCAAAACCACAGTGAGGTACCACTTCACACCTGTCAGTATGACTATTATTAAAAAGACAACAAATAACACGTGTTAGCAAGGATGTGGAGAGAAGGGAAAATTTGTGCACTATTGGTGGGAATGTAAATTGGCATAGCCACTTTGGAAAACATGGATATTCCTCAGAAAATTAAAAATAGAACTACCATATAATCTAGCAATTCCACCATTGGATATTTATCCTAAGAAAACAAAAATACTAATTTGAAAAGATACATGTACCCCTATGTTCCTTGCATCATTATTTACAATAGTCAAGATACAAAAACAACTCGAGCACCCATTGATAGATGAATGATAAAGAAGATGTGGTATATATGCACAATGGAATATTACTCAGCCATAAAAATGAAATCTTGACACTTGTGATGACATGGATGGACCTAGAGGGTATTATGCTAAGTGAAATAAGTCAGACAGAGAAAGAAAAATACTGTATCATTTCACTTATATGTGGAATCTAAAATCAAAACAAATGAACAAACATAACAAAACAGAAACAGAATTATAGATACAGAGAACAAGTAAGTGGTTGCCAGAGGTGGGTAGTGAGGGAAGAGAAAAAAAAGTTAAGCACAATTAAAAATTCATTTCCTCATGAACTCAAGCGACATTTCAAATGCTCAGTGGCCACTTATGGCTAGAGGCTATCATATTATACATCTCAGATATGGAACATTTCCTTCATCACAGAATGTTCTATTGGACAGCACTGGTTTAGAGCATAGATTCTAGACACAAACGCCCTGGATCCTGGTCCAAATATACCACTTACTATCTACCTGACTATAAGCAAATTTCTTAATCCTTTTATGTCTCTGGCCTCATCTTTAAAATAAAGAAAATCATTAAACCCTCCCCACTGGGTTGCTGTAAGGATTAAATGACTTAATATATGTGAAGCTTATATGAACATATTAAACATCATATTGATAGTAAGCTATTATTATTATTATCTCTTAGCTGTCTTACTGATGAAAGGAAAGTGCCACATAGATCTCATCATCTCTCATTTCAGAACACCAGGACATGGCAGAAGAAGAAGCAATGCTCTGGTCACCAGGAAAAGATCCTTGCTCACTTTGGGGTCTGGATGGTCAATGTGTCTCTGAATGCTTATGTAACATTGTCATAGTCTGGTAATTTTTTCCATTGAAATTCAGAATGGGTTCATTCATACATTTATTCATTCAACAAATATTTATTGAGTGCCTATTATGTGTCTAGGCATGGGGGACATATCAGTGAATAATAACAACAAAATAATAAGGATCCCTACCTTTGTGGAACTTATCTTCTGATGGAGAACCCAAGCAAGGAGCATGATACATAGGTAAACTTTATAGCATGCCAGAAAGTAACGAATACTATGGGAAAAACAGAGGAGCTACAGGAAATCCGAATTTGGGAGAAGTCAGGTTACAATTTTAAAAGAAGGTAGGGTAGGGCTCATGGAGAAGGTGTTGCTGGAGCAATTGCTTGAAGGAGGTGAGAGAGCAGACACTGCAGATATTAGAAGAGCTCATGAAGCAGAGGTAACAACTTCTGAAGCCAGAGTACAGCAGAGGGGCCAGTGTGGAGTGAGTGAGTGAGTGAGAGGGAGAGGGACAGGAGAGATCTCAGAGACAAGGAGCGAGGGGAAGTGACAGTGTAATGACCTGTCAGCCATTGTAAGGACTTGAGCTTCCACTCTGACCATGAGGGGTGGGATCCTCTGGGTTGTTTTGAGTGGAAGAGTGACAGGATCTGAGTTATGTTCCAAAGGTTCATGATGGCTACTGTACTGAGAGCAGACTGTAGGGGATGGAGGGTGGAAGCAGGGACAATATGACGAGGCACAGTAACACTCCCTGGGACACATGATGGTCTTTGGGCCACGGTGTCAGTGGTGGAGACGGTGTGAGAAGTGGTTAGATTTGGGTTTTGATGTTACAGTCTGACAGATTAGAGAAGAGAAAGACCCAGGGAAGGCCAGGTCTGGGAGTTCTTTCTACAGAACAAAGGACATGAGAAGCATTCAAAGTCCTAACACAACCCTGAAATCCATGTGGAAAACTAATGTGTTTGGTGTCACACTGGAAACAAGTATTCCTACGCTTACATTAAGTATCAACCAAACTCATTCCACAGACACCTCCTTCTAACAGAAGTGTACATATTCTGCTCTTGGCAAGCAAATGCTCTTGGTGTTTGAGGTCCACAAATGCCAAGAAAACTTACCTGGGAATTTCAAGTATTCACTAGCAGTAGAGTCCTTCACCCAAAATTAAAAAAAATTAACAAAGCCTATCCCTATTTTGGTAGGAAAGTGGCAAGTCAAAAAAGTACAGTTAGCACTTAAAATGAATAAAAGGATGGAAGAGCTCAGAGACCCCTTGCAAGAGGTTGCCATGTGACACAGCCCCAGTCTGCAGCCTCACCGATGGCTTTTGTGCTCGCAGGTTGAGAGGCACAGAGAGCTCTCTGTGTCAGCCTCAGAGACCCAAGGGCTGCCTGGCTCTGGACAGAGCAGCAGAGCAAATACTGCTTCAAGACCCCACCTTCAACAACCCCTGAGGACACAGCTTGGAATAATGTGTTTAAAAAAATCTTTCTTTCTCTGCCATTCTGCTAATGTTGCTGGGGCATAGGTGGGGACAAGGGTAGAGAAGGAAGTGGACACACATAAAGGATGACTTCTGCCCTTAACTCTGTGTACTTCTCAATCATCTGCATTTTTAAAGTAAGAATTTTGTTAATGCAATTTTTGGAAGTAAAAATTAATATTCTTCTTTTATCTAAATAGCTCATGAGACACCTCAGTTCCCCTAGTAGAGGTTTCCAGGAGGATGGAAAACAACTGGTTTCCATATTCTGTGAAGGAACCTGCAATATAATCGAAGACAATGATGACGCTTTCTTCTCAGCATTCGTTCCCAGAGTAAATAGCCAAGAACTGGTTATTTTCACAGGCGTTACCATATACCTCAAAAGGATTAGGGGTTACATCGCATAAATCCTTAAGGGGTTCATACATGCTGGTAATGGCATGGGGCTCATTTTAGTGACGGTTCTTACACCTGCTTTCTTAGGAAGCCTGGATTTTAATGAGGAGGAGACAGAGATGAGTGGCAGGAAATCTCCTGGGCTGAGACAATATGTAAGGATGATGTGCATGAAGATTTGGAAAGGGAGGTTCTTAACAATGTGTGTGCACAGGTCACAAGTCTCACCCTTTTCTCCAAGCCTGTGAAGGAAAAAAAAATGAACTGGTTGGCATTTGCTAACCTTTAATGGTGAAGATTGTTGAACTATACAATAGAGCATTCTAAATAGCAAACAAGGGGAAAATAGAATCTTGTTAAACTCGATATGAGAAGGATGCTTCAAGATCATCGATCTTGTAGGCTGGGGAACTGAAAATTTAAAGTGACATCCCCAAAGGAGATATTGAATAAAATGAAAAGAAAAATGCTGGTGACATATTGATTAAGCCTCACATGCTGCATATCTTCTGTTTGTGCATCCAGATCTGCTCTCCCCTTCTCCAACAAGCCATGAGCCCCACAAGACAGACTAGTGTGAACAGCCTGAATGGGCTCCCTGGTGCTCTGGTTTCTGGTTAGGGCCAATGGGAGCCTCAGCAGGGTTTCACAGGAAAGGAAGGAAGAGAGTCAGGGCATTTACAACTCTGATTCTCTCCCTGAGGGGTTGCCCAGGGCTGGCTGTGTCTCTTTTTTGTGGTCTTGGCTCCTGCCAGGTGACTTTCTCTTTCTCTGAAGGTCTGGTAACTACTCCCCCTACTTGATTCTTCAGGCCTGGGGTGGTAACAGCTCTTGTTACTAGTCCTAGAGTACTGCACTGTCCCCTGTTCGCACTTTGTAAATATCCCCTTTATTAATTTCTCCTCCAGTCACCCAATTTGATCATGCCATTATTTTTTCCCTGTTAAGACTCAGATATACCAACAAAGGAAGTTCTTAATTAGGTTCTTGGTGTCCTGAAAGAAAGTTCTAGTGGACATTTGTCATCCTTTTTGCACCTTCCTTAAATCCTTCCCCCCACCCACAACATCTGAGCTACCCTTTTTTGTCTAGGGCTTTTCCTACCTCACAGCTCTGGGTGGGAGCTGGAGACCAAACAACCACATGGAAGACACATGCTCACTTTCCCAGCCTCCCCTGCAGCTAGGGCTCAGACAGTCCAGGCTCAACCAGTCAGATGGAGCTTGACTCTTGACATGACACAGGACAAGGGGGACATTTTGGCTGGGGTGGCAGCAGCACTAGGAACTACATCAGTTTCCAGATGAAGAAGCTGAGCCTAGTGTTAGGCTTGAGGTCCAGGTGCCACACCTGAAGGAATCTGCACCCAGCAGCAGGGGTAAATTGGTTCTCTGCAGAAACTTTATGCATTGCTCTTGCTTCTAGGGCACCCAACATCTGTCTCTGTGGACCTCCCAGGAAGTCTTCAAGCAACCCAACAGCCTTCAATTCATCCCTTTACTGTTGAATTAACTAGAGTTGGTTATACTGCTTGAAACATAGAACTCTGCCTGACATAAAAATCAAGCCAATTTCTTTTTGACCCAAAGATTCTGGCATCCTAAAATCCTCATCTCATTTTAAGTTAAAAATAAATCCATGTTTGAGTATCGACTCTGTTTCAATTACTGCACTAGGTTTTACAAAGCTAATTAAGATTGACAAGTAAATAACCATAATCAGCATGATAAACACTGTAATGGAAACTTTGCTTTTGGAATACAGATGCAGAAGTGATTAATTCTGCCTGGGTGGGTTTTGGAAAGTTTCAGAAAGGTAGTGAGCTGGGTAGAGGGTGAGTATAGGTAAGGAAAATAGTGAAGTGTTTGGCATATCCAGAGATTGTAGGTGAGCTCAGAGGGGCTAGAGTGGAGAAGAGCAAAGTCAGCCAAGGACCAGTTACAAATTGTTTGAACTTAATTCTCTAGGCAAGTGGGAGAAGCCACTGCCATGGGCTCTGAGAGATGGCTTGAAGAGGGGAAAGAATAGAAGTGAGAAACTCATTTGTTTTCACTAAGGGCTGTGAACACAGAAAAGGCTGTGGTATTGAGAAGAAAAGTAGAGAACTGAGAAATATTTAAAAAGATGTGAGACTTTCTGCCCTGTTGGGAGTGGAGAACCAAGGAGGATTCCATGGTGGTCTTGAAGTTCTACCTTGAAGGAGTGAGTGGGTGGCAACGCTTCCTACTAACACAGGGGACTCAACTACTGTACAGCTTTGGTGTGGAGGGAGAGAGTGGTCCAGACCCTTTCTTAAGAATGTGCTAATACATGCATTTTTATACACTGGGATTTTGCCTCTAATCACTGCTGTAGACAAAGGAAGGATGGAATTGTTTCAAACCTAGTTGCTATGATTGGATTTCCCTGATATCCCTGGGGCTATTCTATTTGCTATGGGTATACCACAGCCTTAAATTGCATGATCATCTGGAATGACCCTAGGCTGGCATTTAGGAAAATATAATTCTTTAAAAGGGCTAAAAGTAAGCTATTTCTCTCCACACTAACCTTTTTTTCCTCTATATGTGTGACCTAGATCCACTTACTTAACCCACAGCCAGATCCATTCTAGAACCTTCCGGAGGTCATTGGACCCCATGACCAACACTAATCTTCTCCCTGGTCTGTCTGCTGCTGACCATTTCCATTCCATTCTTGACCCTGATTTCTCTTGCCAGGTGCAATTCTGAGAGCTGACAATGGTAAGCTTGGCTTCATAATACATCCTTTTTACGTAAACTTACAAACCTCAAGAACATATTTGGCTTTTCCCCCTGTGATACTAAGCCTCATTCTTGATAGCATTTTGCCTTTGTTGTGAATAGTAAAGTTCTTCTGGTTCTTCTGTTAAGAACTGTGTGGATCTAGGGTTTGATGACATCTTTAGACTTGGATTCTAAAAAGGCGCTACCACTGTGCACTTGGCTAAAGGAAACACTTATATTTTTACCAGTGAATGGTTTTCATTTATCAAATTCTCAGCCAGCACAAAAAGCTAAGGTCATGCAATGAGTACCATCCTACAACACTACTCATTTCTGAAGGCACAACATGATGACTGGTAGCTTTAGAGCTGTTTTCTGGAAACCAAGCACAGGAACATCTTTGTTATTCCACACCTAGGGAAACAGAAGGTGTGTAGTCCTTCATTTTTGCCCCCTTTTTGAACAGTCATCTCTAAGTGATTCTCTACTAGACCATAAGCTCTCTGAGGACAGAATAAGGTTCTAATCCATATCTAAATTCACACCATCTAGCACCATGATTGTTATATGGCTGGGGTCAAGTAAAAAGTTTGTTGAATTAATAGTACGTGGCAGGAGCACTCACAGCCAGAAGGAGCGATCCTCAGCCATGATGACTGGGCAAGTGAAACTGCTTTGCCATAGCAGCACTGGAGGCAGAGTCAATGAATATCATCATGTAATATGAAACTTCCAAAGGAGTGGAGAAACTAGACTCATGGATAAGCAATGTAGTCATCAAAGCCACAGTGTCTTAGAGGTTTTTTAAAAGTCAGAACCATGCCACATAAGCAATAAATTATGAAGGCCGAGCATGTGAGTAAAACTTAATATTGTCATAAATTTTATGACAAAGTTAATTTGACACATATTTAATGACATGCATAATTATTATTATGCAGCATTGTAATCAGACATTAATAAGCAGTTCATACCAATGATGGTAGGAGTCTTTACTTGTGTTCAGTGGAACCAACTGCTTAGCATTCCATTCTCTCCTTCTTAGTTATTAATTCTTCACACCTACTATAACCATCAGTGGTGATGGGCTTCTCTGATGCTGTGAATAATTTAATTCTCAATGTATGGATACAGAAACCCTTACTAAGACAGTCTCAAGCAGGTAAGGCTCTCTGCACATCCTCTACCACCCAAGACACCTGAAACAGAACCCTACAGGCACTCAGCCTGCAGCCCTTGGACCACCATCAACATAGTCCGACTCTGATAGCTGGAAGTCTACTGTTGGGAGATGTAGATATCGAATAATATCCTCCCAACTGAGAAGGAACTTCGAGACCAAAAAAGGAAGTGGGCAACTCCACGAAGTGCAATTATAAGTTTTACTGTGGGTAACTAATATACAGGCAGGATAAGGGCGGAGACATTCGCAGCTGCACTCTGTGGAGCTTAAAGTGGTACGGGGGGCTTAAAGGAGCCAAAGCTAAAGCAAAGTCTGACCAGCAAGTGAGAAGCACATCAGTGCCAACGGGAATCAGGGGCCTTTCCTCCCCTGCTGGTCTCATGACCATCAATCACCTGCATCTGCAAAAGGCATTCTTCCAGTTTTCATATCTGACGAAGCAAGGGTAAAAGCTGATAGGGAACTCATCTGGCTGGATGCATTCCTTATGAGTAGGCTTAAGTTCAGTCACACAGAAAGGGGAGGGGTTAGGACTGCAGGCCGGGGATGGAGCTGACAAAATGGAGTCAGTGTTGTTCGGCCCAGAGGATTTTTCTAAAATTAAGGAAAGCCTCTATGACCCCAAAGGAGCACACTGGAATTGAGGGAAAATTAACCATCACCACCCAGAAGTTCTCACCAATGGACTAAAGGGCATTGGTGAATGAAGCCCTCATCCCTTACTCCCCAGGACAAGGAGCAGTGATGCTGAGGGTGGATCTGCACTGACTCCCAGAGGTCCCACTGGGTTTCCACTGTGGTAAATGGCTTCTGAATACGCCCTTTGACAGCCTTCCTTTCCCTGCCTCACTTCTCCACCCTCCAACCAGTGCTTCATGGGGTTACCACCAAAGAAGCCACTTGCACTTGAACCCTTGTCTTCAGATCTGCTTCTAGGGGAACTCAAAATGAGATGCTGCTCCAGGGATGGGGCTGAAAGTCTGATGCATTCCCTTCTATCTGTAAGGGAGCCTCGTATCACACACACACACACACACACACACACAGTCATATTGTGGCTTCCTGGGGGTGCCAGCCAGTTGCAGGAAGTGGAAGAGCTGTGCTCTAAGCCTATGTGACTCCGAAATCAGCTCAGTCGCCACATCAGGGGCTCAGGAAGATGGAAGAATACGTGGTCATTGGGAAAATGGAGAATGTTTTCTGGATTCCTGAAAAACTGGAAGACAGTGGAGGGCACGAGTCCACCTGGCTTGAGCAGAGAAGGGAGAGAGCATATGCTGAGAGTCCTATTACTGAGGAAAGACCTCTCCAGATGCCTGATCTGCAACAATTATGCAGTCTAAGTATCTCTGGGGAATAGGTCTCTTGCAATCTCATCCCAGCTTATCCTTCTCAGGACAGTCTGGAGACCTTCATTCTGCAGTGAGAGAGAGAGAGTGAGGCACACATAGCCTTGATGAAGCCACAGAAGCACATTCATGCTAAGGTGTCAGTGACTCATAGCTTCTTTTCCATTTTTATGATGGGGAGGTGCTTAAGAACATAAAGGCACTAATGAACTAAATGGAGAAGGAATGTCTCCATCAAATAAAAAGCAGAGAGGGGGGAAGGCAGTGGTGACCAAGACCAAGCCCCTTTCCTGCATTTGGCCAACAGCTCTGTTGGGGCACCAACAGAGATGCTGAGTATGAAGGTGTCCTGTGGCATGTCTGTTGCAGTGAACACAGAGAACCATGGAGCGTTAAATTCCAAACCAGAAACACAAATGTAGAAAACACACCCTCACGAGGGTCAGAAGAAATCTGAGTAGTGGTAGTGGTGCAGGAAACCGCATGATTAGAATTCACAGTCCAGTGCCCCTGCTCATCACCCTGTATTTTGGGTAGATCACCTCACATCTCTGGACCTCGACTTTGCCATCTGTGAAACAGGAGTAATCCTATCCATCCTGCATATCTTAGAGTTGGTTATGAGGCTCATGTGATGCATCCCTGGTAAAGATGTGTAATTTAATTGTCTGGCTGAATAGGTTGAAGTCCCCGCTCAACACACTGCAGCTCAACTTGGGCAATCTATTCACCCCTGGTTTCCTTATCTGTAAAATGAAAATTTAATAAATCATAAGATTATTCCAATGATTAATTACAGCAATGCACATAGAGAATCTAGCCTGGTATTTTATACTTATTATATTAGTTATTAAAAGCAATATGTAAAATATAGAGTATTAAATGGGTGTTTAAGGCATTGAAAACAAACTCCTTGCTTGCTGCAGTCATCCTGAGCCCTTTCAGAGGGCAACAGTCAGAACATAAAAGGTTAATGATTTGGCTATGTTAACGTGGCATGCTGCTTCTCTTTTCTCTGGATACAGTGGGCTTATTATTAAAACTTGTTTAGTGAATATTGAGCTGCCATGAGGCCTAACATTTAGTTTCAGTTATTAGATTAAATATTTGCTCTGAGTGGTATTTGAATTGCTAGGTTCTAGATTTTTCTGGTTGGTAAGGTCTCCTTTGTATTTTGTACGGAGGCTAACAATGGTATACCGACTACAGAACAGAGGTGCCATTTTTCAAAGATATTAAAACCATGGTTCACTAAAACACTGTGGCTGGTGGCAGAGAATTCAAAGAGTGAACTGAACTCTTCTTGGTGAAGAAACATTGAGTGGAAGAGAGAGGACATTATTTTAGGTATTTTTCATTATCAAATCATTCTGGTTTGAACATGTAAGATGTTGCTATGTTCTTTTCTCCTTACTTTCAGCCTGTTAATGACTAAGTCCATTTCTGATTTGGAGTTTGCTAACAAAAGAAAATATAATCCAAAAGCCAAGTCAGTATTAAAAATTATAAAGCTAAAATTTTATATAATTATAAACTAAATACACAAACTTTTGTTAACAGATGCTCACCCTTGCTCTCTTCACAGAGTGAGAAAATATGAAAATATGAAATAATATGAAAACAAGGCAAACGCATTTTGGAAAACAAAACAGGAGCACAACAAAAACACACTTCAAGCAAAATCTTACATATCTCAAATTCATTGTTAGTTAAATTCTAAATTTTAGTAAGTTAATTAGGTTAGTTTGGATGTTTGGGTGCTTCTACTCCCAAATATGATCTCTGAGGGACTTCTGGGTCCATGTAATACAGACACTTTCCAAAGTTACTCATCTGAACACACCACATGAAGAAAGGTCATGTGCCATCTATATAACTATGTAACATCTATGTAACTTTCTATGTAAATATATAACATCTGTGTAAATATGTAACATCTATACCGCATGCTCAAAACATAGGAAAATGATCTTGTATTTATAAGAGGAAGGTCTCTCAATGGTGTCATAATGTCAGGCCAATCAACTTGCAACTGTAAAAAGGACACTGGTAGGTACAATGGTGGGGCGGGAAGGGAGCAACAGAATAAAGGACTTCTTGTTAAGTGATGAGAAAGGAACATTAATAGCCTATCTCACAATAATGAGCTTTAAAAAAATTTGAAACTGAAATCTTCAAAATGAGAAATACAAATGATTCACAAATAAACCCAACAGGTCAAATCCTGTCAACTGCTTGATTGGGAAGAGTAATGAGTACAAGCTATACATTTCAACCCACTGGCTCACTTTGCACAGCATCAACTCACTTCTTAGTATGTTATTAATATATCTTTTGCAAAAGGACCTGTTGGTAAATTGTACACATCTACTTCTAGGCGCCATCACATAACCTGATACAAAGTAAGCATTCTTCTTACAGGTTAAAAAATAGGGATGGTGTGAAAATTTAAAAAGTAAAAGCCTATTGTTATGTTGTGACCAGATTGTTATGTGAATTTCACCTTCACCCAGTAAAAGGTTAAAACCTGGATATTAAAAGGTAATGCAAGTAGCACATTATCCCTCATTTCCCAAAATGTCAGATCACAAAAGTATCACTACATAATTGCTTGTACTTTATTCCTTTGCTTTCCTCTTTTCTCTGTGCATCTTTGTAACAATTTTTAAAAGTAGAAATATAATTGTCATGTGAACAGTTGTAAAAATGATTAAAAGATATGGAAAAGCATAACATGAATTCCAATAATCTGTTTCTGTCAGTAATATATATGGAACGCTATTTAGGGGCAAAAGAGGAGAAAGAGAAAAAAGGGAGAGAGGTATATCATCTTAGAAATTAAAAAAAACTGAACCTCATTGTTTACTAGCAAAAAGTTTCATATTTAAATGAATCAGAGCTAACTCCTAGCTAGAAACACTACATCGTCATCATTGGATTCAGCATGAGTGCCTTTTTAGAGGAGGCAATGCTGCAGGAGAAAAGTGGACAGGTTTTTAGAATTGGGGGACAGAAAATAACCCCACCTCTGCTAGCTAAATGACCTTGGGCAAATTTGTTTCTCTGTGCCAGACTACATTTTGACATTCAAAAATTTGACATAATATCTGAAAGCCTCATGTTGAGGTGAATACGTATTTTTCTGTCAAAGGTTTATTAGTCTTTAAATAGATATAATCATGCAAATGCAGGCTATTGTTCTGTAATGCCAACTGTCAAACATACTATTTACTTCTATCCAACTTACATACCTATAGGCTTCTAATAGTCTTTTCAATTGTTAAGCGTTTAAGTATAAGACAATTTTCCTACCGGGATTAACCTGATGCTTTTCTTAAACATGTAACCTTGAGTCCACTCCACAAAATAAGGCTTTGATTACAGCAATGCACATAATAAAGGTTATCCTCATTTCTAAGATGTCAAACATCATTTTTAAAAAGAGAACTACTTTTGAAAGAGATGTATTTGCGCTGGGAAGAAAATATTTCTACTTCTAATTACAGATGATTTATTGATGAACGCAAACCACAGCCTGTCTGAGAGACCCTTCTATGAGTATCCTCCTGTGTGGTTTGCAGGTTAAGGAGAGGGGAGCAATGCCTTGATGGTACCAATGGACATTATGTGGACTTTAATACTGTTAAAAGGAAATTCTCTTTTAGGCTTAAGAAAAACTGTATTAATTTATTATTAATTACATTTATTGAAGTTCATTGAAGGCTAAAAAAGTCATCATCCTAACCAAAGACAATCATCAATTTATCTGCTGATTAATTTACTCTACCAGCCATCGTCTATAAATACTATTTATAGAAATTTTATTATTCCTGTACATATGTGCTATTGATAGAACTTTGCATCTTGCTTTCTTCCCAGCTAATATCAATAGATTTTAAAGGGCAATAATCTGGAAATTGTCTCAGATACATAGGGAAATACATTTCAATTGAAATAATTTAGTGGACAGTGGATCAGGAAGCCCCCCCCCCGCCCCGTTTTTCTCATCTTGTTGCATAGAAACAAAGGTTCTTATTTAGAATGAGTGGGGATAAGCAAACTGATTTTGGCCTCTATCGTCTACTTTAAAAATGTAGCCCCATCTAGCAACAATATTATGAGAAACAAAAGAAAAAACAACTGTGTACATTTTCCATAGGGTCATTTCCTCAGACTACCAAAGCCCATCTAATTATCAGCTCCATGCTTCAGGCTTAAAATGGATCTCTCTGAAGCAATGACAGATTTTTTACCAAGTGACTGGGATAGAAACACCGTTTGGGTCGCACAGCGAGACATATGCTACAGAGAAAAGTGGTTCAAAATAGGCAAGTGGGTTTCTCTGGAATGAACGAGAGCCGTTGTAAACAGCTTCATCTTCAGTGCTTCACGTCCGCGCTGGTGTGGCAGTTCCTTGTTTCTTCCACGGGTGATGGCGGCACACGGCTTTCCTGATTTCCTTACACTAATGAGCTGCTATAAATCTGTCTTTTTTATTCCAGAGAGCCCTAACTTCAGCTTTTAGGCAATGCTGAGGGTGCACCCTATATTCTAGCCTCACCTTTTGCAAGGTGTACGCTCAGCATTGTGGGCGATTTCCATGGGAGAATATTTTATTTAAAGAACTACTGCCTCAGCATAATACCAAAAAAATCACTTATGAAGTTGCAAGAGACATGGGAAGCTTTCAGTTATGTTTATACAAGCACAATGTCAGAGCCTCCCTTTCCTGGTCCCCAAGAGGGTGGGGAGAAGGGTGCTCATTGGTAAGGAAAGGCATACAGAAGGTATTCAGGTAATCACAGGAGTTAGAAAATTGAAGCTTTTTCAAACCAGATTTGCACATACATGTCTTGAGCCCAAGAGTCTGCTTTGTGGTCAGACGGGCACTGACATACAGGAGGGAGGGAGAGAAGGAGCCTAAAGCAGAAACACAAGGCTCTTTGTGTTTTTGACCTCAAGCACAGACATCAAATTCTTCTCTTAGCATGTTTTAAAATGGAATTTCTTTAAAACAAGACATATTTAAAGGGCACATTAAAATTTATTTTACAAACATTTCATAGAAGAAAACCCAGCAAACCATTCTCCACTGACAAAATGTGCCCAGGCAACATGATAATTACCTTCACCTTTCATTTACAGGCAGCAGACTCACAGTCCTTGAATTTGCTTACATTTAAACGTGGAAATGACAACATAAAATGTATGATGTTGGTTTTCTGATTAAATCCCAAGATAGAAAAAAAGTCTTTTAATGTCATACCAAAAACAAAAAACAAAAAACATGCCAACTCCTGTGTTGTGAGGTATCTTTTTAAGGATGTTTCAGCAGAAAAAGTTGTGTTCTCATAATTGTGTGGACCAATGATACGGAGGATGATTTAGCTTCAATATTATGGTGGTAAAGGTCATAATGAGAAGAACGCGGCTGGCCACAAAGTCAAACCTCTCCCTCAGATAACTTCCATAGAGGGCAGGAAGTTTTGCTGGTTTTGTTCACTGGTGTATCCCCGGTCTCCACAACAAATACCTGCCACACTGTAGGTAGTCAATACATATTAGTTGAATGAATACGTAAATACAGAAAAGGAACTGCATGATATGTTTGTGAAACTGCCAACTGTGTGTGTAAGGTTACCGAGGTACATTAAATCGTCTTTGTTTTCAATTTGGGAATGAAGACTTTCAATGGAATTGAATGAAATATATCTACCAAAAATTAAACATTATCGCCTGGACTTTTGCACAGCGAGAGAAGAAAAATCACCAGCAAAGCACCAGGGGAGTGCCTGGCCAACCTCAAGATGAGTCTGGGGCAAGCAGGGGGCAGTGGGGAATATACTTGTGGTTCTATTTCTAGTGCTCCCACTCCCTGGGCACCCGAGGAGGAGGGGGCAGCAGTGCTTACGGATGGACAGCTCGTGCCAGGTACAGGCTAATCACATGCATTAGCTCTCTCCATTCTGAAAACCAGCCTTTAAGGTAGATAAATGCTCACTGGTATTCCTACTTTGCTGATGAGGGAACTTAATGCAGAGAGATTATATATCTTATCAAAAGGTTCTTGCGGAAGAGGCACCAGCATGGGATTTTGGCCCTTGCATGCTGATTTTAGAGCCCATGCAAGAACCACTATCTCAGAGGAACTTACTCTCCCTGGGCCTCAGTCTGCAAAATGTAAGCAGTTGACTTGAGAAGAATTAAAGTTCAACATATAAGGTTCAAGATTCTCCAGGTTAAAGATCCAAAATTCCAATCTTTGTCTAAAAAGGCCATGGAAATCTCACTGCACTAATACCCCATCATCTTGATATTGCTGATGCATGAAGTGTTGGGACCAATTTCATAATGAGGACAGAAGAAAGCATTGATGAAATTTAAAATATACTGACTAAACCAGAGATACATTTCAATACATCTCTAGTTACTTAAAACAATTACAGTATGCAGCATGTTACCATAACGACCAGAAGAAACAGGAATTTAACCGGTTTGTTTTCCTAGACTAGTAAACACTAGAATTAAATAGATATTTTAATTGAGTTTATTCTAAATTTTGTTGCTATTTGTGGATAGCCTACTTGTCATAGATTACTTTCTAATTGCTTTATATTTCCTAACTAGCTTTTAATACTGTTTTGGTATTAAAGGACCTCAAACAATACTGGGCAGTAGATATAAAATGGATAGTTAAGCTGAATGGATGACTAAAAGGATTCCCTCACAAGAACATATCTATTGAAATATACTTTATTGTGGCTTGCTTTCAAACTGTTGTTTTAAAATCTAAAACATTACCTGTTTTAAATAACAGTAAATTCTTTATTTGTTGAGAACATGCACAGATAAAAGTTTACAAGTTTAAAAACAGCAGTAATTGCCATACTTTTCAAGAATAAAAATATTTTTATTTTCACATCTTAAAAGGTTTTTATATTTCAAAAACTTTAAAACAGCTTTGTGAGCCCACAAAATATTGTATCTTTCTCGAGACATTAACATATCCTTGTACTGTAAGCATAGAATGTATTTTACTCAGAGATTTAGCATTTGCTACTTTAAAATATGCTTCTTTTGATTTGTTTCACTTTAACATTCTGAAAACAGCATAATTACATTTGTCAGCAGGTAATTTTTAAAACTCATGATGAACATTTTTGTTTGAAATATATAGCTTTGGTAACATCATGCTCCTAATCTGAATTTGTAATGTATTAGGGTTTAATTCACAGTGATTTTCTTTTTCTATGATACAACCAGTGATTAAACAACTAATGGTTCCACAAGAGGATAAAATATATCAAATCTGTTGGTTTTGAAGGTGAAGCAAGATTTTGTACTGATACAGTGTATTACTGAGATCCCAGGAGGAAATGGAATTAAAGCCGAAGAGTTCAAACAGAGAGACTTTAATGAAGGGACAACCTACAGAGGTGTTGGCAGGGTCTGGGGAATCAACACAAGATGATAAGAACCCGGAGACTGGCAAACCTCCCGTCCTCAGGCTGAAGGTACAGAAGGAGTAAAGAGTATTGCTGGAGTGAGAGTTGGCACCCAGGAGAGGAGGAGGGGTGCTGGGCAGGAGCCACAATCTTGAAAAGGGGAAGCACTGACAGAGTCTTTTCAGGGTCATCGCTTCACACTCCCTGCACTGAAGCAGGGAGAGAGCAGGAAGAAATCCCCCAACTTCTCTCTTCTGTGTCTCTCTGATCCCCAGCTTGTGTCTTCCTTCTCTTGGCCCAAACCAAAAGCTAGTTGGAAAAAGTCAGCTGTCAGAGGCAAGAACAGTGACGAGGAAAGCAGGGAATGGCTGCAGGGCAGATGCATCAGGGAGCTCAGTCACGTCATTGTCCCTGAGGCCTGATGCAGGGCGGCAGGACCAGGCGTGCGCCTCTGACCTCATTTCTCAGATGTCTACCAGGAAACATCATTTTGGGAAAATAATTAAAAAAAAATACAAAACCCTCTTTTTCTTCTGCATTTCTCCCCTTCAAGTTCTATTTAAATCCTTCCTTTTGTTTACCACCCAATAACACAGAAATCTGGGGTTCAGCAAGCCCTCCAGTTAGCAGACTTTTTTTTCTAAGACAGCTTCCTGTGAGCTTTCTAAACCATGGGAAGTCTTTGTACAATTGTCAATGAATGCAACATCCAGGAAATTTCCTTAAGATCCCTACTAAAGTTGGTGATAACTTCCCAAATGTCAATCCAGCCATCCACAAGTGATAATATCCACCATTTATTTAATAAATGCCAAAATGCATTTGAAGTCATACCAGAAATACTTGTTTGAATGTTCTCTGACCTATTAATTTTATATGTGTGTAATTTTTGTGTAACTTTTGATTATAGGGCAATTTAAACAAATACAGAGAATAATCAACGCTACCAGGTAAGAATGTAGGTAGCACCACTACTAAGAAGTCTTCTGAGTAGAACCAGAGTCTTAAATGGAGGTTCTCCAGAGATGCATCTCTGACCGCTGCTAAACAGGAAGTCTGGGTTGGGGGGATCATTCACTTTTGCAGTAGTCAAGGCCTGAAAATGGTGTCCTGTACATTTCATGCACTTGTTTGCTGAACTGGCCAAACTTTAGTTTGTCCCCATAATCACCACCCCAAAAGCACACAGATAATTACTTCTTGGAAAAATTCCAAAAAGCTTTTGATATCACCTATGTGGTTTTTCTCTCAAGAGCGGCTCTCTAGGATTACATTATTCTATGATTTTCTCCCCCTTGACCTTAATGTCATATACTTGAATAACAGTTTCATATAAAATTCCTACCAGCACAACCACAGTAGATTCAAGGCATTGTTTTAAAAATGGTACCAGCATCTTTCCCATTTAGTAGATGAAGGTATAGTCTCTCCTTCTAAACAGTGGCTAGGAAATTGCATAATTTGGTATAAGTTAAAAGCTAAAGATATTTTGAATACATTATTTGATTTCTTTTAAGATCAAAGTTTTTTTTTTAAAAAAAGAATTAAAATGTTACCTGGCCTTCTATCCTAAAAGAAATACTGAAGGGTCTACTCTAAATAGAAAAAAAGGCTAGAAGTTATAGAAAATGAGAAAACCATAACTGGATATGCAATAACTACAGTGAATTGCAAGAGAATAAACACAAATATGTTAAAAAAAAAGGACATCAAAATCATAAAAGGTGGAAGAGGAGAAAAAGAAAATATAGATTTTTTTCTCTTTTTTCCCCTTCATTCTTTTAAGGATGTATTTGAGCCTATATGGTTATCAGTCTAAAGCAAATATATAGTAATGGGTTAACATACTTGAAAAACAGGGTGATCACAAATCAAAAGCATATAACAGAGTCACAAAACCCAACAAGAAACCAAGCTAATACAAAAGAAAATTATCAAGCCACAAAAAGAAAAACAAAAAGGAAAAGAAAGGAACGAAGAAGAAATACCAAATCAACAGGAACACAAACCTGGCCTTCATTAAAAAATAATCCTGCATTTCCTTGTATTTAATGAAAGTGCCCAATTACAAAGTTAATTTTGTAACATACCTTTTAAACTTAAATAGCAAAAATGTTGCAATCAAAATGAATCTGTCAGGCAAAATAAGACATTCACAGGAAGACCAAGGTTTGGGTGAAAGTTAAAATATTCTTTCACACTTTGCACAACTTAGAATTATTCCCAAATAGTCTAGAGCCAAGCATTAATTTGAAATGACCTTGACCATTGAAACCTAAATTTAACACTCTTCAGAACAAAATAGCCTTTCTCTTCTGCTTTATGGGCAAATGAACTAAATGCTAGGGAATGGTACTGTCTGGGCCTTTGAACCAAGGCTAAAAGAGATGAAATACTGTTTGATGTGTATAAACATTAGAGAATCCATTTTGAGTTAATAAAAGGATGGGTTAGTTTCATATTCTGTGACAAAATATTCCCCTTTTCTTAAAGACACTGTCATTCCAAAAATAGGGGGTCATTTTTTTCCCAGGGTGGTGGTAGAGGGATCAAGATAGCTGTTATATTCATTTCTCAAATTGCATTGTGGTGGGAAATTTAGAGTGCAGTGCAGGGAAATAAACCTTTGACTTCACCAAAATATAAGGATGCAATTAAAGCAGCACATAAAGGATATAACAGCAACAGTACAAATTCATTATCTGCAATCTTGCAGTTTCCTGAATCTCTATAACACGTTATTTTAAAAGCCTCAGACAGTTTTATAATACTTTACTAACATTCCAACACCTGAGAAGCCTTAGCAAGTTAAACTCATAGTCTTAAATTGCAGACATGACCTAACTCAATCCTTTTATTTTTCAGACTTTCTCAAATTTTCATTGGTTTTTATTAAGCAGTGAATAATGAGGAATTTCAGGTATCTGTCCACAAGGAAGGAAGATTTTCCCTTTTCTGGGAGGCTAAGAAATGAAAAGAAAAAAAAATCAACTCCAACAAAATGTTGTCATAGAAGTAATATGGAATAGCATGTTACAATTACTTAATTGTTTATACTTATCTGGCTCTACCCTCGAGGTACATTCAGATGTCAAAGCTGTGTTGATTGTATCTGATTGCATGTTTAGCTGAGATCTTCATGATCCCAAAGGACCAAGACAAACCCACATCTACTGTTTTGGCTGCTGTATCACTCTTCATCATCATTCTTGTCAGGTGAAATATATTGCAGCTGACGCTTTGAAAGGAACAAAAGTAGACATGTGTTGGTACTGCCTGCCCAGCATCCTTTCTCTAATTTTCCTTTGGAGAACTCCCCTGGTCTAGATAATGTGGAGCTAACACCAAGCCCCTTTCCAGAAGAAGACATCTGAATCCAAGCTTAGTCAGCAGAATAGTCCATGTTCAGAGAGGGGCAAGTGACTCTGCCGTTCCTGTAAGAACAGCCCTGGGACTTCTGCAGCAAATATCAAAGGAAAAGTGCTCTCCTTTTCTTGCCAAGCTGGCAGTAGCTTCTAAGGGACTATCATATGGAAACAGTTTGCCTGAAAATAAAGCCAAAACCAGGAAACAGATCTTGATAACCCTGACTGATGGATCCAGCCAGCTATACCTTAACTGGCAAGACCTAGCTATCGGCTTTTTTACCAATCAAATGAAATCCTTAGTATTTAAGCCAGTTGGAATTGGTTTTGTCCCTTGCAGCTGTAAGAATCCTGAGTGTAACAATGTGACAACACTAAAAATAAACATGACTGCTTTTTAGGTTTCTAATGAATTTTCCTTCTCACATACATTGTCTCATTTAATGCTCACAATTCAGGAAAACACTTATCTATCAACATTAAATCATTATTTTTTAAACACATACTATGTGGAAGATGGATAGGGAATGCCAAGGGAGTGATCAATCTGAATTATGGTGGCCAGGGAAGTCTCCCTTACACGGGAGAAAAGTGGAGGTTACACATCTCAGGGCACTCAATGGATATCCATCAAATGAAAAAATAAACAGTATGTAGCAGGTCAGGAGGTGATTTGTGCACTAACCTCTGAAAGATAAATTAGGGATACTCTTGCAGTATCCCAAGCCAGAGATAATGAACCCTAAACAGGCAGCTGGATGAGCACAGCTCAAACAATAGGACATAAATTTAGAGTCAAGTTAGACGTGGGGGTTCCTAGGTGGGTGTAACTGTTGTCACGGGGATAGGGAAGGAAGGAGAGGACAAGAGTTTGGGTGACAGAGGGAAGGAGACAAAGTATGGGTCAGTTAAATATGCCTGCAGGATGTATAATCAGAGAGATCCAGCTGGCTCTTAGAATGACAGGTCTGGGATGCAGAGGCTAAGACTGGCCATACAAGATGGAGAATCACTGGCATACAGATGGCAGTTCAGGCATGGGCACTGCCTGCCAGAGCCTCACCACGAAGAGAAGAGGAGGAGGCTGGAGACCCATCATCTCCCTCTGGATAATCCAGTCCTGTTTGTGAGCTCCATGAAAACAAGCTTTCCCCGAGACGGGGTCCACACTCAGTCAATATCTGTAGAATGACCGACTGTGCAGAGCCAGAGCCCTGAGAGCACGCCGTAGGTTCTACGTGGGTGTTTCTCTAGGTACCCTCCATCGCTGGAGCCGCCAGCCACTGCGGCTCTGCTAGGTACAGTCTCTTTAGTCAGCTCTCACCTCTTAAATTAGTTCATGCTCTCACATTAGGTGTAATCACAGCTGGCAATGCTTTCTGGGGATGTCTCAAAAAGATCTGAGTTGAAAAAATAGTTTGGTGTCAATTTAACTTAAAGTAAAACAGTTGCTTCTTCCCCTGCCCCTCCCCTTTCTCCTGGCAAACCCAGTGACCCCGGCGGGCAGGAGTCCCAATGCAGGCGAGGGTGAGGGTCGGAGATGGGGTCCCCCCAGGTGATTTTTAAAACAAAAACAAAAACAAAAACAAAAACAAAGGAGGCTGAGAAGCTCAAAGGAGTGACTGTAGGCGAGTCCAAGGCAGGCTTCCCAGAGTAGGGGAGAGCATAAGAGCATATCCTAGGCGGCGGCAGACCCCGCGGGCGGCGAGCCCGGAGGCCGAAAGGAGGTGCTGTCAGTCTGCGACGCACGACTCTCCAGATTCTCGGGCTCGCGCCGGGTCCCCGCCGGCTGCACATCTGCTCTGGCTCGCTGAGCACGCAGGTTCAAGATCGCCTGGCGGGGACAAAAGGACCATGTACCCTGGTGGGCAGCATCCCGACCCGCCTCAGCTTGCGGTCCGGAGTCACCTTCTTGCTTTGGATTTGACGGAGAGGTCCGCTCACCCTCCTGCCTCCGCCGGATTAACAGCCTGAGTTTATCTCCAGGTCCCCGCCTTCCCGCAACCGGGCTGGAACGCGCCCTTCCTCTTACCCTCTACGCAGCTCCTCTCCCCCTGCCACCTTAGCAAATCTGTATTTTTACTTTCTCGTTTGTGACTACGTGTGTGTAAAGTTCTAAGTCAATGCGTTAGGCGAAAATTCATTCGCCTTGAAATTTCAAAATTACCCTTGAAAAATCGCCCATAAATCACAAGATTTGTTGTCTATACGCAAAGCAAGTACACGTGAATAAAACATACCAGAAAGGTGCATAGGAAATAAAAAGTGCGGATGCAAAATATAAATTTTAAGTGCAAAAGATTAAAATGGCATCAGGAAAATGAACCTGCCTGCGACGCCACTGTACTTGTCACTGCCTCCTGCACTAGACTGTAAGAGGCACGAAGGCAGGCCTTATCTGTTTTTGCCCTCACTGCGTCCTCAGCGCTTGTCCTGTGCCTGGCACTTCGTACGTGTTCAATGATCTATCTCGAATAAATGAACGAACGAATGAATGAATGCAGGCTCGATCCAACTTCGCGCCCGCAGAGCAGGCGCTTCGAGAAGCGGGCGAGAGAGGCCCGCCCCAGCTCCAAGCTCTGGGCTGCGGGGCCGCGAAGGCGGACACTGGCCTCTAGGCCCCTGGCGCCTGCTCCCGGGCGCGGCACGTGCGCCTCTCTGGGTGGCCGCGGCGCACGCCCCGCCCCGCCCAGCCGCACACGCACGCGCCCTGCAGCCCGGCCGCCCGGCCAGCCCGCACGCCGAGGCTTACCCGCGCTCCGGCTGCCCCTCGCGCCTTCGCCCGCTAGGGGGCGCTCATCCCCCGCCCCTCGCGCCCACACGCGGGCTTCTCTAGGCCCCTTGCGAACCTATTCCGAACCCTGGGCGCGCGCGCCGCCTCATACCTGAAGGCCGGCGAGGGAGGCGGGCGGAAGGGCTGATGGGGCTGAACAAGACCGAGGAGGGAGGCGGGAGGTGATAGAGCGAGCGGCCGCGGCATACGGTCCGGGCTCGGGCGCGCGTGCGCGCTCCCGGCCCTCGCTCCCTCAGTCGACTCGCGGCCAGAGCCCAACCCTGCTGCCGCGCGCCACCCGTCTTGCCGCGCCTAATAACAACGGCGCCCGGGGTCAGGTGGCCGCGCGCGGACAGCCCCGTCATTGGCTCAGCGGGGAGCGCGGCACGCCGTGATTGGCTTGGGGGCGGGGCCTCGGCCTGAGCAGGGGCGGGGCTGTGGAGGGAGGCGGGCTGGGAGGCAGCAGGGGCGGGGCCAGGCCGCAGTCCGCGCCTTTGTGCCCGGCGCGCGCTCTCCAGGCCCGCTCCGGCTGCAGCGCCGGCTGCATCAATAATTCAGAGCGGCGGCGGCGGCGGCAGCGGCGGGTGCGGGCAGAAGGCGGCGGAAGCAGCGGGGATCGAGCGACAGTGGCTATGCATCCAAGTGCGGCTGGGCAGCCACGGCACCCCTGAGGCCCGGGCGGGGCTCCGGGAGCTTCGCGCGGGGGGCAGCCTTGCCCAGGAGTCCAAGGAAGATCAGTAGTGTCCAGAGCGGCGTCGGTGGAGCTGCGCACGGAGCTGAGGAGGGGGCTTCGGAGCAGGGCTGGGGCGGGGGGGCGGCTGGCGCAAGCAGCCCCCGGGGCAGGGGGCGGGGTGGGCGCCGGGGCCGCGATGCTGGGTGTCGTGGAGCTGCTGTTGCTGGGGGCAGCGTGGCTGGCGGGCCCGGCCCGCGGGCAGAATGAGACGGAGCCCATCGTGCTGGAGGGCAAGTGCCTGGTGGTTTGCGACTCCAACCCCACGTCGGATCCCACGGGCACAGCTCTGGGCATCTCTGTGCGCTCTGGCAGCGCCAAGGTGGCTTTCTCTGCCATTAGAAGCACCAACCACGAGCCGTCCGAGATGAGTAATCGCACCATGATCATCTACTTCGACCAGGTGAGTGCTCCATGAAGGCTGGATTGGTGAGGGTCGGGGGAGAGTTGGTAGGTAGATGTTCGATCCTCTCCAAGGTCTCTCCGGAGACGCGGGGACAAGAGTTTGGGACAGATTCTTGCCTACATCCCTTCGTTCCCGTCTCGTTATAGGTACTAGTGAACATCGGGAACAACTTTGATTCAGAACGCAGCACTTTCATCGCCCCGCGCAAAGGGATCTACAGTTTTAACTTCCACGTGGTAAAAGTCTACAACAGACAGACCATCCAGGTCAGCTACCGTCTCAGGAACAGGCCCTGGCCCCAGTAGGGGGCTATTAGCCACGGGGTTGAGCTGGCCCTATGCGGTGGGAGATAGAAGGGGCAGCTGCATGTGTCCGGGGCTGCTTGGAGGGACGGGAAGCAAGGCCTCACGGTTCTGTGGCTTAGACTTCTCTTGCTTCCCCTGTCATTGGTTCTTGGAACCTAGTTCCATCCCCAGGCATAATTTCCTACCTCTGCCTTCCCGGACCCTCCAAAGAGGTTCCGCTACGGGACTCCAGGGATTTCCCTTAGAGATTGCTGTTAGCATTACAGACAGTTCCCGCTTCCGGAAGCTTTCCGAGATCCTCGCTTTCAGCACCACGGACAGTACCACGAACCCTGTCCCAGCTCCGAAGCCTCCCGAGACCCTTGTGCGCTGGCGTTCAGCACCATGCTCAGGGGGTCTCCTGGCGTCCCTTTGCGGACCGACTCCGGTTTTTTAAAGAAGCAGCGCCGAGCCTTAGCAGTTGAAGGGTGGAGAGAAAAGGGAGGGGCGTAGTGCCATTCCCTCCTGGCTCCAGCCTTGCCCCAGCCAGCACTCACCTGCTCTCCAGGTTCCCAAAGGTGTCCAGGTTTTTTTGGGGCGGACACAGAGGGTGGAACGCGCAGCTGGGGAGAAGATACTGGGCCTTTGGCTGCTGATGCCACCGCAAGGGCAAAACCAGGCGGTGGCGGGCGGGGCTGGATCTGGGAAGGGAACTGAGCCCGAGGTTTGGGAATGAAGCACAGAGTGCCACTCTGTGCGAGATTTCTCATCAGCCGGAAGCCTTGCCTGGCTTCTCCACCGCGTCTCCGCTGTGTCCCGACAGCCGAGACCAGGAGGAGCCAGGATTTTTGTTTGTTTGCTTGCTTGTGTTTGTTTTCCCGGAAGCGCCAGTTGCCTGATTTTCTCTTTGGGGCTGGGGGGAGGGCGAGGCCGAAGGTCTCTGGGTGCTTGAGCCACCTACGGATTCATTAAACTGGATAAAAGAACGCAGTCGGGATTCGATTTGCTCGCTTAAGAAATGAAAGTTACTCCCGTTTTGGGGGCAGCCCCTTCCTTTCACCCAGATGGGTCGTCTTTCGCTTCACTGGACCCTCAGCAGTAAGCTGCAAAGCCCCTTTCCTTTCCGCTCCCTCCTGCCCCTCTGCTTCCAGGCCTTAAGGCTGTTACCAGGCGGCGAACTTTCGAGTCTTCATTGCCGCTTCCGTACCCGCCTAGGTTGCACCTCTGAAGCGGGCCTTTCTCTTTCTCAGGTAAGCCTCATGTTAAACGGGTGGCCGGTGATTTCAGCCTTCGCTGGTGATCAGGACGTGACCCGGGAGGCCGCCAGCAACGGAGTTCTAATCCAGATGGAGAAAGGCGACCGAGCATACCTCAAGCTGGAGCGGGGAAACTTGATGGGGGGCTGGAAGTACTCGACCTTCTCCGGATTTCTCGTATTTCCCCTCTGACTGGCTCATTGCTGGAATGGAGGCAGGGAGAGGGCGAAGGCAGGCGGGGAAAACGATAAAAGAGGCTGAAATTTAGAGGACGAGAAAGCGGCACGACTTGAAACTTCCTACATGTTCCCCAGCTGTATCCGAGTAAACGGTGCGCACCCGGCGGTCGGACAACTTTGTCCGTTTCCTCATTAGGAAAAGTAAATTCCGCTTAGCTCTGCGCACTTCCATTTCCAAAAATAAACTCGCCTCCCCCATTCCAGTTGCAGTAACCAACAAAGAGAGACTGCCTTGTCATTGTTTCTTACCCTAATGTTCATGTTCCCTACAATTTATATAAAAGAAACTTTGCATTTCACTGTATAATGTGAAATATCTTCCTCCTCTGAATCCCCTTCTAAATCTTTTCACCTGCTGAAATCTAGTATGTCCCTCCCCACTTTTTTATTTTGGAGAGTGGGATGTATTTTTTTTTTTTTTGAATGAGGGAGGTAGTTTCAATTTGGCAAGTATTGCTCTTCTTAAAACACTGCTCGAGTTAATTAACTGAAGATACTTTGTATCCTTGGCTACTTGTTAGCAGAGAAAGGACTCACCTTAGTGGTGACTGGTTTAAAAATACATATAAAAATATATATCATTTGTACACGAAGAACTCTTCCCAGTGGAAACTGCTGTATTTCCGTATTTCTATGTCCTATTCGGAGTGATCGTGAAATCTAAGGCTGCCTGATGTTTTGAAGCTTGTCAATGCCCTCGTATTCTGTGGCTCCACTAAACGCCAGGAGGTTCTTCCGGACGCTTCCTCGTCCTCTGTAACATACGTGTGAATAGCCAAGATTTAATTTTGCTTTAATCCAATTAAGTTGAAGTGAGACTTTTACTTCTCTGAAACAGCTTTCTAAACTCCGCATCTTCCGCAGTTGCGAGATCTGGGGCCAAGGGTGCGGAAGGGCGAGATTCAGAGGTGTAGGGTACTTGGTGGAATGCAACCTGAGAAAGGCCAGGGCTAGAGGGCTTCCTCGCGAAGTCGGCCTGCGCTCCTTTCCACGCCAGGCCTAGGGCCAGTGCAGCATTCAACTGTGCTCCCTGCTTTGGCGCAAACGGAAGAAATTTGGCCGAAATCTTGCTAGGCCACGCCCGGCTGCCGGCCTGGGAGCGCGAAGTTTGGGCTTGTAGTCCAAACGCATCAGGAATAATCTCAGTTCGAGGAACCGGAACATTTCTGCCCGGAGCGTCACGCTTCCCACGCCTCTGCCTCCGGCCCTGCCGCTCCACAGACCCCGAAGCAGCGTCTGTTTTATACCGCCACCTCAACTCCGAGCGCGCCCCGGGACCCGCCGTGTTACCCGGCGCCTGGGGTCTGTGATTGCGCTCATCGCAGGACTTTTATTCAGGAGGTTCGTCCAGGAGTTTTGATTGTATCGGAACACAATGTGAAAAGCAAAACTGAAATAAATGACTTCGTTTTGAATCTGGAAGTCTGACCCAGTCGCTTCAGCAGCGGGGAGGTCGGGCGTGGGTAAGCAGGTGGGCAGTCAAGGGGCAGAATCCTGGCCTGGATAGGCCCCTCTGGCTCTGGTCGTTTTAGAGGATTTTCGCTGGTCTAGAGATTCCGAAGTGAATTTAATTAGCTTCTGGAGGGTGGAGAGAAGTGGGACGAAGCGTTAATAATATCACAATAAGCAATGTTTCTCAATGTATTCCTGCGACTCCTCTGATTTAGAGATTCAGCAAGCACCCGGCTTGCGCTGAAACTCAAACCCAATTTCTCCCTGCACAATCCAGGGGGCGGGGTCTCTAGCCGGCTCCCCCCAACCCCCCCGAGCCCCAGTGACCCGAGTCCCTCGGGGATGGGTAGGGACTTCGGGAGTGAGAACAGACCCGAGTGCTTTTCTGTTCCTGCCCCACCATTCTTCCCACCCCCTAGTCAAAACCCAGGGAAGTGGGGATGGGGTGAAATAAGGAGTCCTACAGGAACTTAAAGAGAAAAACTGCTCTTTTAAAAGCGGGACACTTTAAGAAATTTTTTTTCTCATTTTAAAAATGCCAGGGTGTGATTCTAACCTATACCCTTTTCTGAACATTCTTCCGGTTGGGAGGGAGAAGTCGGGGAGAGCCTGAACCTTGGGCAGTGGAACTAGAGCTACCGACCTATTCGCTCTGAGCCAGCAGATCCAGCCCACCAGGCTCATGGACACACGCAGGCCAGGACTCATGGCCGAGAGGGCTGAGATAGTCACCGCCCAAGAGAGCTGCATCCCAAAACGTGTGCTTGGAGCTCACTCGCTGTGAGTGGGTGGGCACCCTTCTTCCTGAGGAGGGGACCACCAGGGTGGGACCAGTGTGCTGTGCTCCTGGGAAACTCTGGCAAGTCCTCTAGCTTGGCCTCAGTTTGCCCATTTATATAAAGACAGTGAGGAACCCAAACGTCTCCAAGGGCCTTCTTGCCTAAAATTCCAGCCGTCCTCTGTTCCACCCAGTTATTACCTGGGTTTAGTGAGTCCTGGCTGCAGCCTGGCTGATAGGGCTCCTGAGGGCAGCCTCTTGAATGCCAGGCCTGAAGCTGGGCTGGAGGCCAAGGGGAAGCCTGTACATCCAGGAACTCAGGCTCACTTTGAGCCCCTGCTCTGGGGCCTGACATGTGAACACAGAGGAGACCAAAGGGGCACCAGGTAGGATAGAGAGGGCAAAGATATCCGTTGATTCAGCTCTGGCTCCAGTTGGCCCTCTTCCTCCCCAGACCTTGACTTTGGAGACCCTTCTCAGTTCTTCCACCTGCTGATCCCTTCTCTCAGCCGTTGGATGAACCCTCTCCCACTAATGTCTTCAAGCCCCTGCACCTGCTGTTTCTTTGCTTCATGTTGAAGCACCCTTTTTCTCTTCCCCTACTTTTCAAAATTTTATCTTTCTGGGGATCTAAGCAGTTCAACTAAAGGGCTTCATCCTTCGGGAAGGGGTCCTGTCTGTACAGCACAGGCCCTGCCTTCCCAAGGCTCACCACCGTCTCCTCACTCTCCCACCAAGTCTTGTTTGGCACTGGCAGGGAGGGGACATTGGGACCTGGGCCTGTCTGTTGCTCTGCAGTGGGTTCTAGTGGCAGTGGTGACTCACATCAGCAAGTGCTGGAAAATGCTAAGCTGGCAGTGCTGCCCCAGGGGTGTCTGGGTGAAATGTGGGGGTTCTCCACCTCTCAGCTCAGACCTGAGCCTCCCATTAGCCTGGGTGGGGCTATGGACAGCTCTCCCCAGGGATCTGGAGTTTAGAGGCCTAGCTGGGGCTTGACATTGGTGGTTAGGCTAACTCCCTCAATTCCGCAACAAAAGTGGGGGTGATCGTTACCTCTGCCAGAGGCAGATGAATCGACCTTCATTTGAAAATTGTGTCCCAGCTGCCAGGATGGTTGGGGATTGAGAGGGATAGAGAAAAAAGGCGCCATTAGCTCAGTGGCGACTGCCTCCCTGTCCCCAAACAGAGGCTGGGGTGAGGGGTGTGATTCTAAACTACACCTCACAGTAGCTTCCTTTAATGCTTAGAATCCTCTAGACCCTTCCAGATCTGGACCCCGCTTTCTGCTTTCATCTCAAATAAACCTGATCAGAATTGAGCCTACAGGGTTCCAGGATCATCCCCTCATTCAGCCTCACCCTCTGAATGACTCCTCCCCTGCCTAGGTTACCTTAGTTATTTCCTCCTCTCCTGCCTCAATAGTCACCTCCTCCGGGAAGCCTTCCTCACCCCAGATAAACAGAGAGGTTATATGTTTCTGATCTCCCTCTTTGGTATATGGTCTTTCTTACAAAACTGCCTCCTTTCCCACCCAGTTCCCTGAGGGCAGACCTGAGTTAGGGTCTGGTGCAGGGCAACTCGTGGGTTTCTAGGACACAATGAGCCCAGACCTGACTTCCAGGCCCCGATTTTCCAAGGTAGGGTCGTGTGATTCTGGGCGCCCTCGGGCCAGCGTTGGACCCCTGGCGAGGAGCCAGAGTTACTGTCATTTGTGTTGTCTGCTGCGCAGCGCCAGGTTGTGTGAGGTCCCGCGCGGGCCCGGAGTTCGCTCGCTCGCTAGCTCGCCACTGCTTCCATCCTTAGCAGAGCTGGGAGCGCATCCTCCAAGCGGCGCTGGAGCTGATGCTCCCGGCCCTGGCGGATCCGCTCCTAATGAGAATATAATTATCCAGATGGAGAGGGAGCCTCACCCCACTCCATAATTGTTGCCTTAATGGAGGAGTGGAGGGAGAGTGCCAGGTGGAGCGAGGGGATCTGACGTTTCCACGCGGGCTGGGTGGGGTTCTGCAACCCCGCCGACCCAGCAGAGGCGGGAAGACCTGGAGGTGCGGGCGCCCCCTGCACTTGACCTCTAGCGCGATTGTGCGACCTGAGATTATGCTCTCCCCCAGCGTGAACCTCGATTTCCTCAACTCCCGAATGCAAGGGATGGGCTGGAAGACGTCTCAGGTTTCCTGAGGGGATCTAACTTTCCTGATCAATGAGTCTGTGAGTCTGTCTTCTCCTACCCCCTATTCACAGTTTACATTTGGCCCAGTCTTTGTCACCCCTACCAGCTTTCAAGCAAAAGAGTGATTTTTTTTTTCCAGAGTCTGGGGGCGGCAAGCTGTGCGTTTGAACTGGAAGGTCAAACTGGGAGAGAAGTGCAGTGAGAGCCAGTTCAGTGGGAAAGAAAATCTTTCCCGGGAGCGAGGATTACAAAGGTTCTTGGCCTTTTTGCACAGGGCTTCTAACTGAAGATACATGCACTCTCTCTGAGCCTCAGTTTGCTCATATTTGAAATGGAAAGAGTAATGCCTTCACAGCAAAGTGGTTGCTAAAAGGTATAAAAAGTGTTCAGCACTGCCTGACATGTAGTAGGTGCTGAATAAATGCTAACAACAATAAGGGGTGCTGGACACCTGGGACATCACACTATTACAGAAGCAAGACTAAGGGGGGACATCAAACAAATAGGAAAACTGAAACCAGAGGGGGGAAGGGACACAGAGCAAGTGAACTAGGACCCCCTGTCTGTTCTCTTCCCTACACCTTCATCTCCCCACCCACCTCCAGTCAATCATGATAACGGGATTTTTACCTTGTCTTTCATCTCCACCCCCATTCTACATATATTTGCATCAGTCACTGTGAATCAATATTCTGTCTGCATGTCCACACACTCCCCCATTAGGGTATGGGTCCTGTTTGCATATCTGTGTCCCTTTAGAAGGTGAGCCCCTCGAAGGCAGGAACTGCATTCTGCTCATCTTGCTTGGCTCATTGCCTCCTGTAGTGCACAGGTGACCTGTGGTGGGGTCAGGAGTGAAAGCAAACTATGCCTGGCATGATTGCAGCCAGTGACACGGTCCTTCAGAGGAACTCTCAGTTGTGGACCCACCTGCATCACCGATAGGAACGCTAACATGATAGTGCTCCTAGACCCTGTGCTGGCAGGGAAACCTTCCCAGGCACCGGCATTTGCTCTCACCTATTCCCGTTTCACTCTGTGCTCAGCCTGTCCCTGGGAAGTCCCAGCTTTGATCCTGGAATGGCAGTGAACAGGGGCAGTGAAGAAGAGGCCAAGATTAGACTCATGGGTTAGTGTTTGGATTTGTTGTTAGGTCTTCACACTGGAAAAATACTTCTGGCAGCAGTGAGGAGACACTGAAGCTGAAGTCAGAAAGGAGAACTTTATGATTATGAAGGGATTTTTTTTTACACTCTTCAATTGTTTATTTCATAATCAGATACTGTAGAAGACAGAAACCTAATTGTATTTAGGTTGAAAGCAAAACCTGGCCACAGCCCAGAGCCCAAGGAGGTCTTTGTTCACCCTGCTGAACTCTGAAAGGGTCAGGGAGGAGGTGCAGAAGAAGGGAGTCAGGAAAAGAAGCAGGCTCCATTCTGACCTTGAGCTCCACCTCATCAACAAAGTCCTCTCTGAACCCCACCCGTAAGAGCCTGGCTCTCTACTGAGCACCTGAACTGTCCTATTCAGATCACACCTTGACCACAACTCTGTTGGACACTAAACGCCATGGGAATCAGCCCTTATCTGTGTTTTCCCCCAGTGCATCCAGAGCCTGGCACAGTGAAGGGCTTGGAGGTGCTCTATAAATGCTCCCTGAATGAATGAGTGAGGGAACACATGAATGAGTGGGCAGAAGTGTGTGTGTGGGGGGTTACTGGTTGCATCATGTGTGCATTTGTCTGGTCCTCCAGACTGTGAACTCCATGAAAGTATCTACCTTGTTTTTGGCCTTACTTACATTTTCAGTGTCTAGCACAGTGCCTGGAATAGAATCAGCATGAAAAATATTTCCTAAATGAATGAAGAATTACAGTACTTTTGACAATAGGATTCCCTGGACTGTGGGATTCTGGAGTGCAGGCTTGGTATTGTGCCCCTCCTGAAATCCCCAATATCCCCATGAACAGCCACACTTATTTTTAGAACAAAATTGAATTGTACCTGTTGTCTGAAGTTGACCTTATAGCACAAGTATTCCTTGCTGCTTGCCCCACCCCACCCCCAACATACTGTCAGTTCCTTAGAGAGCAGGGGCCATATTTTATTTTCCAAAGGGCAGGAATATCCTTCCCTTCCCCCAACACCTAATAACATGAGTCAGTATTGGCTGATTGGTTGTCTATTCCAGGATCAAGCCATTAAGTCTGTGCAGTGGGTGGAGTTCAAGACCCTGGTGATGGTATCAGTCAGCTGGTGAAGCCCAGAACAATTTTTCATGGTGCCAGCAGAAAGGCTGGGTGTAAGCAGAAGCCACACAGTGTCTTGGTCAATGATGGAGCTGGAATTTCCCCGGCAGACCCTGGCTTGTGGCTAGGCATGGGCTCTCTGGGGTTTTGCTCTAGCTAAATGCAGAACGACCTCTGAAATCCCCTCACAGTTTTGGATTCTGTTGCAGACCACGGAGGTGGAGTGGGCTCAGTTGGTTTCCTCTAAAGAAAACCAAGGAGTCCCCCAAATCCCCCTCCTTCCTCAGACCCAGTGTCCAGCTGAGACTTTAGTTCAACAGAGAGTTCTCTGGAATGCTCTGCTAGCAGGCAGCAACCTGCTTACTCAGGTGATGCTCCAAGAGCCCTTTCTTCCATCATCAGAAATTACTGCATGCTTTCAGGGAAACTTTCACAGAGGGAAGAGGGAATTAAAAAGAGAGGCCACTGGGCACCGTGTCCTCCTCCTTTAAAAGGGAGCTGTGTGCTCTGCCCAGATCCTGTATTGGACAGACTCTCCTTTGTATTCTGAGAGGCTCAAAAATAAACTCCCCAATGTGTACTTCCGCTGAGAAGTTCAGATGGTTTTATAATGACTGAGTGGCTCCAAATATGGAATTAAAATGCAGCTGATGAGAAGCCTGCTATTTTACTAACTCATCTTGATCAAAGTTGGTCAATTTAAGTCTCAGCAATGTTCCAAATGCTCGCTCGCTGTCTTTGCCTTTGAAGGAGTTCATTTCAGGTAGACAGATTATTTACTTATTCTGAAGATGCCAAGAGAGAGGGCATGTTGGCAATACCAATTGAGCTGTGGGTGCGGGCTCCACAGCTCAGCCTTCACGTGGCATCTGAGTGTCTGGTGCTTTTCCTTCCTCCCTCTCTGTGTTCTCTGTGCTCCCAAGTGAGAACGTGGCTGCCAGGTCTGCCAGTGTGTGGACCTAAATCATCTCCCGAATCAATATGAGTGACAGTGGTGCTCTTTGAGTCTGTGAAATTTGCAGCTGTTTTCCTTGATTGCTGAAATATGTCTATGTCTCTGTTATAAGAAGTTGGGGTTCAGGCTGAAGGCAGAAACAAGCCTGTTCCCTCAGGGGAGAGACTGAAGGACATCTAGATGCGACCTCTATAGAACCCCATTCCAACCAGAAGTCTATGGAACGCAAGATGCTCCAGGCAGCAGTTGGAGTCTTCACGTCTGAGTGTCTAGCTTACATCTGTCACCAGAATCCTGCCTTCTAGCCTCAGCTTGCAGAGAAAGCCACTTGGTGACTAGCTTTCAGAGCTGTGCCATGAATCTTCTTTTGGCTTCTCTTAATTCATCCTTCCCTTAGTACCCAGAGCGAGCGTCTCAACACATAAACCAAAACACACCGTGTGAAAACACCCAGTGCCCGCACAAGGCAGTGCGACTTCACACTGTAGCTGCTGGTCCTCCCTCACCTGGCTCCTGCTGACTTCTACAAGCTCACCTTCTATTGCCTTCCTCCCCTGCAGACGGGCTTATCCCGGCTCTCTGTTGGCATCTAGACTATGCCCAGCTCTTTCGTGTCTCAGAGCCTCTGCACCTGCTGGTCATTTGGGGCTATTTCCTTCTCTCCCAGGTCTCAGCAGGCTGCCCCTGTTTACTCCCTCTGATGCTGAGCCACTTCCTCTATTAGCAGTTGAGCTCTGTTTCACTGCCCCGAAATGCTCATTTATCTGCTTGCTTGTTTGCGGTCCCTCTTCTTCCCTGAGGAAATGGACCTGATCTGTCCTTGGGTGTCCCTCTGTCCCCAGAGTTTGGAACAGAACCTAGAATGGTAGGGGCTGGATTAATATACAAATGATTGAATAGCAAATGAGCCTTCCAGTCATGTTCCCCAGAGCTCAGGGCTTCTGCTCCATCAGAGTAGATCGGTCTTCTCATTGGTCCCTCAATTCAGGAGCTCAGGGGAGCCATTACCCATGTTCCCCACCAGAAGCCAGATCCATCCAGAGGGGAAGCAGGCTGGAAGCCATGGGGTCAAGGATGGGGGCTGGAATATTGACCTCTTATCATCCACAGGCCTATTGAATTTTTTTTTTGCTTATTAATGTCTATTGTTAAAATTGCTTAATGCAGCTAACCATGCAGTGGGCTAGAGAAAACTGAAGTGAGTTGTGAATTACTGAATTTTTCCCACTGAAGTTATCCTGCAACAGACAAGTACAAACAAGAGAACAAGGAGAAAAGAGACCTTAGTCTGGAGCAGAAGTGGGAAGCAGCCAGGGTACTGTTCCTGGAATAGTTAACTCTGCTTGGAGCAAATGTGGGCAGTGAAGTGGAGACTGAGGAAGGAGAGTGAGGGCTGGAAAATCATATGCACAAGAGAGAAGGAAACTTCTTGACTCTCTCCAAGATGGGAGAAGGTAGCACTGGGGGCAGAAATGCCCACAGTGTTAAACTAAGGCTGTAGAAAAAAACACATGTATCCTCAGACTACAAAATACCCACCCCAGAAATACCCAGCTAGCCTAGAGTGGTCAATCAAACATTTTTCCAACAATATTTACCTCACCATTGCTGCATGCCTGCCCAGCACCAGCTCTGCTCTATAGGTCTAGAAGAAAAATCTAGGCAGGGGGCCAGCCTTGCCTGCAGTCCAGCTGAAGAGAGTGTAGTACAGAGAAGGATAGGAAGTTAGGGTGAGGGGGTTAGCTGTCTGTTCCACTTGATTTAATCCTCTCCCTCCCACACCATTGTGAACTCCTCATGATCCAAGTCAATTTTCATGACCTTTGGTTTTTGTCCTCCTGTATATGGCCATGTAGGGGGCACTGGTTAAGAGAAAGGGCTTTGAGTTAACAGAGCTAGTTTTGAGGGCTACCTTCACTGCTGTATTCATCAGGACACTTATGGCTTCAAATCATCGAAACCCAACTAAAAACTGGCCTTAGAATACCCTTCCCAAAAAATTTATTGGATCCCATTACCAATCCAAGGAGGACTGAATTCAGGGGTGGCTGATCCAGGCACTTGAGCAATGTCATTAGAAATCTGCCTCTTTTTATATCTGGATTCATTTCCAGGCCCCCCATTGTGACAGCCGACCCACATTTTGTTGAGTTTCCACATGAGGGGGAGAGTACTTTTTTCTCTACAGTCCCAGAAAAAAATTCCAGAACTGATGAATATTGGACTGATTTAAGTCGGGTGCATTCCCAGAGCTGGTTTCCTTGATCAGAGAAAGAAAATAAGCTCATTGGCCAGGCATGGAGCCAGGCTGGAGGTGGGGATGGGGAGAGGAAGTCCTGTCTGGGGGCAGCTGGTGCCAAAGAAGGGGGACTGCGTGTGAGGTGGACAAAAGCAATAGATGTCCAACAGCACAGCCACTTCCTGTAAGGGCAGTGTGACTTCAAGCAGGGGCTAATGTCTCTGATCTTCAGTTTTCTTGTCTAAGGTGAGATGAGAAATGATATCTAATTCTGTTAGGATGAATGAGTTAATACCTATGAAAGACTTATCAGAGTGAAGGACATAAGAACTACACAGTAAATAGCAATTATTATTATTGCTCCAAGGCACCCTGTCATTGTCATTTCATTATATCACAAAGATCTCTCCCCTTCCCCTCCCAAGAAGAGCACAAGCTCCTTGTGGTCTAATAATGCTTATTTGTGCTTTCAGATCATCTGGAGATCTTGTTAAAATACAGGCTGTGATTCTTTAAGTCTAGGTTGGGGCTTGAGATTTTTCCAATTCTAGTAAGCTTTTTTAGAATTGACTTTTTAAAAGAATTTTGCAATTGTAATAATCTCTGCAAAATTCTACATGATGAACTCACTACAGACAACACTGGAGTAACAGTAGTATAGGACCATGTATAGCCTACAGCTAATTCCCAAATACCAGTCCACAGATGTGTTATATCAATCAAATGGGATTTTTGTTGTTGTTTTGGAAGAGAATTTACTGGTGGCTCATATAACACAAGGTAAGCATGAGATATAGAGATTGCTTCAGGCATAATTTGATTATCAGCACCTGGTCTCTGTCTCCCTGTCTCTTGTGCTCAGCCCCTTTCACTCCTCATAGTCACAGTGTAGCTGCAGAAGCTCCAACCCTTTCATTTTCTCTGCTTCAAATCCAGAAGTCTTTGCAAAATTCTCATTGACTCTGAAGTAGTCCCATACCAGTCTCTAGATCAGCTTCAAAGGAAAGATAATGCAAGCTCTGATAGGTCAGCTTAAGTCTTACATTCATTATGAAGTCAGAGAGTGAAATCCACTTCATCGAAGCATCAAGGATAAAGGCAATGTGTGTATGTGTGCTTAGGAGGATCTCCAAACTAAAATTGAAAACTAGCACATAAAATCAAGGCCACCCAGCTATAATCCCACCCCCAGATTCTTATACCCAACTCTCCACTCACATAGTTAACAGGCAACTTAGATGTACATGCTCTAAATGGATCCTCTGATCTCTCCCCAGATCTGCTCCTGCCACAGCCTTTTCCATTCCTTTTCTCAGTTATGGCAATCCTATTCTTCTGGTAGTTCAGACCAGAAACCCTGGCACCATCCTTGACTACTTTTTTTCTTATACCCAACAGCAAATCCTATCAACTTTACCTTCAAAATAATCCAATGGTCAGCTGATCCAGGCCACCAGCATCTCTCCCTGGACAATTGCAGTTGGCCAATTTATCTCCCAGCTGGCACTCATGCTGCCCTACATCTACCCACACACACGTAATCAAAGCAGCCTGCTGTGGTCCCGCCAAGGGGTGAGTCAGATCATGGCACTTCTCTGCTAAAACTTCCAAATGGGTTTCCTTCTCATTTGGAATAAAATCTAAATGATTTGTCTGTCTCCCAGCCCCCGACCCACCCTGCCTGACTACTTCTCTGACCTCATCTGCCCTTCATCTAGGAGCTTGTATAAAAGGTACCTGCCGCTCCTTGCCCCCGAACATTCTGACACAGTAGCTCTGGTCTGCATCAGGGGTTCTGTATTGCTACAAGTCCCATGTGTGATTTTGACCTGCTGCCCACGTTTGCCCAAACAATTGCTCCCAACACTTGGCCAGGGCTCTGGCATGGAGGTAGCGCATAAACATCTCCTGAATCAGCACCTCATCTTTCCCTCTGTGATTGTGTGTGGTGTTCAGGGTTGGATGGAATGTGGGAGGGGAGTGGGGTTAGTTATTTTTTCCCAGGGTGAAGTCTGATTATACAAAGGTTGCTACTTCTATGATACTGAGGCGATCATCTGAAGAGTATAATTAGTGTCTGCGCACTTTGCAGGAGAAGGGCCCGTATTGGCTAATGTGCCTGCCTCTCAGTGGGATGCCCGGGAGGCTGTTTGGTGACTGCATCTTTCACTTTCACTTAATGGTGACAGCCCATGGCAGCACATGGTGCTTCTGCCCAGCTTCTGTGCTAATAATGAAGGCAGCTTCACAAGAGCCCTTGTACAAACTGTACCCGCTGGAGAGCCTGCCTGCCTGGTTTTATTTTAACTTGGCCTCTTGCAAAGCCATCTTGCCTGCTATCTCTTCCTGCCCATTGCCAATTTGGGGGCTGCCTGCCTCCTGAGGGACAAGCACCCAGCTTCTTCCCTTCTTCACCCCTACTCTCTGACCTGGTCCTGGAGGCCCCTTTCCACACTCTGCCAGCTCCTTCAGCTGTCTGTGTGACGGCTTTGAGCCTGGAGCTCCGGAAACTGTCTATTAGGACACTTTGGTGGTAAGGAACAGAAATCGGCAGACGAGGAATTTCTTCATATGAGTTATGGCTGCTCACAGGATGGAAGTGAAGGCTGGAAGAACTAGGCTCTGGCAGAGCCAGGAAGCAGGACAGCCCAGAGGTGAGGGTCTTGGCAGCAGGAACTGGGGACTTTCCCTTGGAAGCCTGCCTCCAGGATGCACTGGTGACTATAACTTACATTCTTGTGTCACAGGTGAGGGTCTTGGCAGCAGGAACTGGGGACTTTCCCTTGGAAGCCTGCCTCCAGGATGCACTGGTGACTGTAATTTACATTCTTGTGTCACTCAACATTTAACACCCCTGGAGAGAGGATTATCTCAGGAGCTCAACCCTCATCTAGGGGAGCACAGGGTAGCAAGATTGTTCATTATGCCAGGGCTGTAGACAACGCAGCCAAGAAAGTCCGTCAGGACGACGTGGAGTGAGAGGAGTGGGCTCTGGAGCCAGGCTGCCTGGGTTCGTATCCCAGCTCTGCTGTGATCTGTGATGTAGCTTTCTGCAGGTTATTTGTTTTTGTCTGAATCTCAGTTTTCTCATCTGAAAAACGGGGATAGTAATAATGCCTACTTCATGAGATTCTGGAGAGTCTTAATTAAATGAATCTATCAAAGCACAGGCATACAGTAGGTACTCAATCAATTTTAGTTATCAGTAGTGAGACCAAAAGGAAGAGTGTGGATGTGTGCATGCTGGGAAGGCAGTGATTCAGGTGCTCTCTCCATGGGATTTTTGCATATCCCTTTCCCCAACCCTTGACTCTGGTTTCTATGGGGCTTGTTACCATCTTCTTCAGTAATGCCTGGTCAGGAGGAAAGATGACTCAGGGACTTCCTGGCCCATAGGTCCCACAAACACAGAGGGACTGGTCAGGACAAAATACTGATCAAGAACTTGACCTAGTTCAAATTCTGATTCTGCTACAAACAGCTGTGTGACTTGGGTAAGTTGTAGAGCATCTCTAAGCCATGCAGGAAGCAAGATAATGAAAGCCTGCTTCTTAGGGTCGTTGGGTGGGTCCACTCATTCAAGGAAAAAACAATAATTGAGCCCCGACTGGAGTCGAATATTGTTCTAGGTACTGGGATTACAGCAGGAACTAAATAGACACTTCACTGCCCCCGTGTGAATGGGCATACCCTAGCCCAGTCATTATTCAAAGTTGCCTAAGTACAGAGTGATAATGGCACAGGGAACTGTGAGCCATGAGGCGTGTGATTTTGAGCTCAGACTTGAGATCTGACTCAGAATGAGACAAGCCAGGACTGGGAGTGGGGGTAAGTATTTTAGGCAGAAGGAACAGCATGTGCGAAACCCCAAGGTGGGAAACATAATGGCTCTGTGTAAGCACTCGGAGCACTGAGTTACCCCCAGTCGGGGAGGGAAAGGGGATCAAGGGGAGGCTGGAGAGTTGCAGGGGCCAGATCAGGTCTGATTGTCAGGGTGAGGATTCAAGTCTTCATTCTGAGAGCAGTGGGTCCCTGTTAAAAGATTTAACCACAATGTCTTTACATTCACAGAATGTCGGGCTGGCTGCTGGGAGGAGAAGTCCTGGAAGGGGGCAGGTCTGGAGGCAGGCAGTCCTGTGATGAGGCTGTGACTGCCATCAGGCTTGGGATAAAGGCAGCTGGGACTATGACAGTGATGGCAAAGTTGGAGCTCAGTAGATGGATTTAAGAGATGTTTAGGAGTTAAAGGTTTAGGTTTTAGTGATGGAGTAGGACACAGAGGTGAGAGGAAGAGGGTGTCAAGGGTGGGCTCTGATTTCTCCAGGATTTCTGGTTATGCCGTAGGGTGGGTAGCATTGCCCCTCCTGGAGAGGAGAGCGAGATCTAGGGCCGGGAGGGTTGTGAGGTCAGTGGGGGATGTGTTGCATTTGAGGTTCCTTTGAGATATTATATGTCAATGCCAAATAGACAGCTCCATAAGAGGGTCTGGGGGCCAGAAGGCAGGTCTGAGCTGGAGACATAAACTTGGGCCTCAGAGGCAGGTTAAGAGCCCTGAGATGAACAGGTGGAGGGGAAACACAGTCAGCGGAAAGCTCTTAGGAGTGCCGCTATGTTACAAAGACTTAAATCATTTCTTAGCTCTATATGCACGTGCGTGTGTGCATATGTGCGTGCGTGTGCGTGTGTGCGTGTGTGTGTGCGTGTGCATGTGCATGTGTGTGTGTGTGTTCTGCAGCCAAAACTCCCCTCTTAAGGCTGCTGCTATGACTGGATTCTGGTAGGGTGGGCCTCACCTCATATTGGGACTTATTTGTTTGACAAGCTCCTGTTGTCACCTAGTGAAAGTTAGGACCCAGAAGGGGCTGCATCATGGTGGATGTGGGTGTGGGGTGGGGGAGAGACTGAGGCACAGAAGGGAGTCGTATTAAGCTCCTCTCACCTACACCCCAACACACACAACTCAGGCCTGACACTTTGATTGAACTTAATTTCTTTCTTTCTAAAACCTTCCCTGGAAGAATTACGATCCCAGCTTCCCCCGACAGCACCAGGGGGAGGACAGTATTGGCGATGGCATAAAAGTGGAGGACGGGGGGAAGAGCAAAAGACAGAGCGTTTATCCTAAGCAGGGTCCTGGAGCACCAGCCACCTTCTGAGCAAGACAGAGAGAAACCAAAGGCTTTGAAAATAGAACTGCTTCACTGCTTCAGGCAGGGAAAACAACCCAAACTAAAGCCGAATTTCTTGATTCTCAGCAACTGATCCCCACTGAGGCAAAGAGCACCCCTGAGTCCCAGAGAGGAGTCAGAGGGCAGCTGAACAGGTGGGAGGGAGTGTAGCTGGACCATGGGCCTGGAGCTTTGTCCTGGAGTGATCAGAACGTCCTTGGCCTCTGAAGAGAGAGCTCCAGCCCACAGAACACACAGGGCCCTTATTTGCAGACAGCAGTGTCTCCAAAGGAAAGGAAAGAGGCCCTAGGACAAGCTGTTTCTGGAACAGATCAGAACATCTGCATGTAAGCATAGCTGGTTGTCTCCATAAACAGTTCTCAGAAGATGCAATTCCCCTTTTCAAATGATGGCAAGGTTACAAAGTTAAGGACGGCAGGATTGGTGCTGTGGGGAGGCATGGGAACTGGTAGGGGATGGGCATGGGGAAAAGCTGTCAGGGTCATGGTAGGGGGTGGTGCCAAGTCACACCAAATCTTGGAAGAAGCAGGGGGCTTCAGGGAGGAGGTAATTTTTTTTAATAGACTTAATTTTTGATAACAGTTTTAGATTTGAGAAGATTGAGAAAGATAGTACAGAGAATCTCCCTACACCCTCTTAAGCCATTTCCCCTGTTATTAATATCTTATTTACATTAGTATAGAAAATTAGCAAACTTCATTGTATATTTTGGTTACAACTTCTGTATCAGACACATGTTTTGAAAATATTTTCTCCCAGTCTATGGCTTGTATTTTCATTCTGTTAACAGTATCTTTTGCAGAGCATGTTTTAAACTTTAATGAAGTCCAACTTACCATTTTTTTCTTTTATGACTTGTGTTTTGGGAGCTGTTACTGAAAACTCGTCACCAAACCTACAGTCACCTAGATTTTCATCTCTGTGTGGGTTTTTGTTTTTAGAAGTTTTATAGTTTTTGCACTTTATATTAGGTCTAGAATCCATTTTGGGTTAATTTTTGGAAAAGGTGTGAGGGCTGTGTCTAGATTATCTTTCTGCATCCGGATGCCCAATGGTTCCAGGATCATTTGTTGAAAAGAGTATTCTTCACTGATTTGGCTTTACTCCTTTTACAAAGATGGGTTGACTATATTTGTGTAGGTCTGCTTCTGGGCTGTTTATTCTGTTCCATTAATCTATATGTCTATTCTTTCATCAACACCACATTGCCTTCATTATGCTATATTTATAGTAAGTCTTGACGTTGGGTTGTGTCACTTCTCTAACTTTGTTCTTTTCAATATTATGTTGGCTGTTCTGGGTCTCTGCCTGTTCATATAAACTTTAGAAATGATTTATGAATATTTACAAAATAGCTTGCAGAAATTTTGATTGAGATTTTGAAATTTTGATTGAGATCAGGTTGGGAAGCATCAACTTCTTAGTAATATGGAGCTCAGCTGTGCCTGAAAACACTTAGACTTGTGAGCAGGATCTTTTGTTACAGGATTCTCATTTTATTTAAACCATGTGGGCTGGGTTTACTTCCTCTGCCTACCGAAAAAAATGTCCTTAGTGATATAGAAATAATTGATCTATGGTCGATCAATTATATTTATGCCAGAGTATAATGCTTTACCTAAGGAGTTTGGAACTTTCATTTCAGACCATGTAGGGGAAATACAACTTAAGTCCTATCAAATGCATGTCCACACCCAGGGTGACTACTCCCCAGTGTGTGGTACTGGGTGAGCACTTGTTTGCTGAGGTATCATATTCTGGGGCTCTTTAATTCTTTATTATCTGCTCTTTACCTACAGTTTACTGGGAAGTCGTTCCAGTAATCTACTCATTCCTGCACAAGATTTTGAGATGTCCAAGATACTTTATTGAAGACAAGTCTGCCTTTCTCTGTCATTTTATACCCTCAGCCTCTGAAGGCTCAGCTCTCCATTTAGCTTTCACTCTGAGGGGGCCAACCCCAGCCATAACAAAATACCACAGGCTGTGTGGCTTTAACAACAGAAATTTATTTTCTCACCATTCTGGTGGCTGGACATCCAAGATCAAGGTGTGAGCAGGTTTGGTTTTTCCTGAGGTCTCTCTCCTTGGCTTGCAGGTGACCACCTTCTTGCTGTGACCTTGCATGGTCTTCCCTTGTGTGTGCCTGTCCAGCATCTTTATCTTCTTAGAAGGACACCGCTCAAATTGGATGAGAGCCCTGCCTTTATGACCTCATTTTACCTTAATTACCTCTTTAAAGGACCCATTGCCAAAAAAATCATGTTGAGGGGTCAGGGCTTCAACATATGAATTTGGGGGAGGACACAATTCAGTCCATTAACACCACGTTTCAGCCAGTCTTAGCAATTGCTTTTAATTCTGGAAAGATTTTAACTGCCTTAGTTGAGTAATATCAGGAGAAATTCTTCTACTTGGCAAACATTGGGTTGAGTACCTTCTCTGTACCAGCTACTATGCTGAGCCAATAGGACCCCATCTCCCTCTGAGTAGAGACCATGGCTTACAGGGTAAATGAAAGGAGGACCAGCTTTTGACTGGGTGGTTTGTCCTAACTGACCTCCTTTCCGAAGCCTATTCCACTCCTGCTGTTCTCTGGCCATCCACTACCCTGTCATTCAGGCCTCCTGCTCCCAGGAAAATGCCCCCATGTACTTAACTGATGTACCTACAACTGTCCCTCCAAGATTGCCTTGAATTATCTATCTCTGGGAAAAGTGATCCTGTAAACTAGTCCACACTGAGAAGCTAGTGATGGATTACTGGTTAAGGAACTACCTCTCCCAGGATCACAGTACAGGAGCTAAATGAAAACAAACAAACAAACAAAAAAACATTGGTGGAGTTGAGTCATTGGAGATCATTCAAGGATCCTTTCTGTCTTCCTTCTCGTACTAAGAAATGTGATTCTTGCAGATTCTGAAAGGGGTAGCCACTGGAGAGGTGGAGACATAGCTTAGTAGAAGGCCACCAATAAAGGACCTGGGTTTCAATCTCAGCGTTGGCCCTGATGTGTTATATAACCTTGAGCAAACCCTTCCCTCTTTCTACACCTCAGTTTCTCTACCTGCGCTCTGGATCAGCTATCCAGGGACACTGAGAATGAATGCTGTAACAGACGAAAAGTGTTTTAGATGGAAAATGCCATAAAATAAATTCAAGGTGTTATTATTTTAAGGTGCAAAATCAGAACTTATAAATCCAGGCGTAAAAATGTCCTGGCGGGTATATTTTCATTCTGGAGAAAATTAATGGCTGCATCTTGGGCTTGAATTTTCCCCAGAGCCAATCCCAGAATGTTGGAGTTGGAAGCATCCTTAGAGATATTTAATCCCACTCTTCCCGAAGGGGGACTGAGGCCCAGAGAGGGAAGGGACTTGCTCAGCGCTACACAGTAGGTTAGTGACTCAGTTGGGACTGGGACTTGTTAGTCCTGACACCTTTTCCTCCATTCCAATCTTTTCATGGGGATGGCAGAGAGTGCGAGGGCTAACACCTATGAACCATCTCTAAGTGATGGTTTGTGAGACCTTCCTCAGCAGCTGGACACATCTGTCCCTGGTGGAGATCTCTGACTCGCAGGCCCAGGGAACTCTCAGAGGAAATTCCTGCCACATTTGCTGACCTCAGCTCCTCAGCGTTATAGACTGGCTTGACCTGGAAACTCTACTGCCAGTCACATCTCCCCCACTAGGCTGGTTCCTATACAGTGTGGCTTGGTCTGGTTTGAGTGTAGAGGTAATTGCAATATATTGAGGTTTGGTATTGTAATAAAAATAGGGGCCATTACAGCGACCATTTATGTCATTAGTATTTAGTGGTGGTGTGTTGCAGCTTTTTTAGTGCTCATAAAACTGTCGCTGCTTGCAGATATGTCACGATGCTGATATAAATTTAAAGGGTTAGAAATCCATAAGTCATAAAAACTAGATAGTAAATAGCAGCAGAACAGGATGGACAAGAACTGTTGCATTAGGCATGCAAATGCTTATGGATTTGCATGTCTAGTGCTTGCATTAGCATAATGAGAAGCACATTTACATTACAGATGGACTTGATTAACCAGGCCCTTGTAAATAAGTCCACTCAGCCTAAATAGGGATGCTTGGACCTCAGAGGAGGGATTGTTAAGGGACCCAAAGGGCAAGTAGAGTCACTTCTTGCTTCTTCTCTTGTGGCATTGACTTAGTAGAGAAGTCTTCAGAATCACTGATAATGCTCAAAGGGGAATGGATTTGGACTTGTTTGATGTAATAATAATAGCTAGCATTGAATGCTTACTATGTACTAGCCACTATCTGGAAATTTTATATATATTTACTCTCTTAGTCCTTACAACAGCAGCTCTATTCTTATATCCACATTATAGATGAGGAAGCTGAGGTATAGAGAAGATAGTGGAATTTTTCAAAGTCTGTTATTAGATGGCAGAACCAGGATGTGAATCCAGCAGTCCGGCTCAAGGCCCAAGATCTTAACTACTATATTAGCTTCTCCTTATTTACTCAACTCATGCAGGCATGCAGCTAACACTTCTTAAGCATTTCCTACATACCAGGCCCCATGCTACTGTTAAGAGTATAAAAACGGCAAGATAAAGACTCACTCTTCTTAAAAAGTTCATGTTGGAGAAATTGAGATGAAAGCAAAAACTCTCATATTGTGCTCAAGGAGCTCAAACAAGCACACTTAGCCCCCAGGAAAAGTGGGTAAAAGAAGGCTCCTAGGAGGAGGTGTCCCTTAAACTGAGACTTAAAGGATGTGTAGGAGCCCAGCAGGTGAAGAGCAGAGGATTAGAGCATTTGCTCAGGGAATAGCAAGTGCAGAGGCATGGAAATGGGGAGCACTGGGTGTGTTCTCAGACCCTTAAGTCATTCCACACTGGAGGTGGGGCACATATGAATGGGACGCAGGAGGAGAAGCAGGCACTAGTCATGAGGAGTTGGAGGACACGGGGAGACCTGGAGGGTTCAATTGATCAAACGATTCTCCAAACAAAATCCTCACTCTAGATCAGGCACAAGGCTTTGCTGCTCAAATACCAACTCCCTATTATAAATTTCTGAGCCAAACCCTATTCCAAAGTCCTGTGCCTCTTCCATCATTTCATAGTTTCATAATTCCCCAGGGTTGGTTAGGACATCATGGCCATTCAGACCAGCACTTTCAATGCAGGAATCCTGCTACAAGCTCCTCTTAACTGGGGTTGGTTAGGACTCTCCATCTGCAGTTGGGCGGGGGTGAAATTTGAGCTGGCTCATCCTTGGGAACCCAGTCGAATGAAAGGTCCAATCTTTTAGAATGTTCTCCATTAAAATTTATCTGTTCCACAAGCTCTCCTTGTGGTAATGGCTCCTAATAGTAAATATACTACTCATTCAAAGTACATTTGAGTGGAAGCCTCCAATAAATTATATTTTTTATGGTGCCTGACAACTCAGGAAATTCCCAAGGGCTTGCAACTCATTTTGAATCACCCTAGGGAATCAAGGTGGGACACATAAACCTTTGTACTTTTAGATACTATGTAATGTAGATTATTCAGGAGGTGGGGCAGTGATACTGGTCATCTTCTCCACTGCTTGGAACCTTCTAGTTCTTTTGTTGGTGTCTCTGAAATCTTTGCTAATCAGGCAGAAGTTGTCATCTTGAAATAGGCAAGAGATGTTGTGTGAGGACCCTCGTCCAGGCTCTTTAGTGAGGGACAGAAATAAGGCATCTGGGAACAAGAGCCATGGGTGTTTCAGAAGCAACAAAGTGTCAGGGAGAAATATAGTAGAAATGCCCCAGGCAGAACTCCTCACAGGAGCAGTGAAAGCTATGCTGGAGATACCACTGGGTCATGGTCCTCTCGAGTCATCTTCCACCCCACCCCTCATCCCTGACTCCTCGTGAACTCCGGCTAGAGCTCATCTGTGTTTCTTCTTCCCCCAGTGAATCCAATCAAGATGAAGTTTTCCACACTCTTCGCTGCTTCTGCCCTTTGATCAGCCAGGAGCTTCTCAGAAGTTCCTTTCCGAAAGATGGTGGGAAAGCTGGATTTGATGCTGTGAGCCCTAAGAAACAGAGTGATCCTGCCTTGCCCTCTGGCCAGTGAAGCCACAGGCTTGTAGCATTCATTTCCATGGTCTCAGGGCCAGCAAGTCTCTGACAGTTGGATCTTCTCAGACCCTGTAGGGCACTATCTCCTCTGACTTCCCTCTGTTTTCCACTCTGGGCCATCAGCACAGCCACAAAGTGGGTCTGTGTAGTGTTGACTTCAAGCTTGAATTAAGGCTGGAGGCATGGTTTCCTCAGTTCTCAGTTTCTTGAAGGTGCTGGACATGCGGTCCAGTTCATGGATATGCAGTTGTGACAGTGCAACATATGCAAGTGACACTTTATTCGCGTACACATACTTGTGCATATTTGTCTCTTTTTGTGTTTGTACATCAGTATATGTCTTTATGTATACATATATGTATATCTTGCTCTGTGTAAGTGTATATACATAAGCATGTTTGTGTATTTCTCTCTCTCTGGAGTTGTGTAAGTGTGTACCGGTGCTTATGTCTGTGAATATGTGTTCCTGTGTGTATATGTGCATCCATACAAACCTGTGTGTACAGATGCATCTGTGTGTATACACATCTGAAAATGCTAAGGAGTGTTAGGTAAGTGCTTGGGGGCAAGGCTAACAGCTGACATGGTAATTTCTTCCCTGGAATTTCAGAGCCTCTAAGGATAAAATCCCTTCATAGGAGGCAGCAGCTTGAGTTGCCAGCTGGTCTGTAAATCCCTTTTATGTTGCTCAAGGCTACCATCCGAGGGATTAGCCCTGACCTAGTAGTCTACGAGATGACAGAATCTGCAGCAAGATTTGGTTGCACCTCCTGCTCCCCACTCCCCATGAAATAGGAACACTGAGGGAGAGGGGAAATAGCAGTGATATCCAATCCTCACTGAGCTAAGGTTTACGTATGTGAACTCATCTGATTCTCATGACAGCTTTCTGAGGATTATTAGTCCCAATTTCCAGGTGAAGACAGTGAGTTTAAGCAACTTGTCAGGATTAGATGTCAGGCAGTGTTCTTCCAAATGCAGTCTGGCTCTTATGTGCTAAGTTCTTCTGGGCTGATCCACACAGACCTGCGGTGTCTTCCCAGTGACTAAACGCCACTCTTGGCCAAATGCCAACACAATAAGGGTTTTTTTTGTTGTTGTTCTTTGTCATTCTTCCCTTTCTTCCTCATTCTTCTCTTCAGTCTGAAGATGTCCATGTTTCATCCTTCAGTGAGCTTCCCACTGGGATATCACACTAGAATTTGTCCTCCCAGTACCCCTAAGTCTTTCACTTTCACCAAAACTGCCTGTCTTGCAAGTGGACACTCTCTCACTGCCCTGCTTTCTGCTTTCCAAGGTGCTTCCATATTGAGCAAAGACACTCAATCAGTGCTAAGATGATTATGGCTACTAATGAAATCAAGTGTCTCATTTCCCTGGCACAGCACGCAGGAGCTGAAAGTGCACTTCAAGTTCGTAAAATTCAGTGTCTGCCCTTAGACTCACAGAAGGGAAGGGACCTACCTAAGGGACCAACAGCTAGTAAGACGGTGTTGGCCTTGAATCCAAGTGCTGCAGTTTTAAACCTAATACTTGTCTTACTTCACCACCTTCTGATTTTATAATTAATCCCCAAGAAATGTGATGATGGTGAGAACTACAGGCATTGAGACTGGTCAATGGTGGAGACAGTGTGGCCATACTATGAGTCTCTGCCTGTGAGGAGAGCTCGATTTCTTGAAGTGTTGGGAGCTCTTGGGAGCCTTCCTGAGTGGATTCAACATGACAGCTTGCCTACCCTTCTCCTGGACATTTGTCTAAGATTATGAAAATCCCAACCTGAAATGTGATCTCTTGCACAAATCCAAGATGACCACAAGTGTCAGTCACCCAAGCATCAACATCCTAAGAATAAGATACAGAAATGGGGGGTAAAGGATAATTTTTTATTGCGATATCTGGGCTGAATATTTGGTACAGTCCCCTTGTATGGAAAAGTCAAGACAGAGGTCATTCTGTGAAGCTCCTCAGTAGCTGTCTTTGCAATATTTCAGACGAACATGGACATTCAGATTACCTGGTTGCAGTGTCCTTGATTCATTTTCTTGGTGGAGCATTGAAAAATACATGGCAGATGTAGCAAGAATCTAAAAACCCCAGTGTTGGGGAGAGGAATCTGGGGGCACCTTCCAACAGGGGGTTCTCTGCTTCTACTGAGCTTAGGCCCCGGGATCCCTGCCAGGCTTTAAGGGACTCAAGGATACCAGATGTCCTGCAGTGCATTTGGCCTCCGCGTTTTCCCATCTCCAAGAAACTCATGAGCAGCTTAAAATGAGTTTCCAAATGTGTGTTTAGGCTGGATTTACGTCTTGGTTGCTGCATATTAAATGCTGATTATTAAAAACATTTGCATGGCGCTTTAACAACGATAGATTATGTATCTGTTACCTAAGTCTCAGTGAAGGCTTTATTAATTCATTATTGTTTTATCAACATACAATAAACTGTTCTATTAAATCTAAATTAGACAGATATTTGGGGAGGGATCATCTAAAAGGACCTCAGCCGAGACTATCCCCAGGGAAGGACTTAATGAAGTTTCAAACAGTTAATAACCCTCAGTTCATAAATAAACCATGGGTATTTAAAGTCCTGCAAAATACTAAAATAAGATGTTGAGACTCAACAAAGGAGGTACGAGATAGCACCTTTGGAATTCTCCTTGCAACTCACAGGTATAACCTCCACTTTTAGACAATATGTATAGGGTACCTGGGAATATGTGGCACTCTTGGGGATGTTAGGATTAACTTTACCCTTGGTTCCAAATTCATTAAGGAAATAAGCAGAAGCAGCCTTAAGATAATTTTTTCCTTCTCTCAAATAATCCACCTTTGACTTAAAGAAATATTTTGATCTAAGAGGCAAAGTGTGAGAAACAGATTCTGCCTGACGGGAGGTAATGTGATAATTTCTTAACAATCCTGTAGGGTAAATTGAAACTTAAATCTCATAACTGTATATTCTGGAGGCAGGAGTGGCTACATAGTTTTCATGGCCCAGTGCAAAATGAAATGCAAGGCCCCTTGTTCAAAAATAATTAAGAATTTAAGGGTAGTAACAGGAGAACATTGAACCAAGCATGTGGGCCTTTCTATGTGTGGGACCCAGTGTGACTGCATAGGTTGATTGACCATGAAGCTAGCCCTGTCTGGGTGGATCCTAAGCAAGGAGGATGCAGGCATAAGAGGCAAAGGCCTTAAGTTCTGGGGTTCTGTTAGAGCAAGGGGAGTAAAGAGATTTGGAAGGACCATTGTAGGGAGAACAGTGAGGCCACAGGGGTAAGTTGGAGCCACATCATAAGAGGCTTATGTGCCAGGCTAAGGGGGCAGGAAGTTATGGAAAGTTTCAGAGCAGAGTGTGGTGACCTCAGATGTTCAAGCTCACTGACGGTCAAGGGCAAAGGACTGACTCAATTGGAAAGGTTTCTTCCAATTGCAGTGATCTGTACTTCTAAACATACTCGTTTCTGAGCATTGCTCTGAGCCAAAACTTTTTTTTCCATCTTGAGTTCCCAGCAAACACTGTGTGTTCTTTTGGGTGGTGACCAATTATATTAGGATTGAGCTTTTCTTAGTCTGGGTTTCCCTGAAAGAAAAGCCTGAGACGTAGGTTGGGTGTAAGTAGTTTAATTATGGAGTGGTACAAATAAGCAGAGTGAGAACAAAGGAGAAAAAGAGAGAAAGAGAAGGAAAGGCCAGTAAAAGATGTATCATGGAGTGATTTACCACATTGAGTAACTAGGATTCAGTTTCACTGGGGACCGTCCGAGGAACCACACAGAATGCATCACAGAATTGTCACTCTGAAGAACAGGAACCTATAGTATTTATCCACTGACCCCATGTCCTGTAGGGTGAGGGTGCCCTTTGTGGGTATAATCTAGCTTGTACTTTGGGGCTATACTTGCAGTATCTGAAGGGCCCTCATGGCTTTAGATAATATTGGGGGGCAAAAAGAAATGGGGAGATGATGAAACACAGTTGAGATAGGATACTGGCTGTGTGCTCAGAGGCACCCCTACTGCATAGAAATCAGGTGAGCCTATGGCATTATGGCCTGGGACACATAAACTATTGGTAACAGGCTCCATGGGCCACTGCAAAGTGTCTAAAAGTTTTCGTGGCTCAACCTACTCAAGACTCAGTCTCTGAGGACTCATAGATGAGTGAAAACATCTTGGGAAAGCAGTTGGTTGTCCTTCCCAATGCCAACCATAGAAGCAGAGTGTATGTCCTAGGTGGGGATAATTTAGAATATGGGTTAAACCAGAAATCTGCCATGGAGGGTACACTGAGTACCCCCCACATCTCTCTTCCTGTTGGATGCCAGGAATTCTGGCATGGTTCCTCTCTGACTCCTCTGTGAGTGGATTACCTTCTACCCCAAAACCTTTAGTGGGAATGGCAGCACAGGAGTGTTGGACTCCTGGCATCACGGGGTTGGAAGGAAGACACATGGCTTTGCCAATGACCAGTCTGAATCAAAAAACCATGAGTTAATTTTAAGATTATAAACTATGGAGAGGGGCAGTCCTGGGTTTGAATCCTGGTACTTGTCAGCTGTGGGATTTTGGGCAAGTCACTCATCACTCATTTGTCTATATAGCTATTAATCAACTAAGCAGTTACTGAGCATTGATTCTTTTCCAGGCATGGAACAAGTTCACCTTGGATTTCTAGGCTAGAGGAGAAGATAGGCAATAAAGGATAAAGAAAAAAGGATAAAAACAAATTGTTACAAGTCTATAAAGATGAATCATATGAAATGGTAGAGTATGATTGGAATGGGGAAAGTGAATAATAGACAGGATAGTAAGGCTGGATTTCTTACTGGAATAAAAGGAGACAACCATGGAAAAAGCAGAGGTAAGAGGTTTCCAGGCAAATGGAATAACATGTGTTAAGGCCAGGAGATACTGAAGAGCTTGCATATTTGTGGAACCAAGAGGAGGTCAGGTTGACTAGACCATATTAAGTGAGGGGAAGAGAGGCAGGAGATAAAGTTGCAGAGGAGAGCATGGGAGTTAGACCTGGTGGCATTATAGTCCAAGGAAAGAACTTTAGATTTTATATAGCCATAGAAATATTTTAAGCAGAGAAGTGATAGATGTGGTACAAGGTACAATTTTTTTGTTTTACAAAAGACCACTCTCAATAAAGCAAGGTGACCCATTTGGAAGAAGGAGAAGAATAGCCATGGGAGGAACAATGAAGAGAATATTGTGATGTTCCAGAGATGACAGTAATATTTGGGATGGAGGGAGATGAATAGATTTGAGATCTATTTGGGAAGTAGAGTCAACCAGACTTGTTGATAGGCTGGATATCAAGTGGGAAGAGAAGTTTCAAAGATGATTCCCTGGAGAAACTGTGGTGTCATTTACTGAGGTGGGAGGACTGAGTTAAGAACATGTGTGTATATGCATGTGGGAGACCAGTCAGACATGTTGAGTGTGAGATGTTTATAAGGCACGCAGGTGGAGGTGGCAGTTCAGTTTTGGCTCATTGAGTCTAGAGAATTTGGTGACAATGTTTTGGCTGGAGACTAAACTTGGGACTCACTGGCATAGAGATGCTTTTTTGAAAGCCTGCAAAAAGATGTGAACTGTAAAGTAAGGGCAAGAAGACCTTTCTGCAGAGTCAGATATTGCTCAGAAAGGGGAAGTTCCCTCTCCCCTCCTCCATGCCACCTTTCCTTCCGTATGGGGACTGGTGGTGGTGGTGGTGCTCTCTGGTGGCTTGCACAAAGGCTGGAGTGAGGGACCTAGCCTTAGATAGAGGAACAGCATAATCTCGGCTCAGCCCTAATTACAGGCCAGTCTTACATAGGCTCCTTATTTCTCAGCAACATGACGCACTGCATTGTGCTGGATGACTATCATGAACAAGTTGGACATGGGCCTTTGACACTGAACTCATTTCCAAGGTGGAGGCCACACTGATTCATCTTTCTTTTAATGCTGTGAGCTGGAGAGGAGAGGCGGGCCTTGGTGTCAGGAGCCCGAGTCCCACATGCACAGTGACTGCGAGCCCATTTGAAGCTGTGGTGACAAAAAGCCTTGGTTGCTAGGAGGAAGGCAGTGGAGAGGCCCCACATAGGCTGTTTGCCAAGGCGGATTAAATACACATTGAAATATGAATCATTGGAGGCCTTTTAAAGACTGTCGCCTGACATATAGAAATCACATTTCTCTTCCAGTGGAAAATGGCAGCAGGTATCAATTGTTAGGGAACACCATGTGAATGGCTGGCAGGCCTTGTACAGTGCTTTGTTCCATGTGGAACATTTCTATTGCACAATGACAGTGTCTGCAAAATGTCTGCAAATGTACATGGGCAAAACCACACACACACATACCCTGGTTATCCATTTGTAGATATTTTAGAGCTTTCTTTCAATTCTTATTAAGAGAGAGGATTCACATGGCTTTAACTGCCTTTGCCTAGCTCCCTAAAGTGTTTCTTCTGCCAAAGAGTTTTTAAGCAATCATTATATCAGCTTCAAGCATAATATTCCTTTATGTTAAGTTAAAAATCTTAGTTCTGGTCTCAGACTTGAGTCCAAATTTTGGCTCTGCCACTATGATCTTAAACAAGATGCTTCAACTTTCTAGATCTTACACATTTCCTTACGTATAAATGGAAATGATAATATACTATCAGAATGTACAGAACTATTGGGGGATATAAGGGGTTTAATGCCCAAAGCACATTTAAATAGCACAGAGCCTGGGACATGATAGGTACTCAGAAAGTGCTGTCTGTTACTTGCATCCCAAGCCTTGACTTTCAGATGAGTTGACAGAGGTCACTAAGTTTAACTGAGTCAGCCAAAGTCACATAGCTGCTGTGTTAGGGACTAAATGTTTGTCTCCAACCCATACTCCCTGCCCACCATCCCAATTCAATATGTTGAAGCCCTAATCCCAAATGTGGTAGTGTTTGGAGTTAAAGCCTTTGGGTGGTCATTGGAGTTAGATTAGGTCTTGAGAGTGGGGAATCATGATGGGATTAGTGGCTGTGTAAGAAAAGGAAGAGAGCTCTCTCTCTCTCTGTGTCTGAGCTCACACATGGAGGAAAGGACATGGAGGACAGAACAAGAAGCAGGCTATCTGCAAGCCAGGAAGAGAAGCCTTATCAGGGGCTGAATCAGCCAGTACCTTGGTCTTGGACTTTCCAGCCTCCAGAACTATGAGAAGCGAATCTCTGTGATTGAAGCCACCCAATCTATGGTGTTTTGTTATGGTAGCATGAGTGGACTAAGACATATGGTAAGTCCCAACTGGAGCCCATATTCTAGAGCCAAATTTAGGTGCAAATCTGAGATAAGCCCTAGAAATAGGCTCAAAGCATCCAAGGGCATAAAGCAAATTAGGAAGTGGGCCTATACTTTGCTTCCTTCTAGTCTTTCTTCTTGGTTTCCATAGGATTCTGGGCGGAAAGAGAAATAGTTTCCTGACCCAATGTCAAAGTGTCCAGATACCAAGAGTTTAATGACCTTTTTACTCAGAGTCAATATACATTTGATTCATATTTATTTTTTCATTCATTCATTCATTCTTGTAGAGCATTTTCATTCAACCTTAAATCACTCAGCACTCTTTGAGCACATACTCTGTGCAGGATCTTTGCTAAAGAAGTGAAATGCAAACTTGCAAACTCTCTGGGTCAGTGGAGATCTGCACAGCGTGTTCAGGGCATGAGGCCTTTCCTCCCCATCTGCTCTCCTCCCAAGTCCCGGCACCACACACACACTGGATCTCATCATGGTACTCATTTGGCTCCAGCCCACAGCCTCTGGAGTGTGAGTATTCCAGGGCCTATTCCCCATGCCCAGGCTTGTCCATCTACATCTCATGGCCCCTTCCTCCATCTCCAAAGCCAGTGAAGTTGCGTGTTTCTGACTCATTTGTAGTCACATCACTCTCCAACCCGGCCAGGATAGGTTCCCCACTTTTAAGGATTCGTGTGACCAGATTGAGCCCACCTGGATAATCTCCTCCTTTTATGGCCCTTAACCTTAATCCCATCTGCAAAGTCCCAAAAGGTAACATATTCACAGGTTCCAGGGTTAGGGCCTGGGCATCTCTAGGGGTACATTATTCTGCCCACCACTGTCTCTTGGCCGATCTCTGGGTATGGCCAGCACCACTTGATGGGTTCACAGCATCTGTCACTGGGCTCCGGCAGGCCTGCAGGAGGGTTTTATGTCCCAAGCTAAGAAAGGCAATAAGTTGAAGTTCAGTTTCAGCACAATGGATGAAGGCTCTCCAGTCAATCAAATTATAGTTCAATCAGTTCATTTTAATCACTCCTCTGGAGAGAAGTAAAACCCTGTGTTGAGGAATACACAGCAATTTTATTGATGACAAGTTTAATTGTTTCATTTTTCCTTACTGTCTCCGACACAGTCGACTTTTAATCAGTGGGAGCTGAAGTTCTAATGAAGTAAAGTCCACTTCTCTGCCGTTCACAACTAGCTGGAAATAATTGGGCTGAGACTCCCATCCAGACACTGCAGAGCCACTGGCATTTTCCTGAAAACTGGGCTTAATTGCTTTGCTGATGTTGTTAAGTAGTCCTGAGGGGGTGGAAGTAGTAACACTGCCCACATATGCTGGGAAACAATACCCCAAAATCTCTTAAAAGGGTCCTCAAAGCCTGTCCAACTGGTAGCGAGGAAGAACAAATGAAATGGAGTGGGTTTTCTGCAGGCAGAGCCCCGGAAGTGACATGCAGGAGCTGTGACACAGACGGCCACAGCTGGGTCCAGAGCCACTTCGGTATCAACATCTACAACTTCTTTCTTTCCCCTGAAAGCTAAGCAGGATTCCGAGTGCAGGTGCGAGCATGTGAGTGTGTTCACCCGTGTCTGTGTTCTGCCAGCAGCTTCCAAGGAAGGCATTGGGGTTCTAGGAGCAGGTGGCTGGCTCTGGCCTCTGAAGGAGAGGGCTCATGAGGGCAGGGCTGGAGAGTGCAAGTGTCCGGTGTCTCAACCCTGAGTGGATGCAGAGGACTGTCTGGACTGGAGAAATTCTAGAGTCCTGGAGTCAAGGCTTGGAAGAAGCAGAGAGATTCCCTCCTTATTTTGCACCCTGCCCCCCCAAAACAATTTAACTTCACTTGATGGGATGACAATGATAATATTAACAACAGCTCTTAGCTTGTGCTCACTTATTATGTGGGCAGATATTCGGGCTAAAGACTTTAAATATGCTCTCTTTTATTCCTCATGAAACCCAATAAATCAAGGGCTCTTATTCTCCTCTATTATAAATAAAGAAATCAGAGCTTTCTCATTTACAAAACTAGCCCACAGCCACTGAGTTGTAGGATTTGAACCTAGAGCTGCAGGACACCAGAACCAGCTCTGCAAGCCCCCATACTGTATTTTCAGCCACCACAACATCATTAAAAATAGATCTTTTTTTTCCATTTTTAAAATTGAGGTATAGTCAGTTTATAATATTGTGTCAATTTCTGGTGTACAGCACAACACTTCAGTCATACATAAATATACATATATTCATTTTCATATTCTTTTTCACCATAAGCTAGTATAAGATATTGAATATAGTTCCCTGTGCTATATAGTATAAACTTCTTTATCTATTTTGTATATACCAGCCATTATCTATAAATCTTGAACTCCTGGTTTATCCCTTCCTTCTCCCTTCCCCTCTGGTAACCATAAGTTTATTTTCTATATCTGTGAGTCTGTTTCTGTTTTATATGTAATTTCATTTGTCTTTTTAAAAAATAGGTCATTTAAATTAAACATTTGCTATGTTCCAGGCCTAGTACTAAGCACTTTCTATATATCATCTCACCTAATCTCAAAAGCAACCCTAGGAGGCATGTTCCCATTTTGAGAATAAAAATAAAGGAATTGAGGTCTAGAGAGGGACACTAACAAAGACCACTCAGCTGGGACCATAGCGTGGGTCTGGCTGCTTTGAGAACATGTGTGTTTGCGGACAGCACACTGCTGGAGAAAGAGTCCAGGTCCTGAGTGGGAACTAAGATTTGTGTTCTTTCGATCCATCCAAACCTGAGATTCTTTAATTCTGTGGTTTTGGATCTGGATGAGATGGGTCAACATGGGGTCATCTCTTTAACCATCAGAGAAAAGGAAAAAAGAAAAATAGAGTCCAACAACTGTGGTTTTGGAGACCTGAGTTTGATTGTTGCCTCTGACACCAGTCTGGAGAAATAATTTAACTTCAGTAAGCCTCCATTGTATTGCCTGAAATGGGCTATTGTGAAGATTGAGAGATTGTATTTATTCTTTTGTTCTAGAAATTTTTACTGAGCTTTTAGTCTATGTCAGGAACTGTCCTAGGTCCCAGGAATGCAGCAAGATGCAAGGCAGGTAAGGTCTTGTGGAACTTAGATTCTCACTGAAAAGTCAGATCATAAACAAGTAAGCAAATCAATAAATAGGAGAATTCTTGCCTGTGATCAGTTCTACAAAGAGCACTATGCAGAGGGTAACGCCTAGGAATGGTGGGGAGTGTAGATGGGCAGGAAAGGCCTCTAAAGAGAAGATAAGGGACACGCATTATTTGCAGGAGCCAATTATACAGGCATCTTAGGGAGTAGCTTGTTAGGGAAAGGTAGCAAAACGTGCAAAAATCTCAAGGCAGGAATAAGCTGGGCTTGTAGAACAGGAAAAGGGGCCAGTGTGGCTGGAGTGTCATAAATGAGGGGGAAGAGGTTGAGAGGGATGCAATGAACAGATCATGCAGGACCTGGAAGAACAGGCTACAGAATTCGAATTTAGTTCTAACTGCAGTTGGAATCCATTCCAGGGTTCCTAACAGAAAAAAAGGCAACCCTCTATTTACTTTTGTAAAAGAGCATTTTTGGCTGGTTTAAGGGAGTAAGTTTAGAAATAGAAAGATCAGGTAGCCCCCACTGTAGGACATCCTGAGGTCTCAACAAATAATAGATTGTTATAATAATTATCATCCCCAAAAGGAGTTAGCACCTGAGAAGATAAATGGTTAAATTTATAGGTAGCAAGAGGAAAAAAAATGTAAGATGAGCATTTTTAGAGACAAGTGTTCATGAATCATTATGTTTCTTAATGAATTGAGAAGTGGTGAATGTGGAAAACAGAAAAAGAAGGAGCCTGGATGATAATGATGAAACACGAGTAATTGATCAGCCTATTTGTTTACAGCTATTATGACTGTATGATTGCCGAGTCATTTCAATAAATAACAAAAAGGGCCTTAGAATGGATGAATCTGGGAGATGGTAGAACCTTGTCCTTACGTTCTTACTACCCAGACAGGATCTCAGCATTTGCCTGTACAGTTCCCAGACTGCATTGTTGATGTCTCTGAGTTAGAAAGAGCAGATAAATAAACTTGTGAAAAAGGTTATGTGAAGGGTGCGTGTGTGTGTGTGTGTGTGAGAGAGAGAGAGAGAGAGAGAGAGAGAGAAATTCTCACCTTATCCCAAGCCATGGTGGTACTTTTATTTGAATTATTTTTTCTTCTGCTTTTAGGTAACAAAGGGTGAATTAAAATACAATAAAAAAATTACGTGTGGCTGGTGGGGGGAGTGAAAAGAAGAATGACGTCCTCCTGGCATTTGTTTCAAAGCTGTAGAGTGTCTTGACAGCATCGAGAGAGATTTTTCTCCTTTAAACTAGGTTTTGGAAAATGTGCTTCATTTAAGCAAATCGATATCTTTAATTTCGGCCTGGTGCTCTGGATTTAGTGCGCGATTTCCAGGGACACATAGGAAGAGTCAAGCCTCATAACTTTGCATAGTTTCTGTGAAAAGGAAGGAGAAGATCAAGATAGACTAAGTGGTTATTTTCAGGAATAATTTAACTTTCTTCTCCTTGGTAGAATATGGACTGCTTGTCAAGTCATAGTGCAGTGAAGAAAAATAAAGGAAGGAAGTGGGTAGGGAGTTTTAATTGTGGAGAATGTAGCTGTAAATATCATGGCCTGAGAAGACCTTGCAGAGAAGGTGACATTTGAATAAAGACATGCAGGAGATGAGGAGGCAGCCAGGTAGAAATATGGGGGAAGAGGAGCCCAAGCAGAGAGAGCAGAAAGGGCAAAGGCTCTGAGACTGGGGCAGGCTTGGGTGTCTGGGGGAGTCGCAGTGTGGCTGGAGTGGAGGGAGAAAGTAAGAGTGTTTGGATCACGTGGGGCTTTGTGGTTCATTTGGAGGAATTTTGCCTTCACCCTGAGTGACGTGGAAGCTCTCACTTGAGGGTTTTGAACAGAAAAGTGTTGTGATCTACCTTGCTTATTAACAGGATCTCTCTGAGGTTCTGTTGAAAATATCCTGAAAGGGAGCAAGGTGGAATCAGGGAGAACTGAGGGATCATGGTAGGCTGGACCAAGACTTGATTCAGTGGAAGTGGCAAGAAGTGTAAGATCTGGTTGTTTTGTTGAGCAAATAAGATTTGCTGATGGGTTGATTGTGGGATATGAGAGAAAGAATAGAGTTATTAATGACTCCCGGGATTTCGGCTGAAGCCAACAGAAGAACAGAGTTGCCATTTATGGGTATGGGGAAGATTGTGGGAGGACCAGGCATGGGGACCAGAGATCAGGAGTCCATTTGGGTCATGTTAAGATTGAAATATCTTTTATATGTACAAGGAGAGATGTTGTAGAGACATTTGGATGGATATGACTGAAGTTCAGGGTAGAGGTCCAGGTTGGAAATACAAACTGGGGAGTTGTCAACATTTAGCTGATGATGGAAAGTCATGAGACTGTATAAGCCCATCAAAGGACTGAGGATGTATATTAAAGAGAATAACTTTAAAACTGCCCCCAGGGACCTCCCACTTTTGAATTTCATTGTTTTAATTATGGGAAAATTAAGAAGATGAAGAAGCAAATGAAAGAAAAAACTGCTAATCCCAGCTTCCATATTGGATTTCTATTACTGCAAGTGCTTCACTTGCCAGGTGTCTGTCTATCCATCCATCCACCCAACCATCATACCTCTCTGTTTCATGGTATGTGTGAAAGAACATTGACAATTTTACAAAGTTGGGATCTCAAATGAGTTTTGTCTCTAGCAGGTTATTCACCTGGCCACCCAACTTCCTTGGCCCCAGTCTCCCTGCTGGTCAACTGAGAGTATTGAGCTATGAGGTCTCTAAAAGCTTGCCTACTCTGATGTTCTATGGTTTTAGAGATATCAGAAAAACTGGGGAGTCCTTATTTGCGTTGTCTCACTTGGCTCCAACTGGATAAATATGGCAAGAGTTGCTCTTCGCTTCTTGCTACTTCATTTATTCCTGACTGCACGAAAAGTCACACATTCAGAATAGTATCAATCCTCTAAGTCCACTGTCTCTAGGTTCCCAAATTCCTTTCTATCCAAATTCCTTGAGCTTCCCTCTGCTTTGAGGATGACTTTGCTGTACTGAGGTGCTGACATGTAGATGTTGGAAGCTTTGCTGAACAGGCAGTTTGGGGAGCAGAGTGTCAAACTGTCCAGGGGCAGAGCACGGGCAGTTCTCATTGGGACCACTTGCTGATGGACTCTCGCCAGTTGGCTCATCTCTTCTTGTAATATTGTTATTTTAGAGACAAGGAAAGGCCAGCAGGTTTAAAAAAATATGTATCTCAGAAGTTGTCTTTGTCATCAGTCAAGTTGTGACAGCCCTTATCCATATGCATAACAGAATACTAACTTGCCTCTAAGTTTGACCTCCTGATGTCTTTTTTGGGTGAGAAGCTGGTTCTTCCACAGATGTAGGCCAAAGACCCTTAGCCCTATCCTGTCCTAAATATCTGACCAGGTTTAAGGCTCTAAGAACTTAGAGTTGGGGGCGCTTCCTGGGAACTTCATATCATTTCAGTTTCACTCTCCGATAACAATCCTTTATCTTTCCATTAACTGTCCTCTGCCCATCAAGCCATCTGCTAATTGCTACTACAAATTATTAACACAGATGACCACACCCAACATCTGGGTAGGTTAATCTTAGCCTGGGTCACCTTGATGACTCCAGCTATCGGTAATGTGTTTGAAGCTTTGGCATAGACCAAGGAAGGAGTACCTAACATTGGCCATTGGCTTCTAGGCAGATACTGGGCCTCTGGCCATGAACATCTTTATTTATGATCTTCCTTTCAACTTTCTCAGGCAAAGCAGTTGTCATAATAGAGTAGGTGCAATTTATTTTGGTCTTGGCAAAGGATTATCCCCCTTCCCCTGGCTTTCCTCTTCTTTCTCCCTCTTTCTTTGACATTATTTGTCAGATGATTCAAAGGTAATTTTTAATATCTTTACATCACACTGAAGCTAAGTTCTGTTTGGGTTATTAATGATTAAATATCTTCTAGTCATCCACCTGCACAGTCTGTAACAAATTATCCCAAAAAGGAGATTAATTCCATTACAAGTTTGAATAAAAAAATGACAAGAGAATGCCCTGCAGTCTTTAGAACTGAGCAGTTACACCAAAAACCTCCCATATATCTGGGAAATTGTTGGTTTTATGGGAAGTACCTGAATCTCTCCTTCAAAGGTCATTTAGCAGGTATTTATTGAGGCTCTGTGGCATATTAGCCTGGTGTGGGGTGCTGCACAACTCGGTTAATCCTCAGAATCACATAGGGAACTTGGCAGAAATGCTATGCTCACTTTAGACCCACTGAATCAGGACTTTTGTGAGTAGAGCCTAGGAACAGGCATTTTTGGGAGACTCTCCAAGAAATTCTGATGCAGCCAGAGTACAAAACTGCTTTGAAATCTCTGTGGTGGAGGATATAAGAAAAGGAGAGGCAGATTCCTTGCCCAAAGAGGGTTTATAATCTCAGAGGGTCCTAGGATTTACCCAGGATAAATTATCAAATAATAAAGGCCATCGAAGGTTTAGGGTGAATGAGCTTGCTTCTTAGTGAGATAATAAAAGTATGTTTTGTAAATTATGTTGAGTCAATATTAGAAACAGGCTGTTTGGAAGGGAAAGTAAGACTTGAGATGGCTTCATAGGTGATGAATGAAACCACCCATTAAATCCAGGTAGGAGTAATAAGTGGTTAAAGTTTTGATCGTCCAAGGGCTTGAAGAATGAGATTTTGATAGATCTGTTTATCTATCTATTTTAATCTATCTATCTATCTATCTATCTATCTATCATCTAATTTATCTAGCTTTGGTTTATTAAGTTGGCTTTAATTTTATTATTAGTGGTCTTTCTAGCACATATGAGGTGGACAAGGTCAGCCATTCTGGATATGAGTCCTGGATCAGCTTTGCCAGCTTCTTGACTTTGAATAAGCCTTTCCTCCTCTCTAAGTCTCAATTTTCCCATCTGTGAAAGAGGAGACTGGATTTGACGACTTGTAAGTTTGCTGCAAAGTTGTATGAAAATAGAAGAGTCCATTTTCCTGCCTTAGCAAGGACAGTTTAGTGGCCATGGTGGAATCCTTCTTTCACACTGAAGGACCCAGAAGGACCTTCAGCCCTCATCCTGAATATTAGCTCCCATTTATCAAAGACTGAGTTTAGGAAAGGTATAAGAGATTTGGCTGAATGTTAACTGAGCACAGACTAAACTATAGAAGGTTATTTGCTCTAAAAAGACTAAATACCAGCTTTGAGTTCTTTTTGGCATCATCTGAATCTTTCTCTCAGAAGCGGATGCAGGGAGCAAAAATACTACTATCTTGGGTAATAATAGCGGGTGGATGTTGTAATTAATTTGTAAGATACTTTACTTACTATTATCCACAGCAATGAAGAGGGCGTGTCATTTACAAATAAGGGTTTATCGAGCACTTATTACTGGGAGGCTCCATGCTAATTCAAACCAGCTTATATACCCCAAGTTGGAATGCTCTGGAAATATTCTTTGCTGCAATCTGGCTTTTCTCATCATGTCAAATAGACAAATGGTAAAAAACCAGCTTGTATTCCCTGAGCCACCAGACTGATGAGTTAGGTTGTTGGTAAGGAGGTGGGTGGTTGGGTGGGTGTTGGGCCATTTCCTTTAGCGTCTTCAGTATGGGCCATGCCCAGCAGCCCATTCATGCCTTTGGTCCTGTGATCCATACACTAGAAAGGATCTTTTTGCATGGTCAAACCCATCCATTCCTTATCACTTAAAACCTGCATCCTCCAAGAAAGCTTCCATGGCTCATCTCATTCCTCCTGTCTTCGGTCCAGCTGTACCTTCTGCTATTTACTGAGCACTTAGTGGGGGCCAGGCACTGTGTGCTAAACATTCATCTCTGTAACATTATCCTACCTATGATGGAAGCACTAGGATGTTACTCACATTTGGCAGAAAAGGAAGTTTAGAGACATTAATCCACTTGTTTGAGATCCCACAGCTATTAGGAGGTGGGAACAAAATTGAAACCCAGGTCAGTGTGGGTTTTGGCCTCTTCATTCTCCTTCACTTTTTAGTTGGATCCTCATTTGCCTCATAACAACTTGGCATCTTAAGTTTGTATTGAGCTTGACCCATAGCAGTCTCTTTCTTAGTAAATGTTTGTGGAGTTCAGTGTAGGTGGTCCATTTGGTTACCATCCAACTGGTGCCTGGCTTTGAGGGCTGGAAAAAGAATGACTGGAAGTCCATGGAGGTCCATGCCCCTCCTCTCTCCCACCAGCATTACCAGTGAGTTCTCCCCAGCTACCCATTGAGAAGAAGCCTGAGGAACCAAAGCATCAGCTCCTAAATACAGTGAAGACCTGCCGTTTAATAGGAAGCAAATGATTACTGTCTTTGTGTGTAATAAAGAGGGTGGGTGGGAAAAGTAGTGATCATTTCTCTGAGTGAAAAATAAAAGACATCAGTGCTCACTGGAAAAATTATCCTTTTTCTATAGAATTAATCTAATCATCTAGAGAAAATTTTACTTATTGGGGACCAATTATTCTAATGATTTAATAATCTCTCTATCTTTTTACCAAATGAAAGAAAGACAACCCTATTATGGAAAGGAAATTAGCTTCACATATTAGAAGACTGGGTACAGGTCCTTTGAGCCATGGACTTTTTAGCAGATATTTATGATTTGATTCTATGCAACTACAAAGCATCTGTGGACAGGTTGCCTTAGAGATCACTGCTTTCCCAGCAACTGCAAAGATGATGAAGAGCAACACTTTAGATATTATGCATTTGCTGTTCAGTTATTGCTAATTTTTTGGAATCTGGGGATGTTCAGTTTCCAGAAATAAGATGCAATATTACAAGGACACAAGGGGTTCATTTTCAGCACTATTTATACAAATTTAAGGATTTGATGCAAAAGCAAGTTAGAAAATGCATCCTTAGAGCTTGATTATGTGCACAGGGAAACAACCACCTCAAACCTGCTAGATTTTTGCTTGTTCTGTGTTTGCCACAGAAATGAATGCTAGACCAATTGTGCATTAGCAGCTTGAAAAATGTACTGGGGCTTTATTTTGCATTCAAGACAAACGATGTCTCGTTTGTTTTGCATTTAAAATAGGAACGTTGCATCAATAACCCCAGCCTCACCTCACCCGGTACCTGCAAAGGGAGATGGGAAGGCCAGCATAATTGAGTATGTGGCTTCACCTCTAAACAAGGGACAAGGGCAAATGTAGTTTTACCCTTGTGAGGGGTTTCTGGAAGGAGACAATACTTTTTTCTTTAAAGGATGGCCACATTCCTTGGTTGAATTCTGTGGCTTCGTGACGCAGGCCAACAATTTAAAAAGTGGACTTGAAGCCATGGTGACAGCAGAGAGGCTGTCACTAGCCACAAAGAATCTGGACCTGGTGCAGTGAAGCTGAGGATGTTTCACCTGCATGACATTTGGTCACAGATGATCTCTCCACACCCTGTGACAGCACTGTTAGGTAAGAAGAAACATGGCTTGATATCCCCTTCAGGCAAATAAAGACCTGGGACCCAGAGAGTTAAAGGGACTTGCTTGCAGTCAGGAAGCATGTGTTGGGGAGCCTGGGTGGAGCTCTCTGAATTAGTGCAGGGATCATGTTGCTAGAACCTCCATGCCTCCACTCTGCTTTCCCTGACAATGGTAGTAGCCTTTCCTTTCCCTATTTTACTTAGAGCATGGTTTTTACTCTTTTTTTAAAAAAATCAAATCTCACAGATCTTGAATTTCTAGTGTCCTGGGTAAAACCTAATAAAGTGAAATCAAGCATTAAGGTGTGGTGGTTGGAAGACCTGGTAGCTAGGCTCTGGAGTTAGGAGCAGGGCAGAACTAAAGTTGCCTCCTGTGTGATCTTAGGCAAGACACCAACTTCTCTGATCTTGGTGCTTTCATCATTGAAATGGAAATACGAGTATCCTCCACTGTTTTGAAAGGCCTCTTTATGCCACTTCACTTTTATAAAAGACCTACATTAGTACCGGTTTTCACTAACTGGAAGACATCTGAAGAAGATTTTTTGCTTTTACAAAAGGTGAAAAAGCAAAAATTGCTTCTTCGTTTTATACCATTTTGGTTTACAAAAGTTTTCATAGGAATGCTCTACTTCTGGATATGGACAGAAACCTGTGATAACACATTATCTTGGATGAAGTAGAATGACATACATTAAGTATACAGTAGTCATCCATTGTGAGCCCCCAGTTCATATCGTGATGATTGTCTTTGATGGCTTAATCTAAAGGGATTTGACTGAAGACAAAATTATGGTGAAGGCAACTTTTGGGGTGCTGTTGGAATGCTCCTGTCATATTTCATGGGTAGCTGCTTCTTTCTACTTCAGCTGAGGCATAGAAATAGAATTTTGCAATAGGGAAGATTGTTGGGGGTCCTTGTTTGACCCAACTTCGTTTTGTAAATGGGCTCATTGAGGCCTAGAGACAGGAAGGGACACACAGAATTAAGTGAAGAGAGAAAGGAGAAATAAGCAGAGTGGAAATATGACATATGGGATAAAGTCCAGAGCTACAGTGCACAGGCTGGATCTGCACAGGGGCACTGGGCTGAGAAGTGAGCAATTCTTACCTCCTCCGGGGGCTGAGTGCCTGGGCAGTGTATAAAGGTGTCACATGAGCTGGTAGAGACTTGCAGGCTATCCTTCCTAAAGTCAGGAAACTTGGGATCTAGGCTCTGCTGGGGTGATATCCTTTCTTTGGGACATTTCAGTTTTCTTTTTCACTAGAGTATGGTTTCCTCACTGCTCTCAGAGCTGCTGCAGCATTGAGTGAGATAATGGATGTAAAATATGCATGGTACATTGTGAAATGCCTAGGCTGTCTCCCGCTAGTCCTGGAGCCTCCTCTTTCTCTGGACTTCATTCAGTGCCTCTTCTATTTTCCCTCAAGCCCAATCAGGTTATGTTTTCATCCTGGCCTGCCTCTGATTTTGAGATTGCCTTGCTTACCTCTGCTACCTCAGTATTCAAGTCTGTCCTACACACATTTGGTAGCTTCATCAGTGAGGACTCTTTGGATAAAGTGTCAGAAAACCAACTCAAATTGGCTTGAGTCAGTGGGAAAGGGGGAAACATTTTCTAATTCATGAGACTGAGAAGTTCAAGTGTAGTGTGGCTTAAATTTTGACTCTCAGTTCTGTTTTCACTTTTTTTTACTTCAATTTTCAAGGAGCCTCTCCTCACATGGTGGCCAAGAGATGTGTCTGGTAGCCTTAGGCTTGTATTCGATCCACAAAAGTCCCAGGATTGAATCTCATTGGACCCATGTTAGTCACACGTCTTGTTTGAACCAATTACTGTGCCCAGGATAATGGAATATGCTAAGATGAGTGATGTTTACCCCTCTGGAGCAGATTTTAGGATCATCTGCCCCCATGCTATATGAACTGAGTGGTGTGTGTGTGTGTGTGTGTTAGAGAGAGAGAGACAGAGAGCTAGAGAGACAGAGACAGAGATAGAGATATGGAAAGATTCCTCCAAGGCTAGAAATTTGCTTAAAATAAAAAAATTTAAAACATTTTAATGACCTGAAAGCTTCCAAAGAAAACTAAATTTATTGACTAGATAAACTGAACAAAAGATAGAAAATGAGTGTCTATTATGATTTTCTCCTACAGATTGGCCTCTGTCCTGACAGAATCAGATCTCATGCTGGCCCTGGTCTTTCTTCTTCCTCTTTTTAAATTGCTCTCTTCCAGGCTCTTTGATCCCTGCTTCTCTGCCCCTCCTTCTCTTCAGGCTCCTGGGTAAGAACAGAAGACAGACGGCTAAGGCAGGTGTCCAGCTGACTTGGTTCCCTGCAGGGTGCCTCCCTCTCCGCTGGGGAGACCAAGACCTCCATGGAAATCTCTGATATCAGTACCAGGAACTGTTTCACCCACCCTCTGTCTGGATCCCCAATACTGTTCTGGTGTTTCAGTTTCTATCCCAGTGTCTCGAACCTGCTCTGTGGTCCCAAATTTAACAAACCTTTTTCCACTCATCATTTCCTCCCAGTTACCATCTGGATGCTCTGTTCCCATTGCAGCAAAATTGTTCATGTATTCTGGATATTAATCCCATATCAGATATATGAATTGCAAATATTTTCTCCTATTCTGTGAATTGCCTTGCTGCTCTGTAGATAGTATTTCATGAGTCACAAAATTTAAAAATTTTCATGAGGTCTTATTTGTCCATTTTTTCTTTTGTTATCTATGCTTTTTGCATCATATCCAAGAAATCATTGCCGAATCTAATGTCATGAAGTTTTTGCCTCATGTTTTCTTATAAGAGTTTGTATTATTTTAGGTTTTACATCCATTTTGACTTAATTTTTAAATATGATGTTAGCTAAGGATCTGACTTCATTCTTATACATGTGGATGTGCAGTTTCCCTGAGGCCATTTGTTAAAAAGGCTGTCCTTTCCCCCATTGAATGGTCTTGGCATCTTTGTCAAAAATTACTTAACCATGTATGTAAGGGTTTATTTCTGGGATCCCTATTCTATTCCATTGATCTGTATGTCTGTTTTTATGCTAGTACCACATGTTTTTGATTACTGCAGCTTTATAGTAAGTTTTAAAACCAGGAAGTGTGAATCCTCCAGTTTTGTTCTTTATTTTTCAAGATTACTTTGGCCATTTGGGTCCCTTGAGAATCCATATGAATTTTAGAATAGGTTTTTCTAATTCTCCAGAAAATTTCATTGGAATTTTGACAGTGATTGCATTAAATCTGTAGATCACTTTGAGTAGTATTGACATTTCAACAATATTAAGTCTTCCAATCCATAAACTTGGAATGTGTTTCTATATATTTATGTCTTATTTTGCTTCAGTAATGTTTTGTTGTTTTCATTGTACAAGTCTTTCACCTCCTGAGTTAATTTCTAAGTATTTTATTCTACTCAATGCTATTGTAAATGGAATTGCTTTTATAATTTTCTTTTCAGATTGTTTATTAGTATAAAGAAATGTAATTAATTTCTGTGTGTTGACTTTGTATTCTGCTCTTGTTGAATTTATTTATTAGTTCTAATTTTTTTTTTTTTTTGGTATCTGTAGGGTGATAGATAGATAGGTAGACAGATAGATAGAAAATCATATTATCTGCAAACGGGGTAATTTTACTTATTCTTTTCTAATTTGAAGGCTATTTATTTCTTTTTCATGTCTAATTGCTCTAGACTTTCAGCACAATTTGAATATATGTGATGAGAACAGACATCCTTGTCTTGTTCCTGATCTCAGAGGGAAAGTTTTTGACTTTCTCCATTAAGTATAGTGTTAGCTGTGAGTTTTTCATAGATGCTGTTTATGGGATTGGTGAAATCCTCTTCTATTTCTAATCTGTTGAGTGTTTGTTTTATCACTCAGAGGTGTTGGATTTTACCAAATGCATTTTCTATATCACTGAGATAATCATTTGTTTTTGTTCCTCTTTATTCTGTTAATATGGTGTATTACATTGATTGATTTTTGTAATGTTATGCCATCTTTGTATTTCAGGAATAAATTCCACTTGGTCATGTTGTATAATCCTATCAATATGTTGCTGAATTCATTTTGCTAGTATTTTATTGAAGAATTTTGTTTCAATGTCCACAGGGATATTGGTCTGTAGTTCTTCCTTTTTTTTTTTTTTTTTTAATAGTGTCCTTGTTCGGCTGTAGTATTAGGGCAATGTTGGTTTCATAGCCAGGTTAGAAAGTATTCCCTCCTCTTAAATTTTTTGGAAAAGTTTGAGAAGGACTGGTATTCTTCTTTATCTGATAGAACTCTTAATGAAGCCATCAGGCCCAGGACTTTTTTTCTTTTTGGGGAGATTTTTTATTATTGACTTAATCTCTTTACTAGTTATAGATCTATTCAGATTTTCTATTTCTTGGTGATTCAGCCTTTGTAGATTTTGTGCTTCTAGGAATTTGTCCATTCCACATAGGTTATCCAGTTTGTGGGTGTACAATATTCGTGATATTCTTTTATAATCTTTTTTTATTTCTGTAGACTCAATAGTAATGTTCCCACTTTAATTTCTGATTTTAGTAATTTGTCTTCTCTCTTTTCTTCTTACTCCATTCAGCTAAAGTTTTGTCAAATTTGCTGTCTTTTTGAAGAACCAACTTTTGGTTTTATTTCCTTTCTCTATGGTTTTTCTATTCTCTCGTTCATTTATCTCGGCTAATCTTTATTATTTACTTCCTTATGTTAGTTTTGAGTTTAGTTTGTTCTTCTTTTTCTAGTCCCTTAAGCTGTAAATTTAGATTGCTGGCTTGAGATCTTTCTTGTTTTTAATATAAGTTTTTATAACTATACATTTTCCCTTTAACACAGCTTTTGCTGCATCGCTGTAAGTGTTGGTATGTTGTGTTTTCATTTTTACTCATCTCTAAGTATTTTCTATTTTCCCTTGAGGCTGATTCTTTCATCCATTGGTTGTTTAAAAAGTCTGTTGTTTTAATTGCTTAATTAAATTAAATTATTTAATTTTGTAAAATTTCCAGTTTTACTTCTGTTTTTGATTTCTAACTTCATCTCATTGTGGTCAGAAAATATACTTTGTATGATATCTCTCTTTTAAAATCTCTTGAGACTTAATTTATGACCTAACATATGGCCTATCCTGGAAAATGTCCCATGTGCACTTGAGAAGAATGTGTATGCTGTTGTTGTTTATTGACGGAGTGTTCTATATATGTGTTATATCTATTTTGGTTTATTGTGTTTTTAAGTTATCTATGTCCTTACTTATCTTCTGTCTCATTGTCTTATCTATTATTGTGAGTAGGGTATCAAAGTTCCCAAATATTATTGTGAAACTATTTATTCTCCCCTCAATTGTTAGTTTTTGCTTCATGTGTTTTGATGACCTGTCAGTAGGTGTATAAATGTTTACAGTTGTGATACTTTCTTGCTGTATTGAAATTTTATTAATATATAATGTTCTTTGTTGTCTGTTGTAAGTTTTTTGCTTTGAAATCCATATTATCTGATGTTAGGATAGCCACTCCTGCTTTCTCTTGCTTGCTGTTTTCATGGAATATCTTTTTCCATCCTTTTGCTTTCAATCCATTTGCGTCTTTGAATCTAAAATGAGTCTCTTGTATATGTATTTGGATCATGCGTTTTCATTCATTCTGTCAGTCTCTGTATTTTGACTGGAGAGTTTCACCCGTTTACATTTAAAGTGGTTATAGTAATCCCCCTTTGTCTGCAGAGAAAATGTTTTAAGACCCCTAGTGGGTGCCTGAAACCCCAGGTAGCACTGAAACATATATACTATGTTTTTCCCCCAGTACTAATGGGTGAATAGTGTATATAGCACGGATACACTGGACAAAGGGATGGGTCACATTCTGGGTGGGATAGAGCAGAATGGCACATGATTTCATTATGTTACTCAGAATGGCATGCAATTTAAGACTTATGAATTGTTTATTTCTGGAATTTTATATTTAATATTTTTGGACTGCTTTTCACTTGGGTATTGAAACTGTAGAAAGCAAAATCACAGATAAGATGGGGCTACTTTATTGATATGGAGGAAATGTTGTCATTTTTCCCATTTGTTTCTACATGCTTTATATATATTTTTTGTCCCTCATTCCTACATTACTGTCTTCTTTTGTATTTAGTAGATTTTTTGGTAGTGAAATGCTTAAATTCCTTTTTCATTTCTTTTTGTGCACATTCTCTGGCTATTATCTTTGTGGTTACCATGGAGATTACATTTAACATCCTAAAGCTGTAACAATCTAATTAGAATTTATACCAGCTTAACTTTAAAATATGGAAAATTTCTGCTCCTTTACAGCTTTGTCCCCTCTTTCAGTTGTTGATGTCGTAAAATAACATCTTTATACATTGTGTGCCCAAAAAATAAACAAATAATTCTTTTAGATGCATTTGTCTTTTAAGTTTTGTAGAAAACAATAATATAAAATTAATATTTGTTTTTAAATTTACTAGTCTCTTAAATCATGTGGAAAACAAAAAAGTACAGTTACAAACTATCATTACAATAACACTAGCTTTTATAAGCCCATGTATTTACATGTATTGATATTTTTATTTCTGCATATGGCTTTGAGTTACTGTCGATTATCCTTTCATTTCACCTTGCCAGACTCCCTACATCATTTCTTGCAGGACAGAGCTAGTGGTCACAAACTCCCTCAGCTTTTGTTTATCTGGGAATGTCTTACTTTCTCCCTAACTTTTGTAGGGCAGTTTTACTGAATATAGCATTCTTGATTGACAGCTTTCTTCTTTTTAGCACTTTGAATTTATCTACCACTGCCTTATGGTCTCCAATATTTCTGATGAGAAATCTGCTGATAATCTTATTGAGAGTCCCTTCTTTCTTCTCCTTTCAAGATTCTTCCTTTGTCTTTTGAAAATTTGATTATAATATGTCTTGGTGTGAATCCCTTGAATTCATCTTACTTGGAGTGTATTGAGGCTGTTGGATGTTTATACTCATGACTTTCATCAAATTTGGAAAGTTTGAAAACTGAAAACTGAAGTCATTATTTCTTAAAATTCTCTGCTCTCTTCTCTCCCTTTCCTCCTTCTGGGACTCCCACAATGTATATTTGGTTTGTTTGATCATGCTCCATAGGCTCTGTTAAATTCTTCAATCTTTTTTTTTTCCTGTTTCTTAGACTTGATGATTTCCACTGTCCTATATTCAAGTTTGCAGATTCTTTTTTCTGCTTACTCAAATCTGACTTTGAGTCGCTCTAAATTTTTATTTCAGTTATTGTATTTTCTAGTTCCAGATTTTTTAAAGTTTTCTAGCTCTTTGTTGATTTTTTAATTTTTGTTCGTACATTAATTCTTGACTTTATTCACATCTTCTTATAGTTCTTTATGAATGTTGTTTCGATGTTTTTGTCTAGTATATCTGACATCAGGTCCTTTTCAAGGATGGTTTCTATCGAAAGCCCTTTGACTGGGCTTTACTTTCCTGTTTCTTTGTATGGCATATGACTTTTTACTGAAAACTGGACATGTAAATCTAATAATATAGTACCTCTGGAAATCAGATTCTCCCCATTCCTTAGATTTGCTGGGGTTTTGTTGTTGTTGTTGTTGCTTATTTTTTATTTATTTGATTTTTGTAGCTATCTCTTTGTGGAGGATCAATGAGGGATGTAAAGTTAAAATCTTTTCTGAGACTTTCCTTAGGCATGCATGGTCACTTCCTAATTTTATCCATATATGCAGTTTTTTTTGAATGTCCTAGTCTTTAGTGCTTGCCTCCCAAATGGAAGAAAAGAAAAAAATGAAAGTGAGAAAGGGTGTCAGCCCTTTATATCCCCTGAATTTCACCTCAGCTGAAGGAAGTGGGGCTTACAACAATTAGAGTTGCAACAATGGGCTATCCACATCTTTCTTTGCAGCACTATGATAAGAAGAGGCAACCAACAATCTAATCTAATGTGTAGAGGACAGGGTCTTTTTTTTTTTTGCCTACCCTGGGTGCCACAAGCTGGGTGCATGTTGCTCTAGGAACATGCACAGCTGCCTTCCATGGGCTAGGGGTGGGAAATGGGTAGCAGCTACTGTGTTGAGAGCTGAAACTGATAGATGTTAAAGGCAATTTTTGTCCTCCAGTTCTCCCCCTGGAAGTTGCAAGCCTTTAATCGATTCCGGTTTTCCAAAGTAGTTATATCAGACAGATTTCTGCCATTGCAATTATTGGTCTAGGTGGGGAGACAGATTCCTGATGCTTCTTACTCTATCATCTCACTAGAATCCTCTGAGACTTGGAAGAGTTTTGAGGTTCATGATAGAAAAAAATCTAGATTTCTTTGAAGAAACTGTTGCTGGAAATATGAATGTTAAAATTTGTTTCCAGTCTCAGATGGAGATGAGAAACATGTTATTGGCAACTTGAGGAAAAGTGATTTTTGTTATAAAATGTCAGAGAACTTAGCTGCATTGTGTTCTACTGTTTTGTGGAAGGTATAACTTGGAAGTGATAAACTTGGATATTTAACTGAAGAAATTTTTAGGCAAAGTGTTGAAAGTGTGACCTGGTTTCTCCTTGAATTATAGTAAAATATAAAAGGAAAGAGATAAATTGAAGAAAGGAATGTTACATGAAAAGAAACTAGAGCTTGAAGACTTGGAAAATTATTAGCCTATCCATATTAAATACACATATATGAAGGTGTGCTCTGGAGAGAACAAGGGTGTAGCTGGTCAATCATTTGCTGAAAAGATTAGATGTGTGTCTTGTGAATCTGACTGACCATCTCAGCAGAAATGCTGCCAGCTTGGACAGAGGGCACAGACATGGGACAAAATAAAAAACACTGTTGGACTTCTAGAATTTTACAGGTCATGCATGAACATGATGTCTTATTGACTTTACTTACATGATATATCCCCAGTCCATCTACCTCTCCACCGCCACTGCTATTTCTCTAATCATAGCTACCACTATCTCTCACTGAAACGACTTCAATAGCCTCATAAACATTCTTCATGCTTACACCTTGCCACCTGCCTGCCCTGATCCATCCTTTATGCAGCAGCCAGAATAATCTTTTACAAATGTAAATCACATCACTCCCCTGCCTAAAACACCTTGATGGTGTCTCATCACGAGGCCTCTGAGGTCATAATGCGGGCTCATCACTACGTCTCTGACATAATCTCCTATCTTTCCTCCCTCCCCTCTGCTTCAGCCACACTAGCTTTGACTGTTGTTCCTGTTATTCTTCAAATAAGCCAGGCTTGCTTCTGCCCCGAGCCCTGTGCTTTTTCTGTTTCGTTTGCCTGGAAAGCACTTTCCTCGGAAACTCACATCTAGGTTTTTCTCAAAATTAGGTCTCAGCTCAAATATCACCTCCTCAGAGACGGCTTCCTGGACCAGTAGGTACTGTTCATCTTATTTTACAGATGGGAAAATAAAGATTCAGGAAGTTTAACAATGTGGCTGAGGCCACAGAGCTGGAGAGTACGGTAGGATTCTGGATGAGAAAGCAAGGTTCTAGCCCCTTGGCTCCAAGCCTTCTTTAACTTCCACTTATCCTGGGAAAGTAGGACATTACTTAAGCATCTTCTCTTGTCTGTCTCTCTCACTGGAGAATGTCCCCCGACTCTGAGCCAAGGCAGTGGGTTGCTGCATTCCTCCTCCATCCATCTTGGTTTGATTGTTATGTGATGAGTGGCTGGCTCTTGAAAAATTACAACTCAGCTTGGGTGAGTGAGATACAGAGCACGACTGAGCTTTCTGAGTGTCAGCAAGGCATCAAAAACAGCCTCTGAAATGGAAGTGACCAGTGCCATTCTCACTTTGTCGTGGAGGCAGACATAACCAGAAGGTGGCTTAGATACCACACAACCTGCTGGTCTACCCGAGAATCTCCCTCCCCTCCGGGGCACTAGCTCTTCTCCTCACACTTGTAACAGCGAAGCAGAGGATGCTCACAAGCATCCAATATTCTGTCAAGCCTGGACCAATCACCACACCAGCATAGGCTTGAGACTTCTGCCCTTCTCCCCTGCCCCCTTCCACCATCTTCTAATTCAGTCACCCCTCCTGTAGGATACCATCAAAATCTCACCCCCTCTACAAAATTCCCAACATGTTGGCCTTAGTTTTGGCTCTGACTTGATCTGTTTCCCAACCTCTTTGGCGTCACTATGTGCTTGGTGGGCTTCCCCACTCCTGCACCAGGTCTTGGGCAACCAGAATCTCAAGAGATCAATGGGCAAAGCTGTTCGGATTTTGTGCACAAGGTAAGAGTGTACAGACACGCATCCTTCACTGGAGGAAGATCCCTGGTGCTGGATGAAGAGGTCAAAGTGGAAAACCTGCCTGCTTTGATATCCTAAATCCCCTTTAGGCTCAGGGCTTGTCAGGAGCAGGAGAGCTGCTGGGAGGATTTATCTAGCACTTTTCTACACTCACCCCAATCATGAGTCATTGGTCTAGAATCACTTAGCAGTCAGAAATGATAAAATTGTTCAATATGGTTTCACAGGCACTGACCCCAGCCATCATCTTCTGGCACAGCAGCTGGCTTATTTCTGGCCTTGGTGAACTGAAGAACAAAAGGTCCTTCCAAGCACTGGTGAGGCAAGTTTGGCCTCTCTGGGAAAGCACCTCCTATATTGCTCTGGCCACGGCTGGCTCTGCCTGACTGCCCTGAGAGACCTAAGACGGGGATGGCCCCAGTGCCAAGACTACTAAGCACATCCAAGATATTTGCTGCCATGAAGGAATTCACCCATTCATTTATTCACTCATTCATTTCTTTGTTTTTCATTCTTTATTTAAGGGCCTGATATGTGTCTGGCTCTGTGCTAGGCACTGGGGATAACCAAAAAACATATTTTCTTGATGCTCTCATTGATGAGTGAAGGAGATAGACAGTAACGAATTAATCACATTAATCAATATTTTATTGGGAATTGGAAAATTCCAGTGAAAGAGAGGCTACAGTCCTCTAAGTGTGCATTAACAATGAAATCTTGCTGAGAGCAAGAGGGAATTACAGGCTTCCCCTAGGCAGTGAGGCTTGAGTGGAGAGCTTAACAATTAAGAGGAGCTGAGTGGGATAAGAGCCTGGGAGAGGGATAAGAGGATAATAGTAAGGCATGTGCAAAGGCCCTGAGGCAGGGAAGGGCTTGTCACTTTCTAGGAACTAAAGGAAGGCTGATGTGAGTGAAACACAGTGAGAGGAAAGATGGGATGGAGGGGACTGACACTGCAGGGTCTCAGGGATGATGGTTTCTGGGGGCCTGGAATCATTCCCTGGCTAGGCAAACCAGAGGCTTCCCATACAATCACAATATCATGGAAACTTAATACCCAGCAGACATCATTCTTGACTTATAACATTAACCCTAGCCCTATTAAAATGCAGGAATTAATGCTGATCGATTATGACACAAAATGCCTAAGCATGTACCTCACCTACCTGGACTGGAAAGAATGAGCACAGAACCAATCATTTCTGAGCAGAGATGGATCTGAATGGGACATCTTGTTTCACCTATTTTGCTTCCTTGACAAGATGATAAGTTGAGGTCTGGAATTTTTGCATCCTCTGCCAAAGGCCTAGGAGCATGCTGAGCATATAGTAAATACTTAGATGATATTCCTCATGGACTGAGAATCTCTCTCCCCTGGCTCTTGCTGCTCCCTGCGTGGGCCTCAGTGACAACATCAGACTGTGTGTGTGACAGGAACCCAGATGGGTCAAAGAAGATCTGGCTCCAGAAGGTCATGAGGGCACTACTTCCACCACACATACCCAGCATCTGCTGCTTCCCCCAAGGACATCTGGCTGTTGCCCTAATTCAACTCTCCAGAGTGTGTTTTTTTGAGGGGGCTATTACTCCCCAGCAGACTTAGGTACACACAGCCATTCTATACATCTCAGCTGCTTTAGGGTCCCTAGAATAAAATGTGAATTCTGTCCCCATTGGTTTCTCTCTCAGGCTCCTCTATAATGGTTCTCATGCTGGAAGTCACCATGGACTCCACGTTTCCTTCCCTCAACTCCATATCCACTCCAGTAATTAAACACATTGTGGATCTGTCCACGTCTCTCCATTTCCAAAGCCATTGTTTGGACTGTAGCACCAGCCTCCTCACTGCTCTCTAGGCTCTAATCCATTCTCAGCAGTAGACAGAGATCTTTTAAGCATGGAAATCAGATAATGTCATTCCCCTGCTTAAAACTTTGATAGCTTCCCATTGCATTTGGGATCATCTCCAAGATACTGTCCCAGCCCAGTCCCTGCCCTATCCCTGGTTCACCTCATCCCCCTCCAGTCTCACTGCACTTCAACCACACTGGCCATCTGAAATCTCGCTGCACTTCAACCACCCTAGCCATCTGAAATCTCACTGCACTTCAACCACTCTGGCCATCTGAAATCTCGTTTTTTTTCTTGCTTCTTTCTCTTTCCTTTCTTCTTCCTTCCTTTCTTTCTCCCTCCCTTCCTTCTGTCTTTCCTTGATTGTGATATGAACATGTACGTGAGATCTACCCTTTAAACAAAATTTTAATTGCACCATACAGTATTGCTAATTATAGGCACAAAGTTACACAGCAGAATTCTAGAACATACTCATCTTGCATAACTGAAATTATACCTGTTCTGCCTTAGGGGGTTCACATATGCAATTTCCTCCTTCTAGAATGGCCTTTCCTTCACTCTTAGCCTGGCTGACCATTACATATCATTTAGGTCCCAGTTTATAAGTCATTTCATCAGAGAGCCCCTCACTGATCTGCACCAACCTGATCACGTGGCATTTCCTACACAGCCCTGACCTCAAGATGTAAGATATATTCACTGTAACTGCTTACTTGCTGCTTTCTGCCTCTCGGACAGTGAGACCCATGACAGCTCATACACATTTGCTGAATGAATGAGTCATTCTGCCAAATCGGTATCTCATGAGTCTCATGCCTGGATATATTTGTACCCCCTGAATCTGGTGTTTTTTTCCCATAGTCCCTGTGTCCTTAATGCACAGCCCACCCCCATCCATTCCCACACTCAACTTGCACAGTCAAATCCCAGGACTCATTGGCCCTTTTTCTGCCTTTACTACTTGTCCCATATTGCTTAAAGCCCTATCTCTCTAAAAACAAGAGCAACTTCTCTTTTTAATAAATGTTTCTCAATAGAGTCACATGGAAAGTAAAACTGGGCTAGAAGAAAGAAGGCGGGGAGGACCGAGCCCTCACTGGCTTGACAATTCATCTCTCAGAACCTTGTTTTCCCCATCTATAAGTAAAAATATTTTCTTTAATTAATTCATTCATTCCTTCATTCATTTTCTTAAAAGGTAATGCCTGTATACAGTTTTTAAAAAGATACAAATGTGTATAGAATATAAAACTAAATCCACCTCCCAGCATGAATAGTAGTAGCCTCACATACAGAGTGATAAGCTGGCAGAAAATTAAAGTCTTTCAAGCACTTTTTAAATTTTTACAATAATATAGATTTATTTTAGAAAATATAGGTAAGTAATGGTAGAAAGTCAAAACCAACTAGAGACTAACTATTGCAATTTTAGTGTATATTCGTCAAGAATTTTTACTGTCTGTTTTTTGAAAAATGTTTCTAAAATATTTACTGAGTGCGTACAATATACCAAGTCCTGTGCTTGTTGGTTTCATATACATGATCTCATTTAATCCTCAATAAATTCTGTGAAGATAATTTGAGTCCACCCAATCCTCTGTGATCCATGGAGTGAACCGCAGCTCGGGGATGTTAAGGGATTTAAAGGATGGTGGGGGAGTTGCCACCAGAATCCACAGTGAGCTGTGCTCAATTTCAGACCTATCGGCTTCCCAAGTCATCATTCAGGGGCACCTCTGGCTCAGGCTGGGTCCTAAAGATGCCTTTCCCTAAACTTTGAGCAGCCAGGAAGGTGGAGGGAGACCTGAGGGAAATATACTCCCTTTCCTTTGATGTGTGTGTGTGTGTGTGTGTGTGTGTGTGTGTGTATGTGTGTGTATGTATTGGGTGTGGGGAACTATGTATAGAAACAATGTCTCTTTCCAGAGAGGAGCACTGCCTTCTCCAGTAGGGACTAGAAAGTGCTTCGGTGGGAGTTCTATTTTTTATCACTTAACTGGGGTCAGAGAGCCTTGGTGCTTAGCACAGGAGCCAAGCTCACACCCCACGCTGTACATTAAGATTTAATGTGCCTTCCTTATTTACACCTAAATGAGGTTTTTAATGGTTTAATTAGCAATATATATCAGTTTGCTTCTTTAAAACTTGCCTCTGAGAGGTAGCACTTTTAGCCATTTTCAGTGTTTAATAAAAGATGAAAACCTTCATTTCTCCCAGCTAAGGAGGGTTGTGACCCCTTCATCTTATTAGCACAGACTGGGGGGTGCCTTGGAGGAGTCAAAATCAAAAACTCAATCAATGAGGATGTTTCTAACCTAGCCAATGAGAGCTGTGTTGTCCAGGAATTTTTTATCAGCTTTGCCGTGCTCCTTTGAATCCAAATGAAATGGTTAAAATGCAAGCCTTGCAGATGAAATCACCGTTCACGAGGGGCCTTTTCTTTAATTTGCAAAATCTTGTAGAAATCCAGAGGATAAAGGCAAAGAGAGCCTTAGCCTTGTCATTCAGAACTGCCTCTGCTCATCCTGCCCAGGTGACCCACAGGACAGCACTCTGTGCAGTTCACTTGAGATATCTTTTTTTTTCCTGGACATATCCAGAAAATTGGAGAACATTTACTTTTCATGACTTTAAGCATTGCAGTGAGGGGTGGTGGGTTTAGCTCAGTGGTAGAGCGCATACTTAGCATGCATGAGGTCCTGGGTTCTAATCCCCAGTGCCTCCATAATCCCCTCCCCACCAAAATGTAAGCATTATAATATATTATTTTTGTGTTACAATATTGAAAATAAAACAGTACGAGTCTAAGATAAAAAGTGCTCACATTTCTATTACCTAATCGAATCAGTGTTTTTGTTTGTATATATTACAACCGTTTTCTATCTGGTTACTTCACTGGTAAATATTTGCAGAATTGTTGTAGATAATATTTTATCTCTTGCAATTTCACTTATCATGCTAATTTTTTTCCATTCTGTAATGGACCTTTTATTCTTTCTATACCCTCTCCTCTTGCCTCCTTTCCCTCATCTCTCCCTCCCTTCCTTGATGGAGATAATCAAGGTAACTGCCTAGTGTCTGTACTTCCAGGTCTTTCTCCAAGCTCAACATTTACAAACACACATACTCTAATGTGGGCTTTTTCTTTTGGGCTATTTTTTTCTCCAAAATGAGACTTTATATATTTCTCTATAGCTTCCTTTTTTCGCCCTGACTTAATACATTGTGGTAGCACTTAATACATTGTGGTTCTTCCTCCTCACTTAATACCTTGTGTGCAAAAAATATAGATGCAATTTAGGGTTTAATTTTTTGTGTTTTTTATGTTTCAATTGTCAATCCCCCTGGAGTTTCTTGTAAATTGTGTCAGACAGAGGTCTCACTTTGTTTTCTTTCAGGCAGGTAGTCAATTATGCTAGTTCAGTTTATTAATGAAAACATTCCAATCATTCCTGCAGCTGCCCAGATCCCTGGGAGCCAAAGGTGGGAATATTTCCTGGTTTGTCGTCCCATCATTAGCCTCTGGAGTCTGCAACCCTTAGAGGGCATCTGGTCTGGTACCTGCATCTTACAGACGACCACAGTGAAACCCAGAGAAGTCAACAGGGTGGAGAGATCATGGTGATGTTACAGGAAAAACTCAGGGCCTGGGGTCAACCAGACCTGAGTGTAAATCCCGGTTCTGATGCTTTTTAGCTCTGTGACCTCAGCCCAATTATCCAATCTCCTTGAGACCCAATTTTCTCATCTGAGACATGGATATTCTAATACCTACCTGGCAGTGGGGTAGAAATACCATATATACAGTGCTCGACACACAAAGAACCACCCTAGGACTTTCGCCAGCTATCCTGATTTTTAATCGAGTTCTCTTTCATTGGCTCGATGTTCCCTAAAATATCATACAAGTAATTTCAGGAGGTGCAGAGATGGATCTTTTTATTTTAATAACTATGCAATTGTTAGACAATGACCTTCTTTGGATGGCAAATGATACTTTTTTTTTTCATTTACAGAAGTATTATGAAGTTCATTTTCAAAGTTAAATGTACTTAAGGTCTAAAGTTAGTTGATTTACAAAAATTATTAAGTACTTAGTAGTAGAGGTGGTGTAAGAATACGGCAGAGTTTTGCAGGTAGCCTGCTAATGGCTGAAGGTTTTTTTGTGCCATTTATCCCTTGGGATCAGGCAGTGCTGTCCTCAGAGTGGGGGGGATGGTCTCGGCTGTGCAGATAAGGACATCAGCACCTCCCGTGTGGCTCCTCCTCCATGGGGTCCACCCTGCACATCCTCACAAGACAACAGCTTCCAATGGCTTTTGTTCTCACTGTTAAAATAGAACAATGAGCTCCCAGGCGCACAGGGTCTTACTCTGTGTGTGTGTGTGTGTGTGTGTGTGTGTGTGTGTGAAGGTGGAAATCTTCCCAGGCAGAGGGATAGTCAAAGAGGTGGGAATAACTTGCAGAGTTTGAGTCTCCACGGCTGTCTGGGGTTCCCTGGAGGGAAAATTACAAAGTGGAGAGCAGGCAGGAGGCTGGAGATGTGAGCAGCCCCCGAGGGCCTGTCCGGGTGATGGGCACGGTGGGATATCCACGGCAGGATAGCGCACACTCCCTGACCTCCCTGAAGGAGCTGCAGTAACTGCCCGGCATACAGGTGCAATGGGATGAGAGCCACGCAGAGCGGAGGCCCTGAGGAGAGAAGATTAGCTGTTATGGGCAGTGAGTGGGCATCATGGAGGCCTTCTTGAACTTGGTGGTTTGAGTAAGGCAATAGGTTTGAGTACATGTCAACCAGCAGAGATGGAGGATTCCTATGGAGGCCCATGTGAGCATCTGGAATTCTTGGACCAGGGCCCCTTTAACACAGCCCCTGGAAGAGAGATTCCCTGCAAGGGGACTAAGGGATTTGCCTGAGAGCCAGGTTAACCCAGAAGTAAAGCCAGACTTGAGTCTGGGGTCCTGAGCTCGAAAGGGAGTCAAGAGGAAAGATTATCAGACATTCCCTGCTCCTCCATTCTGCCCTGGGACACAATTAGCTTGGAGCCAAACTCTGGGGTGTTTGTGAAATTTCCTTTTTCAAAATTCTGTCCATCCAATCTATATTTCTATTCTGGGGCCAGGACCAGGGCCAACATATATTGAGGGGTTACTCTCTGCAGATGTTACTTTAAATGTATTGCATATTTTAACTCATTTACTACTTGTAGAAATACCTATAATAACAAGGGTTATAATTTTCTTTATACGTATTTTACATGTGATGAAACTGAGGCACAGAGAGATTAAGTCACCTGCCCAAGAACACACAGCTAGTGAGTGGTTGGGCTGAGGTTTGAGCCTACATGGTGTGGCTCTAGACTCTCTTGAGCTATGACGGAGCTGCAGTCTTCTGCTAGGGTGTTCAGTTCTTAAGGGTGCAAAGAAGCCCAGATATACTGTTCTGTCTGCTGCTGCTTCAGAGCCAGGAAAGGACCAATGTTGTCTGCTGTACTGTGACACATGGAGTCCTCTTGCTGCAAATGATGTATTGCTTTTTTACTCAGATGAAAACAGGTTAAGACTTTGGTATCAAATTCTATTGTGTGGGGGAGGGGATAGCTCAGTGGTAGAGCACGTGCTTAGTGTGCATGAGGTCCTAGGTTCAATCCCCAGTACCTCCTCTAAAAATAAATAAACCTAATTACCCCTCCAAATAAATAAATTAATTAAAAAAAACAAGTCTATTTTGTGTTTGTGAGTGGTGGTGATGAGGTTCTCTGACACCAGCTGGGTATCCTATAATTCAACTTAATTCTGGCACTATCTACCTATCTACCTGGAGACAGCATCAGATTCCACAGGTAAAGGGATCAGTCCCACAAGACTGCCTCTCTCTTTAGGTGCCAATTGTAAGTCCAGGTTGTCATTTGTGCTTCTGATCAAATGGCAATAAATCAAGTTCCTTCTCCTTGGGTTCAATTAATTTGCTTGAGTGACCCACAGAATTCAGAGCAACATTTTTCTTATGAGATTCTTGGTTTATCATAAAAGGATATAACTCAGAAACAGCCAGATGGAAGAGATACACAGGGCAAGGTGTATGAGAAGGAGTATGGAGCTTCCATGTCCTCCCCACACCCACCACTCTCCCCTAAATCTCCCTGTGTTCACCTACCCAGAAGCTCTCTGAACTCCACCCTTTGCGGATTGTATGGGGGCTTTGCGTGTAGGCTCGATTGATTCAATCATTGGCCATTGGTGATTGAACTCAGTCTCCAGCCCATCCCCTTTCCCCTCCCCAGAGGTCAGGGGGGCGAGGGTGAACGTTCCAACCCTGTAATCACCTTGGTGGTACTCAGGGCTACCAGCCCCCATTCTTAAGTGCTTACTAAAAGTCATCTCATTAACATGATAAAAGGCCCCCTTACTGCTCTCCTCACCTAAGAAATTCCAAGGGTTTTAGGAGCTCTGTGCCAGAAACTGGGATGAAAACCAAATATATATTATATTTCATATTATAAATCACAATATCTCAACAGGGCTCCCTGGAAAGGGGGTCTCCTTTTCACTTCATTATCAGCAGTTAAAATTCAAGACCGAGTTCTGCCTCCTGCCTGCCCCATGACTCTGACTCTAGTCAAAGGTTCCACGTCCTTTGCTGGGGGCTCCACATCCCTGCTTCAGAGCATCACATGGGGACAGCACAGGCCAGCTCTTCACCCTCCTGTCTGCCTGTGTAACACTGGTCTCGTGCTTACTCTCAGGCTGTGGGCGTGTGGGGCAGGGCAGAGGGAGGGCTTCAGGGGGAAGGTAGCAGGACCATGCCACAACACTAGTTCCCATCCGAGGAGCATCACTCAGGAGTTACAGCTCAAACCCATGTCCTCAAGAGCTGAAAAGAAAATGGAAAGTCAGTGTGGAACTCAGATGGAGGGAGTGCCACAGTGGATGGCTCTTAAGGAGGGTGTTTTCATGTATTTGACAAATACTTGTTGGGCATCCACTGTCTGAGGAAGCACTGGTCTCTGCCCTGCCGATGTGGCAGTTTCCCAGACAGGGCCTGTGTTCCAGTGCAGAAGACAGGGAGCAAATAATTAAAAACACAGAAAAGGATAAAAATGCATCATGAGAAAGAGTTTGAAGGAAACAAAGCAAATGGAAGCCAAGACTGCCTGGGCTGGCGGTTGCTTGGACAGTGTGGTCAGAGACGGCTTCTCTGGGGAGGGGTATTGAAGCATCAGCCATGAGAAGACAGATATAGAATGCTCCAGACAAAACAACAGCAATGTCCCTGACACTGGACTAGGCCAGACTGGTGGAGTCCAGGGGCAAGGATGGCAATGATGGTGAGTGGGGCCAGACCATATGGGGCCTCAGTGCCAGGACAAAGGCAGAGGATGGGATTCCAGAGGAAGGAGATAAACTCTGCCTTGTGATTTTAAAAGTTCACAGGGGCCACCACGTGAAGAATGAACTTGGACTGCAGGTGGACCAGAGAGGCAGTGGGGAGACGGCAGAAGATGGGGCAGGAGGTGGTGTGCTGCCATCTTCCAGGGAGGGTTGCTGGGGTGAGTGTCTGTTGGGAACTGGAAATTCATTTTCCAGTCCCTCTGGTCACTGGCAGGAGCTGCCCTCCCGGAAGTCATGAACCGGGGCCCTCATTGGTGGTGTGACCAGTGTTGTGGCAGGAGCTGAGGCCACAGGGAAGGCCTGGGCATGGTGAGGGAGAGCCCCCAAGGGAGCTTCTGGGACTAGATGTTTCTTAGAGGTCAGCAAGGTGGCCAGCTGCTGCCTCTGTAGCTGTGGGTGGTTTGCTGAGCTGGGATGGGGGAAAGGCATTCTCTCAGACGGGTTGGAGACCCCAACTGCCCCTGCCATGGACACGGGTTCCTGGGATTCTCTGATCCACCAAGAGAGAGGCTGGCATCAGTGTGCCCAGCCAACTGGCAAAATGCTCCCTTCTGGTTCCTTACCTTGGCTCAGCCATTTCCCAGCTGTGTGAAATGGAGAAACAGTTGCGTTGAGCAGCAGGAGATAAAGACTCGCCTGTGAACTGCTCTTCTGTAATATGGCTTTCAACCTACTACTCAGTAAGTTAGGAGGGAGTGACCAGGGTGGAAATGCTCTCAGTATTATTATTTTTAATTTAATTATTATTTACTGAGCACTGACTAAGTGCTAGCAGCCACCAGTACTTTATGTATATGACCTCATTTGATTTTCACAGCAGCCTATAAACTACATACTGTTCTTACTCCTATTTTACAGATGTGGAAACAGAGTCTAGGGTCACAATACTGGTCAGTGTACAAACCAGTATCAGGCCTCAGGCAGTCTGGCTGCAGGCGTAGCATAGGTGGGCAAGGGAGCCCCTTGGGGGTGGAACAGGGCCCTTTGAGGGTGTTATTTGGAGATTTTGCACCAGTTCAATTGATGAGATTAGTCGGGGAGGACCGAGGTTGAGATAACCTAGGAATGCCAGGAACCAGGGTACAGAAGGAAGATTCTACCAGAGAACAGCACAAAACAGACGGGAGCCACAGGACCTTCCAGCAGGAGCAGGTGGGGCAGGTGGGGTGGGGTGCTGCCAGGGACATCAGTTATTTCTGCCTACCCTGTACTAATTCTTCTCCCTCATTTTTCCTTAAAGGATCTGACTCTTTCCCACTTTTATCCAGTAGGTATGGCTGAGAATGACTACATCCTTAGCTCAGGGGTGGGCTCAGGGCCCAGGTGTGGTCAGTAAGAGTGATAGTCAGGACTTCTATGGAATTATCAAGAAAGAAGTGTTCTTCTTCTGTTGGGGGCCCTAAGTTGGTGGGATGTGAGCCTGGAGGTGTTGCTGGATATACTGACTGAGAATCAAGCCAACCCTGAAGAAAGCAGAGCTGAGATACAGCAAAAGACAGGTTCCTGACAAGATTGCTGGATCCAACTATACCTGCAGTACTCCTGGACATTTTGGATGTGCTAAAATTATTTCTTGTACCGATGAAGTCTGTTTGAGTTGGATTACTGTCACTTGCAGGTGAAAGACACAAGTGCTCCTCTCCCAAGCCAGTCAATTTCATTCCAGTGGGGACTCAGCATGTGTCTACCCCTCCTCTTGGACTCTCCAGTCAAGAGTATGTGTTTGTATGGGTATGTGTCTCTGTCTTTGCATCTTTGTGTGCATAGGTGTCTGAATGCTTTCACTCCCTTCTTTCTCTGCCCAGGGATGACTGTGTTTAGCAATCACAGAGCTTTCCTCTGAGTTCTACTTTCTGAATGTTAGAGCTGGAAAGGACCCCATATTCATGCAGAGAATTGAAAATGGTAGTGGGGGCTCTCAGTTTCTGAGCACCTTCCCAGGGAATGATCAAAATAGCCACCATCACTCAAGTGATTATTCTGGGCTAGTCATACTGGGCATGTCATGGTAGCAAATTCTTACTCCTCACTGTAGGTATGTGGTAGGTATCACAAAGGAAAATCAGAGATCAGGGAAGTTAAGTAACCTGGGTAGGGTCATAGAGAAGGCAGCACAAAGGGGATTTTGGTCTTGGTCTTTCTGATTCCATTTCCATCAGATAGCAGGTAGGACCAACTATCTTTTGGAATCCTTCCGCCTCTACCCTTCTGTGGGTCTTCACACAACCTTTCTGGACTATTTCTCCACTGTCCTCCTTCTCTCCCTTGAACTTGGTCAGGACTATACTCCTTTGCTGCAGAAATGGTCCAGAGATCAGCCTAAGTGCTTTTTGCCACTCATGGCAAGTTTCAAAATTGTCCAGTCCAACTGCAGATTGAGGGTGGTCAGAGGAGAGTAGCCATGGCAACCACTGCCAACAAGGACAGGTGCAATTTAACCTCAATTAGTGGTCTCTCTATGCACAGTTATAATTTAGTGTAAGAAGGCAAAAGTGGCAAGAAAAAAGCTGAATTAAGATTCCTAGTGGGCTGATGGTAATTACCAAATAATCGTTACGGGAATGAATGAGGTTCTTCAATTATTTCTTTTCAAAAAAATCTTTGGGAATGAAGATCAAGGTCTCATTTCCATTAGTAAAATCCCCAAGAGCCACAGATCCACAAGGTGTTGGAGCAGGGGCTCTGGAGATCAGCTGAGTCTAACCCCTGCCCACGATCAATAAACCACCCTAAGTAAGACTTAAAGACAGTCAGACGATCACCCAGGTTCTGCTTGCACACCCTCAGCAGTGGGAGGCTCACACCTAGAGTTGAAACTGAATCCATTATTTCTAGATGGCTCTTTGGTATTAAGAGCATGGGTTCTAGAGTTCAACTCTCTGGATTCAGATCCTGGATCTACCGCTGGCTTGCCTGCTTCTGTTTCCTCATCTGTAGGATGACAGTAATTGTGGTGCCTACAACTCAGGTTGTTGTAAGTACTCAGAAAGGTAATACACGCCAAGCATCTGGCCATGGGAAGCCCCTGGTGAGTGTTACCTGGGATTGTTGTTGTTTTCGTTACTATTATTACAATTATTCTCATCTTAGGTGAGCTCTGCCTCACTGTAGGATGCTTGACATCACAGAGCCTTTTCTGTGAGAGTTAGCCATGCTTCTAGGGTCCTCACGCCACCTCCCACCAGGGCAGCCTCAGTTTTGTCTGTGTCCCACTTTTGGCTTCTACTGATACTTTAATTCTGAAGGAAGATTCTGTAGCTAAGCTCTTTGATAACAACTGATCTTGCCTGACTCCCTTTTACAGCTGAGGAAATTGAAGAGCAGAGATGGAAAGTCCATAATGTTCCCAGGTTAGGCTGCCAGATTTAACCATGAATATACAGGATGCCCAGTTCAATTTGAATGTCAGATAAATACTTTTTAGCATAAGTACACCCCCCAAATTGCATAAGGGGTACTTACTTACCTGTAATTCAGATTCTGTATTGTATCTGGCAGTCCTATCCCCAGGTCACGTGAAAAGGGGGTTCCAGAGATTGGACCAGGACCCAGATCTTCTGAGTCTCACTTTGCTATTCTTTTTATCGGACCAGGGGTTTCAAACACACGGTCTGTGCGCTTTCACTCCCTTCTTCCTGTGCCCAGGACTGACTGTGTTCAGCAATCAGAGCTTTCCTCCTAGTTCCACTAGGACTGTTTGCAGTCAGCCACAACTACTTGATCAGGGCTGGCCTTCAGTCCCCCTCTTGTCTTATCCAGTGGTGCCACTTGTGTCTGACCCTTTCCACACTGTGAGCCCTGTGCCTGGGTCCTAGAACGGAATCAATAAAGAGTTGCCAGATGAGGAATCACAGCCTCCAGTGGGCTTCTGGATGAGAAATCACATCTGGTGCTCTTTTCCCAAGTAGGAGCCATGCAAATGAAACCAGTAAGAACCAGGTTCAGCCCTGGCATGAGGCAGGGGAAGGCCTTCCCACATTTGAAGCCGAGCTGGGCCTCTTCATTCCTGGTGCTCACCTCTGGCCATGGGCCCTGGCAGGTGTGTGGGTGAAGTGGGCAGGGTGGGGGCCAGGACAAACAGCTGGCATGTGCCCTGTGCCCTTTAGGCCCTGTGCCCTTTGCCCTCTGGGCGTGGAAGCCTGGGATTGCCAGATCTTCCTGTTTATCTAAAGAAGCCCAACTCTGTAAGTTTACAAGAAATCTCCCGTTTTATAAATAACATTTTCCCAAAGACTTTACATAGGCCTGCCAAACATGGCTATCTGCAGCTTCAGGACTTCAGGCAGGTCACAGCCCTTCCTTAACTTTCCTATGGAGAATTCAGCTGCCACCCAGTTCTCAACCACCCCAGGCGGGCCTATCTGGAGGCCTCACTTGTGGTTCCCTGCGCAAGGACACTGGGATAAGGTGGCCCCCACCTCCCTCAGAGCGACAAAACAGAGAGATTAATAAAGATGCCAGCCCTGCTGATCTATCATCTTCTGGCACCAAATTACACACGTATCCCATTATCATTACAGAGCTTTTGGGTTAATTGCAAATCAGGGAGTTAAGATTATTAATGTGAGTGGAAGCTGACGGGGGTGAGGGGAGGGCTGGACCCAGCTGGCTCTGTCCCGCCCCTGGCTGAAGGGCCCTCCTGCCAGCAGCTGACCTCCTGCTCCCTCCCACGTGGGTGATGTTCCTGGCCTCCCCGCTATTTCCCTACCCGGCTTGTGCACGTGCCTTCAAACCATTTCCCAGAAACTCTTTGCAGCAGGAGCATTAAAAAAGCAAATGTGCTCATTACACCTGATGGCGTACAATCCATGCAGAGGAAATTAGTAACGATTAGGGCGTCATTAGAGGGAGATGTCTCTCTTCACCCAAAATATTGACGGCAAAAAAACCCCAGCAGCGCAGATAACAAATGGAGGAGATTTAGACACACAAAGCACTGTTGTGATGATCAATGCTGTCCCGAAAGGACCCCAGACGTCGCCAAAACAGAACAGTTAGCAGCTGTTCCAGGTCTTCTGAGCTGTTGCGAAAAAGGATTTGGACGTCCTGATACATTCTTTCTATCACCGTGTTTTAACCAAACTCCCTGTGACTTAACAGTGCGGTAAAATACTGGAGGGACGTGGACTTTCAATTTTCAGGGGTCACAAAGGGATGACCTAAGCTGCATTCAAGTAGAATTTGTTTAGGCTGCCTAGTGCTTTGAAAAAATTAGACTGGATGGCCTATCTGTACACAAGCATCCAGATTTCTAGTGTCTCTAGAAAAACTGGACTAATGCTGGGCCTGCATCTCTATACAGAGGAAAGCCAGCTGGAGCTGAGAACTGCCTGCCCTATTAGAATGCCCACCAGTGCTACCACGGTTCCTACTTATCCCCGGCAGTATGAGGGAGTGGCCGTTCCCACTTATTATAGCATTTATTACATGCTATCACTTGGCCCTCTTCCCTCATTGAATGGTTAACACTTTGGACATTTGGGTTTGTAATCCATGTTCTGGTTTATCCTCTTCCTTAAGACAGGCTACTATTTTTTGAAAACCCAGGTTGGGTTGGGTTCCCCATTTCCTCAAAATCCTTAGCCTCCTCCCCTGCATCACATGCACCGCCATCACCAACATCACCAAGTGCCCATAGGATGGAGGCTGCTCAGCCATTTAAAACCTTTGTGACCTGGACCGTCTTACTTGTCCGACTTCCCCTCTTCCAGTGCTCTGCGTACTTGGACCTCCAGCTGCCCTGGACTGCCTCCCACGGGGATGTACACAGCTGTTCTTACTGCTCAGAGTGTTGCTGCTACAGTCCCTCCAGCCTGGGAAGCTTATCCCTTGTCACTCCCTGGTGAACTTTTGTCCATCCTTCAGGCCATCTCCCACGTTCCATACCAGCCCTTCAATCAGAATGGCCCTCCCCAGCTACCTGCGAGCCCTTCTCCGACCTCTCAGCTACCCCCAGGCCTATCTGCAGGTCTCTCTCTCCCACTAGAACAGGCACATCCCGAGGGCAGGTTCCTGCCTTCCCATCACAACTTCCCCCATGGATACAGCCAGCTCTGTCTTAGCAAGGACTTGCCAGAGCTCTATTGAATGGATTCACTTGGCGCCGAATTTCCTTTTCCTCACACAGTGTGTGATTTCTAATTGAGTTCTCAGACTTTGCCGATGTTCTGGAAGAGCATTAATTATCACCATGTGCGTTAATGAGGCCCAGTGGTCCTGTCCAGGGCCAACCGGCCAGGGGGCTTCAGGTCTCCAGCTTCTTGCTCTAATCTGGCTGTTCGCTTTCAAGACCCTCTCTTCCCAAGGTCCGCATGCTGCCAAGGGGTCTTCCATTCGCCCAGATTAATCAATTAAATACAAAATACATTTACCAAGCTATTAGGATAGTTGATGAGAAAAGAACAGAGTTGGTTTAAATCGATCACCTAAAATGTATTGAACAACCACCATGCTGTATGTTGCAAGGCGGTTTCAGAATGGGACTCATACACTGATCTTACATGTGCACAGTTTTTCACAAACTACACTCACCTGTGTAACAGCACCTAGATGAAGAATCAGAAGATGGCAAAACCCCCAAATCCCCTGCTGGCTCCCAGTCACAACCGTCCCCTAAGAGTAACCACAACATTGACTTCTAATGGGATAGAATAGTTTTCTCTGTGTTTGTATTTTTGTATAAATGGAGTCATACGGCTGCCCGTTTTGTTTCTTTCACTCAGTACTATGCTTGTAAGATTCATCTATATTTTTGTATGTTATTGTATCATTGATTCCCACTGCCTTGTAGTAGAAGTTACGATGTGAAGGTACCACCATTTATTTAGCTGTTCTATCATTTATGGACATTTGGATTTTTGCTCCCAGTTCTGGGCTGCTATGAACATTTTAGTCCACATGTGATAGTGAACACATGTATACATTTCTGCTGGAGAATTCCTAAGAGTGGAATTGCTGGGTCACAGATTAGTGCATATTCAGATTTGGTGCTTACTGCCAAAAGTTTTCCAAAGTGGTTGTTACTCATTAATTTTTAAGATTTATTCCTTCTTTAATGAATTCTTCCAATAATGACTTCACACCTGCTTTGTGTAAGCCATTGTGCTGACTGATGCAGAAAATGTAAAGCTGGATAAGAACTAGTCATGACATTCACCTACTTTAAAACTGTCAGTGGATAGTCACTGTCTGTAGGATAAAATCTAAACACTTGACTTGGCACATGAAACACTCATCAGTCTAGAGTCAAGTTATTTCACCAGGCCAGGGATCTGAAACTCAAAAGCCTTCAAGGACCAGTCAGGTAATGTGAATGAATGCAGAGAGCTGGGGAGTGTTGGGGAGGGAAGGGCTGTGAGGCATGGGGCTCCCTTATCCCACCCACCAGGGGTAGAAATGGTGGATTTCAGCTGATTACTGACACAAGGGAATGTGGGGCTACAACGCCACATCTGGTGTTTCCATGGAAGCTGGATATCTGGGTTTGATGTAAAATTCCTACATCTTAAAAGTTGAAAACTAATTTAAAAATTAAAATACTATGCTGGTCAAACAAAATGCAGGTGTAAGCAAGATGTGGGTACAGATTACCAGTGTGCAAACTATGTACCGAACTTTTGTTCTAGAGCTTTCCCTCCATCCTCTTATACCCCCTCCAACCCCAACACACAATTAGGCCCTTCTTTTTCACACTTCTGGGGCTTGCACATCCCATTCCATTGCCCTGAGAGGCCCCTTCCCCTCTTCTTCACCTGGCAAATGCCCCCTGTTCTTTGAGGCCCAGTTCATATGCAACCCTCTGCCTGGAGCCCTCCTCCTCTCTCATGGAAATGTCCAAACCACCGTGTCTTGTTCCTCTATCCTACTTTTGTCTCACTGTAACACAGCACTTGATCACTTCTCTATTTTCCACACTTGCCCCTATAGGGCTAAGACTTGAAAGCTTGCTTGTTTTGTGTCTCCAGCCTCTGGCTCACAGGAAGGTTCCATGAGCGTTTACTGAGTGAACCAACTGTCTCCCAAGCATTCATTGCCTATTCCTCCAGTTCAGTCCCTGGCTTTGATTTGGGGATGCATCCCTCCAGGTCAAAGACAAGACGACTTCAGTGGTGGGTCAAAGGAGAGCAGATAATTTGATCCCATCCTGTTGGAGTAAACGTCAAGAGCTTCTGTAAAGTGGGTAAATGACTGGAGCACCTGGCTGCCACCTTGTTACCAGGTAAAGCCTGAGATTCGAGCCAACTTGGAGGAGAGGAGTACACATATATGCAAACCCCATGCATTCATGCATGCGCGCACACACATACACACATATGGATATATGAACAAATGAACAAAATTCCCCTTCCCCCATGAAGTCTCCCCAGCCTACTCCACCCACACCCATCTCTTCCTTCCTCTCAGTTATCCTCACTGCGTCCAACATAAGTTCCCACAGCTGTATGCTTCACCAGCTCTACTCCCTTCCTGGGTACCTCTCATCGACTGAACATGATTACAATTTCCATTGTGGATGAGATCCTAATTCCTCTGCCTATAAACGCTTTCTTTTCATGTGAGAGGGAGAGAGGGAGAGAGGGAATAACATGTGCTGGGAAGTGTGCTTAGCATTGAACAGTCTGAACAGTACAAAGTTTTGCCTTCAGGGGGCTTACATTTTGGTGAGGGGAGACAGATCAAAAAAACCAGACAAAGTAATTGTCAGGTTGTAATGAATGCTAGGAGAGAAATAAACAACAACAAAAAATCATGAGAAGGCCCTCTTTGGTATAAAGAGCTCAAGAAGACCTCTTGGGGGAAGTGGCATTTAAGCTGATATGCAAATCATGACAAGGGTCCAGGTGAAGAGCCAACCTAAGGGGCATCCAGGCAGGGGAAACCGTGTGTGCTAGGGAGCCGGAGTGAGGACGAGTTTGGTGTGTTAAAGGAAAGTGAGGGAGAGAGTCCTGCATAACGTGGATGGAGAGTTAGGCAAGGGTTAGATCATGCAGAGCTTTACTGGTTGTGATAAATAGTTTTGATTTTTTTCCATGAGAAATTGGAAAGCACTGAAGGGTCTTGAGCAGAGAAGTAACATGACCTGATTTGTGTTATTATATCACTCTGTCTATTGTGGGAAGAATAAGCTATAGGGAGCAGGAGAAGGTGTTTGAGGGTCATTTAAGAAGCTTCTGGATGAAATATGATAGTCCAGAGCAAATTTTTAGGAATGGTGATAATCATACATATTTGAAATCTCTTTGGAAATAGAATAAACCTGACTAGTCTGTGGATTAGGAATTGAGGAAAAGCGCAGAAGCAAGGATGTCTCCTAGGTTCTGGCACCAGCATCTTGGTAGGTGATGGTTCCATTTACTGAGATGTGATGAGAGGACAGGCAAGTGTGCTTGGCAGCAGGGGGACCATGAGTTCAGCTTGAAGATTTGGAGTGGGCCTGGTAAGACCAAATGACTGGGACAAGGGAAACTATGAAGGTGCTTGGGTTCAGAAGGGAGGATAAGAAGGTGACTGGTACATGTTGGTATTTGAATATGGTTGAGCCAGAGCCTCAAATGGTTTTGATTAGCCATGGGATTTAGCCATGTAACATTTGCTCAGATAAACAGGGCTTGATTTGTGCTAGGGGAAAAGTATTTGGGGAGATTTGATCAGTAATTCTTTCCATGCAGTTAAACACAGCAGCCCAAGAGTGAGCGATGGCATAATTTAATAATGCACAACATGCCACTGAGATGCAGTCTGGCTAACAGGAGTGATTAATAGCCACACACTGCATCTGTGACTTGCTTTCAGTGATGCTATGGGGAAGAAGAAGACAGAAATTCCTATTATGCTATGACAACAAGGTCTAGACTTTTGTAATTGCTGCCATATCAGGCAAGATCCATGGTGCATACAGCAAGATCCCAAATTATAACACACACACACACACACACACACACACACACACACACCTCACAACCTTTGCAAGATCAGAAAACCTAAGTAAGCCAACTGTTCCAGGTCTTAGTTGGATACAGTAGATGACTGAGTATAGACAAGTGGCATCAGGAAACTCAAATTTTAGTCCCATCCCAGCCAGCAAGTTTCCTCCGTGTGATTTTTGACCACTTAATATATCCTTTAAATCTGATTTGCTCACCCATTCTTTCAGAAAGTGTTTGTCGAGTACCAACTACATACCAGGAAGGGTGACAGCACAGTGGATATTGTGATGATCATTACACACTTGGTTTCTGCTCTCATGGAGCTTACAAGTCTAGTTGACTAGTCAAGTGCCAATGTTGCCAATGTCTCTACCTGTTCGATGAGACTAGATGTCGTTCCAAAGTCCTTTTTATTTGCAAACTTTCAAAAGTTAAAAGTAGACAGTACAACTTGTAAACTATTCTGAAGGTTTTTAATTAATCTTATTTAAAGTATCTATTAAATTTTTTCTGATTATAAAAGTGATATTTTCTCCCTGTAAAACCCAAAACATGACTGGAAATGTATCAGGTAGTAAATGAAATTCCCTATTACAAAATTCTCTGCTGAAAAGGGGAAAATTGTTACCATATTTAAGCCGTCGAACATCTACATTTTATTTATGTCTTAACATTCCCCAAATCATAATGTGTTCAATAATCTTTATTGGCAGACAGCAGTCATTATGTGGTTGTCAGTGTTTATGTATTCCATCAAAGCTTGTAGCAGAGGTGATGACAGCCTGGAAGAATTCTGTAGATAATAATGCAGCATTATTTTAATAAATTCTCTATCAGCAAGCCTCTTAATGGCAAAGAAGACATGATCGTCTGGACAAACAGCAGCACTGATGGTTCAGAGATCAAAAGTGATTCAACCAGATTCGAACTCCAAATGCAAAGAAATTTCAGGAATACCTAACCTATTTGAAGCATGTAGGTTATATTTTTATGTATGTTCAAAGTTATATTTGATTTTCACATCTAAATATGTACAAAATCAAGCTTTTAGTATTATAAAACAACCATTTTAAGTTATAGGAAAACATTGTGGGGCTTATCTCAGGAATGCAAGGCTGGCTTCACAGAATATAAGGTAAAAAAAAGCCCTATGATCCTTTCAACAGATGCAGAATAAGCATTAAGAATTCAAAATCAATTTCTGATCAAAATTCCCAGTCAACTACAAATAGAAAAGATCTTTTTCAATCGAATAAAGGACATCTACCAAAAAAAAAAAAACAAAAACAAAAAACCTACAGCTAATGTCATACTTAGGGTGAAATACTGAATGCATTTTCTTTAAGAAGGCAAGATGTGCCTACTCTCACCACTGCTATTTAGTACAGCACTGGAGGTCCTAGCTAGTGCAGTGAGGTGAGTAAAACAGATAAAAGTTTGAAAGACCAAAAAGAAAGAAGCAAAACTGTAGTTATTTGCAGATGACATAATTGTTTAGATAGAAAATCCCACAGAATCTATAAAAAACACTGCCAAAACTAATAAACGCATTAGGAAGTTTGCAGGACACAAAGTTAATACACAAAAGCCAAATGGATATTTATATACTAGCAGCAAACAATTAGAAATAAAATAAAAAAATAAATTCTATTTAAAATCGTGTCAAAACGTACCATAGTTAGGAATAAATTTAATAAGCAAGTTCTCTACACTGGAAACTAGAAAACATTGTTGAGAGAAATTAAAAGATGTCCAAAGAAACTGTGAACTAGACCATATCCAGGGATGAGAAAACCCAATACTGTTAATAAGTAAGTTATCCTCAAATCATCCTAAAGATTCGATGCAATCCCAAAAATTCCAGTAGAATTTTTTATTTTTCTGGTAGGAACAAGAAAGCTGATTGTGAAATTTATGTAGAACTTCGAAGACCTAAAATATCCAAAATAATGTTGAGAAAGAACAAAACTGAAGGAATTCTACCTGATTTCAAGACTTAGCTACAGAAATAAAGGCATTGTGGTATTGACATAATGATTGACAAATAATCAATGAAATGGAATAGAGAATCCACACTTATCCAATCATTTAATTTTTCAACAAAGGCAACAAAGCAGTCAGATAGATAAATAAAAGTCTTTTTGACCAATTGTATTGGGAGAGCTCTACATTCATGTTAGTGACTACAATTCCTACCCCTTGTCAATAACAAAACTCATTCAAGATGTGCCTTAGATGTAAATGCAAAAGCTAAAACCATAAAGCTTTTAGAGAAGTAGGCACAGATTTTATAAGCTGGTCACAGAAAGCAATTTTAATAAGAGAAAAAAAATCTTTAGAATTTATCAAAATTAAACCTCTGCTCATCAAAATGTAAACTTAAGAATATAAAGAGGCAAGCCACAGATGAGAAGAAAATGTTGCAAAACGTTATCTGAAAAAGAACTGGTATTCAGGATACATAAATAACTCCTATTACTCAATAATAAAAAAGACAAACCACCTAATTAAAAATGGACAAAAGATTTGAATAGACACTTCACAAAAGAAGATATATGAATGGCGAATAAACACATGAAAAATGGACAACATCATTAGTCATCAGGGAAATGCAAATCAAAACCATAATGAGATACCACTTCATAGCTATCAGAATAGCTAAAATTAAAAAGACAGACAACATCAAATTTTGGAAAGGTTGTGGAGCAACTTGAACCCTCATATATTGTTGCTGGGAATATAAAATGATATAATGATTCTTGGAATGGGCTGGCAGTTTCTTACACAACTAACATACTGCCCATGACCCAGTGATCTCACTTCTGTTTTTGCACAATAAATAAAAGAATATATCCACAAAAAGATTTGTACATGGATGTTCATGGCAGTTTTATTCATAATAATTATAACTGGAAACAGCCTATATCCACCAACAGGAGAATGGATAAACAAATATTCATTGAATATTCATTCAATGCTATATTACTCAGCAATAAAAAGAAATAAATTACCAAACACATGCAACAAAATGGATGAGTCTCAAAAATGTTATTCTCAGCGCAATAAGCTTTACATAATAGTGTGTGCACTATATAATTATTCATATGAAATTATAGAGCAGACCAAACTTATCTACAGTGGGGGAAAAATCAGAACAATGATTGCCTCTTAGGGAAGGGGGTAAAAATTTCCTAGGAAGAGCCAAGAGTGTACTTTCTCATGGTGAAGGCAATATCTTGATAGGGGCTTGGGGTGCACAGGGGTACGTACTTGTTAAAGCTTATGGAATGCACTTAAGACCTGTGCATTTCATTTGTGTGTAAACAAAATGCTGAACTCTAATTAATGAAATCCTTGCTGAACTTTAAAGGGGGAGATATATGAAGTCTTCAATTTACTTTGAAGTACCCAAATAAGATGGATTAACGGGTAAATAGGTAAGTGATAAAACCAGCATAGTAAAATGTTACTGGCAGACTCTAGATACCTTGGTTCACTGTAAAATTCCTCTAACTTTACTGTATGTTTGAATATTTTCATCATAAAATGTTGGCAATCAAAGAATGCTAAAACATTTTTTGAAAAAGGAAAAAATCCAGGGCTGTCATTGACTTTGTGGGTGACCTTGAGGTCTCTGAGTCCCTCAGAAGCATAGAACGGATACATAACCTTCTGTGTGTGACTGAGAGCTTTGCAGACCCTTAAGGGCTTTGCCCATGTTGGTCAGTGAACTTTGAACAGGCTGAAAGCATCCTGTGTCAGTGTCTACCCCACCCCCACCCTGTATCTCATTCCTCCCCCTCAGCCCTAGAACGGCTTTGATGACCACATAAAATAACCAAACAGCAGACACAGACGGCACTTTACAGAACATGGCTTAAAAACTCCCCGATTACATATTTACTTCAAACCCGTCAGAAAGTAGATGGCTGCGGGTCTATAATGAGGGCTGTTTGAAAGTCAAGTGTTCAGCAAATTTGGCCGGCGGGCACTTAGGGAGTTCCAACCTCAGAATTACCAAGTATAGTAATTCACCAGGAGAATCTTCTCTTGCCTGCTGTATGCACTCCCGGCAAACCTCAGCCGGCCTAAGGAGATGCCATCTCTGCACCCTACCTGGAGCCCACATATCCTGGACCACAGGGCTTCTTGGGTTGAGCCCACCAAAGATGAGCTGGTACAGGGAGGAACAAATGCAAGGAAAAGCAGAGCCTTTGAGACTGAGGGGTTGCTCCAGTGTGCTTTCACTAAAAGGAAGTGGCAGTGAGAGCCAAAGTCTGCTTCTGGCTGGAATCGGGGTGGTGGGACAGCTCTGGAAGTGGAGGGCGGAGCCATGGTTTATAGCTTTCTCCCTGTGTGATTTGGGGCAGGTCCCTTCCCCTCTCTTGACCCAGGCCCCATTTCTGCAAAAGGAGGGTGTTTAGGTTAGTTTGATGGTTTCCCAGCTGGGGACTCCTAAAGCTCTGTGATGTATTTGCAGTGTTCCTTCAGACCTAAGAGACATCATGCATCTAGGCGGCACTGCTTAGTGAAGCAGAGAGGACCATTGCTTGTGCCTGGAATTGCGTCCACTTAGTGTGGAAGCAGTGGTGGTCACCTGAAGATCTAAGGTTCTCATCAGCTCTATGTCTTTTAAAAAAATTTTTAAATGTATTTGTTTCATGGGGCATGATATCGAACACTTGCAATGTATCAGATTCGTTGCTAAGTGCTCTGAGTGGATTATTTCATTTAACTATATGACCTTCACTCACAGGCATCGTTCCCATTTCACAGATGAGCAAACCAAGGTTTGGAGAGGCTGATACCTTGCTCAAGGCCCTCCAACTAGTAAGGAACTGAGCTCTGATTCCAGGGCTGTATTCTTTCTTCCTTTTTTTTTTTTTTTTAATGGAGGTACTGGGGATTGAACCCAGGACCTCGCACATGTTAAGCACATGCTCTACCACTGAGCTCTACACTGCCACCCCCAGGCTATATTCTTTCTACTCTACTACGTGGCCTCCAACTCCACAAAATCAACCCCACCACCCTAATACAACTCCTTGTCGGCATCTTGATAAATATATACCACACATTTTTACTTAAATACATACATGCTGTGTACATGTTTCATAAACTGAAATGTGAAAATGAGTTGTTAATAAATGCTGCTCGGGAAAAATGTTGGGGTAATGGGCAAAGAATAATAGAAGGTGTGCCAAAGTCTCCTGGTCAGAGAAACTGCTGGATGAATCAGCTGAAGTCCATAGCTTTCGTTGGCCAGACTGGCTACCGCTAAGACCTACACGCGCAGGTTGGTGGGGTCTGCTTTCAAACAACAGTTAACCTTAATACTTCTCCAAGGACCACTGTCTTGTTTCTAGGTTATGTTCAGTGGCTCTTTAAATTGCCAAACGGCTTCTCTCCACCTTGCACCAAGTCAAGAAGAAAACACAAAACACTTTTTCTCTCTGTGTGTCCTTAAATGCCAAGTTGAGCTCTGTGTAGGTTTTTATGGCCGTTATAAACCCTCTACCTCAGGCTTTCAACAGTGTCAGAGCTTCAGTTTGGCAGCACAAACACGGGCGCCATAATAAAGCACGTCTTATTTGATATTATATTGTATCAGAAGCATTAAATACACATTAAAGGGGTGTTTTAAGGCTCTTTGCAGTAAGTGGCAGATGTTATGAATAATAACTTGCAAAATCCTTCTGAATTCTAAAAAGGTGTGTTCCATAAAGCTTTCATATAAATCTTTAATAGAGCTGAAACACATCCAGCCACGATTAGAGGAAATCTCTAATCGTATTAAACTATTAGAGATAAGTGAAGCAGGATTGGTAGCATCAAAAATAAAATAAAATAAAGCACGAAAATGAACATATCATGGACATGAAGGATTTCCTGGTGAAACCTTTTGACGGCTCTTTCCTGGGGTGAGCCCCTCAAGTCTGTGCCACACACACAAACACATACCCAGTGCAAAACCCCAACTGCCATAATTCACCGAAATTTATGTAAATGAATATGCATTCCTTTATATGAAAAATCGGCAACATCTGCGCTCCATTTAAACAACCTGATTTAATGGAGTCACCGAGAGATAAAGAGCAGGGCAGTGGGGGAATGACCTCATCCAGCCTCCCTTTAGAGTATCCCGAAAAACAAATAAAATAAAATATAGGTTACAGGCAAACTAAACAGCATTGAAAATATTGTCCCAGAGGACTCTGGCTTCCCAGGAAACAGAGGTGTTTAAGAGAGAGACAAGAGCCAACTGCAATAAACTCTGGCTCAATAAAACTTAATTAACCCCTTGGGGCCTTTGCAAGCAAGCTTGTCAGCAGAGACAGAGCATGCGATCCCAGTGGCTGCCACCAAGGGGTTAATCCGGACTTGCCAGATGACAGAATGCCAGACCTAAGGGCACAAGTGACCCTGTGCACGTGCCCATGTGTGCACATACACGGACTCGCACACACCAAACTTGGTCATGCATGGCTCTCACCTAACACTGGGAGGGTTGATTAACTTTGAGCCCAGAGTCTCCAAGTCACAGCATTTTAGGACCAGAGCCCCTTCTAAAGAATCTCATCCAAACCCCTAGAAAGCTGCAAATCGTCTCCCAGCCTCCATTTGAATACTTGTAGTGCCAGGATGCTCACTCTCTCCCATGGTAACCAGCCCCAACCCCGGGGTCAGTTGGACTGTTCTTTACACCTGTCTCCCCATGACCACCCACCAAGTTCCTGTGCTTTCTTTTTCTGGGGGAGGTGAGGTTCATCGAGAATGAACCAAACCAAATCCAAGAGAATTAACAAATGCTTACTTTTTGCTTGCTGGATGTCTGGCTGGTTGTTTAGATTCAAACTCCTGCTCTGATATTAGGGGTTGACTGGAAGTTAAGTTTTCAATATCACAAGAAAGAGACTATATGTCCACAAACACTGTACTGTTAGGTAGAAAGTGCTGACTGCTCCAGGAGCTAAGGGCTGGGGGACGTCAAAAGAAGATAGTGTTTCTTAATGGTCAATCAAAGGAGGCTTCATGGGAGAGGTGGCGTTTGATTTCAGGCCAGTGCCTCCGGAGGGGTGGTCTATGAAACTTAGGTGAGTTGGTTGCTGGGTTTGGTGGTGCCTGGCTTCATGGTCACTGCCATTCGTTATCAATTCATCTCATTATACCAAGGAGAAAGTGCTAGTATGTCTCAACATACGAGACAGCAGGCTCAGAGCCCTTGGCAGGAAGCTTCTGGCTAAAATTTAGCAAGTACTTTTGTTTTTCTGATACTGTTTTTTGTTTTTTTTTTTTAAAGCAAGTGGTATTATGGAAGTGTTATAAAACTTCTTTTCAAATAAATTAAAATTTTTTAAATGGTGAATTAATTTGAAGAAGAATATCAAGTAAATAATATGGGTACTATGTGGTGAATCATGAGTGTGGTGTACATGCAACTGGGCTTTGGGAGGCAGACCCCGGTGGGCATTGGAGCCCATGATGGTAAAAGGGTGCCCCTCTCCTCTCCTCACTTATCTGCCTCAAAGTGCTGCTGCCTTTGGAGGTGGCTGCAGGGAGAGTCAAATTTCTGTCTCCAGGCCCCTCCTTTCTCAGCCTGCCCCACAGAGTGTGTAGGAATCTGCAGCTCCAGGAGCCAGGCAGATCAAAGGTTTACAGCCAAGCTGCCTGAGGGCGCCCAGCCCACGGCAATAAAAGTGAGCTAATATTACCCTGCAGCAGGCAGGTTCTCCTGAGCACAGCAGATCTGCGGACCACAGCTCACCTAGGCAGCTCCCGAGGAGCAGGTGGGGCAGAGCCCAGTTGCGTCATCCCTGCCCATCTCAACGCACCAGAGACCCTGCCGATGCTCTGGCAAGGTTGGCTTTTCGGCCAGGGCAACCAAAGGAAGAGTCTCTGGTTACTCAGCCTTATTTCTGACCCTCCCACTGACTCACTCTGTGGTTTGGGTTCAGCCACCTGCCTTCTTGGGGCCCAGTTGGCATTTGTAGGAGGCAGGTTATTAAGGCAGTAATTAGCTTGGACACAGGGGTCAATTCATTCCAGAAAGAGTCCATTCAGCTTCTTGTTCAGCTCACAAATGGTGAAGTCTGGGATGGCCAGACAGAAGCACTTTCAGACTGTGATTCTACAGCAAAATCTCCAGCCAAGTCTCTTCTTTCTCTGTGGCTGCCCCACCTCTCAGCATATTGAGTGACAGCTTGACTGTTTCAGAGCCTGGGGGGAACTTCCTTCCTTTTGTTCTGCTTCTCAGCTTTTCAGCACAGCCGTCTAAGCCTATCTTTCTTCTCCTGCCTCATGGTTGGCCACTAAGTCCCTTTAAATTTCCCTCATTGTTCAGGGAGGTAGGACAGAGCTTTTAACTGTCAGGACCCACCTAAGCTCAAGGACCATGGCCTTAAAGGCTCCAGCTCTCACCAAGGGAGTGGAATGTGGGGGAAAGGCCGCAAGTGCAAACTGTCTTACCATGGACCTTTGTCTGGTCCAATAAGTAGATGTGCTCCCAGACTTCTGTTCCATCTTGGATAATTGTACCTGAGATTTCTTATAGCCAGTGTCTCCTGGGAATTCTGCCACTTCATCTTTGTAGTAAGGAAAATTGGTTTTTGCAAATAACTCAGTTTTAATCAAGTGCAAAGACTTCCAAGGAAACAGCAGTCCTGTCCCTCCCATAAGGTAACATGGTCCCATTGGCATCTCTTATAATATGGGGGAGAATATAAGTTATCTGAGAACATTCTAAGCTTTCTCTCTTCTCACCCCTTTACAAGCCATATCATAGTGTAAAAAGTTGCTTACTCTTTATGAATACATTTCCTTTCCAGATAATCATCTCTAACTAGATGGGTGATCTGGGACAGGTCACTTGTCCTATTAGAGCCTTAGTTTCCTCATCTGTAAAGTGAGTTGATTGAATTAGCACAGCCCATGGAATATATGTTAAAGTGACCTTAGAGGTTTTGTATCATCCTTGAGTTCGTTGTTGACATTCCCCCAAGGCTCTGAAGTGGGAGTCACCACACATTCCCAGGAAAGTAAATCAGTTCTTGTTTCCAGGAGTTCTTAATGGCGAGGGTCTGACTCTCTCTGGATGGGTTAGTTACCCCTCACCCCAACCCCATGCATCCAGCCCAAAAGGAGCTTCTGAGTCAGACTAGGGGAGTTTACAGATAGTTTCTCTGAAGTCATTCTCAAGAATCAGGGCATCCCCAGAACTTCCTTTAATTGACCCATCATGGATGAAGTGCACCTGCCCATAGAGACATGAGAACAGAGTGGTGGTACCCTCTCCAGAGTGTGACTCTTCTTTGAGTCTCGTGAAGCATCCTGAGTGGTCCACACTTGCCCAGCTGAAACATCATGATATGTGCCCCTTGCAGTGCCCAGCAAAGTACAATGGGTTCAATGAAGTTTCTGGGCTAAGCAGAGTTGTGTAGAAAGAAGGGCAAAGAGCATCGGCTGCTGTGTAGGAAACCTTGGCTCTGATACCTTCATGCTATTTGGTCTGGGTCAGTGGTTAGCTTCTCTGGCTTTCACACTCCTGATCTGTAAAATGGCAGCATTAATAGCGCCTGCCTCAGCAGTTTCCCCCAAGGATCAATTGAGATAATATGCAACTGCTTAGTAAATTGTCAGGTGGTAACACATGTAATGGCTTTTGTTCTTTGTCAGAGTGGGCGGGACTGTGCCAGCTCAGGTCCCCTCCGCCAGCCCCAAAGCCTCCTGAATGGACCAGTCTCAGTCAGTAACATTCCAACACATGGAAAACAATGTGAGTGTGAAAGCTAATAACCAGATCAAAACGACAGGCATGAGGAGGGAGGCCAGCCTGGGAGATGTGTTATGAGCTGATCAGAAAGGAGAAAAGAAATAAAGTCATTAGCTTAATTAAGGGGCAGGAGGGAATGATGAAACACATCTCCAGCAAAACCAAATTAAGCATTTAGAAGATATTAAAAATGCATTTGAACTCCACTGGTGCTCAGTTCTAATAACATTTTCTAGGGCTGTTGTCAGCCATCAAGTCAGTTTGAGATCAGAAAAGGTACCATTTCTCACTGTCTCAGGTCCCTGACAACCCCAGAAATTCTCCTAGCTAAATCTCCTGACTTTTCATCCCCTACTGTAGACATCTAGCCACTCTCTTCCCCAAGATTCCCCTGGGGCAGACTATTACTGGCACAAACATTCAACTTTGGGCAAATCTGGCTGGTATTTCTATATTCCCGGAATCTTAATTTCTCAGGATTTAATTTCTTTAAAATTTTGTGTTCCCATTTTGAAGAGAATCTAGAAGATTTAATGTGATCATATGCTGGGTCAGTAGGATAACATCTTTACACGTTTGAATTTACATTTATCATTTTATTAGTATGGAGACATAGTAGTATTAATACTACCAGTAGTAATATGGACATTTGTGACAGATATCTAGCATTCATTGAACATTTACTATGTGCTATGCACTGATCTAAGGGTGTAATGTACCTCAATGCATTCCATATTAACTTTTGGTGAATTCCTCTAATGTTTTCAGTACCATTAGAGATGAGAAAATTGAGGCATTGGTTTTTCCATTATTATCATCTTGTTATATATGTAAGAAAACAGTATGTGAAGTTATCCCAGGCTAATGAGAATGGAACTGAGGTGTCCTTACTGTATATCACATATCTGATTATATAGTCATTTAAATAGAGAAAAATGTTGAGAACAGATGGTAAAAGGGATGTGACAAACTCAGAAAACACTGGTGCCACAAGAAAACAGCCCTGTATTTGTATAATCCATCATCAAGACCATCAAAGTCCTGTTAGCTGTATCCTGATCCATCCACCTCTGGTCATGCCCATGTGATCACTCTCTGTAGCAGTTCAGAGTGACCCAGATCCTTGTAGGATCCATGGTGTAAGGGGCTTGGAAGAGCTTCATGGGACTGGACCCGGGACTTGAAGTTTGGACTGGATTTGAAAGCGTTCTTAGGGAGAACTTAAGGCACAGAGGTCACAGGAGCAGGGAGTGAGAAATTAGGGTAACAGGTTTAGGGGAAAAGGAGGGTTATGAGGACTCGAAATCCTTCTCAAGTTACAAGAAGAATCCAAAGAAGATTTATTATCTTAAGAGGCGGGGAGTTAGGCTTCAAGCACGCATGGATGCTGAAACTAAGGGGATGTCATGAATCTGGTTCTTCCTCTTCCACCTGAAATCTCTGCCCTCCTCGTTGTCAGCTTCTCTCTCACAGAGCCCCCTGGAAAGACCAGGCTTGTGTCCTCCTAGCTGAGCAACCAGAGGGCAGAGTGCTTCTCTTTGCCAACAATTCCCACAGAAGTCCTGGAATCTTAGCTGAGCTACTAGTTAGTAAGTGGAGTCATGTCTCAATTCTGAGCTGATCCCAGGGTCCAGGGGGGTGAAATATTCTTATTGGTCAGGACTGAGTCATGGATCCCCTTTGAAGGTGGGAAATGAGACCCCACACTAACTGATGGGCCAAGCATGGAGGAAAGGTTGTTCCTCCAAAAGAAAATCAAGGTATTGTCACCAGAAAAGGGACAACAGATGTTGGGAAGGCAAAACAATATATTTCTACCATGGGAGCCAATCATGATGCAGTGATGGTTTGACATCTTTCAGACTCTTGGCCAGCCCAGAGAATATGTGTGGTTGTGTTCTGAAGACCAAGGGAAATGCCGAACATAACCCCAGGGTGGAGAAGAATTTATGATAAAAACACCCCCCTGGCAGAGCAGGCTGTCTGCCCCAGACTCAGCAAATGAAGCCCAGCTTAATTGCTTGCAGTCTTGGATGAACTTCTAACTCTTTAGCCCTAGGAGAGGAAAAATTGCATAGACAACCTGCTTTCTCTCCTTGGCATGCTGAGCCTGGGAGAAAGTTATTTAACGTCTCTCAGCAGTGGTTCCCCAGCTGTGAAAATAGGATGACAATCCTTACCCATTCAGGGCCTCAGGCAGAGCTGGGGGGAGAGCAGGATCCATGACAAAGTCTTTCCAGGCTGTGGGCTGGACAGCAGTTTAGAAATGTGGTGTCAGGACTTTGGAGTCTTCACAGTTTTTAGTCATCAGAAGAGCTTTGAGAAACCTTTCCCCAAGTTTCAAAATACTTGGTAATGTTCTCTCCTACTTTTGGTGTTAATGAGAAAGTGAAATATCCCCAAAATGCGCTTTCTCCCTTGGCATTTGCGCCTCTTGTGAATCCACTCAAACCTTGGTGGCGATGGCAACATCTGAGGATGAGCTGGAGTTGGTGGCAGTGTCCTAGAGCAGAGGGTTAAGGGCACTGGTCCTGGAGAAATGCTTTCCTATGCCAGGCACGTATTATGGGAGGTGAACATCTATCTGTTCTTGGTGAGCTCAGAATCTAGCAGAGGAGAGAGAAAGAGAGAGGGACAGAGACAGAGACAGAGAGAGAATGAACAATCACAAACAATTACTATCTAGAATAAAAGTTGGCAAACTAAGACCCACAGATTCAATCTGGCCCACTGCCTGCATGTTTTTATATGACCCATGAATCATTTTTAAATGGTTGAAAAAAAATCAAAAGAAGAAGAATATTTTGTGACAGGTGAACAATGTAGGAAATTCAAATTTCAATGCTGATAAATAAAGTTTTATTGGCACACAACCCTACTCATTTGTTTACATAATATCTGTAGCTGACATTGTATTTCAACAGCAGAACTGCATAGCTAGGACAGAGCGTGCATGGTTCACAAGGCCCAAAACATTTCACAGAAAGAGTTTGCTGACTCCTATTCTAGAGAAATGTAATTTGTTCCAATAAAAGAACTGATATAAAGAAGAAGGCCCAAAAGGAGTTTTTGTTTTTCTTTTTTAAAAAAATTGTATTATTTAATTATTTTATTTTGGCAGTGGAGGAGGATTAGGTTTATTTATGTATTTATTTATTTATTTTTAGAAGAGACACTGGGAATTGAACCCAGGACCTCGTGCATGCTAAGCATACTCTATACCACTTGAGCTATACCCTACCCCCAAGAGGAGAAGTTTTCGATGCAATAGACATTTGATCTGGGTCTTGAAGATGGGTAGGATTCTAACAGGAAGAAGTAAAGTCAGGAGCCATGGACTTAGAAGCTTGTATCCCCCTTTTATAGATGAGGACTAAGAGACTGAGAGGTGGAGCTGGAATTTTGAGTCAAGTCTGACTTACTTCATAGCTCAGCTCTTTCTGACTTCCCCTTTCCAGCCATTAGAAAACTTAAAGTGATGGGGTACACATACTCTAAAGAGGTCTGAATAGCTTCCCAAGGAGTCCAACCTAATTCTGTACCTGGTGGGCTGCCATGTAAAGATTGTGAATTGGAAAGTCATATAAACCAAACCATGATTATAGAATGATTGTCAGCAGTTGCATAAAGGGTAGGTTGGAAAGAGGAGAGACATGATATTGAGCAGAACAGTTAGGAGACCAAACCTGGAATCTGGATCAGAGCTAATGAGAATTTCATCAAGGATAGAGGGTGTGGGTCAGTGGGAGACACTGAGGAAAGGTAGAAGTAACAAGTCTAAGGGGGATAAGTTTTTTGTTTTGGTTCCACATTTTTTTTCATTTTTTAAAATTGAAGTATAGTCAATTTATAGTGTGTCAGTTTCTGGTGTACAGCATAATAGTTCAGTCATACGTATATATACATGTATCTGTTTTCATATTCTTTTTCACTATAGATTACTACAAGATATTGAATGTAGTTCCCTGTGCTATACAGAAGAAACTTGTTTATCTATTTTATATATAGTAGTTAGCATCTGCAATCTTCAACTCCCAATTTATCCCTTCCCACCCCCTTCCACCTCTGGTAACCATAAGTTTGTTTTCTATGTCTGTAAGTCTTCTTCTGCTTTGTAAATAATTTCATTTGTCTTTTTTTTTTAAGATTCCACATATAATATGGTATTTTTCTTTCTCTTTCTGGCTTACGTCACTTAGAATGAATGACATTCTCTAGGTTAAGGGGAATAACCTGATGCATGAGGTAGAAGAAAGATGGCTTCCAGGAATTGAGTTTGGACTGATGGAGGCACTGGAGAAGGACAAGGCTGGCTGTAGAAGATGATGAGTTCCACTCAGTCTATGCTCTTTGGAGTGATGATAGGATGTCCTGTAGAGAAGTCTACTGACTGTGCCCAGCTCAAAACTAGGCTGCTTTGACCTTGGATGGCAGTGGGGTTGAGAGGCAGAAAGAGATCTCAGAAAGGAGGAAGGGGAAATGTATGCATGTGTGGAGAGAAGAGGGACAGGAGTTAGGACAGAAAAAACAAAAAACAAATAACAACAACAAAAAAACCTCAAAGTAAGATCTAGAGCAAGAGTGACAAACATATAAAGCACAGCGGTTGGTAATGGGTACATTGGACCAGATAGGGCAGTGTTGAAGCTAAGACTTCATGCCCCTCTTCTAAAGGAGGCGGCAGTTTCTTACTCTGAGGGGACATGTGTGCAACATTGCCAGATACGACTTATCAAGAGAAAGTGGAATATTGGATATGTTTTTTGCAATCTTTAGATTTTTAAATGTTGGTAAGAAAATTAGTTAAAAGAAAAACACAGGAGAAGTCATTCAAAGATTTCTGAAAGCCAGCAGGCCACTATTTTTCAGTCTCTTATATAGGAAGGCCGACACAATTTGGACTATTTTGGGGGTCCAATCCCTCCTGAATCACTCTCTTGAAGTCCTTTCCACCCTTTCTTTGGTGCCTTTCTAGCATGTCTCTAACACAGCAGAGTTTGTGCCAGGGTGTGTGGCTGAGATGACAAGTTTCTTGGGTGTTCCATATTCAAGTCATAATCATCAGAATTGAGAAGAAACAAATTTAACGACCACAAAGACCAACCCACAAAAGATAATTAAAGAATGACTTTGTCTATGGCAATGATAGAATAAAAGGGAAAATCCTCTGGGGACTCTGGCCCCCAGGAAGAACCCAGACAATACCCAGAGGCAGAGAGGTCTGGCTGTGCTTGGAGGAAAGACTGTAATGAGCAATCCTGAAAGGTCCTTGAAGGACAGCAGCAGGGTCGTCATTTGGTTATTGTGGAATGGTGAGCTGGGTTTGGAGATGAGTGAACGTGGACTTCCTCTTAGAAGCCTGCATTACTCTGTCCCCAGGACCCTGCATTTGGGAGGAGGAGGTCTTCCCAAGGAATGTACTGGGCAGATAGATGCTCCTCATATCTTGAGCCTCCCTGGGTGGTCAGCCAGACCTTGGAAATACCACTTCATTATAAGGAATTCACCAAATATTTTCTTCCTGCTCGGAAGAATGGAATGACATGAGTTCAGTAAACCTTCAGGGAGTGTCTGCCTTAACAGGTACAGCCCTTCTTTCACCTCAAAGGGCAGAAGAAATATGTGGGCAGAAGCACACCTATTCTAGTCTGTGCCCAGGGGCTTGAGGAAGGTGCGACAAGCCTGGCTGGGGAGTTGAGAAGGGTTTCCTACTGGAGGGTATTAAAAGGAATTTGGGTGGCAGGGGACTTCAGGACAAATCCCAGCCTTCTGAAAGTGACATTGCTCTTTGCCTTGTTAGATTTTGGACTTGCTTGGGATCTGTCACCCATTCCTTCTCTCCTGTTTCTCCCAGTTGGAATGGGAATGTTTGTCCTATGTTTGCCCCACAATTGTATTTTGGAAGCACATCACTAGTGTGATTTCACAGGTTCGCATCTGGAGGAGAATTTGCCTCAGAATACATCAAACTTTGAGTCTCACCCATGTCTGACTTAGATGATATTTAGATGAGAATTTGGACTTTAGACATTTAAGTTGTTACTGGAATGAGTTAAGACTTTGGGGGCATGCATCTCTATTGGGATGCAGTGACCATATTTTGTATGTAAGGACATAAATTTGGAGGGTCAGGGATGGAATGCTATGGTCTAAATGTTTGTGTCCCCTCAAATCCTATATTAAAATCCGAATCCCCAAGGGTGATGGTATTAGTAGGCGGGGACTTTGGGAGGTACTTATGTCATGAGTATGGGGCCTTCATGAATAGAATTAGTGCTCTCATAAAACAGATCCCACAGACATCCTTACCCTCTTCCACCACGTGAAGACACAGTGAGAATTCTGTGATATGGATAAAGGGCCCTCCATCAACCATGCTGGCACCTTGAGCTTCAACTTCCAGGACTAAGACAGACATCGTAAGAGGTGTATTGCTCCTTCCCAAGGCTCTTCAAACATTGCCTGGTAGACAGACAGGCTCACACTGAGCCCTGCCTTCTCCTGGTATTTTTTAAATTGTCCTTTAAATGAATAAATGAAAGACCAAGTCATTGACTGCTAAGCAGGATGTAGAACCACAAGAGACCTAAAATGCCTAGGAAAAAGTAATATAACTGAGAATCAAATAGATAGTTAAGTTTGAGCATCAACACAAAGAATTGCTGAAAGAGGTAGGAGGTATTAGGATGGAAATGAGCAAGATAAGAGATCATAAGAGGGAAATGAAGTTCAGGGAGGACAGTGGGAAGTGGATAACCGAGAGAGTGTAACAAGTGCTTTCTATAAGCCCTCGTGACCTCAGCCAAGGATGGGGCAATAATTTAGTTTACACAGGTTTTTTTTTTCATGGAGTTAATCTGCATATATCCCCATCATTGTAATGTTGAAGATGTGGCTAGGGCTGGAAGAAGTTAACTCTCAAAATATGACTTTGTCTTTACTGTAATGCAGATCAACCCTATTTTTCTAATGTTGCTCTCAGCCATTGGTTTAAGCATCCTCCAAAATTTCAAAACAGATGACTGGTGAATCTGACCCTAGAGTTAAGTCCAGCCAGTAGTGAGCTTGTCCCAAATACTGAGAAATGATTGTGTACCATTTTCCTAACTCTGTCTTCAGTGATGCCACATCGGTAGTTTGAACCATGGTAGGAGTAGTTACCCACAGAAATAGACGAATGCTACGTGTTAGCCCTCCCCTCCAAAAACCTGTTGAAGAACATTTACCAGCACACCACACAAGTGGGTGTCAGAGGGCACCACGAGCTCTCTGGCTGTCCATGGCTCTGATAGTGGCCAAACTGTTTTGTATCAAAGCTTCTCAGTGTATAGAAAGTCATTCTGATGGTTATGTCTTGCCTGGTTCAATAGAAGGTGGGGTTGGTAGGGAGATGGGGCAGGGAGAGGGGACCACTAGAAGGAATTTAAGTCAGATAGGGAGTTATTTTTAGTAGAAATGACTCTTCTAGGGAAAGTGTTCAGGTCCATCTTTTCTGTTTATTTTCTTATTTTCCCCACTCTGATCTGGAAACTGATCATGTAACCAGATTCCATTTATATGTTGTAGGAAGATTTGGCACGAACAGTTTGGAGATAGAGAATGCCAAATAACTCACATAAAGACTTAAAAACAAGTGGACATCCCACAGTATCTTAGGCTAGATGAAACATTAGAGGATACTGGATGCTCCATCCGCATTCTCTTTTCAAGGCCAACACATCCATCCCCCAGTTGCTGGGAATGTCAACTGCATTGGCTCACAACTGCAACCCTCACTGGAAGTTGCCCTTGGGAACTGGGAGCAGCCTTGCTCTCCCAAGGGGTGGCCTACAGCCGAGGAGACCCATAATCTTCCATCTGCAAGTTGGAGAACCAGAAAAGTCAGTGGCCCAAAGGTGTGAGAATTAGGGGGGTTATGGTGTAAGTTCTGACCTGCATCTTAAAGCCTGGAAACCAGAAGTGCTAATGTCTCAGGGCAGGAGTACGTCTCAGCTCAAACAGAGAGAATGAATTTGTTCTTCTATCATTTTGTTCTGTTTGGACCCTTAGTGGATGGGATGATGCCACTCATACTGGAAAGGTTCACCTCTGCTTTACTAAGTTCACCAATTCAAATGCTAATATCTTCTGGAAATATCCCCACAAACATACCAAGAAATAATGTTCTACCAGCTATTTTGGCATCCCTTAGCCTGGTGAAGTTGACACATGAAAGTAACCATCACATAGAGCTTAGCTTAGCGTAGGAGTTACCGAGAGGGAAGGAGAGAGAAAGGCAGAGGGAGAGAATTTTCTTTTAATTTAATGATACTGTTTGAGACTAGCTTAGTCTTTACAATTGAATGAACTTGAACCAAAAATTCTTTTTGTGCTGAAGCCAATTTGAATTTGATTATGTGTCATTTGCAGCAAAATGACACCTACTTAGTGTAGTCATGAGACCAGCGTGTAAATTCTAGTCTGATGTCAAAGCTCTGTGCTTACTCTTCAGCAGTGCAATTCAGAGAAAGGATATGTGCCTGCAGACTTGATGCAGCAGAAGACTCTCTAAAGAAATGAGGCTAGAGTCTAGAAGGGCAGCTCTCTAATTCCATTTGTAAAAATTCAGACATAATTTCTCACCTACCACCTAAAGTTTTAGGGTGCTGTCAGTTTTTCTTCCCTCTCCATCAGCTCGTCTGTAGAACTTCCACCTTTCTAGATAAATTACTTTTACAACAAGTTCCTCTTCAGCCTCATCTCCCATGGATTTAAGATGCCCAAGTGGCTCAACTGACTTCATTCCTGATGGGAATTTGAAAACGGCTCATTGACAAGCGAGTCTTAATCTACAGACTATCTTAAAATCTTGAGAAATATCATATTGGGTTGACCCTCCAATTCTGTCTGTGATCTGGGCATTAAAGACATTGGGGGCAGGGTAAATCTCCACCCACCCCCCATCCATCCTCCCACCCCCCAGGATTTCAAAGACTTTGATCATTTCTTTCTCAGCCTTTATATTTCTAGAACAAAGTGGCCCATTTTGATCTATCCTTGGATGGCATTCCTGCCCCTACCTCCTTGATCATTTTCGATGTCCTCCTCCTCACTTCCTCCAGCTTCTTTATGTCTTTTAAAGGTATGCCCAGAACTGCACACAATATTTTCAGAGATCAGAGAATCAGACTTTTATCTTTACCTATTGATGTTAAAAAAATTTGATCATGATAAAGTGAATCATTCCAAAGAATTTGTATTGGAATCTAAGCCCAAAGTCATTCATTCCTCCCTTCAGCTACTCACTGAGTTACTCAGTAAGAAATTGGGAAGATCCTACTATTTGCCCAGGCTTGTGGTAGGACTTTTGGGACACCAAACAGGATGAGAAATCATTCTCTTTCCTTCAGGAGTGTATAATAGAGCTGGTAATGCAAGACCAACTTATAAGAAGCCACCAACAATGTCTCCAATTAGAATTTTACATGAAACACCAAAGTGCTTTTTCACCTACTATCTCATTTGATTCTCACACCAATTGCATTATCATGGTGAGGGGCTGAGAGTCAGGGAAGTGAGGATACTCAGGATTCACGTGTTAAGTCATCTTACTCTAAGTTCATGAACCTTTCCCCTGGACAATGACTCCCCTTTCCAATTCCCCTGGAAAAGTCTTAACTTTGAAATTTTGAGACACAGCAGGAAAGACCAAAACTCTGAAGTAAGTTACAGTCTGAGATAAATGTGAGAATAAAAAGTTTCCATAATATGGGCACCTGTGCATGGTCAACTGGAAATAGAACACTTCTGGATAAGGTTCTCTCTGGAGTCTTATTAATGGATCTGGAGTACACTGAGCTTACTTCCCATGTCAACCCCATTCTAGAAGGTCCCTATTTCCATTGCCTTGCCTGCTCGCAGTCATTTCTTCTCTATCCAAATACAAAATCTTGATTTTAGTTGACATATCACCCCTCTCCCACTCTCAGTTCATATTTGAATGACTCTAGCCTCTGGGTCCAGGAGTGGACATATGGCCTGGCCTGGCCACTTGACCCACGATTATCTCTATGCTTCTGGAATTGGTCCAAAGATGTGGACATGATTTATGGGACAATCTGTGACAATAAGGGTCAGCCCAACTGTTTCTGGAAAAGTTGGCAGGTAAGGAGGTAAGCATGACATCTGAGAATAGTCACACAGAAGAAAGCAAAGTGGAGAGGTAAGCTCGATGGCTAATGTAATGCACTTAACATCCCTTGACAGCCCTGGACTTTCAGCCCCATGAGCCAGCGATATCCCTCTTTTACTTAACCCAACTCGAGTTTTGTTTCTGTAAGTTGCAAACAAAGAGAGCTTTGACTGATATTCCTATTCACTTACAAATAACCTTCTGGTGGCCAAGCTTCTTTCTGTTTCCCTTTGAATCCGCTAACCTTGTTGTCTTCCTTCAACCATGACCCATGTGCTACAGCATATCGCTTTTTCTAGTTCACTAGACTTAGAGCTTCAAGAAGACTGGAATCTCATCTGCTTTATTCACCACTTAATACTGACAGAGTTAAGTAGTAGAATAAACTCCACGTTGACACTGGGGATGCTGCCACATTTCCTCAGTGCTGGCTGAAAGGGAGGCAAAAGTTCATTTTAGGGTTTCAATAACCTAATATGGTATTTAACATTTAGTAATTTATCACCAAAAAATAGTCAAGTTAACTGAAGTACTGAAGATTATTAATCATTTATCTTTTTATAACCTATGTAGTTTCAAGGTTATCCCTATAGCACCATGGTCACTAACATTCCAAGATGCCTTCTTGAATGGGAATAAAAGAGTATGGGGGACATTATGAATAACTGAATAACCTAGAGCCTTTCAAACTGTGTGATGGTCTGCAGTGAGTGTCCAAGACCGAGTTACACTTTATATTTGTTGAAATCACTAATTATTTTAGTGAGTAGGAGGGGGATTTTTAAATCAAATATCGTCATGCAAACTAAAGAATGTTATGCATTTTTAGACATCTTTTGGGTCATGGGGGGGAGCCTTGGGAATTGGGGCATAATGTGGAAACTTCTGTTTCTGTACTTTAATCTGATCTCAAATTACTTCAAAATTCTAGCTCACAACTTTTCCCCTCTAGCCACCATTTCCTATAATAGCCAAGGCATTTTTATTCTTTGTCCAGCAAATATATCTTGCCTAGTCTCACCACTTTTCATGAAAATCACTCAACCAGAAATTCCTTATTCCCCTCAGATGTTCCAGTCCTACACATTCTTCTTCAAAATCTAGGCAAATCTCACCTCCGACATGAAGCCAAGGGCTATCCTGCAACCTGGTTGACATTCCCCTCTACTTAAAAAATTCGTTAAATTTAAAAAAATTTAGGAACAGTAAGATGAATTATTTTTTGGTGAATAATTTCAGGAGTTTTAATATGCATGTTGGTTCAAGTAACTATCATCATCATGATGACACAGAGCAGTACCAACAAGCCAAAAAAACCCCCATGTGCTGCCTTCTTTGTGGTCACAGCCTCTCCCACTCCCAAACCCTGGAAACCACTGGACCATTCTCTGTCCTTATAATTTCTCTTTCACAGAATGTTGTATAAATGGAGTCACACAGCACGTAACCTTTGGGACTAGCTTTTTCACTCAGCATAATGCCTTTGAGATTCATCCATGTTGTTATGTATATCAATATTTCATTCCTTTTGTTTGCTGAGTAGTAAGCCATTGTATGAATATACCACAATTTATTTATCTATTCACTTGTTAATGGACAATTAGGTTGTTTCTAGTTTTTGGCTTTTTTATAGACATAAATTTTCATTTTTCTCAGATAAATATATAGGAGTGGAATGTCTGGATCAGATCAAACATATGTTCATCTTTATAGGAAACTGTCTTTTCTCACAGTTTTCCAGAGTGGCTATACCTGTACCATTTTGCATTCCCACCAGCAATGTACAAGAGTTCCAGTTGCTCTGTATTGTAATCAACACTTGATATAGCCAACTTGCTTAATAATGTTGAGTATCTTTTCATGTGCTTTTTTGTCCTCAATATGTCTTCTTGGGTGAAGGATTTCTTCAAATCTCTTGCCCATTTTTATTGAATTATTCTCTTATTGTTGAGTTTTAAGTGTTCTTTATATATTTTAGATATAAGACCTTTGTTGAATACGTGACTTGCAAATATTTTCTCTCAATATGTAGCTTAAGTTTTTATTCTGTTAACAGTGTGTTTTGCAAAGCAATAGCTTTTTATTTTGGTGGCATCCAATTTATCAATTTTTTTCTTTTAAGAATCATGCATTTGATTCCATCTAAAAACATTTTACCTAATGCATAATCACAAAGATTTTCTCTATTTTTCTAGAAGCTTTATAGTTTTACATTTAAATATATGAATTAATTTTGCATGAGGTAAGACATATGAAGCAAGGTTAACTTTTCTGGTATAGAGATGTTCAATTGTTCTATCATCATTTGTTGAAAAACCTCTAACCAGGCTGAAAAAGAAAATAAAGAGAAGACATAAATTACCAGTAACAAGAATGAAAAGGAGGATGTCATCACAAGCCCCACAGACATTGAGTGGATATTTATACACTTAAATGTACTATTTTAGGTAGAATGGACCAATTCCTCTAAAGCCACAAACTAGCAAAAACATACCCAAGAAGAAATAGGTACCTTTACACTATTATACTTCATATTTTAAATACTATATATTTTTTAATACTATGTATTTTAAAAACTTAAAATGAAAAAAATAATCTATTCATTTATCCAGATTTTACCATTTCTCCTGCATTTCCTTCACTCCCAAAATTCAAAGTTTTCTTCTGTTATCATTTCTCTTCTGCTTTAAGAAATTTATTTTACACTTATTTTAATGTAATTCTACTGCTCATGAATTCTTTCTTAAAAAATATTTTCATTCCAACTTCATTCATGAAAGATATTTCCTGTACATGGAATTTTGGATCAAAGGTGTTTTGTTTGTTTTCTTTTACTGTCAGCACTTTAAAAATGTCCCATCACCTTAAAGCTTCCACGATTCATGACGAGAAGTCATCAGTAATTGGGATTGTTCTTCCATGTGTGTAATGCTTCTTTTTCCTCTGGCAGCTTTCAAAAGTTCTTTTATTTTTTATTGTCTTTGGTTTTTATCAGTTTAATTATGATGTATCTTTGTGTGGATTTCTTTGAGTTTTTCCTATTTGGGGTTCACTGAGGTTTTTTTGAATACATAAGTTCATGTCTTGCACCAAATTGGGAAATTCTTAGACATTGTTGCTTCCAAAATTTTTTCTGCACCACACTCATTCTCTTCTTCTGATGCTCTAACAACACAATGTTAAACCCTTTGGTATTGTCCCATAGTTTCCTGAGGCTCTGTTCTTTTTTTTCCCCATTTTTTCTCCTCATTTTTCAGATTGGATACTTTATACTGATATAAATTTACTGACTCCTTCTGCAATCCATATTCTGCTATTGAATCAATCAAATTTTATTTCAGTTATTATTGTTCTCATTTCTAATATTCCCATTTGATTTTTTATGGTTTCTATTTATTTCCTGTGACTTTCTATATTTCCCTTATTTCAAGAGCGTTTACCCTTAACTTTTTTGGCACATGATTATAAACAGCTGCTTTAAAGTCTGTCTGATAATTTCCACATCTTGGTTATCTCGGTTGTTATCTGCTCATAGTCTTTTCCTTTGCAAGTTGTTGAGGTTCTTTCCATATGCCAAATAATTTTGGACTGTATCCTAGACATTTTGAATATTTACATGATATGACTTTGGATCTTCTTCCCCGCCCACCTCCCCCCTACCCTGCACTGGATCTTGTTTTAATATTATAAAGATTTTGTTTTAATGAAGCAATCAACTCAGTTACATTCAGACCACACCAACTTTTAATGGGCTGTGGTTCCCATGTCAATTCAAACTTTTGCAGTGCTGTTTGGATTTGTTCCACATATGTACCACTCTGGGAAATGATCAACCCTGTGTTTAGCCCTGAAAGCCTCACTCAGGTATGCTGTTCAGAACCAGGTCCACACATGCACTGCCTGTGAGAGAGCCATGAAGTTCATACATGACATTATGACATCTCTTTCTCAAACTGCCTCCACTCTTAATTCTCTCTGACATCCTGGCTCCCAGAATCTCCCCTTATGATCTTGTTGCTAGGAAGATGAGTTTTAGTCTCCCTGCTCTGCTGCCCAGTTCTCACAGCTAAATCTGCCTCTGAGGTCAAGTGGCAGGAAGACAGAGAGAGATTTCCCTGCATTACTTAGTTCATTAACAATTTCTCTGGTCACAGAGGCTTCCCCTTCCTCAGAATTTCAGATATCAGCTGGCAGCCACTACCATTTCTGCCCTGCCCCTGCCCAGCTGCTGCCCAACCACTGTGGGATTAAGCTTTGGAATTGAGGATTGCCTGCAAGCTGGAATAAAAGAAAAAGAAAACCACGAAACAAAAAACCAGGGGATTTTCTCTACTTTCTCTGTTCTGTAGGTGCCCCCCTTCTCATTCTTTGGACTAGAAATAAATGAATTCTCCTGAAGCTCCTTCCGCTCATACTGACTGTGAAGTTCCAGGATTTGGGCTTAGCTTGAGCTCAGGTCTGCAGAATCAGGAAGAAAAAAATAATCATCTGTCAGCTACTGTTAAATGTTCAGTCTTTAGATAGCTGATCCACTCATTCTTCCCAGATTTGCAGTTGCATTCAGCAGACAATACAGAGTGGACTCTGCTTTGTCCCTCTTACGCAAACCAGAACCTCTCTGCCTTAGGTTCTGGTTTCTCCAAATTATACAGTAGTGTCTGGAAATGAAAGGCCTTGTGTCAAACTTTTTCTGTAGCTCCCACAGTTCCTAAAACTATGTGCTGCAAACCAGGATATGAACTTTACATGCATTACATAATTTCATCTTCATAGCAACTCTAAGATGAAGTCTTCTCACTCCCATTTTACAGACCAAGAGACAAGGTCCAAAAGAGTTGAATAACTTGTCTGATGTCACACAGTTAGTAACAGGTGGACCAGGATTCTAACTCATGTCTGTAGACCCTTTTACTTGTGTCAGGGATATAAACCTTATAAGAATGTTCAACGTTGAAATTATTATTAGTGCTTTATTACAAAGAAAGAAACAGCCTCAGAGAAGCAACATGACAAGTCAGGATTCAAACTACAGAATTGAAAGCTAAACTCCACATTTACTGCTCCACGGGAAAGTTTTGTGGCTAGATCTGTAGAAAGGACTCAACAAATATTTCAAAACAGAAATTTTCAAAAGGTAAAAATTGCCTCAACACAAGAGAATACTTTTATCATAATAAGAACACTGGGTTAATGTTTTATGTCCTCACAGCTTTGCTTATTAATTCACAAAATGTGTTCTTCCATTACTTTATAGATGTAGTTCTCCCTTCTCTTTGTTTCATTTGTTGCAATATTCCAGCTTTTTAATTTCCTAAATGTTTTCAGCTGGAGCAGCTGAATTTTAATCTGGTTGTTGCCCACATTTCCCATGTAAGGGCAAACTGAAAAGCAATTTCTTTTCTGTACAGTCGTCTCCTGCTTCCCTGAACACGGATAGCATTGCTGTCAACCTGGAGCCATGTGGTTTCTCTCATCAGAACAGAGGGGGTGATCACATCTGAAATTTACACAAGACTCCATTCAGTGAGGCTGACCCTCCCCCCAGATGGAAACCCATTCACCATGGCCTTTGAGTCCTTCAGGTGGAATAAAGCTGTTACTATAATGATAGTTTATGAAATGAGAGTAAATATAGTGGCCTTGCATCAGAGAGCTTTCTATAGCAGAGAAGATTATAATAAAGACAGAAAACACATTGTGACCCCCTTCTTGCTGCATTACCATAACAACACAGCTTTGTGGCTCCAGTGGGGCAAGGAATCAGGCCAGAGACTTACAGATGTTTTATTGATGTGCAGATTTTTCAGTGTCAAGATGGGAGAAGGATTTCTCTCAGGTTTATTTTCCTAGGTAATTGATGGAAGATAAATTCAACAAACTGATCAGCCTTTGGAAATCTTTTTACCAGTGGATTCTCAAACTCTCTTACTAGTGAATTAAAAATTTTTATTTGAGAGAGAGAGACTTGTAAAATCAAAACAAAACATACTTCACTGAAATTAAACTCTTTGAAAGAATGCCTTGGTATCTCAGAAATTTTCTGCCCTCTCCTTTGAGCTGCTCCTTTCATGTCTTTCCTTTATAGGTTTTAATTTAGTGAACACAGAGGCTGTTCGAATGTGCACAGCTAATCTACCTCAAAGAGACCTCCCTCACACACACAAACGCACACATTACTACTGTCAATTGCAGGAGAAAAAGTATATAATTTTGTAAGGCAAGTTTTCAAGTAATCTACCCCTAAGGCTCCTGGAATTGAGCTGAATTTTCATCCTTTGGATGGATGGAATGTTCAAAAAGACTTTTCCCTAATAGCTTGAGATTATGTTTTCCAGGGTGTCCTAGGGTAGGAAATGGGATCTACACCCAGTGGCCAACAAGAGTCAATCCCATATTTCCTGAAGATCTCTGGTTGGCAGCATTAGGGCCATTTGGAACTTTTGAAGTTGATGTCTGGAGATTGTTTACCTTGCACACAGCTGAGGAGTCTTTAAAATTACAAAAGAAATTTTTAAAAAGAGAAAAATATTTTCTAGCAACAATTACAAAAACAAGAACTTTACCCCACTGAGTTTTATAGATCTAGTTGCAGGTGGTGAGCTCACAAATGGCAGAGAGTGAAGTCACCAACTGAGGAGAAGATCTTGCCTGGTGCCAGAGAACCACATGTCATGGGAAAAAAAAAAAAAAAGACCTACATGGAGCCAGGTGTCTCAGAGTCTGAGAATGGAAGTCAAGCTGGGAGTAGGTTCAATTGTTGATTTCCTTGCAGGTCAAGACCTCAGAGGTGGGTCAGAAGGCCAATGGGCCCAAGAATGTGATGAGGGCTTCCTCAAATGTCATTAGATTCTCATTCTAGTTTGTAATTTTCCTCCAGCACCAACTTCCTTAACATACACTTTTATTAGAGACTTGAGACAGGTCATATAGATAAATGTAAAACAAAACATTTTTGAAAGAAGAAAATCAAAAGCAAATGTGGAGTAGTGTGTGTATGTGTGTTTTGATGACATCACTGCCAGGTTACTTTGTATGTGATTAGACCAATTGTTATTTACAAAATAATTTGGTAATTTATGTGAATTGTAAAATTAACCAACATTCTAATTTTTTTCAAATAATACATTTTTCCTAAAATTGTTTTTATTATTTATTGAACATTTTATTGTTGTCCTTATCTCCCACACATAAAGCACTCTCCTAGGCATTTGAGGGTGTAAAAGGAAGATGAATGAGGTATGATTTTTGCCCTCAAAGTATTTAGCATGGAATAGGATGGAAGCAAGATGGTTATGAATAAGTACACAAAGTAGAATGTTACGAATGCCATTAAGATGTTTTAATAAGTGACATGGTTGTTTAAACAACTCAATTTTTCACTACAGTATCTGGTTGGGAGTACAGCCTCCTTTGCTCAATGAGTAAATTAAGAAGTGAATGAAGTAATGAGTCATTAAGATGAGATTCCGGGAGAGTCAAGAGGAAGTAGAGATTACTTCTCTGGAGCTGAAGTCAGGGAGTATAACATAGAGGAGTTGCCATTTGAGCCTTAACTGTAGAGATTTGAGTATTTGGAGATGAGAGGAAGGGCTTTCCAGGACAAGAGAGCAACAGGAGCACATGCTCAGCAGTGGGAGGGATGTGCTTGGCAATGTGTAAGCCATCCAGTTCTGCTGAGCAACGATCACAATATCACCGAAATACATTGGAACAAAAATAAAACTAACTAAGCCAGGCACTTGCTGCCCTGGCAGGATTAGCAAAATGTGGGACGCAGCCCCACTGAGAAGTGGTTTGTCATTTGGAGGAGACCAAGTCCTGGAAACATCAAAGTCAGCCAAAATGACATTAAAAGGTGGACAAGCGATCTAAATTCTCTGGGCCTAGTTTTCTTCATCCATAAAATGGTGCTACTAGTATCTATATGGCAAGGTCATTTTGAGGGTTATGTAAAGTTAGGACTATAAATTAGCTGGTGTATAATAGACACTTATTATTATTTTTGTTAATAATAATAGCAATAATAACAGCTGACATTATTTAGCCAGGTGTGCCTATGTGAGTACCATTCATTTGAATTCTACTGAGCTTATGTGATTATAGATAATAAGACATCTAAATAACTTGCCCATTAAGTTCATTCTCTATTTTGTGATTTATCTCATGCATTGATCTGCTCAGCTGCATCTGGTTAGAAATGTTAAACCCTGTCATCATCAGAAATTTAGTGCATTTCACATAGATGAACATAACATGTTTTCAAAGGAAGCAAGCTGAAGAAGAAAACAGGTAGGCAGCAGAGCGTGCTGGTGGAGGCGGTAAATGTTTCGAAGCTCAATCAAAATTCAAATCCCTTTTCGGTCCCTTACTATCCCTGTGCCTTGTGTAGATTACCTGACCTCTTTAAGCCTTGATTGCCTCATTGTAGAAGGGTGATGATGGAGATTATGACAGCCATAACAACAAAACAACAGCAACAATAATATCTATCTCACATAGTCTCTGTGTGAAGCACAGTTCCTGGAACACAGTAAGAATTACTACTATTTATTATCATCTTATTTCCCTTTTCTTTCTCCTTGAAAGTTCCAATGTCATGAGACCAGAGCTTGTGGGAAGGATGAATTTCCATATGTGGTAATGGAGGACAGCATATTTGTTTCACTGCTGGAAAATCTGAATCCTGATCCTAGCTCTGCCACCAGCTCATTATATGACTTTGGCGACTTAATCTTAGTTTCTTCACTTGCTGAATGCAAAAGTTAGACTAGATGAGTTCCATCTTCAAGGTCTGTCATTTTAGGATTCTGTGTACCTACTATATGAAATGTCCCACCAAACTGAGTCTGTGTGTACATTTCAAGAGACAGTTTGAAAGATCAACCAAGCTAATGCACCACTTCACATATTTATTTCGTTTATCTAAATATTCAAAAGCTGCATAAAATATTTAAAAAATCAAACCTCTGTTTGAATGCATACTGCCATAGAGAAACCCATACTCCTTCCTTTAACTCAGATCTGTATTTGGATAAAAGTTGTGTTGGGCAGGGTAGAATTCAGTAGGAAAATTTTAGTCTCTCCAAATTTTTGGAAACCTGAGTAGAAAACATTCAGGTGTTTACTGAGTTTTTGACTTAGTAATGAGGCTAAGTATATTGAATAGACTCAAATTAACTCTATAGCTGTCAGCTCTCAGGATTGAAAGATATCCCAAAACCATTTGAAAATTCCTGTATGTTATTGATAGAGATGATTTGGAGAGCAATTTTTTATATAATGGCCCCACGGAGCTGGGGGTGAGTATTTTCAAGCTTCTCTGGGCACCTGAGAATGCACAGCTTCTGTTTTTCAGAATCTAAATGGCAGAGGCATATTCTGTCTAGTCTTCTTGGTGCATTTTGGAGTGCAGCCTGGATCCTGTGGTGTGCCACGTACCTTCACCACTTTGATCCTCAAACAGAAAATATATGGAAAACTGGGGCTGCACACAGGCAAAGGAAACCAGAGATGTGCAATTTCTAAACAGAACCCTGGACAGCCCAGAAAAGCCTTTATCCTCTATCTAGCACCCTGGACAGCTCACAAAAAACCTCCTTCCAGCAAGACTTTGTCTTCTATCTAGCACAAAATCTTCCAGTATGGCTCCTAACAGTGGTCCAGTGCCCAGATAAGGGTGAGGCAAACAAGACATCTAGGTACACTCCAAGAGTGGATGCCTCCTTAAATTTTGCACCCTAGGTGCTTTGCATGCCTTGTCCTAGTTTTACCTCTGAGGCTGTCTACAGTTTGTTCATTCAGTGAACCTTCACTGAGTTCCTAGTAAGTGCCTGTCACTGTGCTACATGCTGGCAAGACTAACACAACAGTCTCTCTCCCCATGAGGTTTTGTTTCTTCAGGGAATTGCAAGTCGATATGACTGGAATCATTTGCAGAGGTGGAAACATTTCAAAAAACGATTTGGGGGAAGTGAGCAGGAAACAGAATGTGGATGTCTTTGTGTACCACAATCAGGAGGATAAAGCTTTTTGAAGCTCCATGATGTTTAAAGCTCCATGACTAAGGAAACATCTTTGTGTTGTTAGTTACTGTAAACACAGCATCCAGCAAGAGAATAGGAAGGGGCTCAATATTTTTGTGCTGTGTGTGATAGTGAGCCATTGGATTTTAAGAAGAGTAGTAGATTTTTCCATTTTGCATTTTATAAATATCACTCTGGCAGTGTTACAGAGGATGGATTAGAGGGAAGAGAGACTAAATGTAAGAAGACCAGTCATAAGATGATTGCAGTGGATAAAGCAAAAGATGATAAAAGCCAGTAACAAACCCAAAATAGATATGAGCAACAGGATACGAGAAAACGAAGAATATAGAATTAACAGAAGTTTAGTAGGAGATGTAGATTTTGTGAAGAAGATTATTCACTTTGGGAGAGCTTTGGGTTTGAAGTGGCTTTGCAACATCAAAGTGAAGGTTACTAGGGAGCAATTGTTCTGAGTCAAGCCAGCAGTCGGGGCTGGAGAATATAGATTTGTTTCCAGAAACAGTTATGGGCTTCATGGAGTCATTTACTACCTCTCATAAGAAAAATAGTAGGGGCTTGAGTTGCAGAGAGAGGCAAATAAGGAAGAATAACAAGACTAGACTATCTAAATTCTGATGCCCCCATGACAATTACATTTTGATGGACCTGTTTTCTCACTCATACAGTAAAGTTATTCATTCAGGTTATCTCTTTGTTCCTTTCAAATTTTATGTCTTCTGGCTCTTCTAATTCAGAGTTAAAAAGTCTAATATCTACAGAGACAAGGTAAATTTATCTAAATTAGTGAAGCTGGCAGGAGACTATGATAATTTGGAGATTATATGAGTACACATAGAGTATATACAGAGGACACACAGAGAACATATAGAGAACACTTATATCCAAATAACTATTGCCACATGAAAATTTAGACATTGGAAGATGCCTGTAAAAGTAGATGAAGATACCATGTCACATCCTCATGGCCTAGTTCTTGTTTCAGCTATAGGGAGACAGATCCATGTGAGCTCTTAGTCACCTTGGGATGACAACATCCTATCTTTCTGCCTCGAGATCTCGACTAATGTTTTGGAGTGTACTGGTTGCATACAAGTGAAGCCCCAAAACGAAGTGGGCAAGTTACATCCCAAGGGACCAACACTCAACCAATGTAGGGTGAGAGCTTGTGGACAAATGCTCCAGCCTCTCATCTTTCTGGTGGATAATTTTAGGAGACATTCCGTGTTTTTCAGAAGTTGGATCGAAATCGAACCCTTGTTACCTTTAGCAAAAATCTTGATATGTCACCTTTATATTGTAAAACATAGAAATTCTCCATGGAAGTTTTAAAGTGATTCTTAGTCTCTTATGGCTGGAGATGGAATGCACAGCTTTAACAGATCTCCTATACTAAAGTCAGGACCATGTTAAGGAAAGATTAGGGCCCTGAAATGTGGACTTGGGACATTTGGGTAGATGCATCTGTAAAACCTGAACTCCTGGATTTCCCTGAATTCTCTTGGGCAATAGACATAGCCTGCTTTCTCTTCTTAGAGGAAAGCCTTCTCTCTCCAGGGGACCTTTCCTGGGGTGGTTGTTTCTCAAAATAATGATGTTTTCCAAAAGATCTACTCCCGCCTCCCCTCATTGCTTCCCTACCAATAATTAGACCAATAACAAGTCCCAACATAGGTAAGGTGAAATAAAATCCCTTTTTAAAGAATAAAAAGCTTACTAACAAAAAGATTTTAGGACTTGGCTAATATGTACTGGCAGGAGCCTGGGAAACATGTGAAAGACGATTGTGAGGAGTTGGACCATGTGGGACAGAATGCAAAGCTGAACGAGGGCAAATCTGTTGATATGGGAGTACTATCCTATGACTTAGAACTTAACATTCTAGTAAGGGCAGGTGGAGCTGGTCTATCAAGCTTCTGGAATAATTCCTTGAAGCTTGGGAATGATGATGGAGTATGATAAACGAACTGAGTATGGCAGAGTATTGTGAAATGAGTAGTAAAGCTTAGGGAAGTAAAAATGCTGGAATGGGGTACCACTGAGTACCCTCTACCTAACTGTTTCCCTAGGAGGGCTCAGAAGCCATACCCTTCACTAGACAACTAGGCGTATACTACTGAGGAAGCACCAGCATGACTGAAAAGTCCAGTGGTGGTTGACTGCTGAAAGACAGGATCAACTGCAGGACCTACTGTGGTGGAACGGGGCTCCAGAATTTCAGAAGCCAGCTGGTAGCACTTTATATCAGAGCAAAGTGGTCACAGTTGGCAGCAAAGCTAGGATGGCAACCAGAGTTCTTTAACTCACAGGAATCTGTCAGAATGGTTAATAGATGGTGACATCCTTAGGGGTGAGGTAGTCAAGAGGCTGAACAGGGTATTGCTTGACTTGTGTAATGGGAAGTAATTAAGAATTGATGAGCAGAGGCAGTATCCACCACAGCAATGGAAAATTGCAGCTCCTCAATCAATTTCTAGACATGAATCAGTTTTTAGCTTCAGGGTCTATTGGTTGAAGGGAGTCTGGTTTGTCTTGAAGAAAGACCCTGACATGCCACCACAATAATATTTTACTTACTTATTCAATAAATATTTTCTTAATCCTTCCCTAACGAACTGGTAGCAATTTATGAGATTGAGTCTAAACAGAGAAAAAGAGGAATACCCAGAATTTACTAGGGCTATTGCATACTAAGTCAGAGATCACAGTGATGCTAGGGGAAACAAAACAACATCGTGGCCCCTTGGTTAGAGTACATGCTTAGAACTGATAATAAGTGAAACCCTGACCGAAGTTCATCTTACAGTGGATCCAGGGAGGCAATGGATCTACCCAGTTCTGGAGTATATAAGTGGGATGGATATACTCAACTTTTGGCATAATTTTCACATCAGTCCCTGACCTGTAGGACAAGAACCACTAAGACAGAAAAGGCCAAGTGGAAACAAAACACTCCATCTTGCAGCCAAGATATATATTAGAAGAAATACCGTGTACTAGGAGAAATTAGAGTTTGTAGCTAATACTTCTAATAGGTCAAAGGGGTGGACTGCAGTATATACTTTTTGGTACTCTGTCATATCTCCATGTTCTGCTTCTGATTTCAGTTGCAACTCTGGTGGACAATTCTGATTCACTTACCAAGGACAGCATCTCACCTTAGACTTGTCCTACATGCCTTTCTCTTTATAGGTACAGTCTTCTCCAGTCATGGGAGTCCAAATCAGTTTACAAAGAAGCATGGCTTGGTCTGTAAAAGTGTGCAGAAGTGTAAGGAAGTTAATATCTCCAGGGGAGAGGGGCACTGTGCATAGATGTCATAACCTCTGGTCTTTTTGGAAAGCTTTCTGCCTACATCCCAGAAATTCCAGTGCAATCAAGCCTCTGTTGCTTCCACCATGAATTACTCTTTTGTCAGCTTTTCCTTCTTATCTGTTTCATCTTCCTGCTCCCTTACTATTGATTTCTGGGGTCAATTTCCCACAAAAACTACCTATACTCAACCTCTGTCTCAGTGCCTGCTTTCTGGGGAAACCAAGCTATAAAACAGACTTGATGCTGCCAGATCTTCCAATTCTTATATAGAACCTGGAAATCTGGATTTCTATGATAAACTCCTGATTTTTAAATAGCAGCTACTAATTAATTAAGGGAAAAAAACATGTCAGCCCATCATAACACACCTATTATGCATTCTTGCTGCTGTGAACTACTAGTGCACAACTTTAATTCTCACAAAGTTCTGTATTGTCTAGGATATTGTCCTGAGACTTTGGTGGCATTAGTCTGACAGGGTGAAGTAGAGAGAATTGTGTTCAGAGCCTTCTCCACCCTCTCAACTACAAAGAAAAGCAAAATGAAAGGAAATGTATTTAGACTAACGCATTAGGCATGACTTGGTGTCCATGCATAGAACATGTCATTTAATTCTCATCTGACCTCAATTTCAAGTATACAACAAAATATAAATTAATGTACTGTTATGTCTTGTGCAGACTGGAGCTTGAGCATTCTTTGAGCTTGGATGTAAAATTTGGTATTGGAGCTGCGCACCTTGTCCACTGAGAGTTTAGCTCTGGTTCCAGTGATGAAGCCACTGAACTGGTTGTCAGCCTCAGGCAATGGCTACTTGAGGGAGTAAAAATCATGCACCAGTGTCTGAGTCGTCAATGCCCATGTCCCCTGGGAGGGCCCTGCTTGGTCATGTGTATCTAAGCACACAACCTTAGTTACCCAGGAAACCAAGGCCAAGTGGGTCTTGATGCTTTTTCTATGGCCATGATGTCAGATGAGATGTTTCCAGAGAGTTCAGCTGTGAGCATCTTAGAGATGAAGGATTCATGTAGATGCCTTCATAAATGCATGTGACGAGTGTGATCAGAGGCAATTTGTGGTGACAAATACCACTGAACACTGGAGCAAATTGCTATTACTCTGAAGGTCTTGTGCCTTGGTATACAAAATGAAGATAGACTCATTCATTCAAAGATTAATTTAGTGCCTACGATGTGACAGGCAGTGTGCTAGGACCTGAGGATAAAATAGTAGTTGCCAAATGACATCACTTATATGTGGAATCTAAAAAAAAGAAAAAAGACACAGATGAACTTATTTACAAAACAGAAACAGACTCACAGACATAGAAATCAAACTTATGGGTACCAGGGAGGAAAGGGGAGGGCAGAGGGATAAACTCAAAAGTTCAGGATTTGCAGATACTAACTCCTATAATAAAATAGATAAACAAGGTGTTACTTATAGCACAGAGAACTACATTCAATACCTTGTAATGGCCTCTAATGAAAAAGAATATGAAAAGAAATACATATACACATATGTGTATATATATATACATGTAAATGAATCACTGTGCTGTACACCAGAAATTAACACATTGTAAACTAACTATACTTCAATAAAAAAAATAGTAGTTGAGACAAAATCCCTAATCTCAAGACTTTGCATTCTGTTAGGAGAGGCAGACATTAACCAAACTAATGAATCAACAAACAAGTTTAGTTGTTATAAAAGCCTTTAGGAAAACAAAATGTGAAGATGTGGAACAAAGTACCTAGTGCATACTGTGGAATGGGAGAGAAGCCACTTTGTAAGGGGAAGATAGGAAAAACCTCTCTAAAGTGACATTAGATCAAGAAGATCTCAGTGCCACGAGGGTGCCAGTCACCGGAGATCTGCAGGAAGAGCATTCTTGGCAGAAGGAATGTGTGAGACCTTGAGGCAAAAATGAGGGCTCCCCCAAGTGTTAGGAGATCTCTGTCAGTTTAAACAGATGCACTTTCCAAATGAGTCCAGGAAAGGCTTCGGATGTAGAGAGAAACTGGAGTGGCAGGAGAGCGTGGTGGACAGAGCCCTGGCCTGAAGGAAAAACTACTGATTCTGCTTCTGTCTGTTAGCTGGATGGCCTCACATGTCACACTCCACTTTGGATCTCAATTTCTCCATTTAGAAATGAGGGGGTGGGGCTAACTCAGTGGTTTCCTTTTGCTTTTAGGGTTTTTTTTTAAGCTATTGAATCTTTTGTTCAAAAGAAATATATATATATATATTTACTAGAAATATACATATATTATGTATATGTGCCTGTGGGGTGTGTGTGTGTGTGTGTATAAAAAAATGAGGATACAGAGCACAGCTAGTAAGTTCTGGATGAATGATGCTTGAAAAACCCTCCCCCATCACCTGGAATTCTAGGACCCCAAGGGTCCAGGCTCCTTTGTTGAACTATCAGATCCAAGCGATCTGCTTATATCTTCAATTCCTTGATGTCACACTGAAACTCCTGAAGCTTGCCCAATGAGGTACCAGATGCCGGGGCCCCTGTATCCCATTTGATGCTTGCACAAGAGTCTAGGGATCCTAAGGTCTGCTAAGTCAAGGTGAAAGGCTCCTCTCAGGACCACAGGGCCCAGTTCCCCAAAGAGAACTCCAGGAAGCTATCCTCTTCTAAGACCAGAGTCTTGCAGTTTGTAGGACCCAGCACCACAGCCGGGGAGGATCTCAACCCTGAAGGCTTCCTCTCCTTGATTAAAGTGTGGAAAAGGAAGGGTGAGGCATGAGCAGGTGCTCTTCCTGAGCCACCTGGAGGACTCATGGTGTTGGTGAGTGCTCTGTGTCCCATCTATTCGACACGCCAGGATGGCAGAAATGGGCCCGAGACATCTATAAGTCACAGGCCTGCTGCCCTCCCACACTTTCTGTTTTCTGAACTTGCCCATGTCAGTCCGAGGAGAATTACTCTCCATGGTAATGGGGCCCGTGGTTCTGCTGTCTCGGCAACTTTCCTTTGTAAAGCACCAGGGAGAAACCTCCTCATCATCACCTTAGGATCTACACACGCTTAAGGGAGTGATGAAGAGCCCAGTAAATGTTTAAACGTGAAATATTGGGTAACTGCAATTTGAATTAGTTTCTCTGAGCATGGGCAGGGGTGTGTGTGGGGGAGGTGCATCTGATTATGTAAATAATGCATAAATCCCCAAATGTATCAGCCTCAGTAATTCAGGGTAAGTTTTAGATTTGGGATGTGGAGAAAAAGCTGATTTCTTTAACTAAGCAGGTTCGTTTGTTTTAAAATGCAGTTTAGGGAGGCAGAGTGATGTGGTGCAGGGTGAGACAAGCACTGGACAGGGTATCCAGAGCCCTGGGTGATCTCCAACAAGCCCTTTGCTTTTCTATGCCTCAGTTCCCTTGTCTGAGTCAAATGGGCCATCCAGCCCCAGTTTTCCTACCTCCTCGGGATACAATGAAGATGGAATGAGGCAATGGATGCAGAGAGATGCTACTCAAAGTGTGGTATCACTCTGCCAAATTCTTGTTACCAATCTGCAGTGAGGTAATTGCAGAAAGTGAGAGTAAGTGTTTAGAAACTTTTATAGCCATCTGACATTGCATGACAACCGAGAGGGCGATCAGGGACCTCGCTTCATTCAGTGGCTTATAAAGCAGCTTGAGTGATGTCAAGTTCACATGATGAGTCGTACTTGGCATGAGCTTCATACTAGGATTAGTCTATGATATGTCAGAAATAAAGCCAACAAAAAGCAGCAACAAAGACTGATCCTTCATCGCAAACACTTGGAGAAGCACTGATGTAGATTCTTGCTTGTAGGAGTCCCGAAGCATCAGGACAGTCTGTAACCAAATGAGGGATGGTGTGAAGTAGCTGCAAATAGAACAGAACTGAGAGAAGGGAGTGCTAGACCTGGCGGTTCTGCCCACTTGCTCTGTGACCTTGGATAAGTCACTGACTCTCTGGGCTCCTGATGATGTATATAATCTCTACCTGAGGTTTTCTCTTTTTATCAAAGTAGCTGGTATGAGATTAAAAATAACAGAACTCCTGTTAATAAAAGGGACCAAAATTGGCTGATGAATTAAGCATGGCGTTGGGAGTGGTGGTTCATTGCAAAACATGGCGACCATATGCCACTCTTCCTTACATCCATGTTCTTGGCATGTTCTTTGCAAGATCCTTTTATATGTCATCCCATCAAGAGGTGGAATCCTTCCTTTGAGTATGGGACGGTTGTGTGGCTTGCTTTGGCTTACACAGTGCAGTGGAAGTCATGGGAGCCAGTTCTGAATCAAGGCCCCAAGATGCTTCCTCTCTCTCTCTTGCATTCCTGCCCAGCTGCCCAGTGAACAAGTGATAAACCCACCTGAGACCCGCCTCGATCAGCCAGTCCCCAGACAACTTGGCAGCTAACTGCAGATTCAGGAGTGAGTCCAGCTGAGACCAGAGGAATCACTTAGCTCAGTCTGATCCAAATTGCTGACTTCTATAAGTCAGCAATTATACATTAAATAAATGCTTATTGTTTTATGCTATTAAGAATTGGGGTGATTTGTTATGCACCAGAAGTTAATTGATCCAGGAATAAAATATCATGTTGATTGTTACTGAGGTGTTGGCTGTGGTCCAGGCAAAATAATGATGGAGGCAGTTTGATTGGAGCATCCTTCTGGCCTCCCTTCCCCACCTCATTCCAGCTTGAAAGTCACTTTTGCTAATAAATGAGTCATGGGTATAAAATGTACAGTGTGGGGAATATAGTCAATAATTATGTAATATCTTTGTATAGTTACAAATCATAACAGTAAACTTATCATGGTGATTATTTTGAAGTATATAGAAATACTGAATCACTGCATTGTATAACAGGAACTAACATTACGTTGCAGGTCAATGATACTTCAAAAACAAACAAACATAGAAAAAGAGATTAGATTTGTGGTTACCAGAGGCAAGGGATGAGGAGGCGGGTAAACTGGATGAAGGTGGTCAAAAGGTACAAACTTCCAGTTTTAAGATTAATTAAGTACTAGGGATGTAATGTACAACATGATAAATATCATTAACACGGCTGTATGTTATATTTGAAAGTTAAGAGAATAAACCCTAAGAGGTCTCGTCACAAAGAAAAAATTTTTTTAATTTCTTTAACTTTTTATCTGTTTGAGATGATGGATGTTCACTAAACTTATTATTGTGCTCATTTTATGATGTATGTCAGTCAAATCATTACTCTGTATACCTTAAATTTGTACATTGCTGTGTGTTAATTATATCTCAATAAAACCGGAAAAATTTAAAATAAGTGTTTCCTTTAAAAAAAACTTGCTTTTATTTTTCTGATGCCTTTCAGTGAGTTATGGTCTTTCAAAACGTGCATCACACAGTACCTGATGGTGCACCTCTATCAAAGACAATGACTCTTCAACATTGTGGATAATAGACCTCTTTGAAAATCTGATGAAACCTGAGCCTCCATACCTCAGAAAAAAAAGCTTATCTCTACATTTACATACAGTTTTTTTTTTTTACAATTTTAAGACTAGAGTCTAATTGTGAACCTCTCTTCCCTAGTTAAGCATACTAGGTATAGATCTAGCCTCTCTCTCCCACTCTCCTCAAATCACTCTCTCATCCTCCACTGTTAACATTTCCCAGTCCTATATCTTAGCTCCTGAAGGTCTTGCTAACCCTATCAATTAATTCACACAAGAGGTATTAGAACAATAATTCATTAAAAATGTAGAGCCCTTGGAAATGACCTCCAAAACATTCTCATACATAGTATCTCAGCCAATCCTCTTAACAGCCCAGCGAATATGTGGGCAGGGGTAGGATCTGTTTTCCCCATTCTTCTGATGATCCAAGGGTGTTACTGCCCAAGACCACTCAGCTATAAGGGAGGGGCAGCATCCAGCATCCTCATGCCATTTCATGTTACTTTGCTTCCCAGAGATGTGTCAGGCTAATGATAGCAAATCTAGACAGAGAATGCTTATCCTGTGTATGAGGACCCTCAGGAAAGCCCATGTGGCCATGTGGAGAGCAGGAAAAAAGTGGTAGGAGTTGAGGTCAGGAGGTCAGAATCCCTATCAAAGGTAGGCTCTTGGGAGCCTATACTCCCAGAGGACGAGTGGGGAAATTGTCTGTAATTTAGCCTCACTTAAAAAAATTCCATCATTAATTGCATCAGTCTATATATATCCTCCTTCTCTCCTTCCCAAAAAGGAAGGGCTCTCAGAGTCTTTCACACAGTCCCAACTTAGACTGATTTACACTCTATCTTAAACATGCCAGTCTATACCTTTCACAGCAAAACACAACTTGTTGAATTTTATTTTTAAAACAACCAACAGAAGATAAGTCTGACTTGGGGACCTGCTATTCTTTGAACAAACTCAAGAAACATTTATTGACCACCTACTAGGTGCAATGCCATGTCCTAGGACCTGAGAATGATAAGCATGAGAGAGGATTTAAAGTTGAATTAAATATTTTAAATCCTCAAGAAATACCAGGGGATATACTACCCACCTTACAGACTATTTTTCAACCCTTAGGAAGAAGCTCAATGTTATTTTTTTCCCTGCCCTTTCCCACTCCAGAAGGAAATGTTTTTTCATTTGCATCTGCTCTCTACAGCCATAGAACTGGAAAACGCGTAAATGGGAATCCATCCTTGTGATTTACTTACGAGCTTTTTAAAAAAAATATTTTCCATTCATCTGTGAGCTTCTTGAAGGCAGGCATGTGTCTTATTTCTCTTCTGTATGCCCTTCCCCCATTCCAGCATTCCAACTCTAGTCCAGTAAAATACATGTTGAACTGAGCTGAATAACTGCAAAACACAGAGAAAATGCTGTGTCCAAAGAGAGATGCAAACAAGGTCTTCAAAGGTGTGTGAGTGGGAAACTGAGTCATACCACATGACTGTTGTCCTTCTTAAGGACATAGATGACCACTCCATTAGGAGAATAAAAACTAGTCTTAGGCACTTCGCACAGTGTTAGAAACATAGCAACTACATAAAGCATTAACTATTACTATTACTCTTGCTGCTACTGTTATAATAATATTATCCCCCTCCAAGCAAGAGCATTTCTCTAGAAAGGAACTCTGAAGCCATTGAAGAGCCCTCCCTCTATTTCTGCAGCCCAGAGAGCTGCTCTGCCCATTCACTCACTTAAATAGAGAGAGATTCCTTTTCTTTCTCCCAGGAAAATGGACTGCAGAATATGCTTGCCCTGAGATGTTTGTCTTTGACTGACCTGGGAGCCATGGGATTCAATAAGCATATTCTCTCCTCTAGGGTTCAAGGTAATAAAGCATGCGTCTGCACTGTTACCATGGCTCCACTGGCTTGTTTGGCTTTCTGTGAGAGCCTTTCTAACATCACACCCCTTGTTGCATTTAAAAATTTTTCTATTATCTACTCAGGAGCTGGAGAAGAGGGCATGGCTGGGCATGGAGGGTCTCAGTGAATAGAAATGAACAGACTGGGGACTCTGATCCGAGGCCACCAAACACAGCTCATTTGGTGCACACTAATTCTGATCTTACAGGTCACTGATTTCTTATGGGCTGACCAATCAATATACAGGTCTCTTTCAAGTGGAAGCCAAAGCTGAGGTTCACTTCTTACAGAAATGGAAGAATAGAGTCTTAGTTAAGAATCTTTTGATTATAAGTAACATAAATGAACTCAAGCCAGCTTAAACAGAAAAATGATTTTGCTAGAAGGATTGTGGGGCCTCTCATGAAATCCTAGAAAGACAAAAGAATCTCATCTCTAGAAAAAGCTGAAGCAGGACATCTTTGCTGACCCTAAGTGTTGTTGTTTTTGACTGTCCAACATTTATTTCCTTTTTTACTCTCACTCCAATTTCCTTTTGAGAAAGTATCTTTTTCTGAATACAGCCTGGTGGAATTATAAAGTGGGGTCCTATGCATGAGTTAATAGGGAAACCATATTATCCAAGATAGACCAAACAGACGTTCACTCCCAAGAATCTGAATCTTGGTAAGAAATTTAAAGAGGTTCAAAACAGTTGGAATTCATCTATTCTGGCTGCAGTACCAGGAACAGCCTGTTCTTCCCATAAAACTATTTCTGAAGGTATCATTTCTTAAAGACCCAGGGTTGCCTTGGTTCAGTGCTTTCCAGGTTTTTAGCTTTCCCAACAGTTCTCCAGGTTATCTATATTCTAATAAGTACTCATTCCAATAAATAACCAGTCAGTCTCTTTTGCTGGGAACAAATCAGTAATATACAGACCATCTTTTTAGAAAATTGCCGCTGACTTGGGTCAGCTTATGGCCCCTACTCTCTGTATCTTACCACCAGAATTTTTCAGGAGAGAGAGTTTGACATATTTTGTTTTCAGTGTCCAATTGATCCAGTCAGCTGAACTTAAGGGATGGGGTCATATATTATGAACATAGGGACCAGAGGTTAATTCCTGTGGAGAAAAGGCAGTTCTCAGAGACAAGGAAAGGACTTGTGGACTGAGCCAAGGCTTTCTCCAAGGAAAAGGGACTACAAACAGAGAACCTTTGCTGACCAAGGAGCGTGGCACGATGTGTTGAAGCAAATCTTGTACTGGGAATGAGGTGTGACCAGGAGGTCAGATATTGATTAGATCTAAAGAAAAAAGGGGATGGTCATGAAACCCACGTTCTGAGCAGTAGCACAGGCTTGGGTCAAAGCAGTCCAGAGGCTCTGTTTAGTCATATTTTCAATGATAAGGACTGCTATCCCTTTAATCTATCCAGATTGTAAGTTCCCTCTGAGAGTCCAATGCATAAATACTTATCAGACAGAAGACATGCTCTTTCAGTACTGAACCTCAGAACTTTGGTCTCCTTTTCCCTAAAGGTATGTGTCTTTCCCACTCTATTCTGCCAACCCAAGTCTGTGATAGCAGGTAGGAATTATCCAGATATTTGGTTTAATTCTCCATTTCACTTAGGCAAAACTAGGCACAGCTATTTTTTTCCAGCAGTGCTCATTTAGTCCCTGGTTGGGTCATTAAGGGAAGGAGTCTTGCAAAATCTGAAATCCTGATTTTATTTGCCTTCTCTGGTCTGTTTTACTCAAATATTTGTTCTCACTCTCTTACAAATAAAGTTTCTCTGCATGCTTGATTTGCACATCTTTAAGAGGCTAAATTTCCAATATCTTTAAATCAAAGGCCACAGAAGCAGCTAATCGTCAGTAGGAGCTCACCTGCATTTGAAGGGAATGTCTAGGATGCCCTTCCTTAGCTTGGTTAGAACTGAAATTTCCAAACCCCTCTTATTTTCCCTTCTAGACATACACAATGTGCAAAGATGTAACCTTGAGGTCATTTCTGACTCTTCTTACTCTTTCCAAAGGCTACTAAGGCAACCAGAGCACCGTGGGCTGATGGCCACAGGCTATCCATGTTGTAGGAACCCACATTCCCTGCACCTCTAGTATTCCTGATCAGAGAGCAGAGCTTCATCCCTTTCTGTACAGTGAGCTGCATGGTACAGTGTACAAAATCCCTAAAATCAACATTTCTCACCAAGGTAACTAGACTTATCATCGTGATCATCTTGAAATGTATAGAGACATCAAATCACTGTGTTGTGTACCAGGAATTAACATAGTGTTATAGGTCAGTCGTACTTCAAAACAAACATAAAAAAAAGAAGATCAGGTTTGTGGTCACCAGGGAGTAAAGGGAGGCAAAATTGGATGAAGGTGGTCAAAAGGTACAAACTTTCAGTTATAAGCTAAATAAGTACTAGGAATGCAATGTACAACATGATAAATATCATTAACACTGTTGTATGTTATATATGAAAGTTGTTAAGAGATTCTAAGAGTTTTCATCATGCAAAAATTTTCCTATTTTCTTTAATTTTGCATTCTACATGAATTGATAGGTGTTCACAAAATTTACTGTCCATTCCATAACAAATGAAAGTCAAATCATGCTGTACACCTTAAACTTACACAGTGCTGTATGTCAGTTATATCTCAATAAAACTGAAAGAAAAATATATGCTGCTTAAAAAAAAAAGTTTATTCCATAAACTTTCATCCAGTATATAAAAGATCTTTTTTCTATATATAAATAAATGGTTAACTTACATATTATTAAATATTTTGTATTAATTTTATCACATGTACTACTTAATATTTAATACCTTCCCATTTATATGGTCACACTTATTTTGTGTTCATTTTCAAATATCACTAAACATTTGATTTTGCTGTGTATATGTAGACTATTTATTTTGACATGAGAATCTTAAAGGTAGGGGCATGAATACCAATTCATACATTCCTATTTGCAAAGTGACTAGAAAGGAAGAAGTCAGCTTACATAGGGTATGAAGTAATATTTCAAGTTGAGGTATTAACTGGAAAAATGAATCCTTAAAAATATCTCTATACCTTCAAAAATGGTATGGATACGTATATGTATGTATTAGAAACATGCTATTACAAAGAAATTCAACAACTATGCATTTAAAAAAGACCAAAAAAAAAAAACTCAGCTAAAAATCCCACATTGAACAATTGGACATTTACATGCAAAAATAAAAAAGAATCTAAACACAGACTTTATACCCTTCACTAAACTAAACTCAAAATGGATCACATACCTAAGTGTAGGATGCAAAGCTATAAAACTCCTAGAAAATAACAGGAGAAAATCCAGATGACCTTAACTTTGGTGATGACTTTTTAGATATGACACCAAAGGCATGATTTGTAAAGGAAAGAATTAATAAGCTGGACTTCATTAAAGTTAAAATTTTCTGCTCTGCACTGTCAAGAGAATTAAAAGACAAGCCACTGATTGGAGGAAAATATTTGCAAAAAGCATCTGATAAAGGACCATTGTCCTAAACATACAAATAATTCTTAAAACTCAACAATAAGAAAACAAGCAAACTGATTTAAAAAAATGGACCGAGAACCTTTAAAGATACCTCAACAAAGAAGATATATAGATGGCAAGTAAGCATATGAAAAGATGATCCACATCATATGTCATGAGGGAAATGAGAATTAAAACAGTTAAAAATATCACTGCACACCTATTAGAATTTTAAAAATTCAGAACACTGACAATACCAAATGCTGGTAAGGATGCGGAGCAACAGGAACTCTCATTCATTGCTGGTAGAAATGCAAAAGTTACAGCCACTTTGGAAGAAAATTTGGTAGTTTCTTACAAAACTAAACATATTTTTACCATAACATTCAGCAATCATTCCTTTGTAGTTACCCAAAGTGGTTGAAAACTATGATTACACTAAAACCTGCACACATATGTTTATAGAAGCTTTACTCATAACTGCCAAAGTTAGAAAGCAACCAAGAAGTCCTTTAGTAGGTGAATGGTTTAAAAGTTGTGTTACATTCAGCTAATGAAATATTATTTAGCACTAAAAAGAAATGAGTTATTAAGCCATGAAGAGGCATGGAGGAAACTTATGCATATTACTAAGTGAAAGAAGCCAAGAATTTGTGTATATTATTGAGTGAAAGAAGACAATCTGAAAAGATACTGTATGATTCCAACTACATGATATTCTGGAAAAGGCAAAACTATGGAGACAGTAAAAAGATCAGTGGTTGTCAGGGGTTGAGGATGGATGAATGGGTGGAGCACAGAGGATTTGGGGGAGCAGTGAAACTTCTCCGTGTGATACTATAATGGTGGTTACACGGCGTTGCTCATTTATCCAATCCCATAGAATGTACAACATGAAGAGTGAGCCAACATAAACTATGGACTTTGGGTGACAATGATGTGTCAATGTAGATTCATCAATTGTAATAAATGCACCACCCTGACGGAGGATGCTGATAATGGAAAAGGCTATGAATGAGGAGGGGCAGGGGGTATATAAGAACTCTATAGTTTCCTCTCCATTTTGCTATGAACGTAAACATGTTCTAAAAAAATCGTCTTAAAAAAATCAGTGTTTAAAAATGAGTCAAGTAACTGACACTATCTTGTGCTGATCCCTGTGCATTGAGAGGGAGATGAAGGAGGTGCAATCCTTGTGCTCAGAGGGCCACCACTTGGGGAGAATTTATGATGCACAGGCCTTGTGCTGGGACCCTATGTCAGCACTATGGCACAGACACTACCACGATCCCCATTTTACTGGTGAGGAAATTGAGGAAAGGAGAGATCTCTGAGACTAGTGATGAATAGAGCTGGGATTGAAGCCTAGGGCTCTTGATGGCAAAGTCCCAGCCTCCCAGGAAACACATGAAACAACTCCACAAAGACAGGATGTCGTAGGGAACCGGGGTCGTCAGGCACAGAGCGCTGGCAGGAAGGGGAGGTGCTAGAGAGTGGAAAGGAGGGAAAAATCATGGTCTTCTAAACGAAGAATGAAGATTTCCTGGAGGAGGTAGTGGTTTCTAGATCTCTGAAATGTGTTTTAGAAAGAAACTAATTTAATCAACAACATTTACAAAGAAGGAGAATTCACACACACACAAATATGGACTTATGTCTTTCAACAAAATTGCATCTGGGAATCCTAAGTCTCCCCCTGCATGTCAGCAACTGGCTACACTGAGTAGGCATCCTCCCTTTACATGGGGCAGCCACTTCCTGGCTTGCCATTCAGTGCCATCTTTCCAGGGCTGCTTCACACGTTAGTAATGCCTGCCTGGCCCCAGTAGGCCTTTGAGCTTGGGATCCCCCTCAATGCCTAAGGGACTCCACAGCCCACTTCTGTTCTCTTCCTTCTGATCTTCAGCCCAGGAAAGAGTCAACCTACTATGTCCCAAGGTCAAGGGCAGTTTTGCGCCAGAGTGCCTAGAGGTGAGTGGGCTCAAATGGGGAGGGAAGAGGTGAAGAACTTTTCCTCTGGCAGGTAGGACGCTTCGGAATTCTTTACCTTAAAACCAGAGTGTCTGGATGGCCACTTTCAAGAATAGGCCAGCTGTTTGACTGGGCAGATAAAGATGAAAGATCCTAACTTGTCACCAAAGAAACTTAAGTCACACATCACCAAGAACTTGTCTTTTGATAAAAATAGCTATGGACTGCTGGGGAATTTTTATGTTTGAACTCAGTCCTCATACCAGATCTGCCAGGTGACCTGCCCCATGTCCAAGCTCCTCCAATGATCACCATAATATGACAATAAAAAGAGTGGGATCAGCTACCATTTACCCAGCACTTACAACAAGTGACTCTTGACTACGGGCTTTCGATACATTAGCTCATTTAATTCCCACAACGAAGCTGTGAGGAGGGTATCGTCATCCCCATCATGCAGATTAGGACACTGAGGATCAGAGAGATTAACTAAGAGACACAGCGGGAGAGTGACAGATATGAGACCAGGCCCAGCTCTCTGAATCCAAAGCTCGTGTCCCTAGCAACAATGCCGGTGTCACTCAGCATGTGGGACGCAGGTTCCTGGCATCAGAATTACCTAGGATGGTTAACCATGAAAAATACATATTGCTGTGTCCTACATGAGGGCTCTGCAGCCCCACCAGGGGCAAGGGGGTGGTGCTTGATCCTCACTAAAGTCTGAAGGCTCCCGGCTGCCTGGGCTCCCTCGCTCCCAGGGCTCAGCTTTGCCCAGACAGCACACTCTTGCACTTAAGAGGCTCAGCCTGGCTCTCGGCTGCACTCCAGCCTGGACTCTGTGGTCTGGTGAATTACTGAAGTCATTTCATGGGATCAGAAGGAACCTTCAAGGGCATTACCTTTGTCTCCTTCTTTTGTAGGAGAGAGGATGCTGATGCCCAGGGAGGATGATTGATGTGACCACCGAGGACACACAGCAACCCAGAAATCTTACCTGTCCACCTCCTGTGCTCTCCCTGTGCAGAAGGTCCCTTGCTTCCTCTGCCCCTTCCTCCCCTCGTTTTCAGGCAGGTTCCCTTTCTTCTCCCCAGCAAGATGGACGGAGCCTCAGCTTCTCTTTGGGGCTGGCACTTACAGAGACAGAGAACACCTGCAACTGGGTCACTTCAATAGCATTCAGGAAGGCACATGGCCTGTCTTGCACTTAAGCAGGAAGTTGTCACCTAAGGGCGTGCAGCCACAAATTTGCATTTGGACCGCTGAACACGGACCGAATCCATCTCCACCTGAAAATCAAGGACTTAACTGGGATTGCCCCCCTCCACTGCCCTCATGTGAGCCCTTTGCTCTCAGCAGCCCCTGCCTCAAACCTTTAAAAAAACAATCAGCATTTTTTAAGTGCCACTTTTCCCTGGTTTTGTGGTTGTTTTTCCTCCTCCTTCTCTCTCTCTCTTTTCAGTTGCCTTCAAAACAGAGAGGAGAAGCCTCTATTTGGCTCTGACAATAAGATCTCCTGGTGCATTTTTCGCCTTGTGTTTTACTTCTGTCATTGATCAATAGACTTAAATGCCAGGCCTCCATCACAGCTGCAGACTTTGCCCAAAGTGTCTTGGCCCAGCGGAGCTTGTCTGCTTGAGTTCTGATGCTGAGAAATGTCACAGTCGGGAGGGGCTGGGAGCCTCTGTCAGTGTGCACAGGCTGGGGGCAGTGACAGCTCATTCAAGGCATCTCCAGGCATCCCACCGGCCCCGAGGGTTACCGCCGTGGACTGGAATGCATCCCTTTCTGGGGGCTGTTTGCAGCCACAGGTAAAGTCTGTCACAGCACAGTCATAGTGTGAGGGAAGCATCCATCGTGCCCATGGCAACCAAGCTGCATTCATCGGCTTGTCATGAAATCCTCGAGGAAAAAGAAGTCCCTGAGTCTAGGTCTCAGCTGAGGTATTCATCAGCAGTGTGACCTGCCTGTCAGCCAGCTTACCTCGTCCTCAGTTTCCACAGCTCTAAAACAGTTCCCCATCCCACCAGCAGTCTGAGAAATAAAAAAAGTCTAGGTGAAAGAGCTCTGGAAAGTGTAGAGGGCTATAGGAGGGGAAGCATGTCATCCTTATCCTTGTGGAAAACTAAACAAGTGCTTTTTCAAACCTCCATCCACTTGTCTCTCGCTGCAGAAATGAATCAGGAACTGCATTATTTGCAGAACCATTCTCACTTACTAAAGTGCCGTGAAAGTTAAAATGGTAGGTAGACGTGGAAAAAAGGAGAACTAAGAAGTGGCTAAACTATTCACGAATGCCTTTCAGGGAGGTACCTTTCAGGGAGGCTCCCTTCCATTTGCCTCAAGTCCTAAACTCTAAACTCACCTCCCCATGAGAACGCCTTCCTCATGGGAAGGTCAGTCTTGCAGGGAAAGCGTGAGAAGGGTGCTGTGTGACATCTGTCTCCTATCCCCAGTTGGGATATGGTTGTCTTTACCTTTGCCAGTTTCCCCTGTGAATCAGAGGGTGTCAGTCTCTGCTGCTTGAGTTTCATGAGCAGAAACTTCCGCAGCCAAGACCCCCGATGGCTGGTGTGGCATCGTGGACCAGATCTGAGATTTTCCCCCAGGGAAAGGGCGCACCATCTGTTTGGGGGCAGAACTACAAAGAGGATATGTTCAAGAACCACTTGTCTCTGCCCACATGCCTGTCAACTCTTTGACCACCAAGGCTGAGAGCAGGGTCTTGCAGGCCAGGCCATCAGCGACAAGCTGACAATACAAGCAAGTCCATCTGGGTGGGTGGGTTTTCTCTGACTCAGAGAGTGTTCCTTCGGAGGGGGTGGCTGTTACTCAGCTCAGTACTTTGTTGCTAGGGTGACACAGTCCCAGAGCTGTTAGGTCCCCTGATGTTTCAAGAGAAGGCTAGAATGTGAAGTATGATGTAAAATTAGCCAAATTAGAAAAAAAATTTGTGGGCCACCAGCTGGCAACTTTTGGTCAAAAGTGATGCTGGGGTGGGAGAGGGCAGAAATCCGGAAGGAGAGGCATGAACATGTCCATTTCCTTTTCCTGCTTTGAGATGACTGGATCCTAAAGGCAGGCCACCTTGAGCACAGACTCCCCATCTCTCTTCCCCCAGGCTGCCTCCCAGATTTCAGCAGTTACTACTCACAGCAATTCTCCATAGGACCATTGATTGGAATATCTATGAGCTCAGCGGTTGCCTCCTACACTGGCATTGGTTATACAGCCCCTGTCTTGAACGTTAGATGCAGCATCAAAACCCAACATTATATATCAGGCTGGTTGGGGTGGGAGGATGGAGGGGGCATTGCCATAATTTTCAGAAGCTTCCTGATCATTTACATCTAGCTCAGTGGAGCCAATATCTACATGTATCTTCTCTATGAAAAGGAGACTATCCACATGCTGCATAGAAAAAGTAATTTAAAATAAAAGCTATTTAAATGGTTTCGCTTGGGAGTGAGTAAGTCTGGAGCGAGGGGCGTGCATGTGGAGCTCACTCTGCCATTCACCACTATTAGTGAGGTTCCATCTTTAAACTACAAATTGTTCTGACACACGGGTAGTGGGGTGCAAATCTCCACTTTGTACTTATCCCACATGACACAGAACACTGGACTTAATTGGTGATTTCAGCAATGCTCGAGAGTGATTTGGACTTCCTTGATTTTCACCTTGGTCTCTGAAGCCTACCTTCTGGTGAGAGAAGCCAACCCTGAAAGTAGGAGCTGAGTTTTGATCATTTAGAACTCACGCAAACAGATCCAGCAGTGCCTCTCACATGGCTCATGAGAAAAGTGAGGGGCAGAGATGCAGTTTGGGTGCTGGACCCTGAGAGGCCATTAATGACGTCACCAGGCTGGTTGTGGGGATGACAGAACTGTTGTCCTGCAGTTGCCTACAACATCTTGGCAGATTTCATCAAAATCGGGTGTGTCAATGGGAGATTATAAAACAGATCAGAGTCACTCCATCTCTCTGACTCTTTCTGTACCTTTGCCTCTCTTGGGAAATAACCTAGTGCAGATTCTCTAAAGGCCCACTCTCCCCTTTTCTTCCTCCTTCCCTTCCAAGAGGGAAGCTGCTCTGTATTTCTTTTCCCCTTTTGTATTTTTTTTTAATTGAAGTATAGTCAGTTTACAATGTTGCATCAATTTCTGGTGCACAGCATAATGTTTCAGTCATACATGTACATACATATATTCGTTTTCACATTTTTTTCATTATAGGTTACTACAAGATATTGAATATAGTTCCCTGTGCTATACAGAAGAGTCTCTGTGTACTTTTTACACTTCATTCAATTCTAACATACATGGACGACATACACCACTGTTCCACGGGTACTCAGGCTTACTTAATGGTACCAAGCAGCCATGCCCCTTTCCAGCTGGCCTTATGCTATTCTTCTTTGCTCTCTTGTAAAGCAACCTTGCCCAATTCTCTGAATGCACTTGGAGTCCTGCACCCTCCAGGATGCATCCCTGGATATGCCAGCACTTACCGGCTCTCCTCTGGACACTTCCTTATAGGCTTTGGGAGGACCCAGCAGAAAACCAGAGACATCCCCTGGCAACAACAACATCAGCTCTCCAGGAAGAGGGCTGTTGACCAACTGGCTATTTTATCCTCTTATCTCACAGCTTAGTCACACGTTTGGGGAGACTTTAGAAACAGGGCTAGCTAGAATTTGGTTGAGATATTCTTTTCTCTTTGCCCAGATGTTTCCAGAACTGGTGTTCCTCAAAACCTACTGCACTTCATAACGACCCTGGTAAACCTGAGGTTTCTAGTCTGAGTTGGTAGCAAGAGGCTGTCTCCATTGGGCATACCTCTTTCTCACATCCAACATCAAGTTCTCAGGGGGAGAGTTAATGTCATCCAGTGTTTCTCATACCTGCCCCAGCATCCGGGCTGATGACAAGTGCAGATAGCCTAGGCCCCACGCCAGCTCTGCTGAAGCTGGATCTCTAAGAAAAGGTCCTAGAAATTTTACTGTTAAAATAAATATTCTAGGGAATTCTGATCAGCGAAGTTTGCAAAATGTTGATCTAAAAAAGTAACCTTTCCCTCAGTATTTTATTCTGTTTGTTTTCAAACATACAGAAGAATCCAAAGAATTTTAGTGAACATCAGCATGCCCACAATCTAGATTCTACCATGGACATTTCACTACACTTGAGTTATTACATATCTATCTGCCTGTCCATTCCTCCCTCCAGCCAACAACCCATCATTGTTTTGGGAATGTTTTAATGCAAATCCCAGGCATTAGTACACTCTCCCCTAAATATTGCAGCATGTCTAGTATCAACTAGAGTTCAATATTTGCTTACAGTTTTTTTTCTTTTGAGATTAAATTTACAGATTGAAATGCACAAACCTTGCATGTGTTACTAGATGAGTTTTGGCAAATGCATTCATGCATGTAACCCAAACCCCTCTCAAGATACGGGCCATTTCATCACTCACATCCTCACACCCCTTCCCAGATAATTCCAGCTCCCACCCTTCAGAGACGATTATTTCTCTGGCCTTGTTCACCACAGCTTTGCCTTAATAAAAGCAAGTATTAAAATGCAGAAAAAAGCAACAAAACATTTTTTGTAGCAAAAATCATATCTGAATCTCCAATATTTTAAATGACTAAAGTAAAGATGCTACAGTGAGAGTCCTGACCCTTCGGGCTCCATGTTGTCCCCCTAAGCATCCTCTGAGGTGTCACTCTGGTACCCTGGTGCCCCTAGAAATGCCTCTCGAAGCTGCTGCCTCAGAGGCCTGCTGCAGCAATGGTTGCCTTCCTTCCTTTGGGCCTCCACTTTATTCTGGGGAAAACTTGCTCTTCTAAGTGGAAAAAAAGATACTAGATTCCTAGCTACAGCTTGCTACAATAATTTTACAAAGAAGAAGGAACAAACACACAGTTCCAGTTATTATTTTTGGGGGGGAAACTTTCTCATTCAAATTTGGGCACATGGGTAACAGTTTCATTTCACAATCCTCAATAAAGCTACCTGAACTCTGATTGTATCAGCCACCTCCGGCTACTTCTCCAGCACGCACCCTGTAATATAAGCCTGTAATTTTCACTGTGCAGCAGGGGCAGGCTTTATGGGCTGGGGGATGCAGCAGTCTCATCTTGCCGCCTGGTTGCCACAGGCTACTCGTGTGGAACAGAGCTCACCCTCCAAATGTCAGTGAGAATGAGGGAAAAGTTCCACCCCACCCCCATACAACTGGCCCTTCAGATGAGAGAAGGCAGCAGTCTCTTGGTCCTTCCGTCCATCTCCCAGGCTTTGCCGCCTGGACTGTTCAGCTCATTTCGACTTCCCAGGCTCCCCGAGTCAGTTGCCCATGGGATCCTGGGGAGCTTTACTGACCCCCAGCCCTGCTTCTCCAGGTTTTGGTTTTCCATTTCCACAGCTGCTCCTTGAGATATGGGTCTAGTCTTAATACACAAAGCAGATTTTCAATGACTGCTTAATTGTTACATAAGAGCCTGGATGCATCATGACCTCATCACCACACAGTCCCCATCCCTCCGCCCCAGGCCAGATCCCTGCCATTCATTTTAGGCAGCCAGTTATTGCTTCCAGAGCTGCAGCATGGCCTCTCTTGACCTTAGCAGTGAAAGGGGGATTTTAATCAGGCAGAGCAAAAGTCATAACTACCCCAAGAGCCTTGGCTGTCCATTTTTGGACAGTAGTGTTACTAGTGAATCAGGACATCTGGGAAGGACAGTGGGTAGATCAAGGCTCTGTCTCCTGATACTAAGCATGGCTCTTTGTTCGCTTATATTTCAGGCTATGTCTGATTGTAATTATCCATCCGTGGAAGTGCTGGCTGAGCCTAAATCCCTAATATAGAATTCAAATGTGTTTGCAACAATTCAAACACATTTAGCAAGTGGAAGACGCAGTCCACAGACACCTGAGTACAGGAACTATGTCTGTCCTTTATTTGCTTTGAATTCTGAGCTTGCCTCTTATCAGGTCAGTGGGGAATTCAATCTCAGCCATGAAAAGTCTTTGTGGAGCTGCTGGTGCTGTAGTCATTAATGCTATTGGTCAAATATTCTGGTCCTTTTTCCCCTTTCTGATTTTTACCTCCTGAGTCTCTTTTGGTTGGATGGAGTCTGTTGACAATTTCTGAACAATGATTTGTGAATAAAAGAGATTAATATGATTCTTGGCTCCATGAGAACCAGCAGCCTGTCTGTACCTCACATTTGGAGGAGGAAAGTGTGATATAGGGGGAAAGCCTGGGGCTTGAATTAAAATCCTGGCTTTGTGACTGCCCTGCCATCAGGCCTTGGCAAGTGACATGCCTGAGTCACCATTTTCTTACTTACCAAGTGGTACCTGGGATGCTTATTACTCCATGGGGCACTTGAGGAGTAAGTGGAATCCTTTTTGTAAAGCCCCTAGTAGAGCACCTGGAACATAGTAGGAACATAACATATATGAGTTGCCTTTTGCCAGCCAGTAGTAGTCTCACAGTATCTCTCTTCAGATGTCTCGAGAGAGGTGTGGGTGGCACTGGGCTCTAGACAGCTAATGTCTCCCTCAGAGTCTGCCAGGTTCTATTGCAGAGTCATGTCAGAACAATACCAGGTAAGATCCTTACTAGAAAGGAAGCGGGCAGGTGCTGGGAGTGCACTGGTTCTCTGCATCAGGTTGCTATTTCAACGGACTGTTAAGTGTCAAGTGAATGTTTTCCTCGTGCTTTTAGATCTCACCTAGACCATCTCTCTGCGATCCCAGCGAGAAGAGGTTGGCAGTCTTGATTCACTTGCAGGGTGCACACTGTGTCTTGGAAGAGGGGAGTTAACCAGGTCTATGCATTAAGACAAAATCAAATCTCTAGCTTTGGAGGTTTGTATGAATTATGCTATTAAAAATATGCATGTATGTATTCATGAATTCAGAGATATTTATCAAGACCCCATTATGTATCAGGTACTGTTCCAGAATCTAAGGATACAGGGATAAATAAAAGAGATAAATAACCCTCTCCTCATGGAGTTTACACTCTAGTGGGGGACACAGAAAATAAGTAAGATAAATGAGTAAAATAAAAGAGAAGTTAAATAGCAATAAATGCTAAGGAGAAAGATTAGAGCAGGGAAGGGAAAAAAGAAATGCTGTACTTTAGATTGGACAGCCTAGGAAGGCCTCAGGAGAAAGAGACTTCTGAGCATCTCCAGATATCAGCATCCCCAGACTGAAAATGCCTCTGCCATGCCCCATCTCCCACCACCGTTCCCGATAAACCCAAAATGATGACCGTGTGACTGGTACTGGATGTGCATGTGACTGGTACAGGAATAATCAGAGGAAAGGTGAGCAGAAAAAAAGTGCACTCGAGGAAAGATGGTAGGAGTGCTGGGTGCAGAGATGACCCTGAAAGGGTGAAGCCATGCTCACTCATTCAGTTGTTCACCAAAAACCTATTTATGCCATATGTATATGCCAATTAGATATGCATGCAATTTTGTGTGTGTTGGGTGTGGGCGGCGGGGGGGGGGTGTGGTATTTAGGCTGTGTCGGGGCCCTGTCCGTGGTGCTGAAGTCCTCAACCCATTAGAATACCTGCCATTAAGGGAGCTGCTGAGGAAAGGGGTCCAGATAAATATTAGTAACAGCAAACACTTATATAAAGTGTACTGCCTGTCAAGCCCTATTCTAAGGCTTTGCATATGTTAAGTCATTTACTTCTTACCATAGCCCTACGAGATAGGAACTATTATTATTCCTATTTTGCAGATGAGGCAACCAGAAAAGAGAGAGGTTAATTGCTTGTCTCAAGTCACACACCTAGCAAGTATCAGAGCCAGGAATCTGAACTCAAGCAATCTTGTTCTGAAGCCTTTGCTCTTAATTACTACACGGCATGTCCATAAATAAAGACAACTGATGATTGTAATATGGAATGGTAAGTGCTAGGACAAAATTTGTACTTTTTTACATCATGGGTATTGAAAGAGAAGGGAGTAATCAGATTATGACAAAGGGTCAAAGATTCAGGTGGGAAGAGGAACATCTCTTGTTTTCGCTTTCCTAGGTAAGAATGAAGCATACTTGGCTTGCCTGGGAAAAAGGAGTTTGGATGTTGGAGCCTGGCAGGGAACAGGAGAAGGAAACAGGAGGGTCCGTGTTCACACATCAACTCTGTCACCCTGTGGGAACTTGAAGTGTGTCTAGGAGGAGCTGTTAACAGTGTTTGTTTCTGGTAAACACTTTTGTGCCTTGAGTTGACTATTTTTAAACTTTTCAAGCTCAGCCAACTTCAGGCGTGACATTTCAAAGCACTTGCCCAGCTTTCTATTAGGTGAGCAAATGGGGAGGGGGATAGAGGGAAGAACTTGAGACACTTCATTTGAAGAAACAATAAGCTAGAGTTTACGACTGGTACTTTGGCTATTTGGTATACTTCTGATGAGCCAGGTATGGCAGAGAGTAAAAGGTGGGTGAAGTGGAATGGAATGCCCTTTATACCTTTTCCCCTCAATTTAACAACTACTGATGTGCCCACTGGCTCTCCACTCAGCTTTGTGCTGGGTGCCTACCTTCCTAGATGACTATGGTTGCATTATAGCAATAGTAGTTTCTGATGTACATTCATTTCCTTTTCCCCTACTTCTTGTTTTCCTGGTCAGTTTTTAGTCTCAAACATCTTTTTTTTTTAAACCAGAGGATGCCAGGAGGGAACATATTTTCTAAATTTCAAGGGCTGCCCAATTTATAAATCAATAGCTAGGCCTGGCTACCCTGGACTCTAGAGCTTCATTCCTGTCCATGTTAGAGAAAATTCAGGAGTTGATATAAAAGAGTGTCTAAAAGGAAAGAAGGAAAGAGACCTTCCTGGGAGAGAAGATGGAGGAAGGGAGGTAAGAAGTCTGAAGTGGAGGGTCTGGATCACTCCTTGTGGGGGTGGTTATAGAGATCTAGGAAAGTACTCCCATAAGTTTGGATGACTTCCAGTTCAGGAGAACTGTATTTATTAAGATTCAGTCTGGGAAATATTGCAAGCTCTTAAGAAAGATCATGTCAACATGGAGCTAGAGCAACATGGGTGCACACAATTTGAAGCTTGGACTAGCAGAGGAAATTATATAAACAGTGAGAGAGGCTTAGCATTAGTATTTCTCAAGCCTTCTTGACTCTACTTAGTCGTGGAAGAAGCACAAAGATCTCATAGGCTTTCTAAGGGGATGAGGCTGGTAGCTGGGTTGCCTAGAGCTTTTGTGGGACTGTGGCAGCTGGGACCTAGAAAGGCTTGGTTCTTTGCAACATTATACATCTTACCACTATGGCTACAGAGGTGGGTATCAAAACACAGCCACCTCCAAAACAAACAGGCCAGAACCTCTCCCCACCCTTCTCCTGCCTCTTCATCACTAGGCCACCACACAAAATCCCTTTTGAACTCAGCATCACCTAGAAATACAAAAAAAGAATGTGGAGAGAAGATAGCCCTTATTACCTTTTGAATTTCCTAAATATTTACCTAAGAATGTTAGTGATCCTTTGATACTGATATGCCCAATGGAAAGTTTAAATTCCTCACACCCTATCACCATTCAATAGGATGAGATTCATAGGAAATTTTACTCAGTTACAAAATATAGAGGATGCCACAATATTGTACATTGAGTATGACATTGGAGTTATTGATCTCACAGTTTGGTCTAATTTAGGGGATCAGACATAAAACAAAAGGCAGGGCAGCTGAGGGTCGGTGGGTGCCCGATGAGTGGGTCAGACAATGAGCATGTTGAAGACACTGGAAGAGTGATCTGTGTATTCTAGTATAAGCTTGAGGAAGGAAGTCTCCCTGCAGGAGGAAGAGTTCAGCTGCCTAGAAAGAGTGGCAGGATTGTGGTCAAGTCACAACCCACCTCAGGGTCTCATGACTGGACATTGGGCTATTTCTATCTGCCCTGGGTGGCTCATAGTTTTTGTGTGTGTGAGATTCAAATGATATTGTGGATACCAAAAAAACCATGAAGACAGCTGAAAAATTAAAAAGAGATTCAGATGTGCTGTGGGTGGCTGGCATGCCTCTTGACTACTTTCCCCCTTTCACAAGAAGCTCAGGCACAGCCTGTTCCACTGCTCTCTTAAAAAGTCTGTAGGGCAGGGAGCCTTCTTCCTGCCCAAGGCTGGTAAACACTTCACAGGAACTTGGTGTCCACGGAGGAAAGGGAGGTCGTAGGGGGTCAGAGGGCTGGAGATGGAATGAGGAGGCAGCTAAATGGGGAAAGTTGAAAAGGCTGTGAAGAGCCCTTATCCATCTTCCCGAGTTGGGGCTGAGAGGTGGGGAGGCCCCCTTCTGCTGATTTCTACAGTTCTATTTTAGAGGCCTCTGGGGTCATATTTTGAATGACAGAGTCTTTAGTGATAAAAGTGTTTTTCATGAACTATTCACACACTTGAGGGTCACATGTGACCCTAAGAAGGAAATTGAGTAAAACCCATCACCCCCCAGGACATTGAAGAAGCAGTGTAGAACTAGACTTTCCTCAATGGCCTCTTTTCTCCATTTTGTAAATGACAGAAAATGTCAAAAGCTTAAAAGCATACAGAGTATTCTGTTTAACATGTGCAATCAACCCCACAATGAATGAATATTGATATTTTGTCATACCTGCTCCAGCTTAAATTTAAGGACATAGTTGTTTACTTTTTTAAACCTTCACACATCTGTCTTTCTCTCCTCCTCAGAGAGAACTACTTTATGAAGTTTGTGGTTATTCTTCCTGTTTCTGTCTCTATTATTTATGAATGCATCAACAAACACGTGGTATTAACATATACGCTTTAAGATTTTTTCATAAATGATAGCATTTAGAATGCATAATTCCACAACTTGCTTTTTCCATTCAACCTTTTTTTGATATCATTCTCTATTAATTCATGTAGTTAGAGTCTCCTATGGGCTGAACTGTGTCCTCTCCAAATTCATATGTTGAAATCTTAACCCCCAGTACCTCAGAATGTGGCTGTATTTGTACATAGGGTCTTTAAAGAGATAACTACGTTAAAACAAGGTGATTCGTGTAGACGCTAATCCAACATGACTGGTGTCCTGATAAGAAGAGGACATTTGGACACAGATACACACAGAGACAAGACTGTGTGATGATATAGGGAGAAAATGGTCATCAACAAGCCAGGCAGAGAGCGTGGAACTCATCCCTCCCTCATGGTCCTCAGAAGAAACCAACCCTGCCAACACCATGATCTTGGACTTCCAGCCTCCAGAACTGTGAGAAAATACATTTCTGTCATTTAGGGCCTCAGTCTTTGTTATGGCGGCCTTAGCACACTAATAGGGACTCCACCCTACAAGGGGATATTAGTGGGAGGCTAATGGCTGTTCGTGGACTAGTATCTCACTTTTCCTTGGGATTTGTGGATTTTATCAGAGGAGTTTACAAAGGCCTTAATGCCACCACTTTGTTGGGGTGGAGTTGTAGGTACTGTCACATGTTTTTGGAGAGTAAGTTTTGGGGTTAGGAATTCTTCCAGTGCCCCATAATTGTCCCCAGGAAATTGGTCTCCTACCATGATTACACAAAGTGACCTAAGCCAGAGGCTGCCACAACATCAGCCACATCCAAAGAGCATTAGACACTGTCTTCTAAATCCTTTCTAATCTTCCAAGTCTGAGCTACTCCTCCAGGGGCTGCTCTCAGTTCAAAAGATCAATGTAAGAAGTAATGAACACATTTCAGAGGCCTCACATATAACACGGAGCAGGCCCTGAAAAAGTAGAAGACAACTTCACAAATCCCGGAGCCAGGACTGGGACCTGATGTGTCATTTTTAACAAGGAATTTGGGGAGCTGCAGAGGAGGTCCTTGTACCTCTAACACTGGCCCACAACCTGAAGAAAACACGTGGGTAGATTTCATCCAGTCATAGGCCAAGAAAGACAACAGACTTGCTCATAGCAATCTTGCAAGGACCCACCTCCTGGTCTTGCTGCAAGAATGGGATAAAATAACAACTGATATGAAAGCTCTTTGCTGTGTGCAGGCAGCTTGTAAAAACCCACAGATTTTCCTTGAAACTTCAATGTTCCATCACAGCCCAAAGCATTTAAAATTCTCAGAGGGAAAGGACGTGTTTGGTCTCTTTCAGAAGCATTTTGGAGGCATTGTTTATAATGAAAAATCAGAAACATCCTGAATGTCCACAGAAGAAGATCTTTAAAAGTGAAATTTGTTAAATAAAGTAAACTACTGTATATTTGTATCAATGGAGACACTAAAAATGGTATTTACTGAAATGAAAAGATGTTGAAGAAATGGTGTTACCTGGAAAAAAGATTCCTTTTTTTCAAAACAATGAGTACACTGTAATTCCATTTTTATTTTAAAATAATACATTGATAAGAAAGAGACTAAATAATTATAAATAAAAATGATGACTAAGCTATCTCTGAGTGGTAGGTTTATAGATGTTTATATGTTTTCTCCTTGTTTTTCTTTTGGGACATACACACACATACGCACACAAATTTCACAAAGAATAATTTATTCACTTTGGACTTTAGTCCCTCTCCACACAGTGAGAGAGAATGATAAACTAGGTAATCTTTAGGTCTCTACCAGCTGTGACATTTCAAGACTACGATTCTGAAGAATGAGAAATTAGTTGGACCTCATGACATAAAATGTGATTACCAGAAGACTATCTACTTGATTAAAAAAAGAAGTGGTTGGAGGACACAGAGTTGAGTGCCACACCCACACAACCCATGATCTTTCGTGCTGTTGTGAGAAAAAAGTAATTGTTCACAGGTACTAAACACATCATAACAGTGGCAATGTGCTAAGTGTTTTCCGTGAATCATTTTAGTTAATCCTCGTGATGACCATATGAGGCAGGTGCTACCATAGTTCACTTGTTTCAGATTGGGAAGCTGTGGCTTTAGAGAGGTCAAATCAGAGCTCAAGGTTAACAATGGGAAAGGAGGAGAAGGTGAATTTGAACACAAACCTGAGATCCTAGAACCTTAGTTTTACTCTCTGCTGCCTCTAGTGGAGCACTTCCCCACCTCTGGAGGGGCCTGAAATCTTAGTGCCAAGGGAGGGACCAGGAAGCAAATGTAAGCCCTCAGATCAATGAGCACTAGCAGAGAAGGATGAACTAGGACAAGGGAAGCCACTCCAGGAAACCAATGGCTGAGCTTCGTGAGAATGAGTCATGATCCTTTGCTCTGGGAAATGTCAAAGTGGTTTCTCTCTGTGCAGACTGAAGGAAGCTAGATTTACATGAAGAATTACTAGCAACAGAGGACATACCAGAGAAATAAGCTATGCCTAGGTGTTTGCATTTCCTCAGAAGTGTTATGTAAAGTTTCATATTGGAGATGAGTTAATGAATCGCACTGTTACTTTAATAAAAGTGTTCTAGTTTTAGAGGTAAGAGGTATTGGATTGGGGCTCTGCTATTCTACCCTTGCCCTGCTCTGCTCTATATTACAGGGCAGGGTGACCGAGGTTCCCATGTCAGCTGACCTCCCTTGGGGGCTCAGCAAAGGTAGCACTGTTAGGGAGTCAGATGATTGGAAGAAGAGAAAAGCCAAGCTATCTCCTTTCCACTGCCTCCAGCAACATCCCTGCTAAGGGCTTTGTCTCCTTGGAGGTTCTGGCTCTCACTGGATGGTCCACCACATTTCCAGCTTCTGCAGAGTCACCTGAGATGCAGGGTCCAGGAACCCCTCCTCCTCCCATTGTCCTCTCAGCCTTGTGGTGGTAGTAGCGTCTTGCTATTGTTAATCTTTGGCTAGCCTGCCATCCTTTGCCTGGTGTCTCTGTCCTTCCGTCCCTTAAATAAGCCAATTAAGTTCCCTCTGATACATCCGAGTGGTTTCTTTTTTCTTTCTTGGATTCTGATTGATAAATTCCCTCAATGATCAATTTCTGAGATGTTCTGCCACTGGAAATATCTTCCATAGAGGGCAGAGTGTTTCAGGTAGTGTAAAGGAACTTCAAGGAGGGGGTTCTATAACAATCTAAAGGCAGGTGATATTAATACCAGCCAGGAGTATCAGTTGTGACATTTAACTTGGCTATTAAAGAATGAGGGAGCTTGAGGAGATGAGCATTGTGGATGGGGAATCTGTGTAAACAAAGGCATTATCAACAAGAACCCTGGCCTTATTGTAAATAATGTGTCGGTAATAAAAGAGAAAATGGATGAAAATTGTCCAACACTGCGCAAGGTGCATCCGAAGGTGGAGATGTACAGGGAATGTGGGGGAAATTATAGACAGTGGATGTGTCTAGCATGTAAGGTTGGAGGGTGCTGGAAGGGGTAAACCAAGAAGGGCATATTAGGGTCTGACAAAATATCAGCTTAAAAGTTTGGCTTCATCTTAAGGAAATCTGAATCACCATCGATGCCTTCTCAATGCGTGGCACTTGTAAGGTTGAATAAATGAGGAAGCACTGATGATTTCAGTTCAGGGGGGACTATCAACAGAGCATGCTCCGCAGAGTTCACTTGGCAAAAATTTGTAGACCAGCTTGGGGTTGGGGGAGAGCAGGAGGGAGAAGGAAGGACTAATTAGAAAGCTATTGCAATCAATCAAGGGCTTGAGAAAGACAAGAAGGACTCAGGTCGGTTAAATATCAAAAAATTGGCATTGCAGATCTCAGATGTGGAGACTGATGGAAAGGCTGGCCTAAAGGTACCTCAGGGGCCTGGCACCCAAGATATCAGGGGCTAGATATGCCACTGTGACATACCCACGAGGATTAAGCAGAGATCCAAGGGGGGCAGAAATGGAGATGGGGGAGGTGCCTATTTAGGGTGACAATTATTTAATACCCACTCTTGGATCTTCTGGCCTTTTCTCTCCTGTTATTGTAAAGGCATTCATTTTTCTTCAAACCCAGTAAATTATTCTCTGTCAGCACGCTGAGGGGGAAGGGATGAAGAAAAGATCTTAGTTTGCTCTTGGCTTTTCCTCTGTCTCGTCCAAACACTGGAAATGTCAAGTTTGCTCACTAATTAAACATGTCTGTCTTGGACTGCACTTGTATCTTTCGCTGAGAAGGTGTAGATTTCCAGGGAGACATTACACATTCATGTTTCCAAATACAGCATTTTGAAATCTCCCTGTGTGACACAAATACCATCTTTGAGAAAGTGTCTCCTGATAGGAAAGACACCTGTACAAGGCAGCCCATGTTTGGGAGAGAGCCAGGATGTGCTCAGTCCATGCCCTTTAATTTATTTTCTGGGAGAATTTTTCTGGGAGCCTCCGTAGGGCCAGTCTTGGGCCTTTCTGGATTTCCATGAATCCTACTACCCAGCTAGTGCCTCCCAGGACTCAGCCATGGAAAATCTTATCCCCTGGTCAGGTTGCAACTGTCCCTGTCACTGTCCCTGGTGTCTGGCCAGGAACTGACAGTTTGCAATTATATCTTTGGGCATGATTTTGCAAAGACTTACTAGAGTCTTATGTGGAAAGTATTATTATCACCAACATCCCACAAATGAAGAAATGGAGCTTGCAGTCTTGAAATCCTCATAGGATGAGATTCGTTGATTATATGTTTTCTAGATGCTAACTGTAGACCAGGCACTGTACTAGGGGCTGCAAATACAGCTGTAAACATGACTGACATGGTCCCTGCCCATATGGGGCATTAGTCTGGTGGAAAGCAAGTCAGTAATGGGGAAACTGGGGAATCAGAGAGGGTCAGTCTCTTGCCAAGGACAGGTTACTACTGGTTAAGTGGCTGGGCCAGGCCTCCCCAACTTCAAATCTTAGGTCCATCTTCTTGGACAATAAAACATAGACCTCAGAAATGGGAAGGAGGTGTGGATGTCATCTGAATCCTGTGGAAGTTAAAGGAAAAAGAGAGCTGGAGGGAAAATGGCCAGAATCTTACACATGTGAAGATGTTTCTGTTACACTGTCCAGAGTGCCTGGTGGGGCTGAGTTACCACGTAGCAAGGCTGGAAAAAAGCAGTAAGGCTGTAGGAAGACAGAGTTTTCAACCAACTTTCCTAGACTAGTTTTAAGTCTCAGAATCTCAACTTACCCAGCTGAACATGATTATTTTGACTCGTCACTAGATCCTGAGTTCCCAGTTGGGATTCCATGGATCAATAATATTTTTTAATGTGTGTGTAGTGGGGGTGGGGGTTCAAGTTAGGACATCAAATATATGTTTATATAAGACCCTGCTGTCTAGTATTACCAGCCCTTGTTAAAGAAAAGACATTTCCATGTGAAGTAAAGAAAGAAGAAATAATCTAATTTATATGAATATGAAAGCTAAGACAACTTTTTTTTAAATTGAATATAGTCAGTTTACAATGTTGCATTAATTTCTGGTGTCCAGCATAATGTGTCAGTCATACATATACATACATATATTCCTTTTCATATTCTTTTTCATTATAGGTTACTACAAGATATTGAATATAGTTCCCTGTGCTATATAGTAGAAATTCATTGTTTATTTTACATGTAGTGCTTGGTATTTGCAAATCTCGAACTCCCAATTTATCCCTTCCCACCCCCTTTCCCCTCTGGTAACCATAAGTTTATAAAACAACTTTTTAAATTGAATTATTTTAGCTGTTAAAAAAGAAACTTCACTTTGTTGTCATTTTTCTCTCCTTTGTCTATGGACTTTGGTGAAAACCGCACTGTGGAACATCCCCATTTTTGGACCCAGCCCAGTAGTTGGGAAGATGGTCTCTAAGCCCCTGTCAGTTGTTCTCCACCTGAGGTGGCCCTGGGACAGACAGGGGTCTGCAGCTATTCCTCTTGGAAGTGGCTACTTCCCAGCTGCCGTCCAGTCTCAGGCATGCGTCTGGAGGTCTCTGTTTGGTCTGCCATCACTGACATGGCAGCATCCTGCCAAAGCAGCTCCCTCCGAGTCCTGCCATATGGGGGCTGCACTGCCACTGCGTCTGGCAGCTCTTCTGCTCATAACGTCGGTCCCCACTGATAGACCCATCCCTGTCACACTATTGACTGACACTAGGCTGCCTAATTAAAAGTAAGAGCTTTTGCATCAGCTTCAACTGTGGCTTTATAAATTCCAAGCACTGTGAGGGGACCAGACAGAAGAATGGTCATGAACGCCAGAGCTCCTGCCCTTTCAAAGGACTCCTTAGTTGTGGAGGCATCTGCTTTCCTTGGAGGTGAGGATGGTACTTCCACTGTCAGCTCACCATGAACACGGGGAGAGTCCACCTCAGCACAAACAATTTGCTTTCCTGGCTAATTTACATCAGAATGCCAATGGTTCAGATATGCACATTTCGGTGGAAGTGGAGCCAACATGAGGGAAGGGGACTGCAGACATGGCAGGTGTCCTGTGAGGGGAACTTGGGCTGGGACAAGGCTCTAGGGGACCAAGCAGTTTCCCGAAGGCCATTAGGAAAAGCCCCAGGAGGGTAGACAACATTTGCTGGCCCAGCTCTGGGCCTGGCTCTGGGGCTTCATGCCAGGGGAGCTCCCACTGGCTTCTCTAGATTACTTGCCTCCTTTCCCTACTCTGCTCCGTGTCTCAGAGGCTAACCTGGAGGAATCATATCTTCAGTTTCTCCTGCTTTCATATTAAGTTTGGACAATGAGGGCAGCCGGTGGAGAAGGGAGTGTAGAAGGATAAAGAAGTTGGGGTACTCATTCGCCGGTTTTCTCCCCGCCCGGTGCCGTGGGCTGGCTGTGCAAATCACACGGCTCTCGCCAGGTGGTTCTTTCCCCACATTCCTCTCTCCAGCTTGGGATGCGGCCCCTCCTCCTTCTCCTTCAGGCCAGGGCAGATGATGGCTCCCGCTGAGGCTAGCCTTACAGACTGTGCCATCTTGTATTAGTTTCCCTAAATCTTGTAAACTAGTCCTTTTATTAACACTCCTCAAATGACCCAGTCCGACTGAGCCCGTTCTTGACTGTCAGAACCCTGACTGACTCAGGGGGCTTTAGAAATGGCAGAAATGAATCAAATGCTTTCCCTGATCTCTGGGAGTCTACAATGGAATTGGAGATATGAGCAGCAAATAGAAAGGAAACAGACATGTCTATTTGACATCTGCAAGGCATTTATCTGATCAGAGAAAGGGGACAGGATGGGTGAGAGCATCAGAGGAGGCTTCTGGGAGAAGGCAGTGGCTGGAATGGGACTTGAAGTGTAGTCGGCATTTAGGGAAGTGGGAAGAGGGCGGAGGCATGCTGGTGGGAGAACAGCCTGAGAACAAGGGTCAGAAATGCCCTGGTGTGTGATTCCAAATCTGAACATCAGTGCCTGCTTGGAAATGAAGTCGGGGAGGAGGAAAGGAAATGTGGGAAGAAGTGGAGGATGCACCATCAGTCTGAGACGTGTCAGAATTGAGAGAACCGAGGTCTGCTCCAGTCCCTTCCTCCCTCATCTGCCTTATATGGAGGTGCTGGTTCCTCAGGCTGACTGCCGTCTCAAGGCCGTGACTCTTGATCTTCCCTTGGAAGGGCTGGCAGGCTTGTTCTCATCACTGGGCCCTCAGATCAAATATACTACTTCTTGGGAAGCCGTCTTTGATACCCAGCCTCCAAGATTTTCTCCAATGATACCCTCCACTCGGTATTTAAAGTCCTGTGTAGTCTCTCCCCATGAATGGGGGTTGGACTTAGTGACTTGCATCTAAAGAATAGAATAAGGTGGGAGTGTGTGTGTGTGTATTTCAGAGACTAGATCATAAAAGGCAGTGTGGCTCCCCCCCCCCTTCTCTCAGATCTCTTGCTCTGGGGGAATCCAGATGCCATGCTGTGAGGCGAGTCCAGCTGCCCTACAGAGAGACCTACACAGCAGGAGCTGGAGCTTCCAGCCAGTTGCATGAGTGGACTCTGGAGCGAATTCCCCAGCTTCAGTCAAGCCTCAGATGACTGCAGACCCAGCTGACAACTTGACTGCAGCCTGGGAGAGATCTTGAACCAGAATCACCTCAGATAATCCACTTCCAGATTCCTGACCCATAGAAATTGAGAAAAGAAAAGTTTTTGGTTTTAAACTGCTACTTTGTTAAGCAGAAATAGATGGCCAATACATCTTCCCTGACAACAGACCTTAAATCCACGCCTCCCTCTCCACACAGCACTTCATGTAACATCCCAAGCGTTAGAAGGTCCTGTCTGCTCTGGTGCTGACTATCTATGAGCTCCCACTCCACCCCTCACTGTTCCAGCCACACAGCCTTTCTTGCCATTCCTTGAATGAGATGGGCATGCATCCGTTTCAGCATCGTTGTGCCTGCTGTTATTTCTTTCTAGAACATTCTTTCACACTTACGTGCATGGCTTGCTCGCTCCCCTCCTCCAGGTCTTGGCTCATAAGTCAGTTTCTGCACGAGCCCTTCCCTGACCACCCTATTTCAAACTACAACCACGTCCCCCAAGCCCACCCTAGCCTCTCCCCTGATTTGCTTTTCTCCATAGTATGTAGCAATACTCGATACAGTGCATATTTTATTATTTATCCTGTCTATTGGTGTCTTTCCTCATTAAAATAAAAGCTCCAAGAGGCCAAGGATTTCTGTCTGTTTGCTCACGGTTATATAATCAGCATGAGACTAGGGCCTGCTGTGTTGTGAGTGCTTCGTATTTGCCGGATGAATGGCTGTGACGTTACTTTTGCTATGAAAGCCTGTGCCAGGAAGGATTTTTGGCTCCCATGACTATTGTCCCCTGATTTCATGCTATGTGTATGTTAGCTATATGGCAAAGGAAACTTGCAAATATAGGGAGTTGATCTTAAAACAGGAAGATTATCTTGGATTCTCCAAGTGGACACAATATAATCATATGAGCCCTTAAAAAGCAGAGGATAGGAACAGAAGAGAAAGTCGGACAGATTCAAAGCACAAGAAGCAGCCTGAGTAAAAGAATGCGGGCAGCCTCGAGAAGCTGAGTGCAGTCCCCAGCCAGCAACAAGGACACAGGAACTTCAGTCCTACAACCATAAGAAATGGGATTATGGCAACAACCTGAGTGAACTTGCCAGAAGATTCTTCCCAGAGCCTCTTATTTCAATTTTTCTTTTTGGTGGGAAGATAATTAAGTTCATTTATTTATTTTAATGGAAATACTGGGGATTGAGCCCAGGACCTTGTGCATTCTAGGCATACATTCTACCACTGAGCTATATTCTCCCACCTCCTTCCCTGAGCCTCCTGATAAGAACCCAGCTGACTGACACATTGTGAGACACTCCCTGGACTTCTGACCTGTGGGAATAATGGAAAATTAATGTGGAGTCCTTTTAATGGTTGGATCTTATGTTCCTAATGTGTCTAGAGTGAGCTCAGGGCTACTGTCTGTCTTGTAGCCTCTGTGCTTACAGTAGTGCTTGCACAGAGTTTAATGCATATTTGCTGCATGAATGGATCAATGGACTCCCATCTTGCTGTGGGTGGGGTTATCTTTGGCTTATCTAGAGGCTCACCATGAGACTCTTGGGAGCCAGGCCAGTAGCATTCAGCTCCATGGCCTCAGTGCCCTGCTCAGACCTGCCATGGAGGGGGCAGCAGAGACTTTTGGCGAATCAGTGGGGGACCAAGCCAGAAGTAAAGCACCCATGTTCCTGGCAGAAGACCCTGGTATTATGTGCAAAATTCATATTCTCCCACCATCTAGAAACCAGAGTCTGGCCATACTGGCCAGAGTTTCAGAGGCAGGCTTTGGCGTCAGATCAAAACACAGCTGAGCTTTTGAAACTATCTCTGTGATCTAGGGAGAAGACTTCACTTCTCTGGGCTTCAGTTTCCTCACCTATCAAATGGTAAGGGTAATAATGTCCACCTGCTAGGGCTTCTTTGTGAAGATTAATGATGCTGTGCAAAGAGAGGACTCTGCATGCAGAAGGTGCTCAATAAACAGTGGTTATTATTTTGCTTTATGTTGATTAGTGCAGTTGGGTGTTTTCTGGTGAAAACTTCAAATGAGTTTTCAAAGAGAATTACACTGAGGTGAGTGATAAAGCTGATCAAGGATATCTTCCTTGGCTTCAGCAATGGACTTTCCCAGTCCCACCTCAGTCCCTGCTTCCTCATTCACACCAAAGGGGTTGGTTGGCTGTGGCTTCAGTCATTTGGGGACTAACTTACACCAAGAAAATACAGCTGCTATTAATGGAAACATAACAGCTACCAGACACCTGGCAAAACTGACATAGGTCAGTTGATCCATTTTGAAATGATAGAATGAAATATGTAGATGATGTTCTCAAATGCACACGTCTACATCACACAAACACACTTTTATACTTCCCCCACCACACATGCCTCACTGAAAAGGTTAAAGACTCTTAAACTACCATGGGAAATGATCCGAAATATTGCACAGGGATTTCGAGGCAAGAAATACAAGGAGACATAATGCACCGTAAATTAAAGTCATTTATAAGAGCAGCTGGTACCCGGATAGAAAGGAAAAATGATTAGTCAGCAGAAGTGGGGTGTCTTGTTATTTATTTATAGACTATTTCCACAGGACAAAAGAGAATGTATTTATTAAGGGCTTGCTGGCATACAAATACAAACATATGAATGTCAGGCACTGAGGATACCCAGCTAAATTATTTTCCTCTAACTACTTTTGTTTGTTGGTTGCTTTTAGATTGCTGGCCCTGCCCAGCTCCATGGATATCCAGCACGGGAAAGGTTATTCCCATAGGTCAGCACAGCCTCCCTGCCTGCACAGCACTGCTGCGGGCAGCAGTGGTGATGTGGTACCCATGTTCTGGATTTTTCTGCCCTGCCTCTGCAAGTGAGCATGGCTTTTAACTTACGTATTTATTTACTTTTTTTAGGGGGGTAGGTAACTAGATTTACTTATTTGTTTTTGGAGGAAGTACTGGGGATTGAACCCAGGACCTTGTGTACGCTAAGCATGTGCTCTACTATTTAAGCTATACCCTCCCCCCTGAGCACGGCTTTTGGTTTTTGAGGGGAACCACCTCTGGCCCAAGGAGCAATGGGTTTGGTGCACTCTCTACCTCCTGCTTTCAAAAGAAGTATGTGTTACCCATTTATCAACAGGGTCTGTTGTGATGCCGATGGAAACAATGGATAAATCTGGGAGAAAAATAAACAGAGAAGCCAGAGAAGAGGGTGGGTTATATATTGGAAAAGACAGAGTCGCTGGTGGAAAAAAATTGAATGGTGTTGATGGGGAGAGGGGAAGGGAGGAAGAAACAGGAATCTGGACCACCCAGACTTGAGAGACTAAAATGAGATCATGTGTGCAGAACACTGAGCACCATGTTTGGCATCTGGGAAATGCTCAAGCATTGATAAGCGACGACGATGATGATTATATAGTGGAAAATATTAACAATGAGAACCCATACCTTTTAATAACCCTTCTGTTATCTAAGCAGCTTTCCTGTATTTTAGAAGCACACAGAATGTTTTCTGTCATAAAGATCATGCTTTCTAAAGCAATCCTACCAGTTCAAAAATTGGAACCCAACTGAGACCCCATGGGGACGGTTACATAAAACAAATCCAAAACCAACACCAGCTACTGATATTTAAAGAAGGGGGCATTTCCTTAGATCAAGGAAAAATAGAAAAGTTACATGACGCTACTTGATGTGAGGTAGTTTAAGAATTTGATTAGTCTATTTTCTACCCTAAGATAAGAAGATAATGATTGCACACCAATGCAAAGTTCAGTTACTTTTGAACCCTGCAGTGTATGACAAAGTGAATACCTTGGGAAATATCTGAGCAGAAGTACAGAAGCTTAGCATTCGAGAGACAAACTTCAGCCTTGAAGAAACAGCAACAAAGGGAAAAAATGACTCACTTGAATTGGTTAAAGGTAGGACTAGACACTAGACTCCAAGTGTAATGGACAGATCTCAGGTGTAATGAACATCTATTTCTCCTGCCAAGCCAGGTTCCTTTTCCCTTCCAGCAACATTGCCCCTAGCCTTCCTTATAGAACCACATTGCTCCCATTGTCAGTCCATGTGCTTCAAACGTATGGGGCTGCACTTCAGCCCCAGAGGAGAGCATGTGACCCATGCCTGGCCAATCAGAACACCACACACCCTGACTACAGTAATTAGCTCTGGGAGGATCACATGACCCAACTGGAGGCAGTCAGATTCAGTCATGGGACTTTGGTTGAAGTTACTGAAAACGATCTCTCTTTCTAAATGGATTGTCTGGTGGCCACCTGAAGAGGATCTCCTGCTTGAGAATGGACATAACACAAGGAAAACTGGAAACGAGAGAGAGTGTGAGGCCAGGTCCCAAGACGAACATTTGAGCTCCCTGGATCCAGCAGTTGTCTAAGTCTGAGCTGCTAGGGCAAAATACCAGAGACTGGGTAGCTTACAGACAACAGAAATTTATCTCTCACAGTTCTGGAGGCTGGGAGTCCAAGACAAAGATGCTGGCAGATTCAGTGTCTAGCCCACTTCCCGGTTCATAGCTGGTACCTTCTTGCTGTGTCTTCACGTGATGGGAGAGGCTAGGGCTCTCTCACCACTTTCGTAAAGCACCAGTCTCTTTCATGAGCTAAGCACTTCCCAAGAGCCGTAACTCCTAATACCATCACCTGGGGCATTAGACTCTCAACATGGGAATTTGGGAGGGAAGGGGAACGCCAACATTCAAACCATAGCACCAGTGTGTGGTGTGTGTGGTTTGTGTGTGTGTGTGTGTGTAGAAGGAGAGAGAGAGAGCGCGCTCACTTATGCTAGTTTGAGTTGTGCGTAAGTGATCTGCAACCGAAAGAATCTGACAGTAACCACTCCCCACCTGCTATACCACTCTGCCTCTTTAATATTGTCGTCTGAGGCATAGTAATCACTAAGTATCTGCATGTGTCCTCAGGGAGAGTCCTCCCATGTGACTTCAGTCCTGGTTCTTGGAGGAGATGCTACGAAGGTGCCCTGGTCCACGTGCAGACCTGGCTGCTGGGAGGAGGATGAATGATGGGGAGCAGGGCAGGGAGGGCGCAGGCAGCGAGGAGCACACCTTCCTGCAAGCCTCGTGGTGACATGCAGTGACATGGTCCCTGAGCAGTGAGAGCTCTCAGCTCAGCATCAGCTCTGCCACAGCAGACTTCCTCAGAAAAGGCACTCAGCACGAAGCAGTGTAACCATCTCTGGGGGACTGCGAGTGTCATCACAGAACAGCTGGCTGAGAAATAGAGGGAACGTGGCTGTGGTGCAGAGAGTAGTAAGAAATCAGAAGTTGCAACATCTGAGGTCCAGTCTGGGCTATTTTCTTATTGGAAACTCCTACAGGCCCAAATTCCCAATCTGGGAAATAGGAATAAAGGTCCCCTCCTACCTCATAGGCTGAAAGATGGTGATCAATAGTAGTGAAAGTCATTTTATGTATCATGATGTGTCAGCCACAGTGTTGAGCACTTTGCCGATCCGTTTTCATCAAAATATCACAGGATCCCAAGGAAGGAAATAATATTATTACACATATTGTGTAGATGAGAAAACTGAGCACAAACATGTTAAGTGATTTTCCTGAAGGCATTTGAACCCACAGTGTGACCTGAGGCTGCACACCACTCTGTTGCCTAAGGCAGTCAAAGAAGACCAACACTCCTCGAAAAGGTGCACAGCGAGATCCAGGTGTTCAGAGTAAGCTGTGTGTGGACTAACTTTTTCTATTTTTCCCTTAGGTTGTACGTCATTAGCACAACAATCCTTAAAAAGCCTTAGAATCCTGGGATAACTTATGATCTTAATCCAGGCAGGTGAATCGTTGTAATAAACAATCTTAAAATCTCAGGGGCCTAACACAGTAGGATTTTATTTCTCAATCATATAATGCCCTGTGGGTATTTGGTTGATGACCTTTTATGAAGTCACCAGGGACACAGAATCCTTCTGCCTTATAGCTTTACTATCCTCTGTGGTCCTGGATTGCCCTGCTGCATCCTCTAAATTCAGCTAGAAGACAGGAGAAGAGAGAGAAGCTTGCACATGGAATGGTTTTTACGGACCAGGACCGGAAGTAGCCAATTTCCATTTGTGCACATCTCATTGGCCAGAACTCAGTCACATGGCCACACATAACTGCCAAGGAGGTGGGGAAATGTAACCTAGCTGTGTTCCCAGATGGAAATGAGCTCTGTTTAACAAATAAAAGTCATTATCACAATTATAAGATAACCAGCCATGATGAGGGACAGATGTACAAGTACCCAGAACCCTCACATCATCATAACTATTGCACTGCTAAGGCACCACTCTCTCAGCTCATACCTATGGCCACATGGGAGTTCTTTATGACCAGCTGATGGGAGAAGAAAAGGCTGAGCTTGGCTCATGGATGCACTCACTTGGTATGTCAGGGTGAGAAAAAATGGGCTTCTGCTAAATGGCGGCCCCAACAAGAGGGGTTCATGTAAAATAGAAATGAGAAGGAAAGCCTCCCAGTTGGTAGAATATTGGACATTGTGCTGGATTATTCACTCTGAGTGAAAAGAAAAGGGGTGCGAGTTGAGAATGCATATATGTGGACTCCTGGACAAAGGGCTGGGTCAGGGGTCTAGGAGAAAAATGGAAAGATCAGGGTCAAGTTGGCTGGGGGAAGAGGCATGTGATGCATGCAGATATGAAGTGTCAGGTTTTTGTTGCTCATTAGAGAGACCCATCATGGACAAGCTACTAAGCAGCCAACTAAACAGAAAGACTTGTCCTCAACAAGTGACATCACTTAGCCTCTGCCGTAAGTGGGCACACAGGTGGAGTAGCCACAATGGCAGGAACTGAGGCTAAGCATGCGCCCAACAGCCTGGGCTCGCATTGACCAACACTGATCTAATTATTACCACTGCCAAATGTCAACCTGGTAGCAATTAAGACCAAGAATGAGTCCCCAGTACGGCACCATCCCTTGTGGGAACCAGTCATTAAACAGCGGGAAGTTGATTATGTTGGACCTCTTCTACCCAGAAGGAGCAGTGATTTGCCTTGGCTGGAATTCACACATATTCTGGGTAGAAGTCTGCTTTTACTGCTCTCAAGACCTTGAGCATTACCTCTACCTGAAGCTGAGTACCTAATTCTTTGATGTGGGATCCCACATTATACTGCCCCAGAATAAGGGCCTGCTTTACAGCAAAAGAGGTATTGGAATGAGCCCATGGCCATGAGATCTTCTGGTCCTATCAAAACTGCATCCATCAGAAAGCTTTGGGAAGGCCTTTTCAAAGTACACCTAAGACACCAGTTTGATGATGATACCCTAGGAGAATGGAGGCATTGTCCGCAGATCACAGTAGATACCTGAATCAATGGTTATTATTATATGATGTTATGTTTCCAATAGGTGGAATTCATGGATCTGGGAACTAAGGGGTGAAAGCAGGAGTGGTCCTACTTACCATGGTTGCCAGTGGTCCTACTGGAGGAATTTGTATTCCTGTCCCTGTAACTCTGCATTCTATGGAGTTAGAGGTCCTCGCTCTGAGAAAGGGAATGAATGCTTCCACTAGATGACACAGTGGGAGGCTCGTTCAATTTTAAGGTATGACTGCTGCTTAGTTACTTCGGATTCCTCAAGCCAAGAGACAAGCAGTCACATAGTGGAGGCCATTCTAGCAGAGATATTGACCCTGATCACCTGGTGGAGGTCAGGCTGATATTACAAATGGCAGCGAAAAGAATTTGTAAGGCATCCAGGTGACCTATTGAAGTGTCTTTTGGTACTTCCTTTCCTAGTTTTGATGGTAAGTGAAGAACTAAAGCATCCTCAACCTGGTTAGGGTATGGGACCCCTCGGGAATGAGGGTCTGGGTCACCTATCAGGTAAGCCACCAGACCAGCAGATGCGCTAATCCAAGGATGAGGGGAATCTGGAATGGGCAGAGAAGGCAGGCAGTGAGTATCAGCTGTGCCTCGAGACCAGCTCCGGTGGCAGGATCTTTAGTTCTCCCACTAAACCTTCCTGCGGTGATTTTCCCCAGCAAAGCAGACCAATCAGAATCTTGGAGAAACTGTCCTAAGAACTTGTTACATAAAGGAATGTAGATCTAAACAATGCAATGGTCTTTGGATAATGGTTTTTGGGGTTTTGTGGTGCACCACATGGATTTCCCCCTCAGGACTGGGGCACTCATTCTCCAGCTGCTGGAAGTTTGGGAGGCTGATGACATCAGCTGAGTCCCTCTGCAGGCACTGTCCTCACCCAATACCACACACCGTCTGGAGAAGGGATATGCAGCCTACATCCAATGACTTCCTGATAGGGCTGTAATAGCCTAGCCCCCTTACCTTGAGACAAGATGACTCTGGAGAGCCAACTCAGCTCCAAAGCTCTGCAGAGCAATTCAACTTCATCCTCTGCCAGTTCCTGCTGCCTTCACTCCCCAGCAGGTGTTGATCTTTGTGGGCACTCCCCAGTCAACTTCCTGCGTGCACATCTCTTTCTCAGTCTGTTTGTCAGGGAACCAAACCTAAGATACCCTGAGTCTCAGCTAGTTCTGTAACATCCACTGTGTAAGTCAGGCAGTGGGAGTAACATTAGTGGGGAGACTGATGATATTCTCCCTTCACCATTGTGAACGCCCCTTCTGTTTTCTCTTTGATCTCAGAACATCTCGTGGTACTCCACCCATCATCCCAGAAAATTCAGGCATTCCTGAACATCTTGCCATCAAGAGTATCTCTTGGCTCCCTCCCCTCAGGTCTAATATCAGTTGAATGGAATAGCATAAGATTCCATAAACCTTACACATCAGCTGGGTGAAGATGAAAGGCAAACAGCTAAGGAAACAAAAAACAATGAATTGTGTGTTATCATTCAGAGAGATATCATCTAAGAGAGTTTAGGAACCTTTCTGTTCATGGGGCATGGAAACCATTTGCTTTCCACAGTGATTCTTGGTGAATTTTTAAAGTTGGGAAGGGCTGAATAAACACAACAGATCAGCACAATAGTCCCTTTCGGATCCCAGCTGTTAGCAATTGCCCCGGGTTCTATGTTGGTGTAGTCCGGGGGAGCAGTGGTGTAAAGTTCTTGTGTGTACTTCTCCCTGTGAAGTCCAGGGGCTTGGTTATGGAGTCAGCCTTCCTTTCCAGAAGAAATGATGTCAGGTCCTATGTGGTACTGTAGGATCACTTGCAGTGTAATCAGGCAGGCAAGTACCCACATCTTCATTTTATCTTTTTTTCTCATTTAAATTTTCAACAGGAAGGAAAAGGTATTGTCTCATGGAAATGAAAAGTCTAGAGCACTGGGCTGTGGCCAAGGCTAGATCCAGGTGCTCAAGTCATGAGGCGTTCCCCTCTATTCCTCTCTTGGCTTTGCTTTGCTCTGTGCTGGCTTCATTCCCATGCAGGCTTTCCACATGGAGGCAAAGATGGCCTCCAGCAACCCCTAGTTGGCATAGTCCAAGGTGCCCGCAACCGTCCATTGTCTCCTGTTGTTTCATCCATCTTCCTGGTTTACCTCGACCTCATGTCATAACCTCAAGGCTCTCAGCCTGGGTCAGGCAGGTCTCTGGGTCTTCTTTGGTTGACATGTTTTAAGTTGAATACATGAACAATTAATGATTCTAATTCTTCCTGGCAGGAGAAATTCTGTCTTGTTCTTTAACTGTGTTTGCTCAATGCAAGGAGAAATCTCTTCTCCTATGGCATTATTTGAAGTGGGAATGGAAGGCAGCTGGGTGGATTTTGAAGATTTGAAGCAGGAGATGGTATTATATGGGGGCTGCCCTGGTCTTTGCTCTTCCAATTGTGTGCCCTTTCCTACGCAAAAGCGCTCATTGTCCGTTGGCTGGCAGATCGATGGGTGACATTGTGGAAGGATTGGTATTTGTTTAAGAGAAATCTCCCCGACTGACCCAATTCCTGTAATGCATTAAAAAAATGACAGAAGTAATATTTTTGTTCTTGTTTCACTTTCATTCATCTTATTTGATCAGGGCTGAGCCAAACTGACATCTCATCAAACTCCAAAGTGTGTTTCAGCACCAGGTTCATCAGAGGGTGGCATTTAAAACACAGACATTGCAGGAACAAATGTATTTGCCAATCCCGTCCAGCAGTGTAAACCTGACCTTTCTCCTGTAGATTTATTGACACGGGCCTGTTTTGTATCATATTTCATTATTGTGCATGGAAGGATTGAAAGTTCTTCTCTTGGAAAACAACTCAGTTGGGGCCAGAGTGGCCAATACACCTTCCCTTCATAGTGAGAAAGGGAATTAGGAAGTCAGGTACTGGCAGGATTAGCACAATTCCTCAGAGCGCCTTTAATTAAAAAAGCACGTGAAACAAGCACAATGGGCCTGGAATAAGTTTCCTTTTGGCCAGTGGCTAAAACAGAGGAATTACATCCAAGGTTTACTTGTTGTGGGGCACACAACAGGTTCCTTGTGCCTGGGCAACCCCTGGGAAGTAGCCGCCGCTCGATGCAGAAATGCACCTTGGATGCGCACTTACTCAGTCTCCTCTGATACGCCCAAGTGTTACAAACCTACTTCTTCATCAGGCCAATAGCTGTAGAAATGATCCACGCATGCATTCGTATGACAAAGCCCCTGAATCCAGATACGCTTCTAGGCACTCGGGATACTGCAGCGAACAAAAGAAGCTAGACCCCTATTTTTAAGGTGTTTCAGGCAGTGCATTCAGCAGGGGTGTTTCAATCTTATGAAGGAAGATAGTTCATAGGTTAATAAAAAAAAACATATAAATGAGATAATTGTAGAGAGAGAGGCGTGTCTATTATCCTGTATAACAAGGAAAGGTAACAGAGAACACCTGTGTGGACAAGGGGTGATGGGTGCTACTTAGTACCAATTGTTCAGGGAAACCCTTCTGAGATAAAGAATGGATTATCTGAGCTGATATATGATTAATGAGATGGAACTAGTGACAGGGAGCTGGACCAGAGACTTGCAGGTAGAACATATCGAAAGTGCGAAGGCCCTGAGGTGGAAATGGTTTGGCAGAAACAGAAAAATCTAGTATGGAGTGAGCTTGGAGCTGCAGGATGAGGAAGAGCAGGCTCTGGGATGAGCCCAAGAGCCGAGCAGAGAGTGACCAGGTAAGCACACCTTAGGAGATTTAACTGGTCACGGTGGGGAGCTATTGGAGGTTGTGAAGGAGAGGGGCGACAGCAGTCGAGTGAGACTTTGAAGGGTTACTCTGATTGTAGGGTGGGGAACAGGGAGGTAATGATAGAAACAGCTGGGTAGCTGTTGAACTGGTTCTAGCAAGAGGGGGTAGTGACTTGGCCCCACTTGGTCAACTGAGCCAAAATCTGTGTGTGTCAAAAGGTCTTCCCTCTACCACCCCCACCACCAGCCACGGAGGCAGAGAGACTGCAGCTCTTACCCACCCACTCAGGCACTTGGTGACAGTGTTTACAGCTCCCCATTACCTTCTCTTCTCTGCACAAAGAAATCCCATTTCTTCCAACTCTTCTCCATGTGACAGGATTTCAATTCTCCCTCATCAGCCTTATCACTCTTTGCTGGGTCTGTTCCATTTTGTTCACGTCTCTCATTAAACATAGGGCCCAGCATGGGGCAAAATGTGCGATTCACGGAGTATCATTTGGCATCCAACCTCTGCCTGAGGGAGAGTGCCCTTCCCCCAACTCTAAGCCCATGTGCTTCTGTGTCATGGGTTCCACTCCCGGCTGAGAGGCAGAACCCTGCACCACCGGGGTTTAAGCCAGTCGGTGCGCCCCATCTCTCCCCCATGATTGGTCTGGATGTGGTTACCCGATCCAGTCTGCATGTGATGCAAAGGGGCTCTGGCTGGGAATGCTGGGCTAAGATCCTCGTTCTTTACCACCAAATTCAGCTGGAAGTATGTAGTCTTGAGAGTTTCCAGCAGTCAGCTAAAACCGCAGAGGGAGAGTTTGCCTGAGAACAGACCCCTTTTCCATTAAGCAGAGCTGAGAAAAGAGGACGGGGTGGAGAATGAGAGACTAAGGACTGGTATTTGCACCCTGGTCAAGCAGTGTCTAAGGTCTAATGAATCAATACATTTTTTTCTTTTCCTGCTTCAGCCAGTTGGGCCAGTTTTTCTTACACTTGCTATCAAAGGAATCCTAACTGACAGACAGTCAGAGAACAGTGGGGCCATGACCTCCCTTGAACAGGTCACTCTACTCCATTCGATGCAGCCTAAAATTGTCACCTCTGTCAGCAGCCATATTGCCCTGTACTGTCCTGGCAATGTCTATTGTTTGAGCTGGTAGACAGTGAGAGCTTACGCCTTCCTGTTCAGCAATTTCCTTCCCAATTTCTCTCTGAGACACCTCGGAGGGTTTATGTAAAGCCCTTTTATGAATTTAGTATTTATTAGGCCTCCCTCTTGCACTTGACATGTATCCATTTTTGCCTGAGATGCAAACTCCTGAGAACCCGATATTATGACCCATTTGGGGGAAAACAGCAAAGAGAACCAATAAAACCTAACAAAGCTGAGTCTAATCATTGCCAAAAACACCCATTTGGCTGGCTAATGGGTCAAGGGGGAGGGGACTGAGATAGCTCAGTGCTTTTGTCTTTCATCGTAGTTCCGGTGATGCTTGGGAAGCCCCCCATTATGCTACACAGCAGAGCCATTCATAAGGGGCCCCTGAGAGCCATGTCTGTGTTGTGGCTTTTGCAGCTTAACTGGCTGAATTCGGAGCACTTGGCGGCGCAGGAATGGACCAACTGCCTCGAGGCAAGTGGGAGCCTGCAAGCCCAGCCCTCTACTCTGCTGACAATGTGAGGCATCATTAAAAGAACAGGAAAACATTCCACTCTTCGACCCTAGACAGGACTTAGGAGACAGACAGGGATGGTGCCAATAACCAGCATACAGCATCCCAGACTGAGAGGCAGGAGGACTGTTTGGGGGCTGCTAGTTCTGTTGAGGAAACTGAGGCTTAGAGAAGGGCAGAAATTTCCTCAAAGGGAACCCAGAGAGTTAGTGGCTGAGGGATCCTAGATTAGAGCCAAGGTCTACTGCTACTTAAGCCACTGGGGAAGCAGAGTGGTTAAAAGTAGCTGCAGACACAGCAACTCACCATACAGGACCTCTGATCTACTCTTTGCTTTCCTCAGGCAGGGGAGCTGGGCCACCCTGTGGATGGGGAGCCTCCGACAGTCACACAGTGGGCCCTGGAGACAAAAATCCCAGAGCTAAGATGAGGAGAGCATTGTGGCTTCTGGCTCAGGAGGCAGGAAAGCAGCCTTCTAATCCTGACATCATCAGAGCAGATCACACCACCCCCAAACCTCACTTTATCCATCTGCAAAGTGTGTATAAATAATAGCTAACTCTTTTTTTTTCAGTTGGTTACAAGTTCTTTATTGAATACATGATTTGCAAATATTTTCCTCCAATCTATGACTTATCTGTTTTTTAACATTTTTTATTGATTTATAATCATTTTACAATGTTGTGTCAAATTCCAGTGTTCAGCACAATTTTTCAATCATTCATGAACATATACACACTCATTGTCACATTTTTTTCTCTGTGATTTATCATAACATTTTGTGTATATTTCCCTGTGCTATACAGTGTAATCTTGTTTATCTATTCTACAATTTTGAAATCCCAGTCTATCCCTTCCCACCCTCTACCCCCCTGGTAACCACAAGTCTGTATTCTCTGTCCATGAGTCTATTTCTGTCCTGTATTTATGCTTTGTTTTTGTTTGTTTGTTTGTTTTTGTTTTTTAGATTTCACATATGAGCGATCTCATATGGTATTTTTCTTTCTCTTTGTGGCTTACTTCACTTAGAATGACATTCTCCAGGAGCATCCATGTTGCTGCAAATGGCATTATGTTGTCGGTTTTTATGGCTGAGTAGTATTCCATTGTATAAATATACCACCTCTTCTTTATCCAGTCACATGTTGATGGACATTTAGGCTGTTTCCATGTTTTGGCTATTGTAAATATTGCCAAAATATTGTAAATATTGTAAATATTGCTATGAACATTGGAGTGCAGGTGTCATCCTGAAGTAGATTTTCTTCTGGGTACAAGCCCAGGAGTGGGATTCCTGGGTCATATGGTAAGTCTATTCCTAGTCTTTTAAGGAATCTCCACACTGTTTTCCATAGTGGCTGCACCAAACTGCATTCCCACCAGCAGTGTAGGAGGGTTCCCCTTTCTCCACAGCCTCTCCAGCATTTGTCATTTTTGGATTTTTGAATGACAGCCATTCTGACTGGTGTGAGGTGATACCTCATTGTAGTTTTGATTTGCATTTCTCTGATAATTAGTGATATTGAACATTTTTTCATGTGCTTTTTGATCATTTGTATGTCTTCCTTGGAGAATTGCTTGTTTAGGTCTTCTGCCCATTTTTGGATTGGGTTGTTTATTTTTTTCTTATTGAGTCGTATGAGCTGCTTATATATTTTGGAGATCAAGCCTTTGTCGGTTTCACTTGCAAAAATTTTCTCCCATTCCGTAGGTTTTCTTCTTGTTTTATTTATGGTTTCCTTTGCTCTGCAGAAGCTTGTAAGTTTCATTAGGTCCCATTTGTTTATTCTTGCTTTTATTTCTTCTAGGAGAAAATTTTTGAAATGTATGTCAGATAATGTTTTGCCTATGTTTTCCTCTAGGAGGTTTATTTTATCTTGTCTTATGTTTAAGTCTTTAATCCGTTTTGAGTTGATTTTTGTATATGGTGTAAGGGTGTGTTCTAGCTTCATTGTTTTACATGCTGCTGTCCAGTTTTCCCAACACCATTTGCTGAAGAGACTGTCTTTATTCCATTGTATATTCTTGCCTCCTTTGTCGAAGATGAGTTGACCAAAAGTTTGTGGGTTCATTTCTGGGCTCTCTATTCTGTTCCATTGGTCTATATGTCTGTTTTGGTACCAATGCCATGCTGTCTTGATGACTGTAGCTCTATAGTATTGTCTGAAGTCTGGGAGAGTTATTCCTCCAGCCTCTTTCTTTGTCTTCAGTAATGCTTTAGCAATTCTAGGTCTTTGATGGTTCCATATAAATTTTATTATGATTTGTTCTAGTTCTGTGAAATATGTCCTGGGTAATTGGATAGGGATTGCATTAAATCTGTAGATTGCCTTGGGCAGTGTGACCATTTTAACAATATTGATTCTTCCAATCCAAGAGCATGGAATATCTTTCCATTTTTTAAAGTCTTCTGGTTTATAGTTTTCTGTGTATAATTCTTTCGCCTCCTTGGTTAGATTTATTCCCAGATATTTTATTACTTTGGGTGCTATTTTAAAGGGGATTGTTTCTTTACTTTCTTTTTCTGTTGATTTATCGTTAATGTAAAGAAATGCAACTGATTTTTGAACATTAATTTTGTAACCTGCTACCTTGCTGAATTCTTCAATCAGCTCTAGTAGCTTTTGTGTGGACCTTTCAGGGTTTTCTATATATAGTAACATGTCGTCAGCATATAATGACACTTTTACCCCTTCTTTTCCAATTTGGATCCCTTTTATTTCTTTCTCTTGCCTGATTGCTGTGGCTAGGACTTCCACGACTATGTTGAATAGGAGTGGTGATAGTGGGCATCCTTGTCTTGTCCCAGATTTTAGTGGGAAGCTTTTGAGTTTTTCACCATTGAGAATTATGCTGGCTGTAGGTTTGTCATATATAGCTTTTATTATGTTGAGATATGTTCCCTCTATACCCACTTTGGTGAGAGTTTTTATCATAAATGGGTGTTGAATTTTATCAAATGCTTTTTCTGCATCGATTGAGATGATCATGTGGTTTTTGTCCTTTCTCTTGTTGATGTGATGTATTACATTGATTGATTTGCGTATGTTGAACCAGCCTTGTGTCCCTGGGATGAACCCCACTTGGTCATGATGTATAATCTTTTTTATGTGTTGTTGGATTCTATTTGCTAAAATTTTGGTGAGGATTTTGGCGTCTATGTTCATCAGTGATATTGGCCTATAATTCTCTTTTTTTGTAGTGTCTTTGGCTGGTTTTGGTATCAGGGTGATGGTGGCTTCATAGAATGAGTTTGGGAGTATTCCCTCCTTTTCAATCGTCTGGAAGAGTTTGAGAAGGACTGGTATGAGTTCTTCTTTGTATGTTTGGTAGAATTCCCCGGTGAAGCCATCCGGTCCTGGACTTTTATTTGTAGGGAGGTTTTTAATTGCTATTTCTATTTCCTTTCTAGTGATCAGATTGTTTAAGTGTTCAGTTTCTTCTTGATTCAGTTTTGGTGGACAGTATGTTTCCAGAAACTTGTCCATCTCCTCTAGGTTATCCAGTTTGGTTCCATATAGTTTTTCATAATATTCTTGTATGATATTCTGTATTTCTATTTTGTTTGTTGTAATAAAAGCTAACTCTTGGGGAGAAGGTATAGCTCATTGGTAGAGTGTGTGCTTAGCATGTACAATGCCCTGAGTTCAGTCCCCAGTACCTCCATTAAAAAATACATAAATAAATAAATCTAATTGCCCCCTGCCTGCCCCCAAAAAAGAAAAAAAATAAAATGTTTAAAAAATTTTTAGAAAAAAAGCTAATGTATCAGGTACTGCTCTACCACTTTATGTTATGAACTCCTTTAAGCCTTATAACAATTCTGCGAGGTGTTTGCCTTTATCTCCAACCCAAAGATGAGGAAATAGAGTACAGTAAATGGCAAATTATTTGAGCCAAGATGACCCAATACAAACCCAAGCAGTCTGGCCCCAGAACCCACTCTTAACTTCTATGGTAAAATTGCCCAATGATCATAATAATTAATAGTAAAATTGCTAAGCAATAAGATATAAATAATAAAGATAATCTAAATAAAACAATGCATCCCTCACAGACCTCTTGTGAAGAGTCAGTGAAGGGATGTTAGTGTCTTAACCAGGGCTTTTATTTTCTGTATTCTGTTGCTTTGACATCTGGGCCTTGCTGGCCTTGGGGGACTGCCCCACCCAGGGTCAGCCAATTCCTAGAGGTAGGAAATGGCTCTCTTAGGGGGGCTTGATTTTCAAATATAAACCAACCCACCCAGAGCCCACATCTTAAACCATCTCCTTAACTAAGTTCCCACACCCCAGGCTACCATCTTCCTGCCCTAATCACTCAAGGGTCAGATGACAGACAACTGAACAGCCCCTACCCACCAGGGTCCACTGAAATCATTCAAATTAGGAAACCCTAAACCTGAATATTTGGCTTGTTCATTCTTTCTTGCGAAAATACAATGAAGGCCCTGGCCACCATGTCCCTCTCTCCCCGTGGCTCTCGACTGGACCCAGTGCTTTCCATGTGCCCCCCCCGTGGTGTGGTGTGCCCCCTTCTCTTGGAAACTGTAACAAACTCACTTTTCAGTGGTAGTCATCTCCTGATCTGTTGGCCTTATAAGACCTCAAATTTTCTATCAGTACATTATGTTTAAAAACCGTAAGTGAAAATTCTTTGCACTGATATAACCTAATATATATTACGATGATCCTGAGCAAGTGTAAGTTATTATAATATTGAACTGGGGAGGGGCTTCAAGATGGTGGAATGGAAGGACGTGGAGCTCACGCTCTCCCACAAACACAGCGCTGAACAAATGTAAGTTATTATCCCCTTATCCATGTGGGGAGAAGCAATATGTACTGAATACCTACCAATTTTGTGTCTGCTATTTTACATACATAATTTCACTTAATCATCACTATTGTTACGGTAAAAACTCGGAGTTTACCCACTGTACAGATAAGAAAACTGAGAGGACAGATTTGAGCAGTTTGCTTGGGTCATCCAGCTTGTAGATGACAGCTTTTGGGCTTAATTCCCTATTTGTCTGATCTGAAAGCTTCTGTCCCCTGCTTCATCCAAGAGGGGACTGCAAGAGGTCCCTGTGAACCCCGTGCCAGAGGGAATAAGAAAACAGACGCCAAATGAGAAGTCCTTTGCTCTTTGTCCTCCCAAATCATCTTCCCTTTCTACTGTGTCTCAAGGATGCTTTCTCCATAAAGAAATTTTGCCTCACATCAGCCTTTGCTTCTTTATGTATTAATTCATTCTTCAGCTCATTTGTAAGACACAGGGTGATGCCCGCTTTTAAATAGTGCATGCCTTCATTTCACCTTGGCCTGGATCAATATTTCCACTTGTCCCAAACCGTCAACTCTCCATCACCACCCCTTTGCCTGTTATCCGCCTTCTCACTGCAGTTCCCTTGTCATAGGCAGCTCATTAGGCTGCGCTCATATCCCGGAGCCAGCGACTGGCTGTTAGAGTGGGCACTCCCACGTTCCACCTCCCCACAATATGGAACTCCACTGTGACGGACAGTTCCTTCAGTGTGAGAAGATATTCTGATGAGAACTCTTAGGAATAAACTCTTCTGGGGGGATGTGCTGCCATCCAGCAGAAATGGGGTGGAGCAGTACTTTGGAGAAGGGACTATAACCCCTCAGGTCTCTAGAAAAGGAGAAAAGGGCTGTGAGTGGACTTGCCCAACAATCCCCACTCTGACCGTAGAAGCATTATCCTTGGCACTCGGAAGCGGTTGATAGTGGACATCAGTGTTCTCACCCTCTCTTCCCCCTCCCTGTGGGTCTCAGCAGCATCTCTTCCTCCAGGGGAACCATGCCTCCTCTACTCAATGCCTGTGGACTCTAGGGGAGTGATACCATCCTCCCAGTGCCAGAACTGACCAGTTGGACTGTTGTAACTACAACCAACTTAAGTTAATAAGAATCAATCTTGCAATTTAAAATGAAAAGGTGGCCTTTCCTTGGGGGTGGGTCAGCTAGTGGGAAGTGGGTGTGGAGTTGCTGGTGGCCATATTGGTCCCCTGGCCTGAGAATGAAGCCAATGAGGAGGAAAGCAGAGATGGGGTGGGAAGACAGTCAGTCATCCCTCTGGCCTGGTCTGTACACTCAGGTCAAGTTCAGCCTCAAATTAGATCCTCTGCCTGACTCTCCATTGTGTGAGTTGCTACTGTCTCTTTTTTTCTTAAATCAGATTGAATTGGGTTCTGTCTCTGGCATCTGTAGCAGGTACCCTTCTAGGCCACACAGGGAGGACCCTAGATCTGCTCCAGACACACTGGCCTTATTTTCCCTTCTTTGATGGCTCCAGTCTTGTCTCTTGAAGTTACTTTTCCTGGGGCTGTCCTCCTCCACTCCTGTTTTCCTGGATAACTTCTATTTAATCTCTAAACCTCTTAGCTCAGATGTCATGCCTACCAGACCAAGGCGGGCCCTCTTGTTATACACTCCATGCACTCTTACTCTTTCCTTCAGAGCACTTAGTTGCAGTTGTAATCATGCCTTCGTTTTGGTAATTCTCTGGTTGTCCACTTCCCAACTGGCGGCCCCTTGAGAGCAGAGATTCTGTCTGCTTTGCTGTGCAGTAGAGCCCCAGCACCGAGCAGAGTGCCTGATACACAGTGTGTGCTCAATGAATCTTTGTTGAATAACTGTATAAGTAAAATAACTTTTATTCCTCTGTGGACAACACAGAGTTTTACGAAAAGACACTTACCCATTGGATGGGGGCCCGGGAAGACAAACCAGTGGCTGTCCCATCTGTTAAGTCTCAATAGAAAGACGTGTGACTTGGGGGAGCGGGATCACGGTCCTCGAATATCCAAAGGAGGGTATTTGGATGGAGGGTGGAGTCTTGTTCCTAATTCTCCATGGAATGGGTTGGCAGACAACGGGGGATAGTACCCAAGAGGCAGGCACTGACTCTATATGAGAAAGGACTAGGTGAGACCCATGCTGGGAATTCTGATGATAGATTCTAGAAAATGTTCTATATTTATGAAAGTTTCTGTGAGGACCGTTTGAGTGGGTCCCACGGACCTTTGGCTGTATGTGCAGATCCAGAATCACCATTGTAGATCTTAGTTTCAGAGAACTGCAAGATTAAGAGACAGCATAGAGATCTAACTTCCTGCCCTGCTCCTCCCTGTAGCATGACTCTCAGGCCATGGAGCTCAGCTGGGACGGTCCCAGTGACGAAGAGAGCCCACCTTACTAAGGACAGTCTGCCTGCCGGTGTACTTCCATCTCCACCCCTCCTTTATGCCCCTCGTGCAGGGTGCCTCTTAGAGAATGCTTGGACTGTGCCTTCAGAGCCTTCGGGTTGGTCTCTGCATAGTCAACAAGCCACAGGGTGTCAATGTCGACCTTACAGCTAATATTGCTCAGAAATAGGAATTTTGACGTGAGATGTTGTCGCTAATAAAGATGCGCCTGCTGGTGAACTGGCTAATATCTTGGCTTCCTCAGCCCCTTTGCTACCTCCGCACAGACGACTCCGAAGAGATAATTACTTTTCCGCCAATATAAACATGACTGCAATCAATACAGTTAGTGAGTAATATGATTTTCAGAAGAAAAGAAAACACCAATGTTAAAGACGTTTATATTGACATGATGCTGGTCTGGCGCGTGTGTGAGCGCGTGCACCGTCCTTGGGAAAGAACTCAGAACCATGCGTCTCCCGGTTGCCCCAGCCTGGCTGATGACACAACTTCTCCTCTGCCCCAGATGCAGCTCTGGGGAAAGCAGAGTGAGAATCATGCCAAGGGGAGTTAGTTTTCTAGAAAAAATGTTACTCAGAGACTCAGATCTCTTTTGGTTGGAGGTTTGTGTTCCCTGTTCTTTCCTTAGGCTGTGGGGCCTTTGGCCAATTGTTTTTCTTCTCTGGGTTTCATTTGCATCATCTACTAAGAGAGAATGATTTCCCCCATTGAAACACCCTCTAAATGATGCTGTAAGTATCTGATGACAAAGTTGGAGTGGCTTCAGAAACCATAATGTCTTTGACACATGCCAAGTGGTCTTTCCATCCTGGTTGCCCCCTGGCCTCCTTCATTCCCATTTTATAACACTAGTAGGGGGTGGAAATTCTCCCCACCTGAAACTTGCCATCAAGTCCTGGGGAGTCTATTTGGCCAAAGCAGAAGCTATAAAAGCAGAGCTGTTGGAAGGAAAGAGAACACCAATAAGAGCATTCACAGTATCAAATATTTATTGATCACTCATTATGGATCTGCCCTGGGTTAAACATTTTACATCAATCATTACATTTAATTCTTGCAACAGTTATGTACTATTGTCATCCTTCTTTTACAGATGAGTAAATGTAGACTGAAGTGAGTATCAAAGAATGGAGAGTGCTCTTTTAGAAAGAATGGGCAGGAAAGGCCTCTCTGAAGAAGTGACATTTGAGCCAAGAAGTGAACCCTGTGACTATCAGAGAGAACTCCCCAGGTTAAGGTGTTGAGTGAGGAATCTGCTCAGGGTGGCTGCCTAGTTGAGGGCTAGGAGAAGATTTGCAGAGGATAAGCCAGAGAGGTGGGCAGGGTGAGGTTATTGGGGATCTCCAAGACGGTGGCGAGAAGTTTAAGTCCTAGTCTAACTGTGAACATGGTGGCCATGAGACATAAATGAAAGGATAGGTCCAAAGTGGCTGTGAACTGCAAAACATTAAACTGATATGATATGCTGTTATAGTTATTCATTCATTCATTCAACAATCTCTCCATCCCACCCTCATACTAGTCCAAGTCCAAGTCCTTTATTCAAAGGAGCTCAGGTTCAAAACACTTCTAATTGTTTCCTGGATTCCAGATGGAGTGTTAATGGACCAACCTTGACCTCTGAGGACTCATGAACTAAGAATTGATCAAGTGTGAGAAGCCCAGAATGAGGCAGTCCCCAGGAATCCCTCCTTCTGGTTTCTTTCCAAGCTAACAAGACATTAAAAGAAGACCTGCTCCCTGGGTATGAGGAAGTGTGTAATGGGCCATTGCAAGATGAGCCATGATTACTCTGAAGATAGACTTGGAGCTATTCCAGAGAGAAAGGCTCACTTCTAATCATCCAGAGATTTCCTATTGGGATTTAGTGTAGCCTAGAAAGAAATGACATTAAATACTCTTCCCCAGCACCAAAGGAAAAATATAGAACAGAGAATTTACATACTTATGGATTTTACAACAGAGGATTTTCACAGCCCCACATTGGTTTGCAGCCTCAAATCTGGAATCACCCCATGTGCAAGGAATAAAGCAATACAGACATATCTGATGCATAAAGTAATTCACAGCTGATGGGTCCAAGTAGCGTCCAAGTTAGGATAGAATTATTGGGCAGTTATCCAAAACTGGAATCCTCTGTACTTTAAAAGTAGAAAATATTTTTATTATCTTAAGACTTTGTAATTTTGCCAATTTAATGGCAAATGGCATTAATGGCAATCTTGCCAATTTAATGGTTAAATATTTTCTCACTGTTGCTTTATTTTCTTGATTACAAATAAAGCATTTTTTTAAAGGAGAAGAGAGATGTATTTGTAGACTTTAAGCACTGATGATAGCAACACAAAGCAGATCACTTTTTTTTTTTTTGTGGTTTGCCTTTGGCAGGACATTTCCTCCTCTTTCTGGAGATATGTGAATAGAAGTAAGATATGTTATCCAAAGCAACACCATTTAGCCAAATACATGTCCAACATGTCTATTGTTTGTCTCTTGGGTGTTAATTCATTCAACAAGCAGGTATGAGACATCACCTCTATTAGGAAAGTAGTTATTGCTGGCTCCTGCAACAGAAACCTCTCAAACTCAGTAGCTTGACCCAAGAGAGGGTTATGCCTCACTCATACAAAGCCCTGTGTGGGTTGGATGGATTTCCCACACAGTTCTACTCCAGGTGGTGATGCAGGGATCCAGGCCATTCCTATCTTGTAGCTATGTCATCAGAGCAAGGGGTCCCCAGACCATGGTGGTGGGGAAAGAAAGGACTAAGGGCTCACCTTGGAAGTGACTTGCATGACTGTTACCCACATTTTATTGGCCAAAATCCAATCATGTGACCCTGCCAAGCTGCAAGGGAGTCTGGGAAGTGTAGCAGAGCACATGGACAGATATGGGCTCTCACATCCTCTGCCATACACGTTAACTGTCAGCCCTGTGCATAATGAGAGGGATATACAGGGGACTAAGACATGGACACACCCATCAATTCACAGTTCAATTGGAAAATAAAGTTCATACATAATTATGCCATAAGGCAGAATATGATTGGTAAATAATAAGAATTATCAATTAGGTGCTACAAATCTCTCACCATTTTAAATGGCAGTATAGGTAGAGAGAACAGCAAGACAAAGTTGTGGAGGCCAGAAAACATGAGTTGTGTCTTGTTAATAGTGAGATAACACTTTAGCAAAAGACAGGGACATGTGAAGGAGACAAGTGGCAGGAAATAAATCTGAAAATTTAATATAGGCACAAATCAGAGAAAAGATAAGGAGTTTCAGAAGTCATTGACCATTTTTGAGGAAGAAAAGATTAAGTGAAGGAATTAATTTAATAAACACCAGTTTAACCCAAACAAGAAAAGCATGTAATCACTTTGTGCCTTGATATACTTATCCATAAAATGGTGATTTTTTTTTCCTGACTTAAAGTTTAATTTACATTTTACAGGTTAGTAATAGATTTCTCTAACAATATTCTTTTTTGAAACATTTTTTTGGTATTTTATTAAAAAATTTTATGTTGCTGCAAATGGCATTATATTGTCGGTTTTTATGGCTGAGTAGTATTCCATTGTATAAATATACCACTTCTTCTTTATCTAGTCATCTGTTGATGGACATTTAGGATGTTTCCATGTCTTGGCTATTGTAAATAGTGCTGCTATGAACATTGGGGTGCAGGTGTCATCCTGAAATAGAGTTCCTTCTGGATATATGCCCAGAGTGGGATTCCTGGGTCATACAGTAAGTCTATTCCTAGTCTTTTGAGGAATCTCCATACTGTTTTCCACAGTAGCTGGACCAAACTGCATTGCCACCAGCAGTGTAGGAGGGTTCCCCTTTCTCCACAGCCTCTCCAGCATTTGTCCTGGAGAATGTCATTCTAAGAGAAGTAAGCCAGAAAGAGAAAGAAAAATACCATATGAGATCACTCGTATGTTGAAATCCCCCCCCAAAAAAACCCACAAACAAAGCATAAATACAAAACAGAAACAGACTCATAGACATAGAATACAAACTTATGGTTGCCAAGGGGGCAGAGGGTGGGAAGGGATAGACTGGGATTTCAAAATTGTAGAATAGATAAACAAGACTATACTGTATAGCACAGGGAAATATACACAAGATCTTATGATAGCTCACAGAGAAAAAAATGTGACAATGAATATATATATGTTCATGTATAACTGAAAAATTGTGCTCTACGCTGGAATTTGATACAACATTGTAAAATGATAATAAATCAATAAAAAATGTTAAAGAAATAAAATAAAATGCAGGATTTCAAAAAACAAAAAACAACAACAAAAAATTTAAACACATTTGTTGTGGTATAATTCCTGTTCAGTAAACTACACATATTTCTGATGTACAATTTTGATAGATGTATATGTCTATACACACCACCACAATCAAGATAGCTAACAGTTCCATCACTCCCCAAGAGGTGCAAATTTCAAACTCCCAATTTATCCCTTCCCCCACCCCCTTTGTCCCCTGGTAACTGTAAGTTTGTTCTCTATGTCTGTGAGTCTGTTTCTGTTTTGTAGAAAAATTCATCTGTGTCCTTTTTTTAAGATTCTATATATAAGTGATGTCATATGGTATTTTTCTTTCTCTTTCTGGCTTACTTCACTTAGAATGACGATCTTCATGTTGGTCCAACCATGTTGCTGCAAATGGCATTATTGTATTCTTTTTCATGGCTAAGAACTATTCTATTGTGTAACAACTCTGTGCCTTGGTATACTTACCTGTAAAATGGTGATATTAATCTTTATTTTTATGGCTGTTGTGAGGATTAAATGAATAAATACACCTAAAATGCTTACATGTAGTTACACTAATATGTGTAATAGTGCCTGACATAATAAGCAGTTTCTATGAATACTAGCTGAAGAATATGTGGTCTTGTTTTACTAACACCTCTAAGGGAGGCAATTATAACTCAAAAGAAAATCTTGACCAGGCCATTAAAGAGATTGCCCAAAAGGACTGACAACCAGGATAAGAAGACCAAAATACCTATAGTGAAGATAGAAGTGTTTTTCTGGAAACCCCAATATTTCAGGAAGGCCACATTCCCCTCCAAGTGCCCTCTTGCTTCAGTTCAAGTCAGGAAAATAGTTGCATAGAAATCCATTAATAGTCAAATTCTGAATCTGGCTTGGACTCAGTAGACCCTGTCCCAATCCATCCTCAATGGTAGGAAGAACTAATTTAGAGAGAGTAAAGGAGAAAGAGTGTGAAAAAACTAAAATCACTGTATGTAATCTAGTTTTGTAAATATGTATTGATGCTTATTGCATTCCAGACCCTGTGCTGGGCACTGGGGTTGAATAAAACCCTGCCAATGGCTTAGGGACACAAGTCAGGTGAGGGGGACAAGAGTATAACTAGTAAGTTTAAGGGTCACAGAGCAGGGTAATTACCATATGAAAGTAATTATCCTGTGAGGCATCAGCATAGTGGAGAGGGTAGAAGTGTCAGAAAAATCTCCTGGGAGACATGGCACTGAAGTTGGGTTTTGGAGATTGAATAGGAGTTCACCAGATGGAAAAGGAGAGTAGAGAAGTGAACCAAAGAGAAGAAGTGCTCTAGGATCTTGCTTCTCAAAATGTGGTTCATAGCCCAGCATCATCATAAACACCTGCACAATTTCAAACCTCATCTCAGATCTGCTGAATGAGAATCTGTGTCTTTTTTTTAACATTTTTTATTGATTTATAATTATCTTACAATGTTGTGTCAAATTCCAGTGTAGAGCACAATTTTTCAGTTATACATGAACATATATATATTCATTGTCACATTTTTTTCTCTGTGAGCTATCACAAGATCTTGTGTATATTTCCCTGTGCTATACAGTATAATCTTGTTTATCTATTCTACAATTTTGAAATCCCAGTCTATCCCTTCCCACCTTCCACCCCCTTGGCAACCACAAGTTTGTATTCTATGTCTATGAGTCTGTTTCTGTTTTGTATTTATGCATCGTTTCTTTGTTTGTTTGTTTTTAGATTCCAAGTATGAGCAATCTTATATGGTATTTTTCTTTCTCTTTCTGGCTTACTTCACTTAGAATGACATTCTCCAGGAGCACCCATGTTGCTGCCAATGACGTTATGTTGTTGGTTTTTATGGCTGAGTAGTATTCCATTGTATATATATACCACATGAGAATCTGTGTTTTAACAAAATCCCATTGTGATTTATGGGCACCTTAGTATCTGACAGCACTAATCTAGGAGGACTAAACAGTCAGAGCAAAAGAAGGAGAGAAATCTGGACATGACCAGGGAACTCTAAGAAGCTTAGACCAACTCAAGAGCCAGCCAGGGGCAGTGGTAGCTGAGGCTAGGGAGGCAGATCCCACACCCACACCACATTTGCAAGGAAGATAAGACCATCCTCAACCCAAGGTCCCCTGCTTAGAACCCCCAGGCCTGTCCAATAGCAGTCGAGACTCAAATCATGGCCAAGTGAGGGGTGCTGGCAGCTTGACTCTGGCAACTGTCTTACCTTAGACCAGAACTGACCTCCATTTGCATTTCCTTCTCCAGACCTGGGTCCATTAAAGCCAATTCAGCTGTTTACCTATGCCCACATCACAGGGCTGCTCTGATGAAAGTTCATGCAGACCAGTCAATCAGGTCTAATTGTCCTGTTGCGATTCCTTGCCAGTAACTAAGATGTGGGGACCCACTGACATGACTGGCATGACTGCATCACAGCTTTCAGAATACCCATGGATGCTGCAGGCTTCCACGTGCAGTGGTGTGTGTGTGTGTGTGTGCTCACACACGTGCACATGCGTGTATGGTCATCTCTGCAGCACACACAGAAAAGAGCTTCTCAAATCAACCCACCTCCTTCCTGTGGTCCCTTCTCCAGGAGTAAAGGTGGATCCACAAGACAGATCGGAGATACAGACACCGTAACCTTCATTCACAGAATCTATGGACCATTACTTGATCTTCAGGTTCTCTTTCTCCTTGCCTTTTGGCAGAATCATGAGGCAATTTTCCTTGTCCCCTACTCATTCTGTCCTTATCCTCAAATAATAGCCACATGTTCCTTCACATGGTCTTTGCACATGCTGTTCCCTCTGCCTGGAATGCCCTTCCATGTTCTGACTACCTGAAGAACTCTCTGCTCAAGTTGTGCTCACTCCTCATGCTGAACTGAGGCTAGGGTCTGTGGGACTCCACAAGGGCAGAAATTATATAACTTATTTTTGTCTGCACATTTGCACCAAGCACATTACTTAGTGCAGAGTAGGTATCCAATAAATATGTAGAGAAAATTCTACTCTGTTGGAACTAAGAAAGTCAGAACATGCATTGTTGTGAATAAGTTTAGTCAAGCGATAAGGGCTAGTTTTTTATTAAGTATGCATTATGACTTAAAGAATTCATGGCAAATATACAGTGCCCAAATCTTTCCTAATGCTGCCTGACATCCACAGGCAAAACAGAGAGAAGATATGAATAGGAATTTTGGGGGAAAAAAGAAAACTTAAGGAGCTTGGTCATTTTGCAAAGGCTGGTCCAACAGGCTGAGCAATGTCTCTCCCAGGATGATTCTGAGTCCCACAAAGAGTCCCCAGAGGCATCTCAACTTCAACAGCCTTTGCCTCCCTTTCCTAACCAAACCAGACCCAGCTGGTGTAGGACAGAAGTTGTTAATATGGGACTCCAGCAGTTAGGAGGGACAGGTTCCAATTCCAGCCACAAGTTCCCATGACAAGCAGTTTGGCCACCACTACATTATAGGGGAAGAGCTTGTACAAGGTTCTACATGATCTAGCCCTGGCCTACCTCTCTCCTCCCTCATCCACAGTTTTCTAGTCACACTGCATTTCTTGGGAACTTTGCATATGAAATTGCCTTTGCCTGAAACATTCTGCCTCCAATTCTTCTTACAGTGGGCTCTTGCCATTTAGGTCTCAGTTCAAATGTCACCTCCACAGAGAAGTCTTCCCTGACTGCCCTGACTATTACCTCTTCCTTTGATCTGTCTTATTTTCTTCCGAACACTTAGCATTTTGAACAGCATCTTATTTCTTTTCTTATTAACTTGTGCATTTGCATTCTCCCTACTTTACAAAATGAACTATGAGAACAGTAACCTTCTTTACTACTCGGTCCCTGATGCCAAGCAAGGTACCTGGCACATAGTAGGTGCTCAGTAAGGATTTATGGAATAAATGGGTGAGTAAATGAATGCTTATCAATCTCCGCCTTCTGGAAGCCAGGCACAGTGTCTAGCGCAGAGTGAGGATGAGTATGGTTTGTTTTGTGGTTGTGTGTATGGCTTAATGTAAAAGTAAATGAATGGATTAAGGAATGAGTGAAGAAAACAAGGACTGAGTCTGAACAGTAAGTAAAGTATGTTTAGAAAATCCTGGCTGGCTCCATGTAATGCATTAATTAGTGTTGAAGATATTAATCCAGATTAATTCTTCGAAGTTGTTCTGCCTATTGGGCTACAGAAAGCCACCCTGGTTGGTATTTATGGGTAGTTTGGAGCTTTTGGAGATGCCTATTTGGGGTAAGGAGGAAAGGATGCCTGAGAACTTCTCCTCTCTAAACATTTAATGAGGCTTTTGGAACAGATCATCTGGAGAGGATACTGCAGAGGTAAGGGCTAAGGTATAAAAATAGATGGATTTCCTTATTGAAATGACTCCCAGTCATATTTTCCCTGTGTGGCATAATGATTAAAAGTCATAAATTACCATTAACTGTGAAGTGTGCAGACAGTAAACCTATGAGTATCTCCTTTATCCCAGATCTGGGGCTCAGGAGCCCTCAGGGAAGGTTTGATGGTAGCAGGAGCCACATCAGGGAAGAACCTCAAAGGCCTTATGGTCCCCAGACACAGAGCAAATGAGCACAAAGCTCCTGGAATCTGCTCTCAAAAGGGAAAGCCCAGAGGAATGAGGGGCTGAGGATGCCTCAGCCTCAGATGAAGTCTTATCTCAGGTTTCGCGGCTACTGTGTAGACTGTGTGTTGAGTGTGGAGGGCCCCCCCACCCCATCTTTAAGGCAGCAAAAAAATGTTTTCAGCCCAGTGGAAAGCTTTGGGGATCCCAGAGAAAGCAAAAATGCCTTTCCCGCCCCAATGGGGCCCCAGTGGGGCTTACAGTGATGAGTCCCAAACTAGGTGTTGAATCAGCATCTTCCTAGGATTTTAAAAATAGAAATTCCCAGGCCCTAGCCTGGACCAATGAGTCAGAATCTCTCAGGAAAGGGCTCAGGGAAGCTGTGTTTGTTAAAACTCCCTGAGTTCCTTACTTGCTTTCTCTCCATCCTGAAAGTAGAAATGAACAAAAGGAATGGGGCAACTCTTCCCTGGCACCAAACCAGAGTGCAGACTTGTGATTCCTGAGAGAAGGGAAACACGCAGGAGGAAGAGACCTGTGTTTACCCCGGCTTTCTGACCTGGAGCACTTCTCAAAGTAAGGCAGAGGGAGGGGAAATCCAGGCAGATTCCAGTGGTCTGATTGAGCTGAGCAGAGGTTGGAGTTTGAGCTGCTGAAGTGGCTGGAATTTGTGAGGTAGGGCACTAGACAGGAGAGATGTGGAGACGAAAGACCCCAGAAGTCGGTGTGGGCATGTCCTGTGGGGTCTTGGGTGATGCCTGGGCTTGGAAAGTCCAGAGCAAGACTGGGTGAGGCCTAGCAGAGAACAGCTGCTAAGAGCCTCTGAGAACTAGATGGAAATGCCAGGGGCTCTGCAGGGCTGGGAGCTTCAGCTCAGCTGGGATGGAGAAGCCCTGGTGTGCCTCTCAGTTAGGTCTGCAGAGAGACCATACATTAGGGTAAGGACCACACCCTAGAGTAGGGTTTCTCAAACTCTGCACTACTGACATTTAGAACACATAGGCCTTTGTTGTCAAAGGCTGTCCTGTGTACCGTAAGAAGTTTAGCAGCAATCCTGACCTCTACTCATTAGAGGCCAGTAACACCCACTCTCACTGGTGACAACTCAAAATGTCTCTAGACATTGCAAACTGCCCCCAGGGGGACACCCTCGGTTGAGAACCACTGCCCGAGAGCCACATCTCATGACTAATGATGAAATTGAAATAGACAAAAAAACAAAACAAAGCCAAATAAGATCCAGAGGATTTGCCAGTAATTTAAATGTCTGCAATAAGTCATAGCCTTTAAAGGAAAACCTCCCTAGGGGTATCATCCACAATATATAGCACACAATAAAACATTACTAGGCAAGCAGAGCAGGAAAATATGACCTATAATCCAGAAAATAGTAATCAAACAGTTAACAATACTGTATTATAAATTTGAAAATTGCCAAGAGAGTAGGTCTTAAAAGTTTTTATCATGAGAAAAAAAAGTTTGTAGCTATGTTAGGTGATGAGTGTTTACTAAACTTATTGCAGCAATCATTTTGATATATATATATATAGATATAAAATCATGTTGTACATCTGAAACTTATACAATGTAATACATAAATTATATCTCAATAAAACTGGAAATAAAGGAAATTGGTGATCAATTAAAACAGACTTTTAAATGGCAGAGGTATTGAAATTAACAAAAGGACTCTAAATCAGTTATAAGTATGTTCACTTGAAAGAACAGATGGAAATAACAAGAAAATAAATGGAGAATTTCAGCATGGAAATGGAAACTATGAAAAATAATCAAATAGAAATTATAAAACTGAAAATTGCAGTATATGTCATGAAAAATTCCCTAGAAATAGATGAGAGTAACAACAGACTGGAAACTACATAATAAAGGGTCATGAAACATAAAGCTAGATCAATAGAAATTATTCAATGTGAAGAACAGAGTAAAAAGAGTGTTTTAAAAGTGAACAACTGGAGATTCCTCAAAAAACAAAAATAGACTTAACCATATGATGCAGCAATCCCACTCGTGGGCATATATCCAGAGGGAACTCTAATTTGAAAAGACACCTGCACCCCAATGTTCATAATAGCACTATTTACAATAGCCAAGACATGGAAACCACCTAAATGTCTGCCAACAGACAACTGAATAAAGAAGTTGTGGTATATTTATATGGTGGAATACTACTCAGCCATAAAAATAATAAAATAATGCTATTTACAGCAACATGGATGGACATGGAGATTGTCATTCTAAGTGAAGTAAGGCAGAAAGACAAAGAAAAATACCATGTATCACTTATATGTGGAATATTAAAAAAAAAAAAGACAAATGAACTTATTTACAAAACAGAAACAGACTCACAGACATAGAAAACAAACTCATGGTTACCAGCAGGGAAAGGGAGTGGGAAGGGATAAATCGGAAATTTGAGATTTGCAGATACTAACTACTGTATATAAAATAGATGAACAAGTTTATGTTTTATAGTACAGGGAAATATATTCAATATCTTATAAATAATCTATAATGAAAAAGAATATGAAAACAATTATATGTATGTACATGTATTATGCTGTACACCAGAAATTGACATAAATTATAAACTGACTATACTTCAATTAAAAAAAAGTGAACAACTGCTACTTATACAGTTAATTGCTTTGAGACAAATGTGTCAAGATTATTCAATGCGGAGAGAAAGTCTTCTCAGCAAATTGTATTGAAACAACTGGTTAGCAATATGGAAAAAAAAGAACCCTGCACCACATATGAAAAATCAACTTGAGATGAACTATATTTAAACATAAAATCTAACACCTGAAAGAAGACATAAGAAAACATTTTTGGTAAGCTAAGGCTTCTTAAAAGGTACACAAACAGCAAAGAACAATAATTATAAAGGGAAAAAATGATAAATTGGATGTCATCAAAATTAAAACCTTTTGATCCTCCTAAAATACCTTGAAATAAATAAATAGGCAAAACACAGACTTGGAAAAAAAAATTCTCAAAACATGTATTTCACAAAGGACTGGTTGGTATCCAAAATACAAAAAGAATACATATACCTTAATTATTTAAATTTTTTTAATAAGCAAAATATTTGAACAGACATTTCACAAAAGGAGATATGTAACTGGCTGATTAGCACATTAAAATGCTCATCATTGTTGATCATCAGGGAAATGAAAATTACAACCAGAATGTGTAAAAATACATAAGGCAGCTAAAATTTAAAAGACTAACATCACTCAGTGTTGGAAAACATGGTACAGTCAGGACTCTCACACACTGTTGGTAGGAATATAAAGTAACACAACCACTTTGAAAAGTGTTCTGGCAGTTTCTTACAAAATTCAACAAAAGCTATGAGTGAATAATTCTATTCCTGGTTATTTACACAAGAGAAAGAAAAACATTTGTGTGCACACACTCAAACACACACACCTACAGACTTGCATAAGAAAGTTCACAGAAGCCTTATTCACAGTATCTAAAAACTGGAAAACAGCACAGGTATCCATTAATGGTGGAATGGCTAAAAGTACTGTGACAGCTTCAACAATGGAATACTACACAGCGATAAACATGAACTAATTCTTGATATGTAGACAAACATGGATGACTCTCAAACAGCTCAATCTAAGCAAAAATAGAAAAAAGTCTTACATAAACTCTATATACTATAGATTTTACTTATATGAAATTCTTCACACTGAAGGGAAATAGAAACAAACAGAAAATCAAATCTATTGCGATTATGGTGCAATGCAAAGGACCTAAGCACTAAAACAAATGTGAAAAAGAACAAAATTAGAGGACTCACACTACCCAATTTGAAAAATTACTAAAACTACAGAAAAGACAGTGTGATATCTATCAGAATAGATAATGGAACAATGAATTGGGAGTTCAGAGATAGAGCTGCACATCTATAGTTAATTGATGTTTCATAAAGGTATCAAAACAATTCAACGAGGGGAAAGAAAGACTCCAGCAAAGGGTACTGGAACCACAAGATAACTGTGTGGGAAAAATTTAACTTCAACACTACCTCATACCATACAAAAATTCAGTTTATGCTTGATCAAGGACATAAAGGTAAACGCCAAAACTCTAAAGCTCTAAGCTTCCAGAGGAAAACATATAAGAAGACCTTCATGGTCTTGAGGTAGGCAAAAATTTTTTGGAGAGGGCCTTAAAAGCACAAATGATAAAAAACCAATTGGCAAATTGGACTTCATGAGAATTTAAAATATCTGTTTATCAAAAGACGTCATGCAGAGAAAGATACGGCAAACCACATGCTAGGAAAAGTTATTGGTATATCTGAAAAAGGACTTGCATTATAAACATTTATATTTTTTCCCCTAGAACTCAATAGTTAAAAGAAATATAACACCTTGAGGCTGACCAACACGCTCATGAAAAGGTGTGCAACACTATTTGTCATCAGGGAAATTCAAATGACATCTCTAATAAGATTCTACTCCACACCCACTAAAATGGATAACATTAAAAAAACCTGTCATCACGAGATACTGAAAACAATGTGAGACAATGGAAACTGTCATACATTGCTGGTGGGTGTATCAAATTCACAAGATCTTTGGAAACTCCTTGGCAATTTCTTATAAAATTACCTATATACCAGCTCTGTGACCCAGGAGTTCTACTCCAATGCTAGCCTCATTGCTGGGGGAGGAGGCAGTAAATAAAGAGGGAAAGGAATAAGGATGTAAGATCATTTCAGATTGTGAGCGTGCTCAGATAATGCTTTAATGTGCTCAGCAAGGTTGTGGTGGCAGTAGCGGCTATTGTCATTTTTTTCAGTCTATGAGATCCTTGAAGGTGGAGATGGTTCTGAGTCATTCCCAGTCTTGAGCGGAGTGCCTGGAGACATTCAAAATGTATTTGATGGAATGACTGAGTTGGGAAGAGTGAATGAATTAAAGCAAGGAATGGAAACTGATGCACTCAGACCCACAATAAAAAGAAAGCAGTTAAGCCCCCAATTGTGAGATACAAGTGATGTGAACAGGCACTTAGAGAAGGGAGATGGGCTGGAGAAGTCTGGGAAGGCTTCCTGGAGGAGGTAAACTCTGAACTGGTTCTCTAAAGGTTTGAAAGCTAACAGGTGAACAAGAGGAGAACTGGACTGGGCTGGGGAAGATGCACATGAGGAGCAGACTGTGGCAAGAAGCCTGCTTGGAGCCATGTTGTGCTTCTGAGTCAGCAGTCATCCATGGGGATGGGTGATGTAGAAGGCTCGGCTGCTGACAGCCATGCATCAAGGGAGAGGCCTTCTAAGCCTGCTGCCAGGCACTCAGCCAGCTCACAACCTAGCAGCACTCCCTATAGCCATTCAGGTCTGTCTAGGTGGTGGTTTAAGGGTGTTTGTTCCCGCTATGCTCTCCTCCCCTGGCCCTGGTGGAGTGTCTGATCTATATTCTGCAGTTTTCTGAACACCCTTAGCTGACCTCCCAGCAAACCGCTGATGGAGGGGCTTGTTCCATAGGTAATTTACAACTGCAAGAGGGGTAGGGAAGGAAGTGGGGCAGGACCAGAGCCAGCCTGAGCACTGACCTCAGATTTAAACTAGCTGCACTGATTTGTTGAATCCTGAACAAAAATCTAATTTTTTTAAACTGAATCATCAATCTAACCCAGATGAATTTTTAGAAACATCAGTGAACCATTTCCAACTAGAAACTTAGATTTTCTTCCCCCCCAAAATTAATGACCTAGAGCAGTGGTCTTCAAACGCTAGTGAAGATCAGATTCACCTGGAGGGTTCTTTAGACCACAGATGGCTGGGCTTCACCCCCAGAGTTTCCCATCCTGTTGGCCCAGGGTGAGGACTAATAACTTGCATTCCTAAGGAGTCCCCAAGTGGTGCTGATACTGCTGGGTCCAGGGATCACACTTGAGAATCACTAACCCAGAAACATCTAGGAGAATCAAAATATTCTGCAAGCCTCAACTGAAAAACAGCTCTGCGGGGTTCTTATTAAATCTCTGATTTAGAAGACGACTATCACACGGACAACTATCAGTTATATTTCCTGCGTGGCTACTTCTAATGCTGTGATTCTCAGTCTTCTTGGTTGCTTAATATTTCCCTTGAAAATCTGATTTTAGAAGTTGTGTGAGACATTTCCACGGCAAAATGCATGCACACAGGTACTCACAGAATTTTACCTGCACTTTGCTGGGGTTGAGTCCAGACCACGCCATTTCGGTTGGTTCCTGCTCATTCCTGAACCATAGTTGAAGAAAATCTGTGACCACAACCAGAGGCTGCTGCACCTGAGGTCAGGAGAAGGGTTTCAGTGCTCCTGGGCCAGCTGTGTGACTCTGAGCTAAACGCTTACCCTCTCTGGGACTATAAAATGAGGCTAATCAAAACTTTCGATTACCTCTGGAGAATGGGTCTTTCTTAGGAAGCTGGAGAACAGTTCTTCACCGTTCTTGACTGTCAAGTCAGTCTTTTTTATTGTGTCAGATTTTGGCCATGTGTAAATTAAAACACAAATACACCAGGCACTCTTATATTTTCATTTCTTGAATGTGTACACATGATCTTTTCCAAAAGATCCAAATCAATAGCCAATTAAAAGCCTCTAACACCTCTGTAGGATACATACAAATAATAATTTAAAAATCTGCAGCCATGTTAGTTTTTAGTTGCCACATTTGTGACAAGGAAATCACACTAAAATGGCAAAGAAATCAAGCCATCTGAATGTGCTTTAAATATTAAACATGCGCCCTCCTCCCTGGGTTGTTTGAGAACTTCAAGTGGGACAATGTATAAGAAAGAACTTTGGAAATGTGTCGTCTGCATACTCAGCCATAGAAAGTATAAAACAATGCCATTTGCAGCCACATGGATGGACCTGGAGATCGTCATTCTAAGGGAAGTAAGCCAGAAAGAGGAAGAAAAATACTGTATGATATCACTCATACGTGGAATCTGAAAAAGAAAAAGAAGACATAAATGAACTCATCTACAAAACAGAAACAGACTTAGACAGAGTAAACAATCTTATGGTTACCAGAAGGAAAGAGGATGGGAAGGGATAAATTGGAAATTCAAGATTTGCAAATATTAACTACTATATATAAAAACAGATTAAAAAACAAATTTCTTCTGCATGGCACAGGGAATTATATTCAATATCTTGTAGTAACCTTTAATGAAACAGAGTATGAAAACGAACATATGTATGTATATGCATGCCTGGGACATTGTGCTGTACACCAAAAACTGACACATTGTAACTGACTATACTTCAGTTTTTTAAAAAGGTTATTTTTATGATATGGCCATCATCATAATGCTTATGGGGTTTGAAACCCCTCCAAGGGCCTCCTAAAAGCTCTTTTCTGTCAGGAGCCAAAACCTGTTTTTCTTACACTCAACTCTTTTCAGGTGGGAGGCAGGTGGGAGGCACTTCTTGGAAAGAGGCTTAATTCCTTAATATCCAAATCCCAGTGTAAGTGTGTATGTGTAGTCTTTAATGCATGCTCCTCATTACCCATCCCCAAATGCACACACACACACACACACACACACACACACACACACACAAATAAATGACACATGAAAGCTGTGAGCTGGCCTTTGCTTGGCCAGCAGGCCCTGCACCAGCCCAAGAACCTCTTGCCCTGTTTCCCCAAAGTTATCAGATCCAGAGTTTTCACAGTGAGCTCATCAATATGACCCCAATGATCAGTCAATGACCACCCCCCAAGCAGGGCAATTAGTGTTCACCTCACACAACAAGCAGGCTTTCATGAGCTCCAGGTCCCCTACCCTGAAGTTCTCATCTCCTGCTGCAGTGGCATCCTCAGCCAAGCTTTCCTCACTAAGACCACTGGCCGTCCTCTCCTGACAGCGCCGAGGCAGGGCTGAGTCTGGAAGGTAGATGGAGGTAGAGGGAGTGAGACAGCGGGTCCCCACTCTGCCTAACTCGTGAGCGGTAGGCATGTCCCTCCCCCTCTCTGGGACCTGGTGTCTTCATGTATCAAATATGAACAGGTGGATTAGACCAATGGTTCTAAGCCTTTAGGGGAGCCAGGAGCCCCTTTGAGAATCTAACGAAGCAATGGGATCCTTTCCCCCAGAAGAATACACGGAAACATTCATGCATAAATAATGCACATTTAATTTGAGGGGTTCATGAATCTAAAGCCCACCCATAAACCCCAGGATAGCCCTGAGCTTCCTTCCGGCACTAACAGCCGCACAAGGTGGTGATGAATTCTCCTGTCTCTCCCTGTCCATCTCTCCCTTTCTTGCTATCTGTCCTTCAATGTGATCATATGGATCAAAAGAGACAATGAATGGGCAATGGTCACTTGGATCAAAAGAGACAGAGAAACTCTTCCAAAACTGCCCAGTATGGTGCATATGTGAGGGGTGGTTGCTGTCAACCTGTAGTTGCTCTAATCCTCCTTGTTGACCCCATGGTGAGGATAACCAGCATTTATTCAGCACCTACTTAATGCCATGTGATATGCTAAGAGCTGTCCACGCATTATCTCATTTAAGTTTCAAAATAATCCCTCTGAGTTGGGTGATACTATTACTCCCACTCTGCAGATGAGAAAATTGATGACAAAGAGTTGATTTACCTTGCCCAAGATGACACAGACGTGGCAAAAAACAGATTCTGACTGAGATCAAATAGCCAGATAGTGGGATGGCCAGGTTGTCTGTCACAGTGATGACTTTTATCCACTGGACTAAATATTATAAGTGAACCCTGGGCTGAAGAGAAGGGCATCTCCTCAAGGACAGACAGACGGACACACACAGACAACACTGAAGAAGCAAGTTAGACCAGTATAGATGGGAGAGGCAGTCGGATCAGTCTGGGCTGGGATGCCTGGGGGGACTAGGCAAAGAAATTAATCAGGGGCACTTCCTGGAGGAGGTGAAAGTGGGCTAAGCTTGAACAAAAGGGAAAGATAAACAATAGTGAAAGTGTAGCCTTCTCGGCAGGACAAAGAGACCGGCAAGTGCAGAGAGGCAGAGAGAGACTGGATCATTTTAGTGCAACAGACATTTAATAAGTACCCACTCTGTGCAGTCTGCTGCAGTGTGGGAGGCCCTGCGCTCCAGCTGCTCAGTCAGTGCCTGGTGAGGGCAATAAGGGGGGTGCAGTGATGGCAGTCCCTGGGACTCAGGCAGCCAAAGGGTTTCTAGAGAGCCATGGTCATGGTGTAGCTGCCAGGATACCGCTTCAGTGTCAATAGGTCCTGGGTTCGAATCCCAGCTCTGTCACTTGCTGAATTTGTTAGTGAATCACTCCTACCTCTGTTTCTTCATCTGTAAAATGGGGATAATCATAGGATCTGCATGGAAGAGCTGTTGATAGTGTTAACTGAGATGATGCACCCAGAGACTTGGCCCAGTGCTGACCAAGAGTAAGCACTGAATGGTGGTGCTACTACTGCTCTCACTGTTCCTAACTGTAACAAAGTTATTTGCATGATGCCTGGCACTCGTAGGGCACCTAAGTGTTGGTGTCCCTCCCCTTGAGTCTGCTCCCTGTGCCCATTTATTCAAGACAGAAAAAAAGTGTTTTAGAACATCAGAGAGGAAAAGTAAAGTTTCCCCTTGTTTCCCTTCAGGTGTTTGCAAGTGGTGTCCAGGAAGAGATCACATAATTCTTTAGAAGAGGAGTGATGTGCTAATAAACTACAGATTCTGAGACCTGGGTGCCCATCAATGACAGCCGGTAACTCTGACAGGTGAAATTGAACACTTAGAACATTTCACTTGATTCCTTTCAAACACACACAGAGAGACAGGCCCACATCTCAGCTGTGTCCTTAATTGGTCACATTTGGAAGCATGCTGCGTACTTGTGACCTGGAGTTAATAAACAGCCAGTCAGAGCCCTCACCATATTGAAAAGCAGTTTACAGGAAGGAGATTTGCTGGGTGCCAACAATCATCGGCTGGGGTTTTAGAGCAAATTACCCATCCATCAATTTCTCTTCTCCTGGGAGCGATTGTTTCAGGCCACGAGATCTTTGCTAGAAGTGAGATCAATACATAGAAATTCAAATTTACCCCGAAGTCAACTAAAACACAGCGTACCCCCCACTGGCCCTGTTTCCCTGCCCTCCCCTCACAAAGCCGGTCCCCCTCTTGCCTTGGCGCCAAGCTCTCGACTCAGCAGCCTCTTTGCCTCCTCACTCACACCCCACCTTTAATCAATCACCAAATCTGATGATTCTGCTTCGGAAGGGTCTCTCCACTCCTATTCCCACTGTCCTAGACCCTTGTCTGCGGTGCTAATGAGACACCTGCCATTGTCTCCTAACTGCTCCCCCTGCCACCATTCTTACTCCCTTTCAAGCTATTCTCCATGTGGCTGCAAAGGAGATCTTTCTAAAATGCAAATTCAGTCCCATCACCCTCCTGGTTAAAACTTTCCAAAGGCTCCCTGTTAACTTCAGGATTAAATCTCAGCTTCAGATAATAGCAAGGAGGGAGCTTCAAGATCCCAAGACTGCCTACCTGCCCCCCTGCCCCCCACCTCCATGCTCCCTCCTTCCTGTAAGATGGTCAGTGCTTTAGCAAGACCAAAGGCCTTCAGAGACTTCTGGTTCTGCCCAGCTAGGCACCTGTTGCTTCCAAACCTGGAATGCTCTCCTTTTGTTGTTGGCCTGGAAATTTCATTTCTTCCCCATCTGTGAAGCTCAGCTCTGACATTACTATCTGTGTGAAGCCTTCTCCAGCCTCTCACAGAAACAGAGTGGATACACTCTCTTGTAACAATGGGGATGTATTTCAATTGTTGAATGCATCTTACTGTATTTAAGTTTGCCTGTATTCAAGCTTATTGTCTATTTCAAACTGGGAACAAAGTGACCTCAAAGTCCTTGCATCTTTCTATCTCCACTGCCAAGCTCCGTAGGTTTCACACGGGTCATTTCAACATCACCATATTCATATTGGGTAGGTATATAATTCTTTCCATTTTACAGAGAAGGAAATTGAAGTTCAGAGACGTTCAGAAGCTTGTCCAAGAGCACACAGGCAGTAAGTGTCAGAGACATACCTGAACTCAGGTTGAAGTAACTCATAAGGGCTCAAGAACTATTGGTACCTTTATTAAATGTTGATCAGGTGCTCATTCTTTTAAACCATCCCCTGTCAACCCCTATCCTGAGAATACATTTAGAACAAGAACCTAAAGGACCCTAAGGAAAATGTTTAGGCATATATTTATTTTATTAAAAGGATTTTGCTAATATGACCTCTTTCAAAACAAAACATTTGAAAATGCAGTCATAGAAAGAGCCTGAATTTAGAGAAGCTAGCGGTCCTACCAACCCTAATCATTTACTTCTTGTGTAAATTTCTTTAAGCAAAAACCTTCAGGTGTCTGCAGGTGGTGGGCATTGGAACAGTGGGTACCAAGGGGCTGCCACTAGGGCAGGAACAGTGTCCGCTACAAACAGTAACAATGGTAATGACAAGGTTCTATTCATTGAACATTGATGATGTCCCGGGCACTGTGCTAAGCGCTTGGCATGACTTAGCTTTCTGATAACATGTCCAGGGTTGCAGGCTGCCAGCAGCAGCAGAACTGGGACTTAACCCTGTGTCCACCTGAGACCAGAACTCATGCTCTGGTCAGTAATGTACCACTGCTCCCTGTTGCTGCTTCGTATGGCCCGCTAAGATTGAAACAGCTTCAGTGGCTGGCAGGGATGACCAAGGTGGGGCTGTGGTTTGGATGCTCCGCTCAGGGCCATGTGATCACCATGTTGTCTGCCTATGGGGCCGTGAAGATGACCACAACCAGATAGCAAAGGTCCAGCCGCCTAGATGAGCCTGGGGTCTCTTCCATACTAAAAACATCACCCCAAGTCCACCGAGGAGGAAACAAACCTCCCTAGACATCAGGAAGGTGGAAGCAACAAAAAGGTGAGGGAGCAGGGGGACAGGAAGTCCTTGTTTCTCAACCAAAAAACCCCCAGATTCCTGGCGCTTCTCCCAGCTTGGCACTGGAAGAGTTAATCCAAAGCTGCCGCCGTGATGAATGGCTATAATACTGTCTACGTAATGGGTTTCCTATTTAAATTTTGTGAGGATTTAATCAGTTGGGCGCAGCTGTGCAAGATGCACCATAAACTATGTTGAAAAATATGTAGACATATACATTTATCTGCTACAAATTAAGCTCACTTAGAGGTGGTCTTAATGGCCCATGTAGCCATCATTACAAGCATAAATTCTAAACTGTCTGTTTCCAGTGAATTTGCTTTGAGAAAAAAATTAATGCTCATCCTTAGCAGAGCATAGTAATAAATGAAAGGACCCTTAATTTGCAAAGCGCTAATAGCCCAGCCATTTTTCATTAGGAACCCCACGCTGGATCATACATGGCAGGGTGGCTTCGTGGGGAATTCCATTGCCCAGGCTGGGGAGGGATGGGGCGGGCTCTCTGGAGGCCAACCCTCTGTGGTTTACCTGCCCTGCTCAGAGGAAGGCTGAAAACCTGGCTCTAATGTGAGGTGGTGAGCCTGCCTTCCCTTCAGTCTTGGCTACATCTCTCCTCCAGAGATGCTCACCGGGCTTTGCTGTGGCCGTCATGGCAAAACTTACCCAGCACCTGGGTAGCCCAACAGTGAACGCACGTTTTGGTGTTAATGAGAATATACAGAAGGTGGGAGTTTTCCCACTTTCTCTTAGGTCCCAGCACTGGGAAATGGAACAAGATGGCTGGGTTTGAATGCCACCTGCTACTTTGATATGGCCTGATCCCGGCAACTTGCTTCCCCTCAGATTCACCAAGAGCTGCTTGTTTGCAAGACAGTCTCCCATTTCCCCTTTCACTTCTTAGCTGATTCTTACCTTGCAGCAACACTAGGAGGTTGTTGCAATTATTTCCCTCATTTTAAATATGGGGACAGTGCCAGGACAGGGGTGGGGCGAGAGAGGCTTCTGGGGTGCAAAGTTTAAGGATGCACTGCTCTCAGGGTTGTGTAACTGACAAGTCTATGCTTGTAAGACCCTGATAGCGTTTTCCTCCTTAAACTTTGCTCCTTAAGGGTCTCTCTTGCCACACCCCAGTCCCAGCCTTGGAGTCTGGTACAGAGAAGTCAAGCAACTCACCCAAGGACACATAGGTGCTAAGTGAGAGCTAGAGTCCAATTCAAACCAGCTCACTCTGAATCCCACTCTCTTTTCCATGTGCTGTGGCGATGCCCATTTTGAATCGAGAAGTTTGATTTCATTCAGCCCAAGTTGGGCACTGTCAGCCAAACTGTGCAGTAGAAGCTTTCACATACTTGGTCTTGTTTCATTTCTTCATAACACTGGTTTACTTTCAGAAATAATCATATCAATTCATTTAAAAAATTTGTTTGTGGCCCATACACTCCACTAGACTCTTCACCACTTTAGTAGTTGGAAAAGTCCTTGACACGTTTTAGATGTTCAAGAACTATTTGTTGAATAAATTATCTTATGTTGACAAACATTTGAATGAGCCATGTGAAACTAGTGTGTGTGTCCTCAAGCTGGTCTAGATGGGCTAGAAACATCTAAAAGGTTGGGTTTACTTGCTGTCCTTGAGTATAGGGTGTTCTCACGCTTGGCCATCCTGGGAGAAAGAACTGGTCTTGGAAAATCCAACCAGACAGAAATGCATATCTGGGTTGGTTTGTTCTGATCCTTGTCCAGTAATCAGAAATGTAGAAACACTCAGCAGTTAACAAAGTTTCTGATGGCGAGAGTTGGGGTTGTGCTAGAAAGAGGTAGGAAAAATAAAATGCTGAAAATCACTATTTACAATAGCCAAGACATGGAAGCAGCCTAAATGTTCATGGACAGATGACTGGATAAAGAAGATGTGGTGTATATATACAGTGGAATACTACTCAGCCATGAAAAATGAAATAATGCCATTTGCAGCAACATGGATGGACCTGGAGATTATAACACTAAGAGAAGTAAGTCAGACAAAAATAAATATCATATGATGTCACTTATATGTGGAATCTAAAAGAGGATACAAATGAACATATTTACAAAACAAAAATAGATTCACAGACATAGAAACATGTAAAATGGGTACAGGGAAGGGATAAATTGGGAGTTTGGGATTAACATATACACACTACTATAAAAAATTAAAGATAGTAAAATAAAATGCTGAAAATTAGAATCTTAATAAAAATGTTTATTGAAACCTGCCCAGTGGCAAAGGCACCAGCATGGCACCCCCAGCAATGTCTTGAGTGGCATGCCGGAGAGCTCCTTTTAGACCTTAGAGGTGGCTCCCAAGCTCTCTCCCTCTGCCTCTGGTCAGCTGGCCCAGCTTCCCTATTTGAGACAAGACGTCAAGTGGAAGACTAGTCATCTCCCCTCCACACCACCTCTAGGAAGGCTCCCAATGTGCCCCACAGCATTTCCAGAGAAAGTGCCAGAGGAGGAGAATAAATCTCTACATACCTGGCCCACGGTTCTGAACGATTTAACAGTTGACAAGGTTGTGGAAACAGGCACGTGTTCTTAATCGCGTTAGCATCACTGCCATCAAAACTGATGAAATTAGGAGCAGCCAGAGAGAAGCCCGTGCCCTAGGCTGAGTGTCTGGGAGAGGGGGTCATGGGCAGCTGCACCTCCCCTTCCCCTGGATGGGGTCCACTGGGCAGGGTCCACATAGGATGGTTCCAGTGGGCACTAGCCAGCCTGGCTGAGTGGGTGGCCAAGTACAGTATTGGGGTCCACCCACAGAGAAAGCTGAATTCCTAACAAATTTCAATGATAATGTATTGAAAGTTAAATATATGATCAGACACTACACAGATATTCAACTCTTTTTTTTTACAGCAATGAGGGTGGAACACTGATCTGAATCCATGCCCATCTGCCTCTAACAGCTTCTAAGCCAGCTCCCCTCTGCCTATGGAACCCCAGTCCCCACCCCCTCACCTGCCTCACCTGACATCACTTCCTCTAGATACTCCCTCTGTTGCCTTATCCTGCCCCAGACTGTTTGGAAGTCACTGGCAGCATCCTCAGAGCTCCTAGCAGGTACAACTCTGGCCCCAACTTTAGTCCTTCCCAAGTGGCCCCAGGAGGCCACAGTGCTTCATCTCTTAGCCCATCTATAAACAAGAATTAGGGCTCATAGTAACTGAATAAAGTACACCAGAGCATCCCAAACTTTAAGGTGCAAAGAATCCCCAGGGGACCTTGTTCACAGCAGATTCTCATTCATCAGGTCTGGAAATCTGCATTTCCAACAAGTTCCAGGAGAGGTCCGTGCTGCTGGTCCTGGGGCCACCCTCTGAGCAGCAAGGGTCCATCTGCTATGAGTGCAGAGAGGTGGGGCCCGCCCACAACTCTTCTCTAAGAGATGAGGAGGTCAGGCTGCCTGAAATCTTGCCACTCTCTCAATTCTTTCAGAGCAGGTGAGCCATCAGCCCAGACTAGCCCTTAAAGAGCATTTTACTGGATGCTCTACACGTGTGGTAAGTTTCACCTGAAATGAGAGGCTGCCGTTAGAGCCGTTCCTAACACGCAGGTTGGGTAGTGGGGTTGAGGGGTGAGATTGCACTGAACACAGGGCCAGCACAGCCGGGCTGGGACACGCCTGGGCTTGGAGGCCCGCCTGCACGGGTTTGTTTCCTGACTGCCACTGACAGCCTGGGGGGCCTTGGGCAGGTTACTCAACCTTCCTGTGTCCCGGGCGCTGCACATTTAATATGAGGTCATCGCTGTGTTTAGCATGGTGAGAGCTGGCCAAGGAGACGCACGTTCCGGATGAACCCTAAGTGCTGGGCCAGTGTCAGCTGTTCTTGCCAGTTACCTAACACACAATGCAGGCATGTCTTAGGCAGACTTCAACCCAGAAGGCTCTCAGGGCAGCGCTCAGACCCAAACTGGAGACCCCAGGGGCCACAGGAGCTGCCACACAGCTGTTACGATTGAAGTGGCATAGAGTCACCTGCCTGTAACAAAGCATGTTTTAAACCAGAGACTTGCTCACAGGTTGACACAAAGAGATGTAAATTCAAGCCAGCAATCTGCTCCCTGGCCCCCCACCCTCCGCCACGGCCCAGGCCAGGTGCCAGTGGGGCTCAGCCTGCCTGACTCTCTGGGCAGGTCAGTTGGCCTGTCCCGGCCCCGCCCCGCCCTCTGTGGAACCCTCAGAAACTCAGCCTCCCCAGGGGGACTAGCACTTTTCATGTGTCTCCATCTCTTTCCACGGGATCTGCTTCCCGACTTAAGCAAAATGGAAGAATTACGAAGCTGAGCATTGCCAGATGGAAAAGGCTTCTCTCGTTCACTCTCATCCTGCAGGTCTCAATTATTCTTGTCCCAGGCAGGTTTGACCTGATGTCAAAGCTGAAAAGTAGAACTCCAGCATCATTCTCTCTCAGAACACTGCCACCATTTCTAACTGCATATTTTTGTCCACTTATTTTCTGTCCATTTCCCCTGCTGGACTGTGAGGGCCACGAGGGCAGGGCTGTGCCTGCTTCGCTCTTTGCTCCATCCCCAGGCCCAGCCCACAGTCGCGATGGCTAGACTGTATCATGTTGATTATGCCCTCTGTGTGCCTACTTTTCTAGGGAATTTTCCATGCTTTATCTCCTCCTTTTCTCACAACCCCTCTATGAGGTGAGTACTATTATTCAACCTGTTTTTATAGACGAGCAAACACAATCAGAGACATTCAGTAACTTACTTGAGATCACACAGGAAGTAGTGGATCCACAAGCCTGTCCAGGTCTGGCTGGCGTCAGAACCAGCCCTCTTACTCAGGAAACCAGGCCATCTGTCATGTCACAGATGCTGAAAAGGAATTTACTATGAATGAATGGATGGTTTGAATCCCTCGGTCTAATCCAGTCCAATCTGAACTCACCCAAGTCAGTTAATTTGTTCAACCAGTACTCACTGGGTACTTTGCAGGGTGCTAGGATGTGCTGTGGGCACCGTATCTTCAGGGAAGTTACTGGTGGCCGCTGCAAGAGAAGCCGGTGTGTGAATAACCAGCCAGCTGCCTTGAATTCTCTCCCACCTGCCCAATTAGCTCATCGGTGCCCTCAGGACACTTGAATCTCCTGGCTGAGTCTGACATGCAAGTGGCATTCCCTGGTCTTGGCACTACCTCTCCATCCTTTGTTTAGAGATGCAGACACCAAGGCCCAGAGAAGCTAGGCAACTTTCCCAAGGGAACACAGCTAAGAAGGAATAGAAAGAAGATTTGAATGCTTCCCGACTGGCTCTGGAACCCCCATGACAACCTCAACGTTAACAAACAAACAAAAGATGTAAAAGGGTGCTCTAGAGTCATTCAGTCTGAGCTTTCTCACATGCAGTTGAAGACAGAGTCAGCTACAGGCAGGCAAGGACTTGTGTGCACAGCCAGGGAGGAGCTGAGCCAGGGCCCCCAGTCCAGGGCAGTGACCAACAGGCCTCCTTTTCCTTGCACCTATAATGGGCAAGGACCTGCTTCTAGCAGAGCAAAATGTCAGAAATAAGAAAAGAAAAAAAAGTCTGATAGAATGCTTCAAAAAGAATGAGAGCTATGCAGGCAAGAGAAATGAGTTCAAGTTCCACATCTTTTTTCTGGAAATTCTTTCCAATAGACTTCAGCTCTGAAGCCATTTATAGGAAATACCAGGGGCAAGACAGTAGTTAGTTTCCAAACTTCAGCCATCCACGTGGCCGCCTCCAGGAGATTTTTCACACCCACAGACCACCTGTACGGTTAATTACTTAATGCTTTAAATGCACTCACTTTAAGAAACTTAAATACTTTTTTTTAATTTATGAAAAATACAGTTATTTAAAAACAATCAAAAATACAGTTATTTAAAAACAATCATTAAAAAAACTCTAAGTGGAAAATGAATAATATTAGGTGGTAACATTAAAAATAAATACGATGAAAACAAATAACAAATGTTATTAAATACAAACCAGATATTGGTGCCTAGTCTCAACCAGAGGTCTGCTCTGTTTGTGACCAAGAAGAGAGAAATACCCTTAAAGAAATACAAAGGCATGCGGCCACCAAACTAAGCCTTCTCCCTGCTGTCATCAAGAGTAAAAGTAAAGTGGGAAAGGGAACAGTTTTCTCTCTAGATAAATCAACATAATTTAATGCCATTTGATGCCACAGGCCATCTGAAACCTCTCTGAGCATCATCAATAGAACAGGTCACAGCCTGGGAGCCATTGGAGTTGGGGAGAAAAAGAGCAGGGCAAGACCTTTCTCGGCCACCCGTTAGAGGTGTGACTTTGGACAAGCCACATCTTTTCTCAGGGCCTCAGTTTTCCCACCTGTAAAATGCAAGGCTAGACTAGAATTTAGCTACTAGGTGACCTCTCTGGCCCTTCTGAGACTCAGATTCTTTAACTTAATTCAGGGCAAGTGATATTGCAGCAAAGTCCAGCATACGGAAATCAAGGATGTGTCCTGTAGGAGCAGTTCAAAAAGACCACCATCTCCACACAGGGCTCATTTCTGGGCTGAAATCAAGTTTCACGACTGTTTAGAAAGGCTTCCTCCATTGGCAAAGGCCATTCAGATGGGTGAAGAAGGGCCGGGAGCCTGGGCAGAAGGAGGACTCGGCAAATAAAAGCCCATTCAATTCAAGAAAACCAGCCTTAGCGGGCAGGTGGAGTGGCTCGCTTTGTTTAGAATATTTTGTAACCAGTAGGATTAACTGCAATGATAAAATTCATACCTCCCAGCCTTCAAATAAAGATGTCCCCTGGAGGGTATTCATGGCATCATTGTTGTTGGAAAGAGAAAGCGAGAGCGCCGGGTGACTCCATTGTGTGTGGAATAAAGGGGCTGGGAAACAGATCTATTTTGGTATTAGCTCACCGCAGACCACTGCGCCCCGAGATCGACTCATTCCTGGGCCACAACAGCTCCCCTCCAGGAAGCTGGGATGTATTTCCAGCAAACAAGCACAGGCCTGGACACCCTCGGGGCAAGGGCCTGATTCAGGGGCACAAAGGAATGCAGGCACTATGTGCTCCCGCGGCTGCCCCGCATGCGTCCTCCACACACCTGGGCCCACTGGCCGCCCCCACCCCCGGCTCACGGCTTCTCCAGCTGCAACAGCAAAAGGCCCCCCACCTTTCTTCTCTGTGCCTTGAATTGTTTCTGGTCACCTCTGGGGACACTGTGAACTAAAGGACAACACTTGGCCCTAGCCAAGGGTGAGGATGTCTCAGGAGACACAAAGCCACCCTCCTCATTCTCTGGGACTAGGTATTCATTACTTACATTTTCCAAATTCTGCTTGACATCCACAGGGTTCCTCCAGGAAGTGCTGGAGCCAGAATCTGAGCCCTGGCTTACTGTTCACAGTCTTGGCTCTTAACCGCTGTGTAAGGCCCTGACAGTGGCAGGTGGCCCCCGTTGGTGCATGGAGCTCAGCTCTCAGAGGCTGGCAACGTAGCTGTTCCCCAAGCCTCAGTTTTCTCATCTGTGAAACAGGATAGTGATATTAAGTACCTCACAGAGTGCAAAGAATAAGTGAGGTCAAACCTGTTCTGTCCTCAGCACAGGGCCTGGCACACAGGAGATGCTCAGTAAACACTGGCGACTATTCCTGGGAGCTGCTTGTCTGTCCCCGTTGCTGAGCACCATCTTTGCCTGTTCTTGCAGGCTCCACCACAGAGGTCCCATAGCTTCCTCCAGCCCCACCTTGGGAGCTGTGGCAGGTCAGCTCTGAAACAATGGCTGAGTCCCTCTGGTCAGTTTGTGGACAAGACTAAGAAAGGACCAAGTCTTGCCCATCCTCAGAGCAAATGAGCAGAACCAGGAGTCTCCAGGGAATGGGGTCCCCACGCCCACCCAGCTCTTGCTGCCGACCCCAGTTCCTACCTCACACTGAGGCCCTGGGGGGCTCATATCCTTCTCCCAAACTAGCTCCCTGGCAGGACAGGGCCAGGCGGAGACAGAGAAGGGGCAGCCTAGGCCCATAACTCAACCAAGTCACCTGGCAGCTGCTCCCAGCACTGACGCCGTTAAATCTCCCGCATCTGTTCTCTGTGCTAACAGCGCATGTAGAGGCCTCTTCCCCCTTCCTTCGGAGGCTTGGCGGCCACGCTTGCTCTAACTGCTGAATTTTAGCCCCACGCTGCCTACCCAGTCACTTCCCCCCTTGTACCCTGTCCTCCCCCACCCATCAGCCACCCCATCCCCTTAGTCCTGGCCACACCCAAAGACCAGAGAGTTAGGCCAGATCTAAAAATCACTAAGGACAATGACGGTCATCACATGCAGGGGTCAGCGGCTGAGGCAGAGTCGACTCCTGACTGTGGAGACGAATGCTTCCTTCCCCCTACCTTTCCCCTTCCTTTAGAACAGAGTCCTTGACCCTGGAAAATCTTAAACATTCCCGTGGACAGGCCCCACCCCAGACGAAAAAATCAGAAGCCTGAAGGTCAGGGCCAGGCTTGGCAAATCTTTCCAGGTTATTCTAACACCTAGCTATGGCTGAGAACCACAGGTGAAAGCTGGATTTGGAGGGATGAAAGTTCTCCATGAGCCTTTGTCAGCCACACCTGAGGACACAGAGGCCTCCCGGTCGGCCCCCAGCCTCTGTGACGGCAGGGCGATCGCCCTGAGTACACAGACATGTGACCTCTAGGTGAGGATTCAGCATTTCCTCAACTGTACCTTGGACCGGGATGGCACTGGTGGCACAGTGTTACTGAAGGAAGGAAGGGAGTGATCATGTAAGCATCAGCCCTTACACAGCAGGCCTGATGGATGTGGTCCTTCCATCTCAGGGCCTCCCCTGCCCTGGGCCCATGCCTTTTCCCTGGTGCTGCTGTATTGGAATCAAACAATGTGACGACCTCTGAAGGAGCTGACCACATTTCTGTCTCTGCTTCCTGTCTCTGGGGACACACGATGGGTCTACCGGTGAGCTCACTGGATAGGGGAAGCAGACAGATGCCAAGGATGAATCTGAGTGTTGCTGTGGAAAACGAGAGCTTTCCTCCTCTCAGTATTTGTTGGAGCAACACCTCTATGATGCCACTTACCATGTTTTGGTGATTGTAGGGTTTTATTTTTAACGCTATGGATTTTTTAAAAATATGCAATTAGCAATCAAAAATTTAAACATAAAAAATATGCAGTGATGTGACTTGTGTACAAATCATTTTTAAACTCCAGATGCTAGCTCTCATTGTAAACACAGGGAATACGAATGCCTGTGTGTCCCCTGTTGCGAGCAGACTGCCGGGGGCGGGGTGGGGGGAGGAGCACTCATGCACCCCCCAGCCCCCAGGAGCTGGCATTAGCACCTCAGTGGGAGGAACTTTGAGGCAGGCCTGCGAGGGCATCTTTATTTCTGCTGGAATTCCTCTCCAGCCTGTCACATCACTGAGGTATCAGGAGAGGACCTGGACAAGCTTGCCTCAGAGTTTGGGTCTGAGCTCTAGATCTTTAAGGACCAAGTCACAATGACTTTCAGAGTCTCGGTTTTCTCATCCATGAAATGGGGATAGTGACATTTTCCTCGCTGGGCTCCTTGGTGGGTTCCGTGAGATAACATGGGTATGAAAATATCTAATTTGCTGCAGAAAACGGAACAGGCACAGCTTGAGCAAACTTGTTTTCTCCTAAATATTTCATCCTGGGAAACGCAAGCCAGCTCCTCCTACCTCGATGGGGAAGCCCTGGGTCTTTGGGAGCCTATTAGCTGAGCCCAGTGGAGAGTTAAACATCCAAACTGACAAAGGGCTGGAGCGATTTCAGAACACCCCACTGCCCCAGCAGATGGTCCTGGGCCAGATGGCTTCGGAGGAGGGGCGGGGCGTGGGGGGTCCAGGTGTTTGTTGTGGCAGCAGAGCTGTGAGAGGAAGAGTTCACTTGTTTGCCTTCCCGCCCTCCCTCAGATTTGTCCCGCAGGGGAGGGGCGCTGCCCAGCCTGGACAGATGTGCAGACTGGGAAGGTTTCCAGGTACAGTTTTGGGAAAGTGGGCAATTAACCCCATGCCAGGACTTGCTCCAGCAAATTGAGAAGTAGGCGCCTCGGTGCTTTTTGGCTCTCCTGCTGATGGTTCCTTACTTTCAACCAATGACCCTTAGCAAGGTAGAGGTCCATGCTCCAACCCCGCATCTCCTACCTCTCTCTCCCTCCAGCCCCCTTGAAACTTACCCATCTTAATTCATTTTCCCCCAGGACTTTATTCTCGTCAACTGAAGCAGGTAATTAGTTGCAACCCTCTCTGCCAAGGATTTGGACCCTCGTGCATCTCCTCCCAGGACTCTCCAAGCCATGACTCTTACTCTGAGAATTTTAGTGCCACCACAGGTCAGGGAGGAGAGCGGGTGTGGTGGGCTTTTCACATCATTTGGGAGCGTCCCTGCTCCACCCTTGTGAGAGGCCCTGCAGAGAGAGCCAAGGAATTTCTACTTGTTAGCTGTGCAACTTCCAGCGAGTCATTAACCTCTCTGGGCCTCAGCCCTGAGCATCCATCATTAAATGGAAATAAGAGGAGGGACTAACAGAGCACTTCAAAGGCCCAATGGCATCAGATGGAAATGAGGGAACGCATTTCAGGCACTTACCACAAAGCCTTCCACACTTCTAATGGTGAGTTGCATTTGGGGGCTGGGGGCCAGCCAAGAACTCCACTCATGTGTTCTTGAAGAACGAGTGTTTAGAGGTTTAGGGGCTTGTATTAGTTTCCTGAGGCTGCTGTGACAAAGGACTGGGTAGCTTAAATAGCAGAAATGTATTATCTCACAGTTCTAGAGGCTGGAAATCCAAGATCAAGCTGCCAGCCGTCTGCTTCCCTCTGATCTGCTTCAGGCCTCTCTCCTTGGCTCGTTGATGGCCATCTTCTCCCTGTGAATCTTCACATTGTCTTCCCTCTTCATGTGCCTGTCTAAGTGTCCAACTTTCCCCTTTTAATAAGGACATCAGTCGTGCTGGATAAGGACCCTGTGCTACTCAGTAAGTTAAGACCTCATCTTAACTAATTACATCTGTAAAGATCCTATCTCCTATCTACTTGTAAGGTACCTGTCAGGTACCACATTATCAGGTAATGCAGTTAGGAATTCAACATAAAATTTTTTTTTTTTGCAGGGGGTACACAAATCAATAACAAGTGTGAATGCAAAATATTGCCAGCCATATCAGTAAACAAGGGATGCTACAGCCATCAACTCATCAGCTGCTACCGCCACCCCCAACAGTGAGTGGAGGAAACTCAGGATGCGGACAAGCAGGCAGCCTGGCCTCTGCAGCCACCCCAGTGTTGCCCCCGCCCCGGAGGAACTCAGGACATGAAAGAATAGGACACCAGCCCTAGGCAGTTAGATGCATATCAAAGGAATGATTTCAGTGAGCCCAGACCTTTGCACCTTTCCATACAAAGAGAAGTGCTAAACTCCTTAACTTGAGATACCTGATTTTCTTTAATTAATAGTAATCTTTTGATGGTCTGACTACCTGGTCTTTGTTACAAAAACTCATATATGCAGGCTTCTACCTTGACACTTTGAAACAGCTTCTTAGGGTGACCTGAGATGATGTTGTGTCCCAGGCTCAAGCCCTAAGAAAATCCACCAAATAAAACATAACTCAACTCTGAGGTTGTGTGCTTTATTTCAGTTGACACAGGGCTAAACTTGGCTCTGCTATCCTACAGGCCTGAATTCCAGCGGTGTGGGAACCTGACTTACAGAAGCCTTTCAATAAGTCTAAGCCTCAGTTTCCTCATCTGTAAAATATATTAATAATGGGCTCTACTTGGAGGGGATATTTTCAGGCAGAGCTGAGACAGTGTCTGTAAAGCATTCACCTTGTGGGTTAACACAAGGTAAGTCTTCAAAAGACATCGGTTGTTATTATGATTATTCCACATGCTGTCACATGGGGAGCTGTCCGGGGTACCCCCAAATCAGGGCACCTTAGTCCATATAACCAGGGGATGAGGGGCCAGAACAAGTCCTTAGCCATGTGGGTGTCTAATCAAATCTCCAGTGGCCCAAGTCTTGAGGAAATGCTATATGGAAAAGAATAAAGATTTCCGTTGCAATTACAATTTCTTTCGTAAACAAGTGAACGGTTTGTGGGAGCAAGGAGTATGAAGCAGAACGAATCATTCAGATAATAGCAATGGATGTTATTTTATGTTTTGAACAGAAGCAAGATTCTTTTCAAGCAATCTCTACTTTGAATCTTGGTTTCTTTTGTCTTTGGAGGGAACTGGTAGCTCAAGATTGAAGTTCTGGCAACTTGAAACCACTCTTTGGGAATCCTCCTATTCCTCCCATTTCATGGTCATTTTCAAATATTTTGAGGAACCAAAGGGAATAGATTCCTGCTTAAATGTGTCTCTAGTCCCCTAAACCTAAAGGTCTCCTGTCGACTGAAAAGCACCACAATAGCCATGTTTCTATCCAATTAGGAGCCAGAGCTGATAAACTATTTCCTGCCAAGGATAGCAATTCAAGAGAAGTAGAGAGAAAGAGAGAATCTCTTCTTCAAAAGTATGGAAAAATGGCTTTTAATCAGAGAAGCAGATCTTTCTTTTTATTACTAAGGATAATGTGATATGAGATTCTCCTCCAAACTGCACATAATGAAGGAATCATGGGAAAATACTATTATTGTTACTATAAAATTCTGATGAAAACAGGAGAGTTTGGGAATGTTTTATTTAGTCTGAATTAGTATTTACTTTTTCTCAAAAGAGAACATTTTCTTTTTATTCAAAGAAATAGCCCTAGTGGACTGTGGTATGCTGAATGATGGCCCCTTGAATATGTCCAAATCCGAATCTCTGGAACTTCAAATGCTGTGATGGTTCATTTATGTGTCAACCAGGTTGCTTGCTCAAACCCTAGTCTAGATGTGGTGAAGGTATTTTTTGGTGTGATTAACATTTAAATCAGTAGACTGTGAGTACGTAGACTTTTGACACTTCCTAATATGGTTTGGTCTCCTCCCATCAGTTGCAGGCCTGAAGAAAAAGACTGAGGGCTCTCAAAGAGGAGGAAATTTTGCCTCCAGACTGTCTTCTGACTCACAACTGGACATCAACTCTTTCCTGAGTCTCAAGTATCACAGCCTAACCTGCAGATTTTGGACTTGCCAGTCCCAAAATTGTATGAGCTCAATTCTTTAAAATAATCAATCAGTCAATAAATCATTTATCTGTCTGCTTATCCATCTGCACATCTTATTGATTCTGTTTCTCTGGAGAGCTCTGACTAACACATACAGCAAAGGAGACTGCAGGTGTGATTAAGTTAAACACCTGGAGTTTGAGAGAGCATCCTGGATTGTCTGGGTAGGCCTGACATAATCATAATGGCCCTTATAAAAGGGATGTAGGAGAAGTCAGAAGCAGAGGTGGTGGGAAGACAGAAGCAGAAATTAGAGTGATGTGCTTTCAGTATGGAAAAGGGAACCACAAGCCAAGGAGAAGAGGTGTCCATTAGAAGCTAAAATGGCAAGAAGTCAGATTCTCCCCTTATAGCCTCAAGGAGGAACTGGGCTGCTGACACCTTCGTTTTAGGTCTTTTGACCCCCATAGCTGTAGGAAAATACATCTGTTTTGTTTTAAGTCACTGTGTTTGTGGTAATTTGTTATAGCACTAATATAACGCTGGATATAGTGACCAAGAACCAGCAAAGAGAACTCACTGGGTATATGAAATTAGAAGTACTTTTAGTGGGGAAGGCATACAGCTCAGTGGTAGAGCACCTGCTTAGTGTGCAAGAGGTCCTGGGTTCAGTCACCAATACCTCCATTTAAAAAACAAAAAAGACTAAAACATGTCTTCTTAAAAAAACTAAACAAATGCTTTTAGAGCCCTTTTCATTTTCAAATATTTTCAATTATTGCCATTAAGGCTGATAGTCTTACTGTGTAAATAGCTCTCATAAATGAATAAATAAATAAAAATCAAACAATATTGACCAGAAATTCACAGAAATGGCAACACCAAATAAAAACCATAAGTATTTTGGCCTTGTTGACAATAAGAGACATGCAAAACAAAACAGTGAGACATTATTTCTACTTAACAAATGTCTTGAGTTATAATACTCACTGGGGACAAGGCAGGGGAGAGGCAATACTTATAAACATGGCTGGTGGAAGTATAAGTGATATGATCTGTTAAAAAATAAAATTCAATTGAGTAAATTTTAAAGATCTTACAGGCTTTATTCAGTGATTTGTCAATCAGGCAGTATGTAGTCTAGCATATAGGAGGAAGTTCTGAAGAGCTATACACGACAGTTCTGCCATCTCAAAAGGCAAGAGAAAGGCCACAATGTGAGGGATTGTTAGTTTTTATGGGCTCAGTAACTTCATATGCTAACAAGTGGGAGGATTATTCCAACTACTTTGGGGAAGGGGCTGGGATTCCCAAATACTTTGGGGAAGGGGCTAGGAATCCCACTTTTTAACCATTTATGGTTGGCCTGGGAACGGTCATGGCACCAGTGAGAGTGCATTTACCATGCTAATACATTACAATGAGCATATAATGAAGCTCAAGGTCTACTGGAGGTCAAATCTCCTACCATCTTGGGCCTCAGGATCTACTGGGAGTTGAATCTCCTGCCATCGTGGTGCTAACTGGTATGTCATTCCTTTAATGGCTGCACCCTGCCCCCTTCCCTCCTGTCTCACAGATGTGATGAAGAATACAGATTCTACAAAATTGTTTCAGAAAAGTTGCTCTGTTTAGTGACAACAACTACAACAAGCAGCAACAACAAAGCCATGGGAGGTAGGAGCATCTGATTTCCAGATTTACCATGTTATACTACTTAAAATGTTTGATTATCAACCAGAAGTTGCAAGGCTTACAAAAAAACAAGAAAGTATGGTCCACTAAGAAAAATAAAAGTAATCCAAGAAATTGCCACTGATAAAGCCCAGACATTGAACTTATTCCAATCAAAACACAGAAACCAGCAATATGCATTTATAAAGAGTTATCCAACTACAAGCTGTCTATAAGAGAATTACTTTAGGTTCAAAGACAAAAATAGATTGAAAGTTAAAGAATGGAAAAATATATACCACTTTCACAATGTGTACATATATCATCACACTGTACACTTTAAATGTCTTTTGATTTTATTTGTCAATTATAACTCAGTGAAGCTGAAAAAAAAATATATTCCATACAAACAGAAACCAAAAGACAGCTGGGTGGCTATACTAATTTCAGACAAAATAGACCTTAAGAGACAAAGTGTTACAAGTGACAAAGAAGGACATTATATAATGATAAATGGATCAATATGATAAGATGTAATAATTATAAATATACATGCCCCTAACAACAGAGACCCAAAATAGGAAAAATGCAGCATTAAAGGGAGAAATAGAAAGTTCAACTGTAATAGTCAGAAACATCAATACTCCACTTTCAATAATGAATATAATAGCTAGACAGAAGATCAGCAAGAAAATAGAAGATCTGAGCAGCACTATAAACCAACTAGATCAAATAGACACTTACAGAAAACTCTACCTAACAACAGCAGAATATATATTCTCACATGTATATGAAACAGTCTCCAGGATAGACCAAATGTTAGACCACAAAATGAATCTCAATAAATTTAGAAAGATTGAAATCATAAAAAATGTCTTCTCTAATCACAGTGAAATTAAACTAAAGATCAAAATATAAGGTAAGCTGGAAAATTCACAAATATGTGTAAATTAAGCAACACATTTCTAGATCACCAATCAGCCAAAGTCACAAGAGAATTAGAAAATACTTTGAGAAGAACAAAAATGAAACACAACATACCAAAACTTACGGGATGCAAGAAAAGCAGTTCCAGAGGGAAATTTATAGCTGTAAATGCCTACATTCAAAAAGAAAATATCTTAAATTAATATCTTAACCTTCAACCTTAAGAAAGGATAAAAAAGAGCAAATTAAGCCCAAAGGAAAAAGAAAGAAGGAAATAAAAATAAGGGCAGAAATTAAAGAAATAGAGTATAGAGAAACAATGGAGAGAATCAATAAAACAAAAAGTTGAATCTTTGAAAAGATCAACACAATAAACAAGCTTTAGCTATATTGACCAAGGGAAAAAAAAAGAAAATTCAAATTACTAAAATTAGGAATAAAAGTGAAGATATTACTTTTTGACTGTACAGGAATTAAAAAAGGTTGTAAGAGAATACCATGAATAGTGTATGCCAATGAATTAGATAACTTAGCTGAAATGAACAAATTTCTAGAAACACAAATTATCAAAACTGACTCCATAAAAAATAAAATATCTGCATATATCTATAATAAATAGAGACTAAGCAATAAAAACCTTCCAACAAAAAAAGCCCATATTAAATGTTTAAAGAAATGTCAGCACCAACCTTTTGCAATTTCTTTCCAAAAATAGAAAAGAAAGGAACACTACCTAACTCATTCTATGAGACCACTATTACCCTGATATCAAAGCCAGACATACCCTGATATCAAACCAGACAAAGAAATCATAAGGAAACTACAGACCAATATTCCTATGAATATAGATGCAAAAATCCTCAACAAAATATTAGCAAACTGAATCCAGCAGCATACTAAAAGGATTATTCACCATGACCAAGTTGGACTTATACCAGAAATGCAAAAGTGGTTCAACATAAGAAAGTCAACCAAGGTAGTACACCACATAAATCAAATGAGGGGAAGAAATCCCACATGATCATCTCAATTTTGCAGAAAAAGCATTTGACAAAATCCAACACTCTTTCATGATAAAAACATTCAACAAACTAGGAACAGAGGGAAACTTCCTTGATTTCATAAAGGGCATCTATAAAAAACCCACAGCTAACATCTTACTTAATGGAATCAATTGAAACCACTTCCCCTAAGATCAGAAACAAGACAAGGATGTTTGCTCTCATCATGTCTGTTCAAATGGTGCCAAAAGTTCTAGCCGGGGCAATTAGGCAAGAAAAAGAAATAAAATACAACCAAATTGAAAAGGAAGAAGTATATCTATTTCTATTCACAGATGATATAATCTTAAAATAGATAATTCTAAAGAAGCCACAAAAAATTATTAGAGCTAATAAATGAGTTCAACAATGTTGCAGGATACAAGATCAATATACAAAACTCAGTTGTTTCTCAATACATGAGCAATGAACAATATTAAAATGAAATTAATAAAACAGTTATATTTATAATACCATAAAAATAAAATGCTTAGTAATAAATTTAATCAAGAAAGTGCAAGTCTTGTATGCTGAAAACTATAGAACATTGTTGAAAGAAATTAAAGACCTATCTAGAATCTACAGATTCAATGCAATTCTTATCAAATTTCTAATTGTCATTTTTGTGGGAATGGACAAGTTGATCCTAAATTCACATGGAAATGCAAAAGGACCCAGAATAGCCAAAAATTCTCATGAAAAAAAGAACAAAGATGGAGGGCTCATGCTTCCTGATTTGAAAATTTACTATGAAGCTACGGTAATCAAAACAGTGTACTCTTGTGGAGTCTGAAAAAAAAAAAGATAGATGAACTTATCTACAAAACAGAAACAGACCCACAGACAGGAAACAAACATATGGTTACCAGGAGGGAAGGGGGTGGGAAGGGATAAATTGGGAAATAGAGATTTGCAGGTACTAACTACTATATATAAAATAGATAAACAACAAGTTTCTTCTGTATAGCACAGGAAACAATATTCCCTATCTTGTAGTAACCTATAATGAAAGAGAATATGAAAATGAGAATATATGTATATGTTTGAACCATTATGTTGTCCACCAGAAACTGACACAACATTGTAAAATGACTAGACTTCAATTTAAAAAGTGAACAAAACAGTGTACTCAGACGTAAGTATAAACATATATATCAATAAAATAGAATTGAGATCCCAGAAATAAACCCATACATCTACAAGAGTGCCAAGACAATTTACTGAGGAAAGGGAAGTCTTTTCAATAAGCAATGTTGGGAGAACTGGATATCTACATGAAAAGATTGAATCTGCCCCTTATTTCATGTTATATACACAGATGAACTCAAAATGGATGGAAAAATATAAATTTAAGAGGTAAAACTATAAAACTATTTGAAGGAAACATAGGTGTAAATCTTTGCAACCTTGGATTAAGCAAAAATTTCTTAAATATGACACTGAAAATGCAGGCAGCCAAAGAAACAGTAAATAATTTGGACTTCATAAAAAACAAACTTTGTGCATCAAAGACAGTTTAAAAAAGTGAAAGACAACTCATAGGATGGGAGAAAATATTTGCAAATTGTATATTTGACAAAGATCTAGTATTCAGAATATATGAAGAACTCTTTCAACAGCAAAAGGACAAACAACTCAGTTGAAAAATGGGCAAATGGACTTGACTAGAAATGAAAAATGGACTTGAATAGACATTTCTCCAAGAAAGATATACAGTGGCTAACAAACACATGAAAAGATACTTAATATCATTAGCCATTAGGGGAATGCAAGTCAAAATCTCAAGGTGATACCACTCCATATGCACTAGGAAAGCTATAATCCCATAAATGGAAAACAGTAAGTGTTGGCAAGGATGTGGAGAAATTGGACCACTCATAGGTTGCTGGTGGGAATGTAAAACAGTGCAGCCATCTTGGAAGACAGTTTGGCAGTTTCTCAAAAGGTTAAACACAGAGTTACCAAATGACTCAGCAGTTCTACTCCTAGCTGTATACCAAAGAGAATTGAAAACATATCCACACAAACACTTGCACACAGATGTTCACAGCAGCATTATTCATAATAACCCCCAAATGGCAATAATCTAAATGTTCATTAACTGATGAATGCATACACAAAACGTGGTATATCTATATAATGAAATATCTATATAATGAAATGAATATATAATGAAATATCAATAAAATAAAATCAAAGAACTGACACATGCTACAACACGGATGAACCTTGAAGACATTATGCTAAGTGAAAGATGTCAGTCATAAAAGAGCACCTATTGTATGTTTTCATTTACATAAAATGTCCAGAATAGACAAATCCATAGAAACAGAGAGTAGATTTGTGGTTTCCAGGGGATGGGGAAGGGAGGAATGGGGCATGACTGCTTAATGGATATGGAATTTGCTTCCTAGGTTTTGAAAATGTTCTGAAATTACACAGAGGTGATGGTTGCAAAAGGTACTAAAAACAAATGAATTGTACACTAAAATTATTAAATTTGCAAAATTTATGTTCTATGAATTGTATCTCAATAAAAATTATGTAAATAGTAAATGTATACAACTGCCACTTAAAAACATTAAATAAATGTGAAAGAAAACTCTATAGTGATCCAGGAAATACCCTATTTAACAAAATTACAGATGTCAGTTCCCAATTATGTAAAAAAACAAATATGAGTGTGAGTGTGTGTGTGTGTAAGCAAGAAAAAAATCAAAAGAAATTTTGCTAAAATATTAATGATAATTATCTCTGGGAGTTAATTTATATTTTTTCTTCCTTATAGCTTACCTACTTATCTGTAGAAGAACTGAGCTGGGGTGCCTGACACACAGTATGCCTCCCTAAAAACCAAGTTGTGTCATGATTATATTTGGAGTACGTGGGTATACAGCTTGTTTTAGTATGAGTTAACGCTATTGTTTTTCTTCTTCCTGCAGCAAAAAAATAGAATGTGGCTTCCCTTCACCTCCAGGCAGATCATGCCCGATTTGCCCTCCACGAAAAGAGGAATATGCCCCTTTACACACACGCCGTTAAAATAATTGGTTGCTGATGTTTTCGGTTCTGAGTTTAATGGGCCACCAAGTTCTAATGTGAATGAACCAGGTGAGAGAGGAAGTGTCTTTGAAAATAGTGAGGAAGAAAGCAGGGGCTCCCATCGCAACCTCCACAAAGGCATTCATACAACCCAGCCTTGGGAGCACAGCAGCAGAGAACCGGCTTGGAGCAACCACGATGGCTAAGATGGTGGACTTCTCCAGAGGAATTCTCCAGTGCTTGAAATTTAAAGTGCCTGTGATGTGTTGGGGCATGGTGAGACCCCAGTACATTTGCACACCCAGGGGTGAGGAGAAAGGAGATGTACATTTGCCCCTCAAGCTGGGCAATTGAAAGGAAGGCAATGTTATGTCAATTTTGTTTGTTTGTTTGTTTTGCTTGTGTTTCATTCTCATTTATCACAAAGCTTTTTCAGTTATGAATTTTTACCAATTCACTTATGAATTAAGACTGTATTACCAAATTATTACAATTTTTCAAATTTTATCAATTCTCTGTGAAGATGTTTTGCTAGAGTGGAGTCCAATGCATTCCTAACATGATCCACAGATCATCAACATTAGAGGGGGTGGTTCTTGGAGACCCACAAACATTTCTTAGTAGTTTATTTATTTTACTATGCACATATATACATACTATTTACATTAGTTTTCTTCTTATGAGAGTGTTATGAAGATTCCTTTGTAAATTAATGTATTTAAGTATAATGGATCAATTAAAGGTAAAAGTATTAGGTGAACAATGGGACAAGTAGCTGTAGGATGCAGTAAAAATTGTGCCATGATTAAGGTTTGGGAAATCTCATTGCAGGCAAGAGCAATCCACCATGCGTGTTGATAAATGAGTGTCAAAATCTTTTCTCAGTCTTCTTTTGGGCCATGCAGAAACAGAATAACAAACTAAAGCACTTCTTCTTTAAAATTTCCTCCACTTTGCAGCCATCTCTTTACAGTTTTTTTTCCCTCTCTTTGCCATGTGGTAGCAAAGTTCTTTCTTACATTCCACCCTATCCAACCACCTGTCTCTCCAGTGAATTTCTTATGAAGATGCGTATTACCCTAAAGAATGTTCTTGCCCAGCCCAGCTCCCAAATGCACTCCCTCAGAGCAGCCCTTGCTTCCTGAGCGGAGCCTGGGTGGAGAGCTGGCTCAGAGCTTTCAATTCAGCCCCCTGGGTTCCATTTTATACAATTTTATCTAAAGATTTCATTAGGAAAATTAAAATAATTTACCTAGCATGTGCAAATTGGCACCAATTTAGATATGGGAGAATGTAACTTCTGGAAAATATCTGATTTTTACACATTATGGTTTTAATTAGAAATGTTAATGAAACACATATGCTAACCTGAAGCAGTTGATGGAAAAAAATGGTATTTGTAAAGGATAAGTGATGCGGTGTGCTGTCATGTGACTTGGCACAGATGTCAATATCCTGGCAAAAAGCTCGTGTTTGGTGGCAAATATGTCAGGCTGGAGTTTGCATATATGAGTTCTAGTCCCATCTTTGCTGACTGTCTGGCTCTAGGCAAATAAATCACGTCCCCAATCTGGCCTTAGTTTCCTCATTTGTAAATCAGTGGAGCCGTGATCACCTCCATGTGATGGTTGAGACATTCAAATGAGAAATCTTCCATTGTTTTGCAAAGTCTAAGATGTTCTCTGGATCACCCTCCTTCCTGGGGCTCAGCTCACAGGTCGTGAGAACAGATGAAGGGTTTGCATCCTCCAGCTCCAAATGGAAAGGCAAATAACTCACAGCAGGGCAGAGGATTCCAAATATTAGGAGCCTTCTTGTGTTTGTTGCTCCTCTCCAGTGCTTGGCAATAATGTAAGGCAAATATCAGGAACCCACGGGGGAATTAATGTTGAAGAAAAAATTCCCGGTGTGCTCTGGTGTAATTAAGCAATAATATTAATGTCCTCCTGTTGAAATCAGCTAACAGGGGACACAGACCACCAATTCAATGACAGCGAAGGTGCCAAAGTTTATTTGTTCTTCCTGAGGTTTATCCATACTTTATGTTTTATGTCATTCTGCTTGTGTCAGAAAAACAGAAAAATGCGTGTATGTGTCTCTATTGCTCTACCAGTCTATAATTTCCTTGAGGGAAGGTGCCAGGTCATGTTCGCCTCTGCTTCCCTCTAGAAACCGACCAGAATCCTGACATGTGATTGGTCTTCCCCAAACTCAGGGAGGCTGAGCATCTCCCAACACCTATTCTGGGAAGTCCTTACTGTGGACTAAATTTGTACACGTCTGTTGATTGAAAAGAATCCTATGGTTTTTCTAATTCTGAATGAAATAAATATTCAATTCGTTAATAATATGCTGCAGGAGTCCCTGGCAAGGGGATTTTCCAGAGTAGTACCTGGGGCCTGGGGGAATTCACTCATGTGATCATTCATTCAACAAATATTTACAGAGAATCTTTTATGTGCCAGGCAATGTCCTGGATGCAGGGGCTACAGTAATAAACAAGGTTGTCAGGGTCCCAGCTCTTAGGAAGGTTATATTCCTAGAGAGGAAAGAGAAAGCAAAAAATAGACCCAAGGTGATACATGTGATTACAGACACCAAAGAGGGGCAAACGGTGCCCAGGAAAGGCTTGTCTAAGGAAGAAACCTGAATAAAGTGAAAAAAGGAACCACAGAAAGATCTAGGGGAGAATACTTCCAGGTAAAGGGACAGTGTGCCCCATATCAGGGAATGAGGACGAGTTTCACATGGACTAAGAACAGAGAAAGAACAAGTCTGCTAGAACACAAATAGGGGAAGAGTGGCAGAAGATAAATTCAGAGAGACACATGTTGTCACATCATAGGGCTGTATGGGCTGCAGTACAGAGTGTGGAGCTGGATTGTATCCCAAGAGGAATGGCTGCAGGGAGTGATCAATCTGATTCACCCCTTTAGAAGATATCTCTGACCACTGTGTGGTGAAATGACCATGTAGGGCATGAGTGGAGGCAGGCAGTTGGCTTGGGAGGCTGGTGGAGGAGGGAAATGATGAATGGACTGCTGGACCAGATGGTGGAGGTTAAGATGGAGGTACGAGACTATGAAGAAGATTCCTGTCCCAGAGAGGTTGGACCAGATGCCTTCCTCGATCCCTTCCAATCCTAGGTTGTTACAGTTGTAAGATTGTATAATTTCAAGTTCAGGGTCTCACTCTCCAAGGTTGGGCCTGATTGTTTATCTGACCATGTTTTAGAGCAGAGTGGTACAGGGACAAAACCTCGTGACACTTCTTAATCTCTAACCTCAAAACCAGAGTCTCTTGGAGAGAGAAGCAAGATGGTGGAGTAGAAGGACGCTCGTAGCTCACCCTCTCCCACAAATACACCAAAACTCACATCTATGGACCCACTCAGCCAAACAGAGCACCTGCAGAACTCTGACAGAACATTGCCCTCTTCGAAAGACAAAGATGCCAAAACTCTGGTAGGAGAAAAGGAGAAAAAGAAAGAAGAAAAAACAAAGCAGTCCAGGACCGGTTCTGTGGGGAGGGAGCGGCAAAAGAGGACTAACGCTCGTTTGCTGGGTCTCTCCCCTCCAATGGAGAGGCCAGCCGGATGGAGGAGGAGCCTCTGAGGCTCAGATCTGCCCCGAGCATCCCTTGACTAACAGAACTAAGTCAAATGGGCACAAAGTTTCCCTGCGACACCCAGCCCAAGATGTGAGCTGGCAACTGGGGGCTGGGACAGGCTGCCTGAGCCAGGTGGAGGACTGGGGCGGCTGCACTGAGGCAGCCCCAGGGGACTGCAGGGTGCTGGGCACCGTGGCTGGGAAGGGATATGGAGCAGAACAACCTCAGTCTCCCATAAATTGTGAAAAATCAAAGCAACATGACTGGTGTGCCCTGGCGGAGAAGGGCGCTGTGTCCTTTGTCTCCTCAGACCCACGCCACCATTACTGGCACTTCTTGTGAGAAGAGAGGTGGGACGCAGCCACAGCCACCATATCCTCCTGTGTGCAGCACCCAGGCAGGGGGAGGGCCGAGACCTGAATCTGCACCTGGGGGCTCTGCAACCTCCTAGGCAGGACTGAGACTTGTTTACAGTCCGAGGCAGATAGGATCTTTCTGCCCTGGCACCTCAGAGAACTCGCACCACCAAGACAAACAGGAGCTGAGATTTGGCATGGAGCAGGGGCGGGGCTGTTCCATGATCTTCCCCAAGCCCGACTACAGAGCGCTGACCAGAGGCAGAGCGGCAGCTGCACAGAAGAGCAGAGCAACTGGCACTGGGAGAGGGTGGGCAGCCACTCACCTTCCTGGCAGGAACGCAGCACCTGACCACGGTGTTGGGAGGGGGCGTGATCCGCCCTCCTGCCTTGCCCAAGCTTAGCATCTGACTGCTGCATCAGGAGCGGGAGTGACCTGCTCACCCAGTGGTGCCAGAGAGATATGAGCAATATGAAGAAGCAGAGGAACCACTCCCAGTTAAAAGATCAAGAGAAATCCCCTGAAAGCACAATCAAGGAAATACACATTCATGGCCTAGTAGATCAAGATTTCAAAAAGGAGTGAGCAAAGTACTAAAGGAACTAAAAGAGATAGTGTTTAGAGATATAAAATATGTCAAAAATGAAATAGAAGCTATAAAGAAGAACCAAGTAGAATTAGTAAACTCATTTGCTGAGATGAGAGCTGACCTAAAGGCTGTACAAAGCAGGCTAGATAATGCAGAGGAATGAATAAATGACCCTAGAAGACAGGACAACATAAAGCACCCAATCAGAACAGCTGAGAGAAAAACAAATAAAAAACAATGAAAGCAATATAAGGGACCTATAGGATAATATAAAGCATGCCAATCTATGCATAATAGGGGTTCCAGAAGGGGAAGAAAGAACAAAGGGGATTGAAAAGGTATTTGAAGAACTCATGACTGAAAACTTCCCAAGCCTTAAAGAAGGAATCAGATATCTAAGTACAGGAGGCTCAGAGAGTCCCAAACAGGAAGAACCCAAACAGACCCACACCAAGACATATTATAATCAAGATGGCCAGAGTCAATGATAAAGAAATGCTCCTAAAGGCAGCAAGAGAAAAACAAAGAGTGAGTTACAAGGGAACCCCCATAAGGCTCTCAGCTGATTTCTCTACACAAACAGTACAGGCCAGAAGGAAGTGGCAAGATATATTCAAAGTCCTGCATGAAAAAAGATGCAGCCTAGGATACTCTGTCCAGCAAGGCTATCCTTTAGAATAGAAGGAGAGATAAAGAACTTCACAGACAATCAGAAACTAAAAGAGTTTAGCAACACTAAACCCATGCTAAAAGAAATATTGACAGGTCTACTCTAAATAGAAAAGAAGCAGGATGCTGCAAAAATGAGAAACTCATAACTGGAAAGGTGATAACTACCATGAATTACAAATAGAATAAAATAAAATTGTAAAAGAAGACATCTAAATCATTAAGAGTGGGAGAGGGAAGCAAGGAAAGCCACTGTAGAAAACAGTATGGAGAATCCTCAAAAGACTAGGAATGGACTTACCATATGACCCAGGAATCCTGCTCCTGGGCATATATCCAGAAGGAATCCTACTTCAGAGTGACGCCTGCACCCCAATGTTCATAGCAGCACTATTTTCAATAGCCAAGACATGGAAACAGCCTAAATGTCCATCAACAGATGACTGGATGAAGAAGAAGTGGTATATTTATACAGTGGAATACTATTCAGCCACAAAAACCGACAACATAATGCCATTTGCAGCAACATGGATGTTCCTGGAAAATGTCATTCTAAGTGAAGTAAGCCAGAAAGAGAAAGAAAAATACCATATGAGATCACTCATATGTAGAATCTTAAAAAAAAAACAAAACCCAACATAAATACAAAACAGAAACAGACTCATAGACATAGAATACAAACTTGTGGTTGCCAGGGGGGCGGGGGGTGGGAAGGGACAGACTGGGATTCTAAAATGTAGAATAGATTAACAAGATTGTACTGTATAGCACAGAGAAATATATGCAAGATCTTAATGGTAGCTCACAGTGAAAAAAAAAGATGTGACAATGAATATATGTATGTTCATGTATAACTGAAAAATTGTGCTCTACACTGGAATTGGACACAACATTGTAAAGTGACTGTTACTCAATAAAAAAATGTTTAAAAAATAAAATAAATAAAAAATAAAAGGGAGAAAAGACAAAAAAAAAAAAACAACAAAAATCAGAGTCTCTTGTCATAGACACACACATCAATGTCCTGACCACAACCTCAGGCTGCCAACTCAGATGGGCAAAAAAATACACATTTACTTACTGTTCACTGAATGTGGTAAGCAGAATGATGGTGCCCCAAAGGTATACACAGCGTAGTTTCCAGAACCCATGACTACATGTCAAGGGAGACTCAAGGTGCAGATGGAATTAAGGTTGCTAATCAGCTCTTAAAAGCTTATTCTGGGTTATGGAGGTATACCCAATACAAAGTGGAGGAAAGGGCCTCAAGTCAAGTACAGTGGGAGGCCTGCAAAGCTGAAAAAGACCAGGAAACAGATTCGCCCCTAGTGTCTCCAGAAGAAACGTGGCTCTGCAGGCATCTTGAGTTTTTGTCCAGTGAGAAATTGTGTCAAACTTCTAACCTGCAGAACTGTAAGATAATAAATTTGTGTTGTTTCAAGTCACTAAGTTTGTGGTCTCTGTTACAGCAGTGATAGGAAACTGATACCCTGAAACTTAATCATCATTTCATGCCTCTGTTCAACTAGGTAGTGGAAACTTGGTCAATTTGATATTTCCGTTTCCCCAGGATTGTTACTAAGTTCAAGAGGCAGGGTTTATGGGTACCAAGAGATTAGGGTGGGTTATCTGGTCCTTGGTTGTCACTTATCTATGCTGGTGACCTTTAAAGAAGTGTTTAAAGTGCTGGGAAGGGTGTGGAGCAAAGGGAACCCTCCTACACTCTTGGAGGGAATGTAGTTTGGTGCAACCATTATGGAAAACACTATGGAAATTCCTCAAAAAACTAAAAATATACTTACCATATGATCCAGCAATCCCACTTTTGGGTATATATTCAGAGAGAATTCACATTTGAAAAGATACATGCACCCCAATGTTCATAGCAGCATTATTCACAATAGCCAAGACATGGAAACAACCAAAATGGCCATCGACAGATGATTGGATAAAGAAGTTGTGGTATATTTATACAATGGAATATTATTCAGCCATAAAAATGAATAAAATAATACCACTTGCAGCAACATGGATGGAGCTGGAGATTGTCATTCTAAGTGAAGTAAGCCAGAAAGAAAAAGAAAAATACCATATCACTCATATGTGGAATCTAAAAAGAAGAAAAAAAGAGGACACCAATGAACTCATCTATAAAACAGACTTGCAGACATAGAAAACAATCTTACAGTTACTGGGGAGAAAGGGGATGGAAAGGGATAAATTTGGGAGTTTGAGATTTGCAAATAAACACTACTATATATAAAATAAACAACAAGCTTCTGCTGTATAGCACAGGGAATTATATTCAATATCTTGTGGTAACTTGTGGTGAAAAAGAATATGAAAAGGAATATGTGTGTGTATATGTATGATTGAAACATTATGCGGTATACCAGAAATCGATGCAACATCGTAAACTGACTGCATGTCAGTTAAAAAAAAATACAAAAGAAAAAGAAAAGACTGAACCTCGGTTATGAATCTGAATCCTTTGCTCTCTGATTCTGATGAGCTACCCCTCTCTTAAAGACCGATGGCCCATGGTCTCCTGCCCCGGGGGGAGGGTTATGAGATAATGGTCAATATTGGTGGGAGTTCCAGGAGCACCTTGATTAATACTTCTGGATATTTTTCCTCTGTATCAGTAGTGGTATTTGCCAGCTGCTATCATCTTCAAGAGGAAACAGGCTTGACCACCATGCCTGTGTCGGAAGTGGTCCCATTCATCAGGGAGCTGGGGAGAGATGGGGTAGCAAAGCTTGAGAAAAAAAAAAATGGCATAGCTGTCAACTGGACCAGATTCTCCCAGTCTGGAATGTGAGTTGCCCAGCAGGCTGCTAACGTATGGAGGGACAAGAGGACTCATACAGAGAAGCAGGGAGGCTGACATTCAGAGGCATACTAGTAGTGAAAAACAAGGGAAAACTAGCCACAGATCCTATTTGGAGGAGCCAGAGACACCCGGTCCCTGAAGCTTGCTGGACCACAGGGCTGACAACAGCCTTTCCTGGATACCAAGAGCTTGCCATCTTCCTTGGGCTCAGGTGGCCATACAACAGTCCCATTATTTGAGGCAGCCAAATGAGGCTCTAACGTATTATTTCATTTACTTGATTCCAAAGACCATGTTATGTAGAGCACAGGGAACTATATTCAATATCTTGTAGTAACCTTTAATGAAAAAGAATATGGAGATGAATATGGGTACGTATAGGCATGACTGGGACATTATGCTGTACACCAGAAATTGACACATTGTAGATGACTATACTTCAATTTAAAAAAAAAAGACTATGTTTTTTGGTTGAGCTGTGTCCGCTCAAAATTCATATGTTAAAGTCCTAACCCCTAGTAACTCAGAATGTGACTTTATTTGGACATAGGATCTTTAAAGAGCTAACTAAGGTTAAGTGAGGTCTTTGGGTTGGGCCCTAACCCAGTATCACTGGTGTCCTCAAAGAAGAAGACATTTGAACACAGACAAACCTAGAGGGAAACCATGTGAAGACAAGACGCAGGGAGAAGGCAGCCGTCTGCAAGCCGAGGAGCGAGGCCTCAGAAGAAACCAACCCTGCTGAGACCTTGATCTCAGACTCCCAGGTTCCAGAACTGTGAGAGAACACACTTCTGTTTAGGACCCTCAGTCTGCGGTGCTTTGTTATGGCAGCCTGAGCAAACTGATGTGGGCCTTAAGGCCCTTTGTCCTAAGGTCCTGTGGTCGGAAGAGAATGGGTAGGCAGGGCAGCCCGAACCTTCCTTCTGGCCAAACCTGGGGGTCACTTTGTTAAACACACACACCCCTCCTCCCTAAGGAAAACCAGTGCCCCATCCCTCGACCTTCCCCTCCCTGTTCTTCCTTATGCTTTGATTTCCTGCCTGCATTTCTAAGCCCCAAACGCTTGATATCATTAACCTGAAACAAGTCAAATGCTTTGGGGGGAGAAAATGCATCTCCAAACCACATTCAGGGAGTTGCTTCTCTCAGGCTCTGGCTCTGAATTCACATCTTTCCCAGCCTCTGAGCTTGTGCCACGATCCCTCCAAGTTTTTTTCTGCCAGAACGAATTCTTCCCTTTGTCTCTTGAGCAGTGTCCCAGGAGCTTTGCACCTTCATTACCAGTCATTCACAGGATGATATTAGGTGATATATAGAGAAATATTTTCCACATTGAGAGTTATGTATTTATTTTAATGTCTAGTAGGAAAAAAAAAATAAAGCCCACACATCAAACCTGTGATTTCACAGATATTATTGCTTATCCTGAGGCTAATCTTGGTGCTTGAACGTACTAAGTAAATACCAACAAAACGATAGGGTGAAAATCAGGACAGGGATGTGAGAATGGCTGAAGCTTTGGGGACGAGGATTGTCATAGCAAGTGAGTAGGGTGGGGAGATTCAGAGAGGGGGGTCCTGTGAGTCAGTGCTGGGGAGGTGCGAAAAGGTTCTCATCTGCCCACGCCTCCACGACTCCCTCTCTGTAACTGACCCAGGAAAACCCGACCTCGGCTGTCTGTGTCACAGGATACACTACATGTGGAAAGCTGCCAGGGAACTCTCAGGGGAAGCCAGAAGGGTCCTCAGGAATTCATGCTTGTTGTGGGGACTTTGGCTTCCAAGTCAGTAGGTGTTTCAGAGGCTGGAAGGGGCTTCACTTTTCCCAAACTCCCCCACCTTGTCCTAAGCGAGCAACCGCAGCTGTGAAATGAATTTGGTTCCCCCTGTTTGTGCATTAGACAAATGCAAGCCCTGTCTGTGAGCCCAGCCACTCAGCAGCACCCTGCAGGGAACCCAACTGTCGCAGACAAGCGGCAGAACCCACCCCGCTGAGAAGCCGAAGCCGAAGGCGGCATCCCGAGGCCGACGGCGTCAGGGAGAGGGGGCAGGAGACGGGGGGCATCTGCAAATGGTCAATCCACCGGGCACGGACATCCAGGCAAGAGGGGAGACCTGTGTCCCCAAGCACAGGGTGACACACCAGCAGCCAGGTAGTCCAGGGCTCCATCTTCCTGTCCTGCCGAAAGATCACTTAGCTGCAAATGGTTATGACTCCCTCATTTGACTGAGTTGTAGCTTGTTAGTTCTAAGGAGCCTTTAAAAAATTGAGTATTATGAGAAAGCAGGCAACTGTGTGGGCCCTTTCTGATGTAACTGTGCGTCTCTGGCTATAGCCATCCAATGGCATTTAAGGCTCATTAAATTTTGAATCTCGGTGTCACCTGCCTTGGGCTCAAAATAGTTCTCCGGGTGCCTTTTGTCTCCTAACTCCATTTTAATGGAAATTGTTTCCATTCACCTCTCTGTTCCCTTCTTCCTGCTAGCAACACCAATCTTTAATAATCTCCAAAGCAGACCCATTCACTCTGTGAACCTGTCATTTGCAGAATACACTGGACCTTGACGGATGTAAATGGCTTATGGTAACAACGTGAGGAGCACAGTTAGGTGCTCCTCCGCTTCTCCTTCCCGCTGTGGCCCCACGCTAGGATGCCACTGCTCCGACTCACCCTCAGTGTCGCCACTGACTGGTAGCTTTGTCAGACCCTGGACCCTGTCTTATGTCTTAACCCAGGAAAATTCCAGGGTCTAACCCATGAAAAGCATGTACCCCACCTAAGGGCACAGCCATTGGTCATGATAAATAAACCTTACATAGCCCTTAACAAGCACAAGATGCTATTCCCAGTGCTTATAACTGGATGACGTGGGGATTATCCTTTTTTTTTTTTTAATGTAGATGAAGAGACTGAAGCACAGAGAAGTTAAGTAAATCACCCAAAGTCACACAGCAATGAAGCTGTGCAGCTGGAATTTGAACCAAGCCATCTGAAGCCAGAAGCCATACTCCCACCCACTGTGTTATACCTGCCACCACACCCCTTCAACTAATGACTTTCACATAAATATTAGACAAGCACTGCCAGGTCTTCAGATAATTTCAGAGAAACCAGAAATCTGAACTTTTACCTAAAATGTCCCAATTTTTAAAAAGTGACCAGTAAAATCTTTAAAAAAATTTTTTTTAATCACCGCGAGGGAGAAACAAAATATGTCTACGAACAGACACCGGTTTATTTGCCACCTGCGCAAGACCGCTGGTTTAGACTAACTTTTTAAAGAGAACCAAGCGGCCATCAAATTCAAACCCTTCTGCGATTAACAAGAAACTTCCTTTCTTAGGAGCTGGGCAGAGAGCCCTGGGGGCAGGCGGAATTCAGGGCTGAGACCCAAGCTGGATAACCCGAAAGTCACCGCGCTTCACAGAGCAGGCAGCTCCTCCAATCGTGACAGTGACGATGCTCTAAAGAAGGGTTCAAGGAAACCGGCTTTGCCATTGGTTGCCACCTGCACCGCATTATATCAGTGCAGCCAGTGTAGCAACCAGCGCAAGAAATGTCAGCTCTCGTTAGCCTGCATATAAATCTGCCTCCACGAGAGGCGGGATGAGAGAATGACAGGGAAAATGCCAGGAAGCAGGAACATATGTTGTTCACACAAAGAGAACCTCCGACCATGGGTGTCACCCTCCGCAGCCCGGGCACCTGGAACAGGAAGGCTTTGTTTTGCCTCGCCCCCCACCTCCCACTCCCCCACACCCCGCACCGCCCTCCCATAACAGGAGACCGGGAGATGTGTTTCCTCATCCATGGTAGGAGGTTCAGCTAAGTGTTTGCTGACACAGCTGAACAGTCGTAAAATGTCATAAAGAGTAAATGACTTGATAATGCAAAACAGTAATTAGGATGTGGTACATGTTTATGCTATTTACATATTTTAACACCCTGGTATTAACGAGTCTTCAGTGATAGTATATAAATGCTCTAGCCTTGGTGCAAAGCATCCTGGCTGCCACAAATAGGCGTCCCTACAAGCAAATAAGTGCCCCTTCCCTTTCTGTCTATTCTCATTCTGTATCTGCATTCCTGGGAGCCCACCTGGCTGGAAAGTGGGCATCGGATCACCCTCCCCAGGATACACAGGTGTAGATGCCATCAGAGGAAACTCCAGAGAGAAGGAAGTTCCGCCCTTGGTGAGAAATCCCACTGCTGGCTGTCTAAAGAAGCTGGAGGCAGTAGGTGAGCTGACAAATGGGTAACAAGGGCTCTCAAAATAAAAACAAAAAACTACAATCCCTGATTAGTAGCGTTTGCCAATTTCCATGGAGTAAACACTCCCCCATGGCCAATTTCAAGCTTCCAACACAGACAATAGTGTTGGGAAGAGACGCACCTGGTCAGCTATCAGGACCAAGCTGCGTCTAGCACACGGTTAGTTGAAGGTCATGGGCCACCATCTAATTGGCCTCAGCCACTGCCTCAGTCCCTCTCTGCGTGCAGAGAATTATGACAGGGCTGTAGCTCCAGAACTGTGCTTCATTCCAGATATTTTCCAAGATGCTGGGACCCAGATCTTTTATTGTGCAAAAGAAATTGAGTTGGGAAGCTGGTAGGAAATCACATTACCTTTGCTGCACAAATGAGGAAACTGCAGCCCAGAGTGGGGAAGAATTTCTGCAAGGACACACAGTAATCTTGCATTAGCAGCAGGGGCTGGAACTCAGCCTTTCTTATTCTCAACCCAATGCTCTTTGCACTGTGACCCTTTCCCTGTGCATGCTGATCCCCACCCAGTAGACACAGCCTTCCTCTGTGCCTCCAGGTCTCTTCCTCACCAGCCCCTGTGTGTGTGAGTGTGTGCATGCATGTTGGACAATGGGGCCTGGCAGGCTGACAGAGCCCTGCATGGTGATGATAGTTGCCAGGTAACAGGAAGGCATCATGGCAGAAACCTTCCTTCGCAGATACGGGGAAATGGATGCAGCAGGGACTAGAGCCTCCCTGGAGAAGAACTTGGCAATGTCTGGTGTGAGGGTCTTCATTCAGAAGTGGTGTATATACCCAAGGAGGAGTGGCTGGGAGGACATTCTGGCTTAATGGGACCTTGAAGAGGAGCTGGTCTTTGCTCTTGTGTACTCAATAGGGAAACTGAGACCCAGAGCTGAGAAAGGACTTGTCCAAAGTTACACCATTAGTTGGTTTCACAACTGGAGCTACTGGAAATGGATGAAGTAGGATCTGAGGCTCCCAAAGACCATCACTGAAAATGAAAGAAGTTTTCTTAGGCAAAACAGCCCCCAAAGCCAAGCCAGGAGGTTTAACAATAACCTCTGTGGCTGCATCTCTGGAATGTGCTCCAGGGTGCTGTTCTTGCCCATCGTGGACCCTTCCCATCCCAGCCCCCAGGGGAGGGGAGAGAGCCGGGAAGCAGTGAGAGGGACTAGAAAGAATGATGCTGACGTCATGGGGGGCCGTGAAGTTCTGAGGGGTCACTCGGCTGAACAGATGGCGGGCAGATATTGGTTTTAACTCACACATGGTTGAGTAAATAATGTCTAAGTTTTTCTTGCCAGCCTGGGGAGCCGAGCAGATCGCACTGAGTGGAGGTACCTCCACCTCCCGCCCGCATCATCTGCTCTTCCCGGAGTTTTCATTTCCTACCCTGTTTGTGCTTTAGAGCATGGCTGGCTGGTCAGGAAGCCGTGCCCTTGGAGGCAGGAGTGTGTATGCGGAAAGAGGGAGAGAGGGGGTGGAACAGGGTGGGGGAGGCAGCCTGGCACTTGGTTGCAACATGTGCCTGGGTAGTACCTGTCAGGCAAAATCACAGTCAAGAGCATCACAGGCAGATTTCCTGGGGGGATTGGCTGTGTTTCAATTCTTGATAGTAGAGAACCTCAGAGGACAAGACCAAGAGATGCACTTGGTCTGCCTTCCAAGAAGACGGTCTCTCCGTCCATGGATCAAAAAGCTGGGTCTGGTGAACCTTCCAGGCAGGGCTCCAGGGTTCTGATCCTGATTCAGCCACTCACTCGTCTGAGGCATTTCTCTTAATTCCTCTGAGCCTCGGTTTCCTTATGTGTCTGAAGAGGATGTTGGCTCTACTCAAGGGGAAGAAGGGTTTGAGTGAACTAAATGTGCATGAACGGAAGACAAAGAATGGGGATTCATGTGGTTTATTAGCCCACGAGTCCCCAGTGCAGCAGAAATGAATTTATTCCACCATCATTTTTGAGTACCATCTCAATCAAGCCTTGAGACACAGAAATGAGGGAGGCATGATCCTGGTCCAGGGAGCCCACCTCTGAGTGGGGAGACAGACAAGGAAATGAAATTACAAGAATGAGTGGGCTCTGGGGTCAGACTGCCTGAGCTCCCGTTTCTGTTTGTTGCCTAAAAGCAGTAACCTTGGGCTGGTAACCTCTGTGTCTCAGCTCCCTCATCTCTAAAATGGGCATCATAAGAGTAGCTACGTCACTGGGTTGTGTGAGGACAAAAAAAAAAAAAAAGCAAGCAAATCCAACATGGTGCCTGGACCCATGACAAAGGCTCACAAATGTCAGCTGTTGCTATGACCAAGTGCTATGCAGTGATGGTTCAAGATGCCAGGAGCACCGGGAGAGAGACTCACCCCACCCCTGGGGGAGCTGGTCAGGGAAGGCTGCTGGAGGTAGGGACTCAGCTGGATCTTGAAGAACATGTTAAGTATCAGCCAGGAAAAAGCAAATCCATTCAACAAATATTATGGAGCAAGGAATCTGGCAAGAATGGAGAGCAAGACAGACAAGGTCTATGCCTTCTTGTAGCTCATTCTTGACCTGGGGTCAGCAAACTTGTGCTATGAACGATCGGATAGTAAGTATTTAGGCTTTGTGGTTCCTACGGTTTCTGTCACAGCCACTCAACTCTGCTGCTGTGTGAAAGCAGTCACAGGCAATACAGGAATAAACAGGCATGCTGGGCTCCCATAAAACTTTAATTCTGAGGATGTTAGCTAGACTTATCATTTCACAATACATACAAATATGGAATCATCACACTGTACACCTGACACTAATTTAATGCTATATGTCAATTATATCCCAATTTTTAAAAATCCTTAATTTTGAACACTGAAATTTGAATTTCATAAAATTTTGGCATTATGAAATATTACTTTTCTTTCCTCCCACCCCCAGCATTTAAAAATGTAAAAACCATTCTTACCCCCTGGGCTATACTAAAAACAGGCTATGGGCTGGATTTAGCCCATGGGCTATAGTTTTCAGACTCTTGATTTTAGAGTAAAGATAGACATGGACTCAATAGAAACAAGAAAACTTTGGATACCAGCCAGTACTAAAAAGATAATTACTTTTTATTCTCTGAGGCAATCATGAGGCGGAGGGTTCTGATTTAGTTAAGGTGGAAGTTTCTTTTGAAGAAGCGAAATTTGGGCTGAAATCAGAATAATCAGATAAACCCAAAGATTCCAAATTCTGGATAGAAGGAGGATCCACTCAAAGGCAGGCTCAAAGCCTGGACATGTAAGAAGCAGAAGGAAGCCAGTGTGTGGCTGGAGTTAAAGGATTCGTAAGGGAATTGGCTGGAAAGAGAAGAAAGATCCAGAAAAATAGTGAAAGCTTGAGCTTATAGGGAGACTACCTGTGATTAATTCAATATCTGTGGAAATGGCCTTGGTCTGATTGAAGAAAAATATTTGAAAAGGGATTCACTATGTAAATAGCTTTTGTGATTTCTTTGTGTAGACAGAGACAAGTGGAGGGGATGTATTGACGCATGCTCAAATGCTCAGTGTTGGCCATAATTACCTCCAACTCAAATGAATCTCTTTCTCCCGCAAAGGATGGGACCAGGCTGAGTTCTACAGGACCTCCAGGCATGGACCGTGTGTGACTTCTTGTATGTCTATTAATGAGTTGTTCCCAGTCATCACAGTGGAAATGCTGGGCTCTGTAGCCAGAGCCCCCATGTATCTGGGTTTGCTAACGCCTGCCTTGGCTCTCAAGTAGTGTCACCAAAATAGGGTGAGGAGAGAGATTTGGGCAAAACGTCAACTTCTGAGGCTGTGTTCTGGCATTTGATGCTCTTACTGATGGCATGGGTCCCGGCCCCCTTCCCTGTCAGTCCCTCTTGCTGACCTAGATGCTTCAGTGAGAAAGAGAATTAAATGCTTTAGAAAGCATTTATAATTTTTAAAAAATCTGTTGAAAAGGCTTTTCTACACATCCCTGGGCTGAAGAATAAGATAGAGGGGATACTTGCAGGCTTGGGCAGTTGTACCAGCTGAACCTCTAGATTCTGAGAGTTGAGAAATCTGGAATCCCATCCCACCTCACATTTGTTCTCGCACGTGCACGCGCGTGCACACACACACACACAGCTCCCATAATTCCAAACTAAGTGGTTTGCGCAGCCATACCCAGTTTAACTTGGGCTGCATCAATTAAATAAGTACTTGGGTTTTTTTTTTGCCATTCTGCAGCTGTTGCCGTCTGCCTAATTTCAATCAATTAACTTTTACTTAAAAACATTAAGTTTCTTAATGCTGCAGCATTGGGCCAATTGTATGGTAAATTGTGAGTGTGAAGGAGACAAATCACTCATGTTTGCATTCCTGAGGAACAAAGCCACCGTCAGAGCCATGTATTCCTAGGAATCTCAGGCGTTGAACCCAGTGAGGTGGCTGCAGGGCCTGGATCGGGGCTGGGGCCTAGGGCTGGGCATCCCAGTGATCCCCTAGCCATGTGGTACCCAACATGGGAGCCAGGGCAGGAGCTTGAAGTGAATCGCAGTGGGCACCTCACTGGAGGGGGACAGCAAGGTTGATTTCCAGACTAAGCACCGGAGAGACAAGGGAAATAGAGGAGCTTGAGCAGAAGGTAAGGGAGAGGGGTAAGGCCTGTGGGGATGGCAGAGGGAAGGGGCGTTAAAAGGTTCAGGGGAAGAGTGGGGAGGCCCTTCCCAGCCCAAGGCCCCTCAGCCCACCTCTGGTCCCCACATCTCCAGCCCACAGCCTCCAGTCGGTCTGCAGACATGGCCTGACCCTAAAGTTGGGGAGGCACAGGGTTTCCAGCTTCAATCTAAACACCTCACACAGTCTGCGAGGCCCATGGAGTCCAGCCCTGCCCACCTCCCAGCCTCTTCTCCTACGGCTCAAGCCCTCGCTGCCTCTGCTCTGGCCACACTGAACTTGGAGATACTCTGCAAACACTCCCAGCCAACCTCACCTCAAGGTAGAGCCTTCACAGCTGTGTTCCCCAGCCTGCAGGGCTCTCCTTCCAATGACTGACTTCCCTCCCCATCCCGTCCTTGCTCAGCCTTCCTGCAACTCTGGGTCTAGCACTGTCTTCTCACGTCTTTATCTGCAACCCAAATGTCACTTCTCACTCAACGATTCATCAATATTCCCAGCAGGTGAGACAGTGCCCAGCACACAGTAGGTGCTCAATAAACGTTTGTCGTCTGAATAGATGGAACTCCCTGGACTGGTGCCTGCACTTTTGTTGTAACCACCCTCCTGCTTCCTTGTCTTGTCTCCAAGGACTTCGTCCCGTGTCTCTGCACTCTAAAGAGGCCGCCTTGCATGCGTTCCACAGACGCAACACAAGGCCTCTGCTGAGCCTGCGCTGCTGCCATCCTGCCCCGGCCCTGCATGAAACACACCCAACGCAACACCCTCCCCCCATGCTTGAGCTTCTTCTCCTCCTGGAAGCCTTCCCTGACCACACCAACCTCTAGGAGTCATTTCTTCCTCTGAGTTCCAGCACCATGGAATCTCCATCCTATTGGATTACCCAGGAACCTTCCAACAGTCCAGATCCCAGCACCCTCTCCCAGACTTGGATTCAGGATGCCAGGATGGGTCTGGGACAGTTTTTAAGCTCTCCTGGTGGTTCTGTCAGTCAGGTCTGGAACTCTGGTCTGATGGTTCTGCTTTGTTTGCAGCTCATTTGGACTCTCCCAGTGAGACAATAATCCATTGGCAATGCTATTCACCCCTTCCCCAGTATTCCTCACATTCAAACAAACAGAACATGCTCCATTGGTGCCACTTAAGAAAACACAGGTCACAGAGAGCCAGCAGGAGCCTCCCAAGCGTCGAGCAGGGTGCTGGGCACAGCACTGTCAGGAGAGGAAACTGGTATTTGGAGTCAAGTAGACGTGGGATTGAGCCCTAGCCTTCACATCTATCCCCAAGGTAACTTCAGGCAACCAGCTTCACTCCTGAGCTCCATGTCCTTCATTGGAGACTGAGGATGAGTGTAACATCGACCTCTTGGGCTTTCAGTGAGGACTTTGCACCATCTTTCAAGGACAGAGCTTGGCACAGTGCCCGGCACGCAGTAAGTGCTCAGTGAATAGTGGCTACTCTTTCTTTTGTTACTAAAGCAAGGTTTCCAAAGAGGCAGAGGGCTCTGCTCCCCTCTGTGCATGGCCTAGCTGACTCAACAGCATCGTAGGAGCAGGGCTGTCATTGCCCAGCTACTCCACCACCCCACGCCCACCCCTCCAATCCTAACTCAGGTTGGGGGTCTGCTCAGACAGCTGCATCCCGTCCCAGGGCTCCACTCCCACCCCACCTGCCAATCATGCCACATGCCCGCCTCCCCCCACCCCCCACCCCAAGAAGCCTGGCGGTGCGGCAGCCTCGTGGCACACGCAGGGCTCACACATGCTCGCCCGGCCGCCCGGCATGTGGGCCCGTGTGCTGCTGTGGCGTGGTGCCCACTCCCAGGCACAGCTAGGCCAGTGCACGGCCCCGGCAGATGGCAGCGGGGTGGGGGCCAGGAGAGGAGTGAGAGCTCCTGCTGGTGCTTGAGGTGAGGGTTGGGGTGGAGGTGTCGGCAGGGGGAGGGAAGGAAGCTTGGCAGGCAGGCCAGAGATGCTGTAATGGCTTGTGTCTGTGGAGCGGACTCCCACACTGCAGTTCCTGGCTGGGTTTTCCCGGGGGCCTGGCTCAAGCCAATCCTGGTCATGACATCCAGGCCATCGCCTGATGAATTGAAGCCTGCAGCTAAGGACAATTCTGGGACTGAGAGTCCCCGGATGTGATATTCCTCTTCTTTCAGATCTGAAACCCATCCCCATCTCAACTCAATTCAGTCAAATTCAACAACAATTTGGGGAGTGTCTGCTCCAGGCCCTGCCCCGAGAACGAGCACGGTGTCCTGGCAGAGTGTGGAACTGAAGTCAGGGCATTTGGGGCTGGTCCCAGCCTGCCACTGGACTATCAGTCTTAGCTCCCAGAGCCTTGGCTAAGGCCCCAGTGGTGGGGTGGAAGTTACAGTGACAGGTATGATAGCTGTGGACGGCCTTGACAAACTGTAGGGTGCTTTAGAAATGGTGGGCTCGGTCACACATCCTTAAGGAGAGAAGCAGTTAAAACAAATATCTGAGTGACATCTCAGGGTTTAGGGGTAGGGGTATGCCATGTGGGTAGAGCTGGGGAAGGTCAAAAAAGGGACGGGAGAATTTTTAGAGACCACTTTGCAAAGCAGCCGTGAGCTTGGGCTCCAAGTCAGACACACACGTGTCTTCAGCTCTGGCTCTGCCGAGTGTCAGCTGTGGGATTCTTAGAAAGCCAGCTGAATACTGATGGGTATTTAATATTTATATATTACTCCATGCAAGGTGTTTTTAGAATTCACTAATACTCTTAACCCCCACAACACCCTTGAAGAGTGGGTGTAATATTATTTCTCCCTTTACAGACGAGGAAAAAAAATGGAACCCAAGTTATCTAACATCCTCAAGATGGCATCATTAGAATTTTGACTGTGGAGATTTGGGCACGATCTATGTAATATTCTCCTTTCACTACCTTGTTGTTCTGCTCCTCAAAGAAATTTCTCGTTCATACCTCACCCAACCCCTATATAATCAGCAGTGGAGAAAGTTTCTGTAGGTACCTGGCACTGGTAGCAGCCTCTTAGGTCCCCAAGGGTTTCAGAGGAGACAGAGTAGAAGCCATGGTGCCCCCTTTCCCCACGGCCCTGCTGACCTCTCCACATTCTTGTCTTCCCCCTGGTTCAGTCCAGCCCCTCTGGCCTCCTTGCTGTTGCTCAAACTGCCCAAGTTCCCTCCCAGTGCAGGTGGGGCCCTCTGTCCCCGCCGTCCCTTCTCCCTGGGATACTTCCCCTGGTCTTCCGGGGGCTGCTCAACTTTTAGTTCTCGCAACCCAAACGTCAGCTCTTTGGAGATGCCTTCCCTGACACCACCCCCCACCCCATGCCCTCAGCTCTGAAATGACCTTGCTAGTCTTTTATTTTATTTTATTTTTTATCGAAGTGTATTTGACTTATGTTTGTTTCAGGTGTACAACAAAGCACTTTAGTTATACATGTACATATGTATATTTATACATATATTTCAGATTCTTTTCTGTTATAGCTTATTACAAGAAATTGAATATAGCTCCCTGTGCTCTACAGGAGGTCCCTGTTGTTTATCTATTTCATACATAGTTATGTGTACATAGTAATCCCAAACCCCTAATTTATCCCTCCCCCACCTTTCCCCTTTGATAGCCAGTTTGTTTTCTATGTCCGTGACTGTCTTTCTGGTTTGCAAATAAAACCTGTATCTTGTTTTAGATTCCACATGTAAGTGATACCATATGATATTTGTCTTTCTCTTACTTCACTTAATATGATAATCTCTAGGTCCATCCATGTTGCTGTCAGCTTCCTGGTTTTCTAGCTGTCTACCCACAGGAGAAATGAGAGCTCTTGGGGGAAAGGAAAGTCTTTGTCCACCTATTGACCCAGTGTGCTCTCCCCAGCCCCGAGGGCAGTGCCACCACGAAGTAGGTGCTCGATTAAACCTTGTCAGCTGCTGTCTGAAACACCCAAGGATGGAGGACACCAGGGGGCGAGAAGAAGGCTGCCTCCAGGCTTCCTCTGCCTCCCCTGATGCTGCAGGGTCAGGGTGACCTGCTGGAGGAGGATGAGAAACGCCTCTGGCAGCAAACTCTCTTCAGATGCAAGTGGCTCTGAGTCACTGCTCTTCACGGAGACCCCGGCAGGGTGCCCAGAACTCTGGGCCTGGAGCTCTCTGAGGGTCAGAGCCCCCCCACCCCCGCCTGAGTCACCGAGCGCCCCCTCGCTGGTCTGAGCAGGCACAGCAGGGAGACCTTTGGGCCCCATTTGATGCTTCCACCTAAACACCGTCTCCAAGCCCAGAACGCTTTTTCCCGGGAGGCCCTTCCGTTGGAATTATGTGCTTGCTGTGTCAGAAGCCGCAAGCCGAGGAGGGAGAATAAGAGCTATTTGGAGTTGCCAGAGAGTCCTCCACCACTTGGGAGAGTAAGTATCGCACCCCTGTAGCAGGACTTTGCCGTGGGTGTGTGGGCGTGGGCAGCTAGGGGGCCTGCAGTGTTTTTCTTCACATCCTGAGTCTCCAAACACCACCAGTCCAGATGCAGGAACAGGGACCACATGCAATTCCAAGTCACTTTACTTTGCTTTTCTGGTGGTTCTCTGCCTCCTTGGATTCTCCTCCCTCTGTGCTTCTCCTCTGCTCCAGAAGAGCCCTACTCTACGGCCTAGTTTCTAATTAGTAGCTGTGTGATCTTGGGCAAGTTACTTAACCTCTTTGTACTTCAATTTCTTCATTGTTAAGTGGAAATATTAATAAAAATATCTGCCTCACAGAATTGCAATGACTTACTCTGATAATGTATGTAAAGCACTTAGATCAATGCCTAACACAGAGTAAGCACTTAAGAATTCTTGTTGCTGTTATGGTTACTGTTAGTTGAGGAAATAATAATAATAATAAATAAGTCCCCAAATCTTGATGACTTAACAAAGTGAAGGCTTGTTTCTTGCTTGTATCAGAGATCCAAGGGATCTAGGCTCTTTCCACAAAATGGCTACCGCTTCCGAATCTCATTATTCAGCTGTTGAGAAGGGAAAGAAGACAGGAAGCTCTCACTCATGAGAGCTGGGCATCAGGTCTGGAGCTGCTACCATGCCCACTCACATTGGCTGGAACTCAGTCATGTGGTCTTGCCTAGCTGCAGAGAATGCTGGGAAATGTAGTCTAGCTGAGTGTGCAGAGTGAAGAGGGTGGCTTGGTGGACAACTGGTCTCTGCTACAATTATTCTTTTTTTATTATCATGCCACACTCCCAGCCAGAAACTATTCCATGACACTTCCGCGTCCACAGTTAAAGCTCCTGCTTGCCTCCGCCTACCTCATTTCAACACTGCCCTACCTCTTAACCCCATCTTCACTTCTCTCCAATATACAGCTGCTCCAGCCAAACCAATAACCTGCATATCCAATGAGGGTACAAAAAAATGTGGATTGAGACATGAGGACAGGAACCATTTCACTGTGACCATTGTGGGCAAAAGCCACGCCAAGTTTTACTTTGCGTTGCCACCTCCCAACACTATTTGAGGAATACAGTCAGTGGCTAAGAAATGCTAATTGATTAAATCAATGTCTTTATCTCAAAGACATTCTGAGTGATTTGCTCATTGATCTGGGCAGCACAAGCATGATGATAAATGGCACTGATCCTCAGCTTCAGCAGGAGGGAATCATTTGGGAATGGTGGGGACTACGGTGAATTGATGACACACAAATACTTGAGAGCCCTGTGGTGATGTATTTCCAGTGGACTGTGGCCGTTTAGAAGCCAAGCATTGCCAAATTGTGTCATTTTGTTCCTAAGGCAAGAAAGGTGGAATTTTTACGTGTAATTACTGGGCTTTTTAAACATAAGTTTAACAATGCTAAAGACCACTGCAAAAATACAGTATGGGGAAAAAAGCCCGCAAAGTGGGCCAAAGAGAACAGATCTTCAGGGTGATGCCAGCCCAAAGCTACCGCTCTGCAGCTTCTGCTGTAGACATGTCTGCATGGAGGGGAAGACATGGCATAGCAATTTCAATGGACCAAAACTGATGTGTATTAAAACAAATAAACAGGGAGTCCATGGAGAAAACAGATCTGGACTCTTTGACAGTGACCCAAATGTGTCTTCAGGTAAGAATTCTAGGTATTTCTTTTTGCTCTTTCAGATATCCAGCTTTTGGGTAAATCACTTTTTTTTTCCCTTCTCCAACTCATGGGCACTGTATTAGTCAGGGTTCTCCAGGGAAACAGAACCAATAGGATATATGCATACATATTGGCTCTGTTTCCCTGGAGAAACCAACATCTATTTATTTATCCATAAGAGATTTATTATAAGGAATTGGCTCACACAATTAGGGAGGCTGAGAAGTCCCAAGATCTGCAGTTGGCAAGCTGGAGACCCGGCCAAGGCAGTGATGTAGTTCAGATCTGAGTCCGAAGGCCTAAGAACCAGGAGAGATGATGGTCCTAAGCTCCAGTCCAAATTCCAGCAGACCGGGGATCCAAGAAGAGCTAATGTTTCAGTTCAAGTCCGAAGGCAGGAAAAGACCCATCCATGTCCCAGCTCACCAGTTAGGTGGGAGGGGTTTCCTCTTTTCAGTCTATATGTTCCCATCAGGTCTTCAAATTCTTGGATGGAACTCCTCCCACATTAAGGAGGGCACCTGCTTTACTCAGTCTACTGATCCCAGTGTTAATCTCACCCAGAAACACCCTGACAGCTACACCCAGGAAAACAATTGACCAAACGTCTGGGCACCCAGTGGTCCAATCAAGTTGATACAGAAAATGAAACATCAGAGGAACCTCCCAAGGCTCTTACCTCATCTGCTTTCAAATTCGGAGATGGCGTGGTGCAGTCCAGTGCTCTGAGTTCTAATCCCAACTCTGTTACCAGCTCACTCTATACTCCCTGTCACCCAGATCTCCCGATCGCTGTGCCCCCACCCCTCCTGTTATTCATACCTGTGAAGAGAGAGAGTTGAATTCCATGGGCCACCAGGTCTCCTTGCTCTTAGCACTTCCTCCCATAGGCTGCTGAGTGGACTTGAAATCAAAGCAGACCACATTTACCAGACACATTGCTGGTGACTTTATTGAGTAATTTGTACAAAACCTCCAAGAATAATTTATTCACCTAGTGGTGTGAGCCCAGGGAAAGAAAATCAATAGAACAGTGTCTCAGTCATTTTTATTTTCTAAACCTCGAAGAGATTTTTATTCCATTTCAGATTTCTTTCAGGCACCTTACCCTACAATGTGTCTTTATGGTCAACTTTCACAATGCCTAAAAAGACTTATTTCAGGGACTGAAGCCCTGCCTCTCCTGGCAACTGCAGGAGAGGTCCCTCCCCGGAGCAGACTGTCCCAGGGCTTATTGTGACACTTGAGAGATTACTGGAGGAGAGGGGAGAAGGTTTAGAGAGAAAGTAACATTCTCTGTCTCTGACTCCTCTCAAAGTCATTCTGGGAAGAAATTTAAAGGCCACTTGTTTCTTTTCAATTGCCACCTCTCCAAACAACTTAAAGTTGTTACACTCAATTCTCTTCCATCAAGGTAATGGGCAAACTGACACTTTGCTTAAACGGACTCACCGCTCTGGCTGACTATAAAGAATATCCATTGAACTTTTTTTTCTTTTCTGCAGGAAGTGGAGAGAGCATCACCAGCCTGGGAGATTCAGGGTTTCTTTTACCTTCTTCCCCTAGCAGGTCAGGTGAGAAGCAAAATGAGAGGGAAAGATTTTGGATTAAGCAGACCCAGTTTCTAGTCCTAGCACTGTCACTCACCAGGTTTGAATAGGAGACAATTGCATCAAGCCTCATTTTTTCCTCATCTGTAAAATGGGTATCATACTTTCTATTGACTTTCTTTACAGAGCTGTATGAGGATTACACAAACTAACATCTGCACCTGCTAGGTTTCTTGGTTGCAAGCAACAGAAAACAACTCTGCCTGCCTGAGCAAAAATAGATCCACTGGGAGCATCATTGGGGTTCCCAGGGTCCACAGGACACTGTGAAATCAAGACTGGATGCCAATGGAGCCACAGCTTTTTTGCCCCATTACACACCTGCTAAGTCCCAGCTCCAAATCTATGCTTCTGTACTCCCTTCCGTGATGCTGGGGCTCTGACTCTCCAAACTACACCCCTCCTGTTGAGTTCTGTCCATAGAGGTCACTAGAGAGGGAGTCCCTTCTCTCCTCGTGTCTCAGTTATCCCTCTGCCTTTCTCTTATAAGGCTACCTGTCATTGCATGTAGGGCTCACCCTAAATCTAGAAGGACATCATCCCACAGCCTTTCACTGAATTACTTCTGCAAAGACCCTTTTCCCAAATAATACCACATTCACAGGTTTCAGGTGAACATATCAACCCACTGTCAATAGTTACAGCCCTTTCATCTTTCTAATTAGTTTCTCAATCCCCTTCACCTCTGTAATTAGGAGAACAGTTAAAATCTCCCTCTTAAGGCCTCTCCCAATCGTGGCTTTTCCTAGAAATCCTAGGGGGAGTAGATGGTCCACCCAGTTCTCCACTAGAGATGGATCAGTCCCCCTCTGCTGTGGACCATCCACCAATACACTGAGGGCACCTCACGTCCAGGATGCTGGCTGCCTGCTGCAGAACCGCCCCCCATCTAGATCCCTGTAGAGGCGCTCTTGTTTGGGGCAGAAGGGCAGCAGTGTCACTCCTTTGGTGACAAGCTTGGTCCAGCGCTCCCTAGAATTAGGTATGCAAGAATGCAGCTCATATCTCTCCCCAGCCTACCACCTCCAGAGCCTCAGGCAGCTCCTGCGACCCTGGGTCAGCCCTGCATCCATTTCTTACCACCTCTTAGGACCAGAGCCACCTTTCACTACCTCCCAGGAATCCTCTCCTCTGGGACAAGCCTGTTTCCCTCTTTACTCTCAAAGCATCAAGGGTCTGACTACATAACCCTCCTTCCACAGACCCTGGACCACAGCCTTTCCTCCTGAAGGAGGCTCCCAGTTGAATCCAAGCCATCTATACCTACTCTTTGGAGGCGGAGGGGGAGAGGAGAGTGTGACCTTTAACAATTGCAAGGTGGTTTGCTGGCTCTAAATAGAAGGAGGAAATTCCGCAAGTTTAATCTCTGGTAAAGCATACATCCAAGGATTACACGTTATGATGTAAAACATCAAATTGCAAAATAGCACAGTGTGGTCCCATTTCAAGTAGAGAGATGTAGATCTTACAATGATATCGCTAAATTATTTATAGCAATTCTTTCTAGGTGATGCAGTTATGGACTATTTTTATTTTCCTCATTTTCTTATCTACGTTTGCCAAGTTTTCCTCAATGAGCAGATATCACTTTTGTAATAAGATGTTTAAGGTTGTATAAAAAATGACACTAGCACCTTGCAGTCACATAGTGCTTTGCTGCGTCTCACATCTCTAATCTAATTTTCTATCTGTGAGGGTAGGAGGGCAGGTATTTTTATCTGGTTTTATAGATGGGGACTCTGAGGAACAAAGTGTGAGATGTGACCTGCCCGAGGTCTAGGACCAGGACAAGGCGCAGCTGCCGGCTCCCAGTTCAGGTGGCTTCCCCTGCACCTGGAGCAAGACGGCGGTGGATATGAATTCTGAAAGAAGGGCTCCAGAAACTGTGAATTCATACAGTCAGGACAGCATGATGTCAAAGGCAACAATGCCCTCGGCTTTGGCCAGTTGGGAAGCTGGTAGGACAGTGGGAGAAGTAAGCCTGCTGATTCTGGAGCCCCAGAAAGGGAAGGAGGACTTAATGCTCAACAGGAAGGAAAGATGGGAGGTGACTCTCCACATGGGATGCTCATCTGATGTAAGGTGAGCCTGAGGTGTGAGCTGAGAAATGTGCAGGTGCTGTGAACTCTCAGGGGATAACTGCCAAGTTCTCACGTAAGTAGGAGACTGCTATGGATCCACTGTTTCCTTGAACCATCAGGCATCCCCAGAAAGGCAGGCAGGAAATGTCCTCCTTCCCTAGACGTGCCTCCCAGTTCTTCCTCAAGGAGCCGGGATGAAGATGGACAAGGGCATATATTCTCAAAGCACTCGGCATCAACACGCAGTGCCAGACTCAGGGTACCAACCATTCCTGAATTCTTTCATCCAAACACGCAGCCCCCATGAGACAGGCATGACATATGTAATCATCCCCATTTTACCAATGAGGAAACCGAGGCTCTGGCCCTGACTTGCCAAGTTCACATTAGTGAACAGCCAGGCAAGGACTTGAACCTGAGTCTCCTGGCTCCCAATTCAGAACACCCTCTGCTCCACACGTTGGACCACTTCAGAGACACCTGCATTTGCTCTTTTGCTACTAAATTGTCCTGAGGCAACGTCACATGAACATTATAGGAAACTATTCCAAGTGCACTAATTAACTCCCAGGGACTTAGCATTCCACAGAACTCCAAACCACTCCAGGTTCTGAGCTATCCCACAGCAGATGTAAGTAGAGAGTGAGGACAAAGTTAAGGCAACGTTCAGATGGGATGCAGATGAGCAGGAGGCAGCGACAGTGTCGGACTAATCGCTGTTTTAATTAGAACTTGTTTTGTTGCAGGGGAGAGAAACCTAGCCTGGATCTGCTCAGGCAGGGTGTTTGAGAAGGACGGAGAATAGCCTTGTGTAGCCCTGGAGCACTAGGGCTTCAGCTGGGTCTCAGGGCCAGCTGGATCAGGGTGTGAACATCCCCAGGGCTACCTCACTGGTTCTCTCTCTTTGCCCACTTTTTATTTCCGTTTCTCTTTAAATGTGTTGACTTGATTGTTTCTTGCTCCCTTCACCTGGGAAGGGTGGGGTCTGTGCGGATAGCTTCCAGATTCACTTCTCTTAAGCATCCACCACCAGAGAAAGGCTGAACTACCATTAAATCCTGGATAAGAAACATGATTGGCTTATCTGGAATTGGACGCTTACCCCTAGTCCAATTAACAAGACCAGGACAACAGAGTCTCACTGCAGGCTGGGAATATCCAGAGAAGAAGCATTGTTGAGGGTTGACCGTATTTGGCTTCCAGGTGGATTTCTCATTTTTGACGACCATGTACAGCATGACCTATGCTGGTCTCATTTCTTATATGATCTCATCTGTCTTCCCACCTACCCTGTGAAGTAGCCATCATCACCCCAATTAACAGAAGAGAAAGCTGAGACCCAGAGAGGTTCAGTGACTTGCTCCCATACTGAGCTGGTGAGTGATGGAGCCAAGATTGAAAACCATTTCCATTCGGCTCCAAAGCATGTTCCCTTCCCTACCTCATAGTGTCTCTTTAACTTAATAAGCATTTAAAGAGCACTTACTGTGCAAAATACTGTGAGGCATAAGTACAGTAGTCTGAACTGATGCCTGCCTTCCTAGAGTCTATTTGGATGACCTCACTCAACCCCAAGAAGCTGTAATAGTAGCAGAGAAGTTACACACAAGATACCAGGTGCCACACAGTGGAGGGAAGGAAAGGAAATGTGCACTTACTGAGTACCGACTGTGTGCCAGGCCCTGTGCTGAACATTTTCACATTTATCCTCTAGACCTGCACTACTAGGGTAGCCACCAGTCATGTATGGCTGTTTTAACTTAAATCTATTAAAATTAAATACAGTGTAATTTAATTTTCACTTCCTGTCCCTAGCCACATTCCAGGTACTCAAGAGCCACGTGTGACTAGTGGCTACCATTTTGGACAGCCCAGATATGAATTATTTCTATCATCACAGAAAGTTCTATCCGACAGCACTGGTCTGGATTGGAAACTCTGTGACAGTACCTGATGGGTCTGCTTTTTGATCCCCATTTTATGTCCAACACCTTCAACAGTACCTGACATACGATAGGCGCTCAATAATTACATGAGGCGAGGAGGACATAGCTCAATGGTAGAGGGTGTGCTTAGCATGCACGAGGTCCTGGTTCAATCCCCAGGACCTGCATTAATAAAAATAAATAAATAAATAAACCTAATTACCCCCCCAAAAGGGAAAAAAGTTTCATGAATACATATAATTTATTTTCAAAGGCAACTTCGCTCAAAAGATTTACCATATATTTAACTATAACTTTCTGTTAAAAAAAGACACAAAGGAAAAGAAGCAGTGAGATACACCTGAATTCCCTGCAGGCAGCACATTTTAGGGATGGTGGGGTGGGGGAGGGGCAGAGGCATCCTAATAACCACGCTGCATGAGCACCCATCCCTCTCACACCCAATGTATTATATTTGTAATTCCATTCACTCCTCTTGACAGCCCTCTAAGACTATCTCCCCATTTTATAGATAAGCTGAGATTCAAAAGGCTAAGTAGCTCACTTAAAACCACACACTGATCCTCACCACCATGCTCCCACTACATTTCTTCCCTGGACAGCGGGGGCCTGTCTTGTTCCTTGCATAAAGGATTTTCAGACTAGGGGTGAACCTGCCTCCCGGGCGAGCAGGTGGGTGTTCAGATCCCTTTCAAGGGCCCTCAAGCCCAGCGGGTCAAGTCATCAGCCACACCTGGCGGAGAGGTGAGGCCGCACAGGTTTGCCTCTCCACGCAGAGGAAAGTGACTGTTCTGCGCCCCCTCGTGGCCAGGTGAGGCATAAGCGCAGAGAAAGCTGACAACCCCTCACACTAATTGCAGGTGGTCTGTGGTTGCAGGATCAGCAGGGTGCTCTCCCCCTTCCTAAGGATGTCTCGGTTGGGGGTGGTAAATGATTTTGTCCAAGTGGCCCCGTTCTCAGGGCCCCAGGGGCTCATTTTCTAAGTATGCACTTTCACCTAAAGGGAAAAGCAAATTACCTTTCCATCCAAAGCTCTCTTCTAGAAGTTTTCGGGGGGCTTCTTTCATCTAATGGGCCTTTTATATCTTATTTATTTATTGCCCATATTTGATTAAAACGTATTCTATTCTCAGGAGTCCCCTCCCCCCAAAGGTCACTTTCCACAGGCTTGATTTAATTACCGAGTGTCGACTTGAGGATGAAAGGTAGGAAACAAAAGGTCTTCCTTATGCAATCTGAGCCCAGATAAAATCGTATTAACATTTCACCTTTTGTTCCTGTGCAAGAGAAAGCCTGTGGTGCATTGTATCCAAAGTTATTGAAATCATTTGGAAAGAAAGAAAAGTGGTAGATAGCTATGGCAGTGAATTTGGATCCCCCCAAGTCCCAACAGGAAAGAAAAAGGAAGAGGAAGGGGAGAAGGAGGACGAGGAGGGGAAGGGAGTAAGGGAGAGAAAGAGAGAGGGAGAGGCAGGGAGAGAGTGATGATGCTACACTCTAAGCCTTGTTTTAAATTCAAATCAGGAAAAGACAACCCAGGCCAGCTGGATTCTCACTAAGTCTGCCTGTAACTCACTCCAGATCCTGAGGCAAGTCCCTGCTCCTCTCTGAGCCTGAACAGCTCCATCTGCAAATAAGAAGACAATCCTCCTTGTCCAGCTCTCCTGGCGGGGAAGCTGTGAGGATAAAACAGATACGTGGAGGCCCACTGGAAAGGTCAGATCATCACACAACATAAGCTACCTCGTTATTACCACTTCCTCACATGCCTCCCAGGTCAAAATCACAAGCCCACCTGGCTCCTCCACCATCACAGATGAAACATCAAAAAAAAAAAAAAGATGTGAGACTATAATCACCACTGCAGAGGAACAGGGGAGGAACTGAGCAGACCCCAGATGTAAGCAAACATTCCTATTATCCCAAGGGAGACGGCAGCAGGGTGGTGTCCTCCTACGTCTCCAATGCGGATCAAATCGCAGTGGGTCCTTGCCTGCTGGCCCGAATTCTCCAGGCCACAAAGAAATAGCTGGGACGCAGGGAGGCCCCTGCAGAGGGTAAAGGTCCTCAGGTGTGAGCAGCTGTGGTGAAGAGTTTATTAGAGACCTAGCAGGCAGAACTACCCGTGGACGAAGGGCTTGTCAGCACAGAGTCCCCGTCACCCAGCGTGACCCAGTGGCTCAACAGGCAGTCCAGGCTTTCCACCAGTTAGAAGAGGCCCTCCCCACTGCACCCTGTTCCCTTGGCTCACACAGGTTTCTCCTCCCCAACAGCAGAGGCTAATCACAGGCGTGTCTTCTGCCTGCCAGAAGGAAGTGAAGTGCCCTCTTGAGGTTGCGAGTGACAGTACCTGCAGGATACGAGGGCAGCTAGGAAGCCAGGAGGAAACCTCTACCGGCCTCCCCATTGGGTCTCCTCCCTCTAGGGCCACAGAGTCAGGCCCAGGGGCCCCGTGTGTCTGACTCCTCTCCAGCCTCTATTTGAATTCCCTGGTCCAGATTCACCAATCAGGACAATGTGTTTTTGCTCAAGACTGCCTCCACCATCACTGTTCAGGGAACATGAGAGAGAGTGGGTCCTTCTCTCCCTCTCGTGGGGGCCCAGGGGGTGAAGATGCGGCTCTCACACCCCACTGCCATCTTCATTCTCCTCTTTCCCCCACTCGCCTCCGCTCTTCACTGCAGCCCCCTGAAACCATGCCCTTCCCCTCTCTGGACCTCAATTGGTTATTTTTATTTATTATTAACATCCTGATAGGCGGAGAAGCTGACCAAGCGATGCCACATTTTTGGAGGATTAAGTTCCCCTGAATGAATGTGATAATCCAGAAAAGAAGTTTCCACTCTCGGGGCCACAGACACCCGGGAGAACTCAGATGTGGCTGGGCAGTCCCTCTGGACATTCACAAATACTTACTGAGCACCTGGTATGTGCCAAGCACCATTCTGGACATCTGGGAGACACCATGAATGAAACAGAGCAAGACCCCTGCCCTGTGGCATCCAGACTCTAGGTGGGGTGGTGGGGAGGGGGGAGGCAGGAAAGAAACAATCGGCTTGAGAAACAAACTACTGTGTGTCATAGGTAATAAATGCCAATGGTGCAAAAGAAGGAGAGTGGGCTGAGGGGAAGCAGGATGCCCACAGCAGGGTGTGGAGGGCAGTAGCTGACAAGGCTCTTGGGACAAAGAGGCGTGGGGCTGCACAGCCCTGAGGTGAGGTGTGGCCACGTGACCTGCTTTGGCCACTGGAACAAGAGCAGAGGCATCACAGGTCCCTTCCTGGGGAAGCAATTAGGAGCTGGTGTGCAGTCTCCACCATGACCACGTGGCCATGGGCGAGGCTCCCTCAGCCTGAGTCACCAACTCACAGCCCCCAAGACCAGTGCCCTGGATGGTTGCCCAGACCGAGGGCAGCTTTGTGTGGATCAGAAATAACATTTGCTGTACTAAGTCTGGGACTTTGGGGGTTGTATTTACTGCAGCATAACTCACCTGCTCACGACTGACACAAAGATTGTTTCAGAAAGCCCGTTCCTCACCAGACCTCAGCCTGATTGCTTAAAGTTGGGAAGAATCTTCCCAATCTCAGTGCAACTCACAGCTCCTTCCTCTGGTCCACCCAGCGTGCACCCCGCCGTGTTCTGTGTCCTGTTAGTGGCTGATGCCAGGAGCCCTGAAATTCTGAGAATGTCTTGAAATTGCTGGAGTCTCCTGTTTCATTGCTTTTATCCAACAGCTCTGTAAGGCAAGCACAGAGTGACCACGGTGACCACATTTTGCAGATCAGAAACGGAGGCACAGGTGAGCCGGATGACACAGCCAAGGCCACATATCTGAGAAGACATGAGGTTGAGCCTGGAGCCTGCTCCTTCGAGGCCACTGGCGTTGAGGGGTCGGGGTCTTCTGAAATGAGGCCATGAGTTTCTAATCATTCTTTGACTGTAAGGGTGACCCTCCATCCTCCGCACCAGGCTACAGCTGGGCTGGAAGCGGGGAGACTGGGGTGCATCAGTCGACTCTTCTCCATCCCCCTCCCCCTTCTGTCACCTATCCTCCACCTGCCCAGATACAGTGGCCTGTGAACCACTGTCACAGCTTTGTTCCCATCTCAGGCTGCTGCTGCCTGATCCTAAGTTTACACAGTCTGTTTCCTAGTCTCAAAAACTCTGTGCCTCTCCTGGTCACCTATTCTAAATCAGCTCTTACTCATGCTTCTGATCTGGTATCATATGTCACCTCCTCCAGGTGGTCTTCCTTGATTGCCCAGACAGGTGCCATGTTACTGTGTTACCTGCGCTCACACTCCCCGCCCTCCTCATCCTTCACCAACACGCTCACTTTGGATAGCTTCCCCCTTCCCTCCTAGGCTGGAAGCACCATGAGGGTAGGATCCTTTGCTCTTTTTCTCTTCTCAATGTTTTGAACTTAATAAGCCACACTAAATATTTGTAGACAGAATTGACAAACTGTCAAAAAGCTGTACAAACAGAAGGGATTTTTGTCCCTCTACACTAAATGGAAATTCCACCTTCCCCAGCAAGATTTCACAGATCCTCTCACCGTAGGTGCTTGATTGCGTTTTAAATAAAAAGACCCAGTCCCCAGACACCGTGGGCAGCCGCATCAGAGCCTTTCCCAAGTAATGAACTTCCGCGGCATTATTGCTGCATTAAATTGTGTTAATCAAATGGGAAGCGGTAAGCGGTTTTCTTCCTCCGTAATCCTTCCTGAGCTGTACACTCGCAGTGGGAAAATAAAAAAGGCCGGCACGGATCAGAGTCCAGAATGGATCAAAGAAGAGCGGTTGTGGTTTGTGTAAATTTTGCACGTACAAAACCCCCTCCTCGTTTCTCTTTATTAAAAAGAGGCTGAAGCGTGACAATAACATGCTGTTCAAAGAGTAACAATCAAAAGCAGAGCATCTTGCTCAGACACTCAGAGGCAGAGGGAGCGGGAAAGCCACTCAGACAGGATGCCACTCACTTGCTCTGCACCCAAGAACAAAGCCCATTTGCCAAACCTCCCTTGGAAGGACACATGTCTGCAGGTGCGTGTGGGTGGGCAGAAGCACTGCTTGCCTTTGCACAAAGTAGCTGTGAGTTCAGGATTCAGAGGAACTCATTCTTCCCTGCTGCTTCCAGAGACCAACTGCTGAGCTGTATGCTGGGAGGAGAAAGATGGCAGATCGGCGGTCCTAGCTCTCAGGATGCCCCTGGCCTGGTGGGAGGGTGGAAACAAACCAGACACGTGTGCTGCAAAGGAGAGAGTACTATCATCAGGGTCAGAGGCTCCAGATGCAGGGAGGGTGGGGAGGGCACCGGGGCACAAACTGGTGTCAGGTCCACACGGTCCTTCCACAGTGAGCCTAAGATTGACCTGGACAATTAGCTTTTGAAAATCTCCTTCAGGGTCAAGGGGGTCTCCCAACTTCTGGGCTCCAGAGAAACTTCCCCAAACATCAGTGTCCTCCAGTGACATCCAGTGTCGACTCACGTGATCAGTTCCAGGTTGGGCCAAGTCCTATAGAGCAAAGCTGGGGAAGGCAAAAACTCCCATTTATATCTCCCTACAGTCTTATCCTGAAAGGAGGCCAGAGAAGCAGCACGATCTCCCCTACCAGCAAAGGCCACTGATGTGTGCAGGGTATTGGAGAATGAAGAACAGGCAAGAGGGAAGCAAGCCAAACAGGTGAGGCAGGTGTGCAGCAGGTAGAGCTCATCTTGACTCCAGTGGTACCCTCTTCCCTTAAAAGTGGGATGCTTTGAGGGGAATTCAGATCCCAGCAATCAGCCAGGATGGGTATGCAACATATCCTCTTTACCGAGTCCTCACTGTTTGGCAGGCACAGTGTGCTCATCATGTCATCTGTGATACCACCTTTAATGCCCACGTGTCCCTGTTTCACGGGGGAGGGGCAGGTGAAGTTCAGAGATTCAGTCACAAGCCTGAGTTCACACAGCGACAGAACCAGAGGCCTGAGCGGTTCACTCCCGAAACCCCTTTTATTTCCACTGAAGCCTGCTGAGGGGTTTTGGGTGTATCTTGTAGGATTTTGTGTTGTTTTTCTAAAAGCGAGAAAATGGCAAAACACAAGTGGCCCAGTTGCCCAATATTTTTTAAAAAGTAATTACATTTCTCAGACTGTTAGTTGCCATGGCAGACTGTGCCCTTTTGGTATTTGGGAAATGTAAGAGCCAGCCAGAATGCAAGGCCGCTGTGGCATTTCATGTGATGCTGAAAACCCAGACAGTTCTGATGAGGGGCTCACGGCCTTGGGTGGAATCTTGGGCCCCAGATGCCTCAGAGTCATGATCTCTAGAAGGACAGGGCTGCTCCTGGGATGGGGCATTGGAAAGGAAGTTCGCTGGTTGGGGAGTAAGGTATCCTAGCCTGAGACACCCCCCCGCCACCTTGCCATTAACTCATCTTGGGCGTTGAGGTGAAAGTTATATTTGTCCACGCTTGTCCTTCAGGAAAATGAGGTGACTTGTAACTACCACTTGTGATGACATTGTGATAATTAGTGATCAAAAGTGATGACTGTCAACACCCCCCAAACAGGACGTGCTGCACAAGCATAGAGGAGCAGCAGGGTGAAATGGATCCGGAGAGAGTCACAGGGCAAAGGGGGACATGTTCATCACCAGACAGCAGAGTAGGAGCAAGAATGCAACTCACATAGAATGAGAGGGACCAGATGTCTCATATGTAGAATACATACATACATACATACAAATATAGTATATACATATACATGTGCATAATATATAACTTATTATATATTCTATGTGTATATAATATATAGTACAATAATGAGATAGTAATGATAAAATAAACTTTTTCCTGATGGTTTATTTGTTTAAGTATTTCTGAGTATTTCTTATGTGTCAAGTACTCTGCCAGGCACTGGAAAAAAAGCAATAAAAAAGAGAAGCAAAGTCTGCTGTCTCCCGGAGGTTATGTCCCAGTGGGAAGAGGACAGACAACAAGGGACTTACTATGGATCACCAGCGCTGTCCCACGCCCTCCACATTCTTCCCTGGGACAAGTTTCAATGGCTGCATAACATTTTATTGTTTGGGTTACTGTAATTGAGCTAACTAGTCCCCTATTGTTTGCCACTTAGGTTTTTCCACATTTGGAGGATGGCACCAACTTATGTAGGCATTCACGAATATTTCCTTAGGATATAGGCAAAGAAGTGGAAATGTTGGGTCCAAGTATATGAATATTTCTAAGGCTTTTGCTACAGTTATCAAGATAGCCTCCCAAATTAGCCCCAGTTTCTACCTCCAGCTGTAGGACAAGAGACCCAAATCTTAAACATCTTGGAATTAAACTAGAAATCGATTACTAAGATATCTGGAAGAAATCCCCAAATACTTGGAAATTAAACAATACACTTCTACATAATCTGTGGGTCAAAAGGAAATCTCAAGGGAAATTAGAAAATAGTTTGAAGAAATAATTGAACAAAAATAAAACAAAACATGTCAAATGTATGGGACGCAGATAAAGCATTGCTTAGAAATTGCAACATTAAGTGCTTATATTTTTAAAAAGAAAGGTCTCATATTAGTAACCTAGCTTTTTACTCTAAAAAGAAAATAAAGGAAAAGAGGGAGATAAACCCAAAGCAAGTGAAAGGAAAGGCAAAAATAATGATGAGGGTGGAAATCAATGAAATTACAAACAGGAAAATAGAGAAATCAATGAAAATAAAAGCTTTTTTTAAAAAATATCAATAAAATTGACAAACCAGTAGCCAGACTCTCAAAGACATAGAAAAGACACAAATGCCTTTATTAGGAATGAAAGAGAAGACAGTCACACAGACTATTCAAACATTGAGTTTAATGAAGGCATAGCATGAACAAGCCTATATACATAAATTTGACAGCTTAGATGGAATTGCTTAATTCCTAGAAAGCCACAAACTACTAAACTCACCCAAGCAAAAATAGATACCCTGAACAGGTCTGTCCATAGGAAAATGAAATTATAGTTTAAAACCTTTTGAAGAAGAAAATTCCAGGCTCAGATAGTTTCCCTGTGACTTTTACCAAACATTTAAAGAAGATTCTGCACTAACTCTTCCAGAGAATAGAAGAGGAAGGAATATTTCCCAACTTATTTTATGAGACTTATGTTACCTTGATATCAAAATCAGGAAAAGTAACAAGAAAACTACAGACCAGTATCCCTCATGATATAGACAAAAAACTCGTCGAAATATTAGCAAATTGAATGCAGCAACACACACACACAAAGAAAAGAATAATACATGACAACCAAATGCAATTTATCCCAGGAATGCAAAGCTGGCTTAACATGTGAAAATTAGTCATTGCAATCTTCATATTAATAGGATGAAAGAAGAAAAATCTCATAGTTCTATCAATTGACACAGCAAAAGTATTTTAAAAAATACAACATCTGTCCATGATAAAAACTCTCTGTAAACTAAGAATAGAAGGGAACTTCTTTAACCTGATAAAGAGCATCCACAAAAATCTACAGCTAACATCATATTTGATGGTGAAAAAAAATTCATGCTTTCATCCTAAAATTGAGAACAAGGAAAAGATGTTCACTCACAGGACTTCTACTCAACATTACACTGGAAACCCTAGCCCAGGCAATCACACCAAAGCCAAACAAGGCATAGAGATTGGAAAGGAAGAGATAAAACAGTCTCTGTTCATGGATAATATGATTGTCTGCTTAGAAAATCCCCAAGGAATCTATAAAAGACAAAACCTAGAAGTAACAAGTGAGTTTAACAAGATCATGAAATTCAAGGGCAACTTGTAAAACATCCAGAAATGAGCAATTAGAAACTGAAATATTAAAAAAAATAATATATACAATAGCTCCCCCCCCAAAAAAGAGGAAGTAGCTTAGTAGATATAAATCTAACAAAGATGTGTGCAAGATATTTATGCTGAAAGCTGCAAAGCACTAATGAAAGATTTCAAAGAAAATCTAAATGATTGGAGAGACATACTGTGCTCATGGAATGTAAGACTCAACGTAGTTAAGAAACCAATAATTCTCTCCCAAACTGATCTATATATTTAATACAATTATAATCAAATCCCAGTAGGATTGTAGATATAGACAGATCAATTTTAAAGTTTATATAGGAAAACAAAGGTGCTACAGTAGTCAATTTAAAAAAAGAACAAAATTGGAAAATTCATACTATACAATTTTAAGACATTATAAAGCTACTATGGATTGTATGGCATTTATTGACCGAAGGATAGGCACATGATCAATGGAACAGAATGGAGAGTCAGTGATGGACCCACACAAATACAGCTCATTGATTTTTGACAAAGATGCAAAAGTGATTCAGTGGAGAAAGAAAAGGCCTTTCAACGAGTGATGTAGAACAATTGAATATCTCTATGCCAAAAGACAGAACAAATGAAAAAAAAAAAAAGAAAGTAGAGAGGGAGGGATGGAGATGGGTGTACACCTCACACCTTACACAAAAATTAACTCAAAATAGACCACAGACTAAATATGAAATACAAAACTATACAAATTTTTAAAGAATGAATAGGAAAATTTTTTATGACCTTGGGTTATGTAGAGATCTCACACTAGACACCAAAATCACAAAAGAAAAAAAAAAGATAAATTGGACCTCATTAAAATTAAAAGCTTTTGCTCTGCAAAAGACACTGTTAAGATAATGAAGCCAAGATACAGACTGAGAGAAAATATTTACAAATTACATAAGTGCTTGTACCCAGAATGTATAAAGAACTCTCAAACTCAACAATAAGAAAATGAAAACTCAGTTTAAAAGAGGGCAAAATATTTGAACAGACACTTCACAAAGAAAATATGTTTATGACCATTAAGCACATGAAAAGACAACCAACATCATTAGTTATTAGGAAAATGAAAATTAAAACCACAGTGCAATATCAGTATACCCCTATGAGAATAGCTTTTTCAAAAAGAAACTCCAAACCCTGGTAATACCAAGTGCTATCAAGGATGTGTAGCAACTGGAACTCATATGTTGCTGGTTGGAAAGCAAAATGGTACAGCCACTCTGGAAAAGAGTTTGATCATTAAATATACACCTACCATATAACCCAGCAATACCACTCCTAGAAATAAGAGCCTGTCCTCAGACAAAAATCCTGTATGTGAGCATTTATAGCAGCTTTGTTTAGAATCACTCCAAAACTGGAAACAACCTTAATATTCTTCAGTGAGTGAATGGATAAAGAAACATTGGTACATTCATGCCGTGGAATACTACTCAGCAGTGAAAAAGAAATAAGCTATTATTGATGCATGCAACACTGTGGCTCCCAGGCACTATCTTGGGTGAAAGGAATTGCACACTGTGATTCCATTTACATGACACTTACACGAAAAAGCAAAACTGTAGAATGGAGAGCAGACCAGCGGTGGCCAACGATAAGGTTAGGCTGAGGTTACACCATGTGTGGGCAGCAGGACATAATTGCTGGGGCGAGAGAACTGCTTCATATCTTGATGGCAGTGGTGTCTGAGTGTTAAAACTCATAGAATTGTGCACCCCAAAGGGAAGTGGTGGTTTTACTGTACGTAAATTTTTTTTTTAATTAAGCCTCTCATTTCAGCCTTCTTCCTACCACACTACACTGTGTCTCCAAAGGGGGCAGGCATTGCTCAGAGCAACTCACAGTACAGGGCAGGTCCTTCACAACTTCCCTTTATAGAGTATCAGGCACAGCTACTCGACTTCATCTCCCAGAATCAATTTTCTGCCTTAATTACAAGTGTGTTTCTAATGGAGAAAATCTTGCTTTCCCATTTCGGTGTTCTGAGTGGAAGTGTAATTAATTCTGGCCATGAGATACTGTTTTTCTGTGTCCTGTTCCTCGATCTGCCTGAACTTTCAGGCTCCTGCCCGTGTCTAAGCCTTGTCCTACGACTTCTTTTCAGTTAGCCTGCTCACGGTTGCAAATTACAGCCTTCTGAGTTAATATGGAGATTTTATTACTTTACGTGACCAGCAGTTCAAAGGTTTAGCGGTATTGAGATTGGTTAATTTTATGAACACATGTCCATAATCAGGGAGAAAGGCGATGCAGGAGATGGTTCCGGCACTAGGGAACCAAAGGTGCCCTCAGCCTCCTCCCCGCCTCCCTAATAGCCTTCCAATAAATTGCCCTTTGCTGGAGGTAACCTGCATCTGTTCCTGCAGCTTGTAAACAAGGACTCTTAACTGATGTGCAGACCTGATGCAACCCTGGGCTACCACTGATCATTAACCCTAGGAGGACAGGAGTTCCACTGTCCCAGCCCTGTCTGACAGAAAGGAGCCTTCAGAAATGTGACTGTCAATGGCCAGGTAACAAAATGACTGTAGTGTAGACTGCATGAGGGCTCACATTTGTGTTTGTTTTGTTCACTGCTGAATCCCCAATATTCAGAAAAGTGCCTAGCCCTGGTTGGCTCTCAATAAATATTTGTTGAATAAATGAACAAACATTTAGAGTTTCCTCCGGTGGACCTGGTCCTGCACTGAAGTCTGGAAATACAGCTGTAAACAAGCCAAACAATAAGCTCCAGCTCCCCGGAGATATTTGGGACACTCAGATAATCAGCCTTAGGAGCCCACCTCTAACAGCCACTCTCAAGAGCAGAGAACGGGAGCCTGCAAATTCAAGGGCAAACCAGGCCACTTTCCTTAGCATCGATCAGCCCTTTCTTATTGCCATCTGCTCCCTTCAGGATGTTCCTCGGGAAAAAAAGAAGAAACCAAATAAAATTAAAGATGTTGCCAGATGCTCCCAGCAGAAGTAACATCTTGGGTGAAAATTCCCCAGTCCCACTGATAACATTAATTGGTGCTGGTAGGTTGGAGACATCAGGATGAGGCAGCTATAAAGTGTGGGTTTGTCTAGAGACAGTCTCAGGGAGGAAAGGTTGGGGACCCCAGTTAGAGGTCACTACTTCCTGTGTTACCTCAAAACTGGTGGAGCACCCAGTGTCCCAATCCTGGTTTATGTCATCACTATTCACTCCATTCCCCAAGCCAGAGATTGCGGTCACCCCCAACTCACCCCTCTACCCCATCCCTTACATACAGTGGCTCTCCCACTGTGGCTCTGAATGCCTCTGCAGCCAGCCCTGCCTTTTCATCCTACAGCCACAGCCCTAGCTCAGCTGTCGCTGTCTCTCACCTGAACTACCTCAATGATCTCCCACATGATCTCTGTGTCCCGTGGCTCTGCCCCCCGGGTCATTCCTCACAGTACCTCTGAATCCTCCTTGGGAGAGACCACCCTGAACCTGTCACTTCCTTGCTCAAAAATCTTTGATGACAGATGGCTCTGCTTTGTTTTCAGGGCACTGAGTGCCCATCCCAAAATGGGGCCCCCCTCCCCTTCCAGCTCTGTTGTCCCCGGCCTTCCTCTGCCCTATGCACACCAGAGCTCCCTCCATGCTTAGTCCTGCTGGAGTATAGATGATGTTGTCTGACAGGGGTCCATACGCCCACTTCCTCCCCGGACTGTGATTCCTGGTAATTCAGAACCACAACTTGCTGGTGTGTGTACCTCCTTCAATGTCTTGCTACCTCCAAAGGCAAACCACTCTCAGCCAACCTAGCTGGTCTCATGGTCTCCCTCCCACCTCCAATCTAGTGCTCCAATTATTGCTCCATTTCCTAGTCCTCTTATCCTTTGTTCCTAATACCCAAGCCCTACTCATTTTACAAGCCCCCTTCATCCATGCAGACTTCCTTGATAGCTCCTGAACTTTCTGGTTTGCTCTATTTTCCCAGAATAAGAGTTCTATGTGGGCATATATCTTGTCTGTCTGGTTTGCTGCTCCATCTCCACTGCTTAGAGCAAAGCTTTTTTTTTTTTTTTTCGGAAAAAAGGGAAGGAAGGAAGGAAGGAGGAAGGAAGGAAGAAGGAAGCAGACTTCCCAGCCCTGGGACCTTGTGATTTCCTACTCTTTGTTCTTCCTTATTGTTCATGCATTGGTCTGGTCTACATTACATAAGAGGTAAGAGAAGGGAGAAAAATCTCTATTGCTCAAAGTGATCAAAGGTGGCTTCCTGTCAGATACAGAACTTACCACGAATATACCAATTTCCACAGTGCCAGACACTACGTCCAGTGGTAACCAAGATGCACACAGGGCCCCTGACATGAGTGAGGTTACAACCCAGCAATCAAGAGTACTTGGGATAATGAGAGAAGTGGGCAGACATCCAGCTGGTATGCACTGCTCGAGCTGTATTGGTTGTTAAGACACTAAAGTAATTCCATACTCATTGTAAAAGAGTTATTACCTTGCACTTCTCCAGGGGCCCCTCTGTAACTCAAGCTGCCCTGGGCCATCTTCTAAGAGTCCCGAAACCCCCCCACAGCCCAACAACTGAAGGGTTGACACTTCGCAGAGCAGGGCCCCAGTGCTGTAGCTGAATGGCATTCGTTCTAATTACCTGGTCCTGCCACAGAGGTCATTAAATATTTTGAATATCATCTCTGGTGGAAGGACACTGGGACATCAGGGTGGGTCCATCAAGTGTGGGCTCAGCCCTGTCTGCTGAAGGAATTGTCTGCAAGAACCACAAAAGGGGATGATTCAGAACCGGCACTTGCCTGGGAGATGCTCAGCAGAAGGGATATGGCTCTTCAGTCATTGCCAAGAAGGTGAGAAGAAAGTTAAGGACCCCACCTTGAGGAAGGGGTCCAAGCCCTGGGGTTGACGCTCACTGGAAATTTCCTTAGTGTGGCCTCAAGTCCCTGACAAGCTGGCTGCATCTTAGACTTCCCACCCCAGGATGCAGCTTGTTTTAAACCCTGGGTCAAGTCTGTCTAGAATTTTTACATACTGGTTATCACAGGATATTCTCCTCACCTTTGAGTTCTTGCTCCCAGATGGAGAGGAGGTTTTAAAAAAAGCAAAACAAAATACATGGGGAAAGCCAAACTTTTGGAGCCTTTATTTCATTTTTGTATCAATGTCAATATTCTGCTTGTGATATTATTGCAAGATGTTACCATTGGGGGAACCTGGCAAAGTGTACAAGTGACCTCTGAATGATTTCTTATAACTGGATGTGAATCTACAATGATCTCAATAACAATTAAAGTTTAAAAAAACCTTGAATCTAACAGCTTCCTCTCACACTGAGGTCCTTTATATACTGAGCGGTAGGCAGGAGGTGGAAGGATAGGGCAGACTAGAGGTCCTGCTGCTAAAAAGGCAAAAGGTCTTTGGCAGCTCTCAGAGCAACCTCAGCCTGAAGGCTCAGACCCCAGGACTGATGTCTCATTTACTAGGACCACCAGCTCTGTGGCACCTCCAGAATCCTCACAAGGAATATTAGTTGCTTGGTTTGCCCAACAACTCTTCCATCCCAAACTGCTTCTATTGGTGAATTCCACTTTTTCCATTCTATGTGCTCCGGAGGGGCTGCCAATCACACTGCACTACACCATGGACGAAACAGTGGGTATATGACACAAGCCTGGCTAATCATTGCCCAGGGCTGGATTTGCGCCCAGAGCTGGGTCAACCAGAGACCATCATACATTTCTTTTTCCTCCAAGAATAGCTGGAGAAGCACTCTTTCTTTTGATTAGATGATGTTAAGCCCAGAGCTGGATAAGCAATGCCTACTCTCCCTGCCCTGCAAGGAAGGAGAGAGCCCATCAGTATTAGGAGAGACTGAGGTCAACACATGGAGAGAATCTAAGGAAGGAGAGAGCCAGGGAGAAGTACAGAGAGACAGAGAGAGAGCAGTTTCACACGAGCCTCTGGAGCCATCTGCTTACATGAGACAATTCATCCTTTGTGCTTGAGCCATCTCGAGTTGGGTTTCCATCACTAACCCACACCTTAACCTTTCATGAACTGGGCCTGTGGATTTAAGACCTCTAGGCTCCAGCCCACTCCCCTGGGTGGTTGGCCCTGGAGAGAACCCCACCAACTCCTTCCCCCAGACCCTGATACTGAGAGCAGAGACTTGTTTCTAACAGTGACAGAGCATTAGTCCCAAGGATGGTGAACAACTTGAGGTGCAGAAGGGCCACGCTGGGCCAAAGTGCAGCAGCCAACTCTCCTGGACAGGGAGATCCTGAGCTGAGATCCTTGCAGTCCCTCTGCTGAGGCAGCTGGCTCTTCCAAAAGATTAATATTGTTTACATGAGCTATTAGTTTCAATGCAAGAAAAGAGGAGCCTGGGAGAGGAGAGGTTTTGATGTAAACAACTCCAGTTCTATCTCAGGGCATAAGTTCCTGCTTCAGACACTCAATTCAGGGATGGTTTGCCAAGTCACAACATCCTGGGCACTGTGGGAATGAAAAGATGAGCAAGACCTTGGTCTTTCCTTCAGAACTTGGGCTGTTTGGGAAGACAAGCATCATCTCATCTAAGAGGATGGCAATGAGGTTGTAAGCAGGGCTCTGGAATCAGAACGTCTGGATTCAAAATTCCAGCTTGTCTCAACCTATGAGCAGCCAGGAGGCAGACATAGACATCAGATGCATTTCTTTAGCAAGCAAACTAGCCTCTAAGGTTTTGGTGCTTCTGTTTCCTTCTCAGCAAAATGAGGCAACAGCAATGCTTACCTCAGGGACATGGTGAGGATTAAATTGGATAAAACATGTAAAATCCTTGGCAGGCAGTACGTGTTTGCTAAATGGTACCTGTGTTGTCATCATCGGTCATTATTATTGTCATTATCACCAATACTTCAATGAGGACTTTGGAATAAGCCATGAAGGTGGTCAAAGTTGTACAGGAAATAGGAGGAAAGAGCTTAACTGGGGATCCAGAGAGGCTTTCTGGAAGAGCTGGCACTAGAGCTGGACCTTAACGAGTAAGTGGGGGTGGTGGGGAGGATGTTTTCAGAGCTACAAAGCCACCAGGCATGAAGAACTAAAGCAAGAGTCATTCCTGCTGCTCTGACCTCCCAGGCTTCAGTGCAGACCACCCCGTAGAAACAAGGGAGGTGCCCAAGCATCCAGGAACCCCAGAGCTGAGCCACATCATTGCACATGATCATGTCCTTGCTGCAGAGCTATAGTGGGTCCGGGAGGCTGGGAGAATGCTAACAAGAACTCACGTCTCTTCCAAGACTCCTGAGGTAGGAAGCCTGCCATCTCCTCTCTCTAGGCCAGAACTTCAAGCCCCCTAAGCTGTGCTTCCCAAGCCTGTTGTCCAGTGGGGCTCATTGCCCATCCTGGGCAGACCCAGCCAAGCACAGCCCTAAAAGTGGTGCCTGGCAAGTGGTCAGCTCTCTGCACATAGATTATGAATAAATGAATTGCCTGAGCATTTTCTTGTCTCGTTCAACCCTATACTATCACCTCCATGAGTGCGTGAGATACATGAAGTCTTGGCTGGCTTATAAAATGTCTGATTTCATCCTACGTGTGGACAGGCAGGAGCCCAGAAATGGATATCAATTCCTCCAGGAATATACTTTCTCCTCTGGGTTTTCCCTTCCTTGGGCCTTAGAAGTCTATCCAAAGAGGTCTCACTCAGTCATATGGTTCTAGGAACACTTAGAAAGCATTTCTTATCAGAGAAAGTCTTAGGTAGTGCCAACTGGCCTCTAGAGAAGGATCCATTCCCCACCCTCCATCCATGTGGCTCAGGTGTGGCTAACACTAATATCACAGGTGGGCATTTAACCCAGGCTTAACTCATTACCACATCCCATCCCCCGGCCACAGAGATCCATTCAGGGGTGAGCCGAAGATCTCAACTAGCCCAATATGGGTAAAGTCTGAAACTTTTGATGGGATTATTGGAAGTGGAAGTTCTCTTTCCACAGAAGTGGGCCCATGACTGACAGCAGCTATTTTGGTTCCTCATGAGGTGAACCCACCTTCCTCATAAGGGTGAAGCCCATGCAGGAGGGCAGAGCTGGGATATGAGCAATGAGCATTTGAGCAGCTGAAGTCAGCCATGCCTGAAGCCAACCCAATCAGGTAACAATAAAGTCTCTTTTTGGCTTTAACCAATTTAAGTTGGGTTGTCTGTCACTTGTGTCTGAGAGTCCTCATGACACACATGGGACAGCAGGAACACTAGCTCATATGTCCGAGAAAACCTCGCCATGGACCCCTGGAGATCAAAGAGTTTGTCCCTGGGAACTTGTCTTTTCTGCTCATTCAACAAATATTTATTGAGCCCCAGAGAAGATAACTGAGAAATTTGATCTCCAAAATTATAAGCATGATTGATGCATTGCTTATCTGGGGTAATTGGGGCTAGGTATCCTGGGAGGTGGGCAGTGAACGGGACCTGAAGAGGTGGAGAGATGCACAGTGTCCAGGTCACAAGCATGTGAGGGTCTTGGGTTCTGGGTACCAGCTCTGTCACTCACCTGCTGCATGATCTTCCTGGAAAGGCACTTTGAACTCTCTGGCCCTCAGTTCTTCTACCTTTAAAATGAATATTTAATATCTGTCCTACTGAATCCACCTGGTTGTTGTCCAAACAAACAAACAAAAAAGGTACTTCGATTTGTTAAAAGCAATATATAATTGGATGAAAGAAAATCACTTTATAAACCGATACGAGGCATTTTAGCTTCTGGCCAAGATAAAGTAACAGAGACCAGATTTATCCTCCCACCTTAAACAACTTAAAGTCCAGACAAAATGTAGGAAACAATGGTTTTCAGACATTGCATTACAAGTGGTGCAGGATTCCCGAGAAAGGGGAAGTAAACAAAGCGAGCCCTTATACTGCTGGTGAACTGCCTGAATTGAGTTTCCAAGTTGCGGCACAGGGAGAGGGGCACCCAAAGCAGAGCCTGGTGGTCTCTCTGAGTCGAAGAGATATAATTGTAGACAAAAGAGCTAGGGTTCTCAGGACAGCATATCCCAGAGGGGCGATCTACACAGAGGGCACTCTGGGGATTTTCCCTCTAGAAGTCAGCAGAGTACTGCACGGCATGTACATGTAGGGAGACAGTCCAAGGCTGGGGAAAGAACCCGTGGAAATGAACAAGAAGAATAACTTCTAGAGCTCCAACAGCACTGAAAATAGTTTACGTTCCTAAAAGCTAGAATAGAGAAATCTCATAAAACACAGGGCATCAGGTGTAGTACTCAGAAGGACACTGCCTCATTTGTAAGGTCAAATGAGCTCTATGCTACAGACTTCTGTGGTCCAAGCCCAACAAAGCGTAAAGCAAGTCTCAACAGGATCGAACTGTTTGCATGGAATTTAAATAAGTCTCAGAACAAAGCTCAAAAATATTTAAGGACATTTTAAAACTTCAGCACACAAGGTAAAATTCCCAGTGTCTGACATTCTGTTAAAATTATCAGATGTGCAAAGAGTCAGGAAAATGCAACCAATGACGAAAAGAAAAATCAACAGAAACAGATCCAAAAGTTACATAGGTAATATAGGTGGTAGACAAGGACATGAAAATATTTAACACGCATATATTCCATATGCTCAAGAAGGTAGAAACAAACAAAAACATATTCAGGACAAACACAGATAATTTAAAAAGACCCAAACTGAGTTTCCAGAGATGAAAAATACAGTATCTGAGATGGGGGAGAAAAAACAAAACACTGGCAGGAATTAAATCGACATGAAAGAAGTAAGGAACATCCCAGTTTGGGTACTTTGCAAAGGCTGAATGAAAGCAAACTGTCTAGGTATGAGAGGTGGGATTGTAAATTCAGAGCAGCTGCCCAGAATGTAGTGGGTCTTTATAAAAATTATCTAAAGCACCTCAGCTAGGAGAACTATTACAAAAGGAATTATTTTACAATGCACTCCTTCGTGAGGGCTGACACAGCTCTGAGCTAGGGCTACATGGTGTGGTGGGGAACAAAGCATCAGCGACATTTTTGGTCCATGTGTCCATCAGCCAGGCACCTTGTTTCAGGCCATGATCTGCACAGCCACACCACACACAGTGGTCTAGTGTAAATCAGGGAAAATAAAGGAGAAAGAATAACACAGCATCATGGACTGGCACTTTCTTACAGACACAATTCCAGCTCTGCCTGAGAGCTCTTTTACTTGCTTTTAAGAACCAGCAGAAAACCAACCAGCTATTGGCTCCTTCCTCCCTCTATTGTGATCTCCTTTCCCCTCTGCCCCTCGCTCTTCCATCATCTGGGAGTTGATCTCGCACTGGCCAAAGGCAATTACATGGACAGCCCCCTGACAGTAGAAGAGATGGCTGAAGGGGCTTCTCAGCTCTGTGGTTAACCAGTGGACAGGATCCCCCATAGTAGCCACCACCAAAATTTAAATGCTGAAACAATATATCCAGAAAACAGCTTGATGTAACCCCCCATGTAAATCAATGGTTTAAAAATACGTAAGTAGAAAAACCTTCAACCTGCTACTGGGACCCCCAAAAACACCAAGGGGTTGCTCAGAGTCTACCCAAAGAATCTACTCACTTCACACTTGCCAAGAAGACACCCTCCTTCCGATTCTATTCAGCCTGATATCCCCAGGGAATATTCAGAACCCAAGAGACAGAAACAATATAAAGATAGTAATTTCTCTCTGAAACAACAATTTGTATTTTCATATCTTTGATACACAGTCTAATACTCAAATCAATAGGCCAATGGAGATTCACCCAGAGCAAGTTTAATAAGAAAAATAGTTTTAAAAAAAGATTTGGAAATCTAGAGCTATATTACTTGCAGGTGTGTTGGATTGTGGGGGTGCAGTTAAGCTGGTGCTGTCTTTTTCCCCTAGTGTAATAAAAGAGAAAAGCTAAACCTCTGAGTTGATTATAATCACATAGAAATGAGAGCTTCTGGCTGTTTTGTGCTCCCCTTCTCCTCTCCTACCCTTTCCCCAATCAATACAGCAAGTTTTGTCTTCTCTGATGAAAACTCAACTTTCTGGCTGTTTTTGCAATTTAGGCTTCCTCATGTCTGATCCGGGTTTTCAGGCAGGCAAATCAGCTTCCAGATCTGGGGCATAAGTTTGGAAAACCCAAAGCAAATGCCTGTTCCAGAAGGTGGGTAGGAAATTTTGATAAAAAACAAGACCCATCAAACAGAATCTTGATAGTGTTGAGAAAGTCCCAAGAGGTCAGGCAGCAGGTGGACACTTGATCTTATGACCCCTTTCCTTGTCCCATGGCTGTGTCTTCTCCTTCATGGTGCTACTACTTAACTGTAGGATCCCTTTTGATCTCTGGTGAGACCACACTTAGAAACTCTTGGGTTACAGCCTCAGCTGCCGTGTTTCTGGAAGAACATAAGGGCAGAATGCATAACTGTATATTGGAGGCAATTTTGCTCACTTTCCCAGGTGGCTGCAGAGCTGGGTCTTGGTTAAGATTTATTACTCTCCTGAGACTGACAGAGCCACACACAACAGCCACAGCTTTATTTATGGACTTTCTCCCCTGGCCAGAAAGAAAACAGTAAAACCCTCGCTCCTGCCAGGTAGATAGAAGGAAAGTCAACCCTTGGGACCCCATCCTGGGCACCTAGGAGGTCTGCCTGGGTCTTTCTCCACCTGCCCACAGATGTTCACTGCTCCCCCCCCCCACCTGCTGTCACGTCCCAGCTCTCCTGGGTCACCAGGCTTTAATTTGGGCTAATCTCTACTCCTGACTCAGGTAGGTGTGGTGGTGATAAATCAAAACGAGGACACAAGCTGTCAGTGATAAAACAGGAGAGACTTGTCAGTCTAATCAACATTATTAGCAGCGAGTCACAGGAAAGTCTCCAGCAGCTTTTCCTCCCCTTTTCCTGATGCCTCCCTTTAGTCTCCATGAAGTTGCCAGCAAAGCAGATACAACCAAGTTGGAGCTGAATTCACAATGAGGAGGTGGGAGTGGGAGGCTCCGTGTGGCACCCCAGGGGACAGCCACAAATACTGCGGTCATCAGGGCAGACAAGGATGAAGGCAGCAACCTGGCTTCTTCAGAGGGTCTCCTCCCCCTGTGGATGGGGAAACTGTACCATTTTATGCCCTCCAAAATCCTGCAGCTGGATGAGATGGAAAGACCCCATCTAAGCCAATTTTTTGCTTTGGGGCAGGGGAAGGTCTTTAACAAGCTCTCCCCAGACCTGAGGGAGAGTGTATGTGAAGGAGAAAAGTGGCTTTGATATCTGGTGGCTCTGTAGCTCCTGGTTTTAGAGTTTGCTGAGGCCATGCTTCTTGCACTGAGATCTCCTACCTGGGTCCTCAGGATATAGCTCCTCCTTTTTGCTTTCGTAACTTGAGTGGTTTCTGTTTCTTGCAACTGCAGCAGTCCCGATTGTATGAAAACACAATGTATATGAAAACACAGCATTTTGCAACAAGCACATGCTGAAAAAATCTACTATATATATACATACACACACACACACACAATGGACTATTACTCAGCCATAAAAAAAGAATTAAATATTGTCATGTACAGTAACAAGTATGGATGTAGAGATTATCATACTAAGTGAAGTAAGACAGAGAAAGACAAATATTATATGATATCACTTATTGTGGAATCTAAAAAATAATACAAATGAACTTACAAAACAGACTCACAGACATAGAAAACAAACTAATGGTTACCCAAGGGGAAAGGAAGGAGGAGAGAGAAATTAGAAGTGTGGAATTAACAGATAAAAACTACTATATACAAAATAGATTTAAAAAAACAAGAATTTACTGTATAGCACAGGAAACTATATTCAGTATCTTACAATAACCTATAATGGAAACGAATCTGAAAAAATATATATGTATAACTGAATCATTTTTCTGTATACCTGAAACTAGCATAACATTGTAAATCAACTGTACTTCTATTTAAAAAAAAAAAAAGCTTCTTCTTGCAGGCAGAATTATCTCATTAAAATTCACAGCAGATCTTATCATGCTCCAATTTGTTCCAATGGCTTCTCAAGTCCAATCTGAATAAAACCCCAACTCCCTACCTCAGTTTAAGGCCCTGCATGCTCTGGTCTGGCTCCCTCACTGAACTCATCTCCTTTCATCCTTGTGCCTCCTGTCGGCCCCACAAACGCACCAGGACTGCTGCAGATCAGAACCCTCTGCCTGGACAGCTCCTCCAGCTCTTCATATGGCTGCCTCTCTTCTGGTTCAGGTCTCCAGAAAGTCACAGCTGGCCTGTTTCAGCAACTTCAAACTCCACAACCAGTAGTATTTATTTAATAGGTTTTCCATTTATACTGATCTGAAACAATATTCTTTTTTTAATGTCTTCTCTCCTTCCCCCTGAACTGAAATAAACTCCATGTGGGCAAGATCTTGTCTCGCTACTCACTGCTATGATCCTATCACCAAGATGAGTGTCTGGCTTACAGAAGCTGTTCAATAAATTCTGCTGTCCAAGCAGCTGACCAGCATTCCACAGGACAGACTTAGGGCAGTACTGAGCAAAGTCACCTCAAAGGTCTCCAGCAGCTCTCAGAATGATGCTTTTGCTAGTCCAGCCTGAATTGCTCTCTCCTCTGCCAAAGATGCACCCCGCAAAAGGGAGAAAACTTGGCCTTCCCTTTGTAACTTCCTGAAATCTACAAAGCCTATCTATGTCAGGGCTGGGAATTTGAATTCCACTCTGCCAGATCCGAGAAGCTGTGAAGGGGAGGAGAGACAGGAGAAAAATGTTGGCTGAGTCTGATCATTAAGGAAAGTGGAATCACCATGAAGCTGATGAAACTCCTGGGTCCTCACACACACTGGCCCCTTCCAAGGCCCCAGGAGAGGCACTACCGATGGTTTACATGCTCAGATGTATTTGTAAGATTTGCAAAAGATATTTGAACCACATCAGTTACAGTGGCTGTTTCTTCCCCTGCAACATGCTCCCATCAGGCAGGGTTGGCGAGCTGCAGGCGTTCAATCTGGCTAAGGAGAGGCTGGAGTTACATTTAGAATGAATATAGTGAGTAGATGGATATCGTTTCCAGTTAATTCCATGTAGTATTAAGCTATGGCCAGCTGTTCTAGCATGGGAATGGCATCCAGGAATATTCCTCCTCTGACTCCTACCAACTAACCTTACATCACAGTGTGAAGATACAAGGCCAGGGGTCGTGTCACAAGAAGAACATGTCCAATGTGCTCAGTGCCAGAAGTGAGGAAGTGGACAGAGCTAGAAGCTGGTCTGTGGGACATGGTTCCAATCCTCAGCATGGAATGTGGAATATGAAGGCATTGGTCCTCACCATTTGGACATTTCCATTCTTCCAATTCTCCCTGGAACAATCATGTTACCTAATCATTGTCATATAAAGAGGCAATCATAAACAAGTTTCTTCTTTACAGCACAGACAACTATATTCAATATCTTGTAGTCACCTACAGTGAAAAAGAATATGAAAACGAATATTTGTATGTATATGCATGACTGAAACATTGTCCTGTACCCCAGAAATCGACACATTGTAACTGACTATATTTCAATTTTTAAAAAAGTGACAGAAAAGGGGCAAAAATATGAAGCCAAAACATGTAGAGATAAAAAAGTATTTTAGAGCTATGTCAGCAGTTAATTCAAGCGTTGTTACTGTTCTCATTTTTCTGATATTTGTGGGGCTTGTCAGTGTTTCAAGTTTTCTTATTCATTATAGGGTTTTTCCCCACTATAAATCAGTATTCACTTTCATACATAAATTTGTTTTCCTTTTTTCTTTAAGAGCATCCCTAAGTGCACAAGCTTCCCTCGGAGTTCATCGCCACACCTGATCATCAGCTCCACTGGGACTTGGATGCCGAGGCTGCGGGGGGCGGCTGAAGGGTGTGAGGGCTTTGGGGTGGGGTCCTGGGCCCAGAGTTCTGTTCTGGCCCAAACCAGTCCTGGTTTGCACTGACTAGAACAGCTGCTGTCCCTCCTCCAACACTCAAATCCTCATCCCTCCAGCCCTCATTTTGAGCTGAAGCCAAATGATTTCCTGTGTTTTCTCTGTTTATCAGCTTTCTATTACCATGATGGCCCATGGCCCGAGCCACCCACTCAATAAAACAAAGCAAACAAACTTCCACAAACCCACAAACAGCTCTGAGCTCACAGGCCTGGTGTCACATCCTAATTAACAAGTCATCCTCAGCCAACCTGATGACGTGCCTGCCATCCCTTCTGGATTTGTGGGCAAACAAATCATCCCCGGGCCTCGGGCAGTAGCTCCTGGGCGGGGAGGATGGAGGATGTGAGAGGGGCTCTTTGCTGCGGCTTCCTCCTGGCCTCTTCCCTGCCCCTCTCCTGTATGCAGTTAGCAGGCTTGCAGGGCTGCCTGCTTGCAGGCTGCCAAGGCCAAGGCGACTGGACTATGGCCCTGGGAATCCCCTTTCCCTGCAGCTTCATAATTCATCCTTTCCTCTTGCTCCACTTCTCAGTACTGAGGCTCTAAAATGGGAAGCAGCTCCACCACAAGCTCTATTCATGCAGACAACATAAAGGCAACCTCTTCATGGCAGTTAGATCACAGACAGTGTCCTGCCCCTTCCAGAGCATCCTTCCAGCGGGCTGGGGAAGGAAGCTCAGGGACCTCAGGGAGAGAAGGCAAGGTGTCCCGCCTTCCCTGGAGGCGCGGGGATGCTCCCAAGTACTTAACTTGCCTCCCTTCCCATCACAACTCCCTGCTTATCATCAGCTCTGCATTCTTGGACAAGTCATTCCCCATCCCTGGGCCTTTGCCTCCTCATCTGTGACAGGAGAAAGAAGTAGGAGTCATTTGAGGTCTCATAGGCCTTGTTCTCACACCAAATCTGGCCAACAGATGTTTTGAAGACTCCACATAATGCTATCTTCTTTTTGTTCTTGGATTAGTTACTGGCACTTTCAAAATGTGGAGATATCATTTTTTAATGTAGATTTCAGGCTACAAACTATTGCTTTCAAAATATTCAGATCTGGCTTCATGGAGCCCACATTCCTTTATAGTAACAATTAAGAAGAGAAGCTGCTCCCAAGAGATGAGGCACATTCTCTCCAGTTTGCCACAGTCCCCACCACTCCCTGTCACCTACCCAACACACTACTCATGAAAGTAATTTATGTGACACTTGAAGGCATATCAGTTTGTGATGACGGTTCTTTTTGTTTGTTTGTTTGTTTTGTTTGTTTACTATCCTGTAGTTTTCACTTTGCATTCCTTGTGAATACTCACAGCTCATTCTGCAGATGTTTATTGTCTCTTTCTTGTGGTCCTGGTCCCAGGCTAGGAACTGAGGGACGCATCCAGAGTGAAATGTGTCTCTGCCTTGAAGCCCCTAAAGTTTAGTTCTGGGGGCACTGGGACTGGCTAGATAAGAATCCAGGCTGATTCAGGAAGCTTTTTTCTCCAATGTGGGGAAACAGGAGACCAGTTTAAACTTTCTCTCTCTCTGCTTGCCCTGGAATAACCATATGACTAACACTTATGTGGCGCATGGCCCAGGACACTTTCCTAGCTATTTGATCTTTGAGTCCTTACCACAATCTAGAGAGGTATATATTATTTCTGGGTGCTCACAGATACTGAATGTTTGTGTCTCTCCCTAATTTTTATTTTGAAAACTTAAAGCTGAAGATAACGGTATTAGGAGGTGAAGACTTTGGGGGTGATTGGGTCATGAGGGTAAGTCCTCTTGAATAGTATTAAGGCTCTTATAAAAAGAGGCCCCAGAGAGCTGGCTCATCCCTTCCACTGTGTGAGGACACAATAAGACATCTGCAATCTGGAGGAGAGTTCTCACCAGAACCTGATCGTGCTGGTGCTCTGATCTCAGACTCCCAGCCTCCAGAACGGTGAGAAATAAATTCCCATTGTTTATAAGCCACCCAGCCTCTGGTATTTTGTTATAGCAAATGGACTAAGACAGAAGTCAAGTCAAGACTTGCTGCAGTTCTCCACACATTATGTGCTTAATGCTCGGCACAAACACCCCAGACATAATCTTAAAACTTGGCACCTGCCATTCTGAATGTTTGCAGTGCGGTGCCCACCACACCCCTCGCCCTGGTAACTGGTCTCTGAGCTCCAAGAAACAGCCCTGGTCCACAGCCTCAGGAGATACCGGAGAAGTGCCTCAGCACAGGCAGAACAGAGAGTTAGTTCTCTGCATGCCACCTGCCTCTTAACTCCCTATTTCCCCCCAGGTTTGCCTGTAACACCAACCAGCCTTTGCAAAGGGCAGTAGCCAAGCCCAGGCTTCTGACTTCCTATGGTCCAGTGAGCATCCAACTTGGCAGTCCCTCCCTGGGTGTGTGTATGTGGAGGGACAGTTGAATTCCAGTCTCACTTTGGATTCATCAGAGAATAATGGTCCAGGCTTATTGTGAATGACAGTCTCCCAGTTTAGAGAAATGATCAAACTGATCTTAACAAATTGTAGAAGATATGGGGTCAGGTCTGCAGATCTCAACATCTCTCTTCCTCAGAGGACATGGTTCTGAGTTCTCTTTCTAGGCTCCATTCCAAGGGGCAGAAGCCTGCTTGACCCTTGGCGACTGCCACAAATGGGGACAGAGGATGGCAGATGACCCCCTGACAGTCTGTCAAGAATGCTGCATGCTGGACCACACCTTCACAGACACGTACAACTGTCCTCTTGTTACAAGCTTCTCCCTGGTTGAAAGTCATCCTGTGATTTAACTGACAGGCTGTTGAGATTGTTTCCTTTGGCTTTGGCATAGAGAGGAAATGTGAATCCAATGTGATGTGGAGTGAAAGGAATCCATCAGATCTGCTGCCTGGGGTTTTTCTAACTGGGCAGGACATAGGAGACAGATCCTGTTAGGGACCCAAGGTTATTCAGCTGGTGGGCAGAATGGCCAAGATGCAGAGCAAGGCCCTTGGACCCCAAATCAGGTGTTGTTTGTCTCTATCACTCTGTCCCATGCATCACTTCTATCTGCATGTTCCCCTGGGTGCCTGAGATCTCGTATCTTAGCACGTTCCCATCACCCACCTGAGCTGCCTTCATCAGGGCCCCAGGTACCAGATCTTTTCTTTCCCATCCTCTGCCCCATCAAAGGGACACATGCTGACTCACTTCTTGGTGATAATGGCTAAAGATACCACAACCTACTACTCATTCAGAGAGTCACATTTTTCCAAATCTTTTCCCATATTTCCCACATTGTATAGGCCAGAGGTGGATGCCAGTCAAAGAGATGGATGAGATGAGGTGAGGCAGGAAGGTTTCACCAAGCCCGGGACTGGAGGGGACCACGAAATATGCTCAGGTCCTACCCAGTGCATGACCCCTCGTAGGTACTCAGTGCATTCTTGTTGGATGAGTAAACCAATGAACAAATGAACCAAGAGCTGGGGTGAAGACTTGGGAGGAATGCTGGCAAGTACCAAATCCAGCAAACAATATAGTAAAGCAGGGAGGATGGAGCAAAGACAGATACAGAACTTCAGGACCCATGGTGGGGAGATGCTGTGGTTGCCCAGCTACCATGGCCCCTTCCTCTGGTAACAGATCCTTGATTTTCCCTCTGCCTCCCTGCATGCAGCCTGAGAGATCCTGGCAATGCTGGACACGTCACCTCACCCCTACCAGGCCAATTAGTCCCTCTCCCTCATGAGAACTTGAGCCTTGAGCAGAGTGACACAAAGACAGAAAATGCTGGTTGCTGATTCATCCCATCAGAGGTGCCTATAACAGGCTGCCCGTGGTTTCCTGTTGCTTTGTCCACCAGAACTGGCCTAGTTCTGTCTCCTCCAAGCTCTGTGCACAAGCTCTTCTTATGAGTAACCCCCTATCCTTCTAATAAATTTCTGGTGTTTAATTAAGATCAGCCAGAGTTATTTCTGTCACTGGCAACCAGAAAATCCTAAATCATACAAAATCAAAGATCAAGAAGATTGGAGATGGCAGGGTCTTGGGTAGTTTTCTAGATATTCCCAGGAAATTGTGGCTTGCCATGTAGTCATTGGTGACCTAATGTGTGACAGAATTTGCAGCAAAACGATAGCAGTATGTCCCTCCCCAAGTGTTGCTCATAAAATGCTGAGTCAGCAGGATGGGACAGTCCTTGAGAGCTCTGTCCTGGACATATGTGTCTCCAATCTCAAAGCATCAAGCCCACCACCACTGGGCTCCGATTCTCTTAGAAGGGGGCCTGGGATACGTAAGGGGCAGTTCTGATGAGACAAAATGCATCCAGCACATTGAGTACAATTACAGATTTTCCCTCTGCTTCCACCAAAGGCTGACAGTCCAGCCAACAAGACAAACAGGTTGATACAAGAATCTACTTGACAGGTTTCTCCAGGAAATTCTCTCTCTGGCTCACTCTTTATCAAGTAAAATCCTCCCACACCTTTGTCAGACAGAGTTTTTTAAGAGCATTGCTGCTTCACTGACCAACTCTGAAGTTTTGAGAAAGACCAAGACAGACAGATGGAGAAAGAGGGAGGGAAGGGAGATGGGGGGAGAATGGGGAAGGGCAGGTGATAAGGGGAAGAGTCACATCAGGTCTCCTCTGATGATGGACTGGACAGGAAGGACACTGGAGAAGTGATTTAGTTGGACAGGGAAGAGAGGCCTGCTCCTCTAATGAGCTGAAGTCATTAGCAGAGCCCTAGAATCATAAGGTGCATTCATTTGGGTTTTTTGGCTTCCAGAGCCAGAGTCATGTTCCAGCCCCCTCATAGAGGTTACATAGCTTCATGTTAGGATACAGGGCAGAGTAGGTTACGCTGGCCAGCCCCACTCCAGGACCCAAGACAGACAGGAAGGGGCTGGTGGGAGCAACTCAGTCCCCTGGATCTCGTGTTCCCCCCTCACCTGGCCCATCCTTTACTCTCTCCCATTGTGCGGATTCATCAGCTCTCAGCTCGGCTGCCCCCATTCCCACCACCACCTCTTATCTTCTCTTTGTCTCCTCTTCCCTTGTGCCTTCCACTCCCTTCCCTCTCTGGCTCTTTGTCACCGGCCTCACCTCCTTCTCCAACTCCTCCATCTCTAGAGTCAAGCTCCCAAGTCCTCCAAAGGGAGGACATGACAGGTACAGCCAATTGCCATGCAGGACAGGAAGTCCTGGCTGGCAGAGCTTTCACACCAAACTTTTCTCTGCTTGCTGGCCTGCCTGGGGATTGGCTGACCCGGCTGTGCCAACCTGCTGTGGCCAGGTAGCAGGGTCATATGGACTAGAGCAGGTCAGCTCACTGGAGATGACCCTCCAAAGGAAGCAAGGTAGGGCTGCCAGGAGCTGTGCACCTGGGGGACAGTGTGTCCCACCTGTCTGTTGTTGTAGCAGAGATTCCTGAAGGTTCCACCCAGTGGGCCTCTCTCACACACCAGGGACAAGAGGGCCAGTGATCATTTAACAAAGTAGTCTGAACACACAAAAAAGAGCTGGTCATCTGAGATCTCAGAATCTTTAAAGGCCAAAAGGACCAGTCAGGCAAATGGGGCATTTGGACCCTGCAGATTGGATGAGAGGGAGAGTCCAGGCTGGAGCTTCTGCTCTAAGCAGGCAGTGAGAAGAGGCTTCAGTCTTTTGATTCTAGGTCTTTGGTCCTTGTTTCTAAAATGGGATAATTAGAGTATTAACCATGTAGGAAGAATAGGTAAGATCACACGTGGATGGTCCTGCTCAAGGGTTGTAGCCCACAACAGTCTTCATATGGTTAGCTTTTTTAAAGTGGTTTTTATCCATAATAAAATGATTTTTATTTAAGATTTAAGATATTTAATAAGATAGTGATTGCAGCCACTATGGAAAACAGTATGAAGGTTTCTCAAAAAATTAAGAATAAAACTACCATATGACCCAACTATTCCACTCTGAGTATTTAACCAAGGAACACAGAAACATGAGTTCAAAAAGATATATGCACCCCTATGTTCATTGCAATATTATGTTCAATAGCCAAGATATGCAAACAACCTATGTGTCCCATTGATGGATGAGCAGATAAAGATGTGGTGTATATGCACAATGGAATACTACTCAGCCATGAAAATGAATGAAATCTTGCCATTAGTGGCAACATGGATGGACGTCAAAGGTATTATGTTAACTGAAATAAGTCAGATCTCTAAATTTCACACAAATATGGAATCTAAAAAAACAAAACAAGTTAACAAACTAAAACAAAGACAAACTCATAGACACAGAGGTCAGATTAGTGGTTACCAGAAGGGAGGGTGGTAGGACAGTGGGTGAGATGGGTGAAGGGGGTCGACTGTATGGTGAGGGATGATAACTAGATCTGCAGTGGTGATCACAATGTAGTGCACAAGGAGGTCAAATTACAATGCCATACACCTGAAATTTATACAATAAAATAATGCTAATAAGATGGTGGTTATTACTATCAGCCAGACCCATCTCCCAGAAGAACAGATCTGAGCAGAATGAGAGGAGGCTCAGAAAGTGACTCTGCCCAGGGTAACAAACTGCCTTCCCGTGCTTCCCTTTGTTTCACCGACAGATCCCCTGGTTAGGGGCATATGAAAGAGCTTATAACAAGAGTCACTTGGAGAATTATTAACCTTCTGTTTTCAACTGTTGCAATGGTAGTGCTCTTCCTCCTCAGTTGCCTGAAGCCAAGTTGGCCGACCTCTGGGGTAGGACTTTTCCACTGCAGTGTCAACAGCATTCTCCTGGAAGAGGAGCTGCCTCCTCTACAGGAAAGGCACGATGTGGAGCCTGGGGTCCCTCCCACCAGGCTAAGTTGTGTTCTCTCCTCCCTTGTGCCCAGACAGGAAGATGGCCATCACTGATGGGGGATGGTGAGTGGGTGGCAGGAACCCTGGCAGCAAAACTGGCAGCTCCTCATGGTGGAAGAGATTTTTAGATGGCTTGTTGGCATCCCAGATGTGGAGGAAGGTCACTCTTCCCCTTATCCAATGCTGTCACAGGTCCTCATTTAAGGAGGACCATCTTTGATTCTTTACTCCTACTCTCAACCATCTCCAAAGAAAAGCATCTCCCTCAAGATGGTCTCCATGAAACCTAGTCCTTTTCTCCTTCTTTCCTTAAACTGGTCTCTCCCCTTCTTTCTCTCTTTCCCTGTCCTTTAATATCCCTTGGTTTTTAACTGAGTTGACTGGTCTGCACTCCTCACAGAGTCATAGAATCCAAGAGCAAGGCCTTTGTGTGCACAAGGGAAGCCTGAGTTCCGAAGAGGGGAAGGAACTTGCCAAGACCATGCAGTAAGTAGTAACAGAGATGGGGAAGACCGAGGTCTCCAGGTAGGGCCCCAATCCCAGTTTCTTTCCCCTGCGGGAGCATGTGCCTGGGTGAAAATCCACCTAATACTGCTTCTGCCTGATGCTAGTAGAGATGAAATTGAGAGAAATAGGTCTGCAGTCAGTCATCTTGGGTAGCACTGTGTGGAAAAAGGAACAAGGGACAAAGCATACTTGCTTTATACAGGACCTTCCAAAGCCTTTGCTATATTATGAGACATAGGAAATCTCCTGATTGGGGGTTGGCGGGGGGCTGGGGGTGCTAGGATGCACAGTATTTTCCAAGCTTACTTGACCTTTCTTTTGCTCAAGGACCATCTTGCAGACTGATGTCCAGCAGTGCACATTGGAAAATTCGGAGCCAAATGATGCAGCCTCATGACCCAGCCCCAGAACAGACATCCTTGTTCAAACTGTCTGCCCAGGAAAGAGGCAGCTGCTTCCACACCAAGAGACCAGGCTGTGTTTCTGGAAATACAAACGTTTAAAAGCGAGGCTGCAGCATAAAACCAATCGAAGCTAACAAATGCTCTTTCTCTCACCTTATCTTAGTTCCAGAACTCCACACTTAATGAAATATTTCAGGGTGGAAGAGGCGAGGCCAGGAAACGTTTGTCCTGCTCGAGACTCTCCCTGCCACTCTTCAGCCCAGAGCAAATTAAAACAGGTGCTCCTTAGACAGAAGTCCTGAGATGAGAGCAGAGAGCAAGCTGTAGGTTTCAAGGCCGAGCCCTGACCAACTGCAGTAATAAAACACAGTGCGTGGATGCGGAGGCTTTGGAACAAAAATACCTTGTAGCTATTATTTTCATGACTCTCTGCTTAGCCACACACCCCCCTCTCCCATTCTTTTAATCTGGAGCTACTGAGAATCGGTATTTTTCTCACCTTTGTGATATGAGAAACAAGTTAATTAAAAATCACTCCCAACTCCAGTCTCAGAGCATCCCTGCTTTGGCTGCAGATCTATCAACAGTGTGTTTTGATAACAGTGCAGGAAGCTGGTTATTCGGAGACACTGATAATTGCATTAATTTAGGAGGCATTAGCTAAGCCCTACGATTAATTACACAGGCAGCAGACAGAGCTGTAACCCACCAGATAGCTGGATGAATAAGGTAGAAATGCCAACTCCTTTTTATTCAGATCCAAATACCCAGGACATTCAAATAACCAGAACAGTTTTCACTGCTCATAGATGTTTATAATGGTGACCCTGAGAAATTAAGAACTTGAAGGTCGTTCTGAATCCTGAAAGAGAGATTAGAGGCCTCTTTGTGTCCTGTTCATTTTAAGGGAATTTTATTTTATCCAACTCTTTGAAAGCTGGTCATTTATGAGGGATATTTGTGACATATTACATGGAATCAAAATTTCTAGTTAATTAGTTAGTTAATTAGTTTTGATCCCATTTTTCCATTCATTAATGAGCCTGAGAGAAACAAATCAGAAATTCTTTCTCTCTCTCCATTCCATCCCCCATTTTCCACATCACACACACACACACACACACACACCCCTATCTTTCCTATGAATATAAAGACTAAATGCAAGTATATACATAGGTAAATAGTGAAAAAAATGGGGGGAATAGATGAAGACTTAACCTAAGAAAAAAAGTGTAACATAGAAAAGGCAGAGAAATCTCTGGGGATGGTGAGAGGGGATTTTCTGTTTCTCCTGTCAGAGTCCCACAGTTTCCTTTCTCCATCTACTGAAATCTTACCCATTTCTTAAGGCCCCACTCAGGAGTCTTTTTCTTTGAGAGTTTCACAAATGCCTAATTGGGATGACAAAGTGCTGGGCCAGTGCTTGAAAAACGCTTCAGGCAGATTTTAGACATCTTGTCAGACTCATAAATGAAATTCGAGCAAGCGCTAATGCAGGCTTCTGGCGAGGGTGTGGTTTCAGAAGGGGCCCCTGAGACAGGTGTTAACCCAGTCCTGCAGGTGAGAGGCCCAGGCTCAGAGACAGGCCCAGGCTCCTGGCCAATGAGCTGCCCTGCCCCTCCCTGCAGGGACTCTTGGTGCCCAGTGGACAAGGAATGTTTCCATGCCGCCCAGGCTCTAAGGCCCACTTTTTCCATGGAGACTTGGACACTGGAGACCATCTGGTTTAAGAATCTCATTCTTCAGGTCCAGCATGGCCACTGGGTGTGGAAAGGAAACAGATTTTATCTGTATCATTCAAGTGAAATGTGAGTGCATTCTCATTATGAAAGATTTAAATGATCAGAAGTAAGCTGGAAAACCCCAAAGACCCCTAAACCATCTTCTGCTCCCTTGCTTCTCTCTAGAGCTTACACTGTCAACAGTCTGGCTCTGCATTCTTCTGATCATCTCTGCCTACATTTACGTAACTCAGAGTTTTGTTCTGTTTTATGACCACACTATCTTTTATAAGATGCTGCTTTATTTTATAATATGCCCTAGAAATCATTTCATAGTGGTACATATAGATCAACTACCTTCTTTTTTAATGCATAACATTCCAATGTTGCTTTTGCCAAACATCTTCTAAAATGCCTCTTAGTGAACACGTGGAAGTAGATTGCCAGGCTAGATTCCTAGAAGTGAAATTTCCAGGTGAAATAGATTGAATTGTGTTTCCTTCCCCAAATTCATATGTTGAAGTCCTAAGCCCCCAATACCTCAGAACGTGCAGTTATTTGGGAATGAGCTCACTGCAGACCTAATCAGCTAAGTTAAGAAAAAATCATTAATGGAGGCCTTATACAGTATGACTGGGGACCTTATAAAAAGGGACATCTGGACCCAGAGACAAGCCTACAGGGAGAATGTCATATGAAGTCAGAGATAGGGAGAGTGCTTCAGCAAGCCAGAAATGCCAGAGATTGCCAGGAAACCAGCAAAGGCCAGGGGAGAGGATGAAAGAGATTCTCCCTCTCAGCCCTGCCAACACCTTGGTCTTGGACTTCCAGCCTCCAGAACTGAGAGAGAATACATTTCTGTTGCTTAAACCACCCAGTTGTTGGTTCTTTATTATAATAGCCACAGTGAACTAATATGCTGTACATAAACATTCAAGTTTGATGTATAGTTCCAGGTTGCTCCCCCTACCAAAAAAAAATAGTTTCATCATTTCACAGTTTCAGATAGAGAAGGTAAGAATAGTGAGGGTTTTGGACCCAGCAGGTACCCTATGCATATGCATTACCAGCTGTAACGAAGAGGAGGGAACTAGCTCAGTGGTAGAAGAGTGCTTGGCATATACGAGGTCCAGGGTCCAGTTCTTAGTACCTCCGTTAAAAAATAAAATTTAAAGTTAAAAAATTTAACTAAAAACAAGAAAATTATTATCCAGATGGCCAGTAGGCACACTGAATAGATGTTCAACATTGCTAATTGTTGGAAAAATGCAAATCAAAACTACAATGAGGTGTCACCTCACACCAGTCAGAATGGCCATCATTCAAAAGTTTGCAAATAATAAATGCTGGAGAGGGTATGGGAAAAAGGAACCCTCCTACATTTTTGGTGGGAATGTAAATTGGTACAGCCACTATAGAGAACAGTATGGAGATTCTTTTAAAAACTAAAAATAGAGTTACTGTGTGATCCAGCAATTCTACTCCTGGGCATATGTCTGGGGGAAACTCTAACTCAGCAAGATACATGCACTCCAGTGTTTATAGCAGCACTATTTACAATAGCCAGGGCATGGAAACAACCTAAATGTACATTGTTAGACGAATGGATAAAGAAGATATAGTATGTATATGTATATGGAATATTACTCAGCCATAAAAAAGAATGAAATAATGCCATTTGCAGCAACTTGGAAAAATGGACCTAGAGATTATGATACTAAGTAACTCAGACAGAGAAAGGCAAATATCATATGATATCACTTACATGTGGAACCTAAAAAACATACAAATCTAATTTACAAACCAGAAATAGACTCATGGACATAGAAAACAAACTTATGGTTATCAAAGGGAAAAGTGAGAGGAGGAATAAATTAGGAGTTGGGGATTAACAGATACACTCTACTGTATATAAAAAAGAAAAACAACAAAGACCTACTGTATAGCACAGGGAACTATATTCAATTTCTTATAATAAGCTATAATGGAAAAGAATCTGAAAATGTGTATGTGTGTGTGTGTGTATATGTATATGTATATGTATATGTATAGTATATGTATAACTGAGTCACTTTGCTCTACACCTGAAACTAACATTATAAATCAACTCCACTTCAAAAACAAATGAAAGAAGAAAGAAAGAAAGAAAGAGAGAGAGAGAGAAAGAAAGAAAGAAAGAGAGAGAGAGAAAGAAAGAAAAGAAAGAAAGAGGTCGATGTCATCCCTTTTGTGAAATCCCACTTAGTGCTGGAAAAGAGTCTGTCCTGATTTCACATCTACCCACTTGGATTCTCTGAGCAATATTATCACAACCTTTTTAGGGTGAGAATAGGGGGAAATGCTGTACTACAAGACACTATAGGCTAAGAACCAAAGAAGAAATCCCGACAGGGTAGTGTTGAGGTTCAGAGGACAGAGAGCTTACTTCTAGCTGACATGACCCGTGGAAAGGCTTTAGAGCCTGGGCAGGATGGAACCATTATTTTTAGGATGTCAAGAGTCCCTGCCCAGAGGACTGGGGCAGCACAATGACCAAAAGCCTAATCTTTGGAGTCAGAAAGTTGTGAAGCTTTTTCAGGCTGCACAAGTCTCTTCATGTCTCTGAGCCAAGTTCCTCACCTGCAAGATTGGGTTAACATCTCAGGGGCACCCTCTCTGAAATCATACCCTCACCAGAAGCCTACATTAGTATTAGTTTCATCTGAATGTGAGCACTTCCCTCCATCATATCCTTTGGTTTATCTTTGTCATCTCTCTGACATGAAAAGAAAGAAAGAAAAGAAAGAAAAGAAAGAAAAGAAAGAAAAGAAAGAAAGAAAGAAAGAAAGAAAGAAAGAAAGAAAGAAAGAAAGAAAGAAAGAAAGGAAGGAAGGAAGGAAGGAAGGAAGGAAGGAAGGAAGGAAGGAAGGAAGGAAGAAAGAAAGGAAGGAAGGAAGGAGGAAGGAAGGAGGAAGGAAGGAAGAAGGAAGGAAGGCAGGAAGGCAGGAAGGCAGGAAGGCAGGAAGGCAAACAAATGTAAGCTAGAGATGACAAAGATGATGATCAGGGCCAGACTGAAACTGCTTTTTCTCCCCTGGACTATATTGAGGTTCAGTGCAGGGGGTCACAGGGAGTAGTGTGGGCACCTTTCTGATGTGTTTGAGAGAATAATGGAAATGGTGATTTGCTCCAGAATTAGCAAAATGTGCTGAAGGGAAAAACTGCCACGTGTGCATTAAGTTCTGTGATTAACTACTACACTAAACTGTACCAAGTCCACTCAACATACAGGCTCAAACTTGTCCAAGTAGGACACCTAGGGTAGTGGAAATATCAGTGGAAGTTGATGTGTGTATAAATATGGCCAGTGTCAAGGGCAGGGTGTGATGGAGGGGCTCATCAGCAAGTTGAGATCCTCTTGGTTTTCTGCCAAACTAATGGAGAGAGAAGCTTTGCATAACCAAGGCTTTCTGGTTGCAAGCAGTGAAGACCAGTTCATATCAGCTCAAGGGATGGAGGGGATGTGTGGTCACTGTCATTTGATTCCTGTCTCCTTCTATCTTTCTTCTGTGTCAACTTATCAGGCAGGCTCTTCTTCTGTGGTGGGAAGAAACTCACAAATGAGTCTTGGCTTATAGTCTTCTCTGAGTAGTTTCAGGGAAAATCATAACTTCTTTTCCAAAAATAATCCAATAACTCTCCAGGGCTAGCATTTTATTGAGTCAGCTTGGATCATGTCCCCATCCTGAATTAAACACAGTGGGCAAAGGGATAGGGATGTGCTGATGGACCACCTGGAGTTCAGACTTGGGGAAGGTACTGAAAGCTGGGTAGGGCTTGGAGGTCTGAGGGGTCTAATGATTAACATTCTGCCTTTTCTCTGCCTGGGTCCAGAACAGTTGAGAGATGGACACCAGGTCAGGCAGATGGAACTCAAAAACACCACAGTTATTACTCATAAAAGTAAATTTGGAGAATGTAGCTCCAGTGTTCAGCAACAGTGAGTTCTGAAATACTAACATCTCAGAAGCCGTCAGCCTGTCACAGGTGAAACATAACTACAGGTCCCCTCCCCTTTGGGGCCCTGACCTTGTAAAAGCACAGCTTAGAAGAGAAAGGGATGTGTACTCCCTGAGGGAGAAATGGGAGGAGGAGACTGAACAGAGCATGCCCAGTTTCTTCCCTTAAATGTACCAAATTGACAAGCCACTCCTTCTCTCTGGGGAGAGATGGAAGGCAAGGGAGAGGCCAGGAGTGTTACTCTGCTGGAAACCAACAGAGTAAAAGCTAAGAGCCCCACCCGTTGTCCCATAACTGATGGGGGGATCCTCAACAGGAAGTCAGAGTGATGTCACACAGGACGTGGAGTGGTCTCAGAGTTGGTGAAAATGGCAGAACTCCACTACAGACATAAAAGATGCAATGTCTTGACCCACTTTCTTTCCCAAGGATTACAACATCCATAGTAACAGCAGGATATATATTCAACACGTTTGCACACATATTCCAATCTGACTTTGAGGTAGTCAAGAACTCTGATTGTGTATAAAGTGATTTTTTGTGAAAAATTAAAAGGCAAAGCAGAATCTGTCACCAGTGAAGTCTAGGGGTCAAGTCACACAAGCCCTGGATGTGGACTCAAAAGAACTGGGCTCTGGCCCAGCTCACCTGGCCACCAGGGTGCCCTGGACAGGAACCCTCACCCTCCTGAACTTCAGTTGCTTCTTACGATGAGGATTCTAATTGTGCTGGCCCATCTGACCTTGCAGTGCTGGTCAAACAGGACTAGAGGAAAAGTGCTTCAAATGATAATAGTAAGAATTGACATCTGAAGACTTCACTGGGTGCCAGGCACTGGTCTAAGAGCTCCACGTGTGTGAACTCCTTCAATCCTTAAAACAACAAACTTAAAAACAACCTATTCCAACTACCTACTTTGTGGGTAGTTAGTATAGGTTTCATCTTATAGATGAGGACACTGAGGCACAGTGTGGCTGGGATACTTGCCCAAAGCCTTGCCAAAGTAAAGGATGCTGCAGCTGCTGTCACAGACAAGGTTGTCACTGTTGATGGAAGAGCTTAGGGGAGCAGCCTGAAAGGGGGGCAGGATGGTCAGGCAGATAGGGTTGTGGGGGGTGGACTTGCTGGCCCTGTGTCTCCTCACAGAAGAGAAGTTCTGAGCAAGAGAATCTTGGGACTCAGGCACGAGACAGGGTATTCAGACTTGGGTGGGGGCTTTATCTATTTCTGGTCTAAGCCTGGGACTGGCAGAAGGAGTCAGTTTCAGAAGCTGACGTGGGCATCCAGCACTCAGCCTGGCACAGGCAAAACCCTCAGGAAATGTGGTACCAGCATTAGCACCTTGGCATGGTCACCACTAAGCCCTCTGCTCACAAATTAACCCTAACCTGGGAACAACCTCCTCTGAAAGTGGGAAGACTAGGGGAAACTAAGGCAAGAGATCCCATCCAGGCCTTGCAGGAAGTGAGCAAGATGACTGAGGATGAGCCCTAGGCCAGTGGTACCAGCCCTACCACACAGGCCCCATGTACCATCACATAGAAAGCCTGGTTTCTCCTTCTAACCACATGAATCCCTGAGTTTTCTCAGCAAATTTAATATTAGGGCTGTAACACTTTTTCTGCTGTAGCCTGTGCTTTCTAGAGAGAAGAAAAAACATTCTTGATGAAGGCCTCCCAGCTCCCCAAAGACAGAGGGATATAGATGTTCCCTCTGGCTAAGAGAGAGAGTGAGAAGAAATCATTTTTTAGCACCTGTCCAAATTGTAGTGTACTGTATTAGATGATTTAACTTTGTATTTCAGCTGACGTTTGATTTTGCTGAAAGATTTATAGTAAAGCTATAAAAAGATGAGTCACAACATTTCCTGTGCCCAAATAAGGATGGCAAATGACGACCACACACAGCCGTACCTTTCCCTCCCATGTCAGTGGCAGACATTACTAATCAATCATGAGGCTCTGTCCCACTGACCCCAGACATGGCCTTAGAAGCCTCAGTGCAGCTCTCCAGGCTATCTGAGCTGACACAGGAGATGAAAACCATTTGCTATTCTTGCCAACGAAGCAGGATAAGCTGGGAAGAACAAAAAACAACAGGAGAGACATAACATCAGGTGACTGGGAGAAAACAATACAGAGAGAGGGGGAGCTGAGAGCTTTGCCAAGTGGATGATTCTGAGAGATGAGTGATGGAAAACAGACGTGGAGAATTTAAGAGAGCTGTTGATAAGCTGTAACTCTAGTAACCAAAGAGAAAGTGTGAATGTGACACTTAACACACAAACTATAGCTCTTTAAGGGTTGAAAATAATCTGGGCCAAGAGTCAGAGCCAGAGACAGGCAGCAGTATTTGTAGGATAAATACAGCAGTTACTGAACCCAGAACTTTATGGGTGTCAAATGACCATGGAAATAGATCCAGATCCAGATCGACATATGCACAAACAATCTCTCTCTAATAATTTTGATAAGAGCTGATATTTGAGTGTCTACCATGTGTCAGGCACTGTGCCAACTTTTCATGTAGTGTGGCATAGGGATGATTATGATCCCATTTTTCACATGCAGAAACTGAGAATTGAGCAGACTAAATAATTTATAAGATCAGATGGTTCAAATAGAGTGGAATTGGGATATGATTCTCAGACATATTATGCCAGCAACTTCCTAAATAATTACATATCTGTATTTTAAATCCTGTGATATCGAGTTTTCCTGGGGGAGGAGCTAGCCCAGGTCTTCCCATTTCTGGGGAATTTCTGTTCTCATTCACGTATTGCTTGTTCATTCATTCACTCAGGTATTTCATCCACAAATATTTACTCTGTGCCAGTGTGTGCCAGGCACTGTGTAGGAACTGGAGATGTCAGATGAGTAAGAAGGTTGAAGGCCCTGAACTCATATGGTTTTACTGCCCTTTCCCTGAAAGTAAAGAATTGTGTAGCAGCCTTTCACATTATAGCTGGGATGTGGAATGGGGATTAGGGGATGAGAAGGATGGGAGGGAACCCAGTATCCAAGGTAGCCCCTGTGCAGCGCTGAGCTTAATAGCATCATCTCAGCCCGTCTCCTGCCCAGCTCTGGCCTTGGCAGGATCACTAGGAGCAGTGGCCCCTTCTGGGGTGAGCTAGGAATCAAATCACTTCTTAATCAGAAGGGTTCCCTTTGCTCCCAGGTGATTCTGGTGTGCAGCTGAGATCGAGAACCACTGGGGTGGAGGAAGGTCCAACAAGGGCATCAGTCTGAATACAGAAGATGGGATGGCCCCCCTGCTCTGGACCCCCTCTCCTGACTCTACCATGAGGTAGAGGGGGCACATGGGGCTCTTCGATCTGTGACATTCCTGGTGGGGACCAGGATTGGTGCTATGGCAATTCAGCACCTTACCACTCCTTGGAAGGCCTGGCAAAGAGGCACGTGGGGGCTGCAGGGGATCGACCCCTGGACGGGAGGCCAAGGGCACGGGAGGAGCAGTGACCCCCGTACACCAGCCTGATGAGCCAGGGGTTGATTTCAGAGACTATTCTGAGGATCTGATTCAAAAGCCAAAGACAATTTTAAAGTTCGTTATAAGTTCAGACTGGCTCTGTGGATATTAGGGTCTTCTGCTGATGTTAGAAAAATAAAATCACCTTGGCTGAGATCATAAATCCATATAGAGAAAAGACATCTGACTTGGTTTTGGAGACAGTTGGGGCTTTTGCAGGTGAATGGATGTTTTTAGTTTATGGCTTCATAGGTTCAAACCCCCAAGTACAGCCTTAATGGGCAACATCAGTCAGATTGTCATTGCCAGGGTGGGAGGCACGGGGGAGGGGCTGCAGCAGCCGTTTACCCAGAATCGCAGAGTGAGAACTATTTTCGTGGCAGATGAAGGTTCTGTAAAGGAAAAACTCACTTCTTCTGTGTCTCTCTCCTTTACTACTTAAGATTCACTTCTGGCACTTCTGGTCACCAAATGTTTGTGGAGAGGTTTCCCCACCAAGCAATTCTCTGAGACACCAGCTAAGTGTCCTACAAATTCCATTCAGTTCTGACACTAACCCGAGTTAGTGCAGACCCCATGGGTTAAGAGCTTAGTTCCAAAGACTGCTCCCACTCCAGATGCCAATCACAAGTCGTAGGTCCCAGTTACTCACAACTTCTGCCTGGTTTGGCTACAAATCAGAGGCTCCCACGACCCCTCCCCTGGATTTGATTATTTGCTAGAAGAGCTCACAGAACTCAGGGAAACACTTGTTTAGCTGTTTATTCTATAACAAAGCTTATGGATGAAGGATACAAAAGAAAACCAGATGAAGTGACACATAGGGTGCAGTCTAGAAGGGTCCTGAGGGGAAGAGCTTCTGTCCCTGTAAAAATGGGGAGCAGAGCCCCATCCTCCAGGTATGTAGATGAGGTCACCACCCAGAAGCTCTCTGAACCCAGTACCATTGGGATTTTTATGCAGGCTTCATCATGTAGGCATGATTGATCATTAACTCAATTCCAGCCTCTCTCCCCTCTCTGGAGAAAGAAGGGTAGGGCTGAAAGTTCCAAGCTCCTAATCATGGCTTGTTCTTTCTGGTGACCCGCCTCATCCAGGGGCCCACCAAGAGTCACATCAGAACCAAACACTACTCTCACCTATGAAATTCCAAAGGATTTAGGAGCTCTGTGTCAGAAACTGGGGGCAAAGACCAGTACATGTATATTTCTTATTATTTCACAGGTTTCCAGAGAAGAGAGAAGCACCTCTCACCCCAGAGAATCTCCCTCTGTGATAGTCACCCCAAGTCCCTCTGGATCCCAAGAACCGCCCCCCCCAGGATAAATGAGCTGCAATTACAAATACATGCTAGTGGAAAGTCAGTGGGGACAGATATAAAACAGGGCCTAGAAACACAAAGGTGAAAACCAGGGGAAGCAAAGGACTGACGCTGCCTCAGACAGATGCCAAGAGTTGGAGCTGACCTTCTGCTCTAGGGACAAGTGACCCTGCAGGCAGACAACTCACCATGACTCCTGGAGGGGAGAGAACAGTCCCCCAGGAAGGAAGGAGGAGCCAGCACTCCCTCCTGGACAGAACAGAGGGAGTTAAATTTAGTCTTTCCTCTCTCACCAGGTTTTATTAAGTCTGGCTGCTAATTCACTTCCTTTGTAAGGATTCCTGATGGACCTAAGGGAGAAGGAAGAGTCTGCAGGGAAGAAGCCTCTAGAAAGCTCATGCCCTGCTCAGGCCCCATCAGTGTGGCAGTGGGAGTCCACTGGGACCTGGACCCCAAGTCATCCCACAGAAAGAAGCTGCCAAGCACCCCAACCACCTCCCTAGCCCCTCCTCACCTCATCGTGCTGGTCTGACCTTTAAGACACTTGTCTTAGTCTTGCTTATTTATCTTCTTCATTTATTTGTATTCCTGTCCATGATCTGTCGCCCAAACTTGAACTTAAGAAGACAAGCGTCTTTTCTGGTTTATTTGCTGTTGCATCCCCAAGATGCAGAACAGGGCTCTATCCCTAAGACCCTCAAAATTTGTTCAACTAAAGGAACTAATGAACAAATGAATAGTGGAGTCAAGAATCCAGAACTCCATCTGGAGGGGTCACAGAGTGGATGAGGAGAGGAAACTCTAATCAATAACTCAAGTAAGAGAGGAGGGCTGTGGTGAAACTGAGTTGGAGGGTCTGAACCGTCATGTTCTAGTCTCTTTCCTGAGCCACCCGGTGACAAACAAAGTGGGAAGGAGAGAGAGGGGGCAGTTTAGGGGACATGCAGTGGGTTGTAGAAGGGATTGTTAGGGACACAGGCAGGAGGGGAAGGGGAAGGAAGAGCCACAGAGGAAGGAATCAGACAAACAGAAAAGGAAAACAAGACCTTCTCCAGAATGAGACTGGGGGACAGGGAGTAACTTGGGAGGGCTCTGTCTCTCTGGAGTCAGGCTCAGCACCTCTACCCCGAGGGCAAGAACTCACCCTTACTGAGCCTCAGTTTCCTCATCTGTCAGATGGGGTAACAACACTTCTCTCTGTCAGGGCTGTGGTGAGGGTTTAGAGAGATAATGCTGGTAAGAGCTTAACACTGAGCCTGGCACATAGCTCCTTCTCTCATGTCAGAAGCTGCAGTTCTGGGGGAGGGTGTAGCTCGGTGGTAGAGTGCATGCTTAGTATGCATGTGGTCCCCAGTTCAATCCCCAGTACCTCCATTAAAAAAAAAATGTTCTAAGCTAGCTTCTCTGAGGACCTTCCTGAGATCCTGGCATCAGGAAGGTCTTCTCTGCCCTGCACAAGTGTCCTTCCTTCAGAAACTCACCCAGGAAGGAGCTGGGACAAGAAACCACTCTGTACCAGGACCTTAGAGTTTGTCTCAGGGAGGCAGAGCCCACTGTGGTCCACTTGAATAGTTCACAGGATTGTCCCTGCACAAAGGTGGCCATTGGATGCCAGTGGTCTTCTGTCTTCTTTACTGGTTTGGAACACTAATGGGCAACTCTGAGTGGTACTGATTGTAAATCCAGGTAAGTCTCCCTGGCTGTGGACAAGACTCTAACCTTCCACAGGCGAGATTCTGACCTTGGAGCCGCACTTCAGAGGAGGAGGCTGTGAGAAATCCTTGCCTTCCGCCTTTCTGTGTCATGGACACCACTTTCCTCCCAGGACCAGAACGATCCAGAAGGTCAGAGGATGAAGTTACAGGAGAGACACAGAAGCTTTTTCTTCTGTTAAACAGTGTCCTGGGGAGAACTGATTGGCCACATTCTCCAACTGCCTTGGGATGAGCGGGCGGCCTTAACAAGCCCACAACACCTCAAATGAGGACTTAGCTGGATCCCCAGCAGGTGGTCTGGGAGATGGTTCTGCATAAGGGTCTGCAGACTGGGGTTTTGTTACCCAGAGTGTGGGCAGAAGCAAGGTCTTGATTTTTCAAAAATACGTTAAGTATCCTTAAACTTTCACCAGACAAAAATGCCATTGCCAGGATATTTTGAGAGCTGTTTCATAGTCAAGGATACTCAATGCATTCTGTAATCCTCCCTTGAGAGTTTCCAGAATTCTCAGGGTGCTTTGCTCCCCACCCTCTGGTTGGGCTGCTCTAGCCTTAGGTGGAGGGAAGATGCCATTGACTGCCTCTGGGCAGAGGTGTGCATTGTGGAACAGTGGTGGGCAGGGAAAACAGAGGCAAGAAACAGGCTCATTCAAACTAGCTCAGATAACAAGGACCTAGGAAGGATGTGACTGGCCAAGGAAGCCAGGAACAGCTGGACTGCACAAGGTCTGGGGCTGGACAGCTCATGACCAAGTCTCTCGCTCATGGAGCTGCCCATACATTTTCTCTACATCTCCCTATCCATCTGCCTCATCCCCGAGAGGTTCGCTGCACATTGCCATTTTCTGCTGCCATGTCACCTCTCTGCTCTTCCAAAATGTCAGCTACAGGTGGCTTGGCTCACCTCAGTTTAAGTTCCATGCCACCAGAATAGAGATAATATAGACTAGGAACCAGGAGGCCCGGGTCCTGCTCTGCCCGTGTCAGCTTGGACACATTACACCTCAGCTTCTTCCTCTGTAAAAGTAGAATAACTAGTGTTTCTGTCTCATGAAGCATGTGTGAGTATTAAATGAGCTGATTGATGAAAAACACTCAGAATCATGCCTGGCAAATCAACGCTTAAAAACATTATCTTCTATAAACCCTACAAAGGATAAAGACTCAAATGCCCACCCAGCCAAGGAGATTCCTAGAGTCATCTGTGAAGCAAAATTGGCCCCAGATAACCAAAAGAAGGGAGTTATAGGGATGGGAAATAAAAATTGCAATTATCCAGTCCAGGAAGATCATTATTTCTAAAGGACACTGCTAGACAACTCAGCCTGTTCAAAAAACAAAAGTATTTGGATATCCAGCCAAGCTCTATCTGGTTTTTCTGCCCATTCTATCCCTTGCTCTTACTCTGTCCTTGAGAGTCAAGAAGAAAAATTCTGCTGTCACCATGGTTTTGAGGGTCAAACAACCTCAAGTTTGAACCAGATTTGCCCTTTGCAATGTGACTTTGTGCAAACTACTTAATCTTTCTGATTTTCAGTCTCCTCATCAATACAATGGGATAATAACTCTACCTACCTGACATCATTGTAAAAAATGAGAAGATTTGCATATGTTGAACCATCCTTGTGTTCCTGGAATGAACCCAACTTGAACATGGTGTATAATCTTTTTTATGTACTGTTGGATACTGTTTGATAATATTTTGTTGAGGATTTTTGCATCCAGCAATCCCACTCCTGGGCATGTATCCAGAAGGAACTCTAATTCAAAAAGACACCTGCACCCCAATGTTCATAGCAGCGCTATTTACAATAGCCAAGACATGGAAACAACCTAAATGTCCATCATCAGATGACTGGATAAAGAAGTTGTGGTGTATTTATACAATGGAATACTACTCAACCATAAAAATGACAACATAATGCCATTTGCAGCAACATGGATGGCCCTGGAGAATGTAAATCTAAGTGAAGTAAGCCAGAAAAAGAAAGAAAAATACCATATGATATCACTCATATGTGGAATATAGGGGAAAAAAGAAGACAAATGTATTCATATATAAAACAGAAACATACTCACAGACCTAAAATACAGACTTGTGGTTGACAGCGGGAAGGAGGGTGGGAAGGGATAAACTCGGAGTTCAAGATTTGCAGATACTGACAGGTATATATAAAATAGATAAACAAGTTTATACTGTATAGCACAGGGAAATATATTCAATATCTTGTAGTAGCTCACAGTGAAAAAGAATATGAAAATGAATATATGTGTCTTCATGTATGACTGAAGAATTGTGCTGTACACCAGAAATTTACACAACATTGTAAATTGACTACAAATCAATTTTTTAAAAAAAAGAATGAGAAGAAATGCAAATAACAGCTCTTTCAAGAACTTAAAGCTGGATCCCAATAGTAGGTCTTCTTGTTGTCAGGCCTAAGAGCCTCAACACCTTTATTCATCCTTTGGGTGATGTGGTGTCCAGATCCCTCCCAGTTTTAGTGGATTTGTGTTGCTCTTTGCCTGCCTGCCTGTCTGTCTGCCTGAAATGTGTTCCCCTCCTCTAGACAATGACATCCTGTTTTGCTTGGGGGAATCACCTTGCGCATTGGACAGTTTGATGGAACTGTCAGTCAAAGTGCCCTGTCTCTGCCTACCAAGCTCAGCCAATCAGATCTTCCCGCTTCAAGCTTCCATCCTCAGCTGAATGTACAGAGGCTGACGACGGTGAGCGCTCATTTCCCTTGACTAGAGAGGCAGTCCAGTTTTCCTGACACTTTAGTCCCTTCCTTCCTCAGGTCCTTAGCCTGGATCTTCAGCCTTCCAATGATAATGTGAACCACTCATAAATTCCTTTTCTGTCTGTTAGGCAGAGTGCATTCCCATTGTTTGTAATCAAGGAACACTAACAGAACACAGTTCAGATGGGAGTTTGGGGTTCTTGGTGGAGTTGTGAATATTCCTGTGGGCAAGCTCAGGGTGAATTCTCTGGGTCTTGAGATGGAAAGCATCATAAATGAACCCTGGAATGAGAGCATCTGCAAGAAAGACCTCATTAAAAAGGCAGGACCTCATGCCTGTGTGTGGGCTGAGGAAGCAGGTGGAGATGGTGACTTTTAGGAAAGCTCTGTCCAGGTGAGCTGTTAGGGATGTATCACCTGCCCTCCCTGCTGGCTGCCAACATCACACCATACCTAGGACTGAGGGGACATAGGAAGGTTTTTCTAACTGGCACAACTCCCAGGCTTTGAGGGAGAAAGAGAGGAGAAGTGCTAAAATTTGTTTCCTCCAAATGTTCTGGAATGCATCCAGGAGCACCCATAAAAGAAAGTTGGCACCCACCTCCAAAGTAAGGCAATATATTTCTCTAAACTGCAGTCATAATTCCTAATTGAATGTCTCTCTCAAAAATTCATGACACGAAAGACTGAATTATTAAGTAAATAAAATCATAAATGAGGATCATAATGGAGCTAATGGCTGCACCGGACAGCTTTGTATTATGTGGGAGGGCTCAGACAGCTCCCCAGTGGTCCAGTTCAGCCATAACCCTACAAACGTCCAGAACTGTCCGGTCACCCAACAACAACAAAAAAAATGTATGCCCTGCTTTTCAGATCTTGCTGTAGGTGGATTGGATTTTTCTATCAATGAAGGCAACTCAACAGCACAACTTTCTTTTCCCCAAGATGATCTGTACTTGGAGGCGGCCCCAGCCGGCCTGTTTCTCACTGAGCTGTCACTTACACTCTCCCAGCATTAGCTGCTGCATCCCTGATAGCCTTTGACAACTACGAGTCAATGTACCACTTAGACACCCAAATCGGATTTTGATTTCCAGCGAGTTTGATCAATTTTCAGAAACTTCGGCAGTTTTCTTCCATAACCTTTATATTTAAGTCTAAACTCCAGAAGCTTGTAGTAGAAATGAAGTCTTTTAAATGACTCACCTTCTGCCCATTTTGGTCGTCTGTCATTTATTCAACAGATATCTGGTGAGCTCGGCTCTGTTCCCAATGCTATGCTGGATGAAGGGCTTTCTGTGGTGGCCAAAATAGCCAGCATCCTGCCCTCCACAACCTTGTGGTTCAACAGAGGGGAGAAGTTTTCAGCAAATAAACCCAGAGATGAAATTAGATTCACAGACTGGGGTATGTGCTATGAAGGAAACAAAGTGGGGTGTTATGAAAAGGCATAGCTGAAGACATTTCGTTTGGGGAAGGGGAGGTTAGAAAAGGTTTGTTTGAGCAAAAGATGCTTAAGCTGGGGCCTGAGGGTGAGTAACAGCTGGACAGCACAGGGTGGGAGGCACAGGGTGGAGAGCATTCAAGGAGGGAGCTGCACATCTACAGCCTTGGAAGAAGGACAGGACTTGGTCTGTTCAAGGCCAAGGAACAGGGTGGGCCTGTCCCTCAAACTTAACTTATAGTTGACATCAGCTTAGCCGCTAAAGACTCTTCCTGTGAACTCCTGATACTCGAGGGAGTAGGGGAAGCCTCTCCCCGTAGGAAGAAAAGATGGGAAATTCCCTTCTTGGAATGGTTCACATGGAAAAGTGTGAGAAGCAGGCAGGAACAGTGGCAGTGAACACTCAGAGTCCCTCAGACTCAGAATTCTCTCAAACATGAGGGTGGGAGAATGCCTCTTTGGGAGCCACTTTTTAAAACAGCATTATAGAGGTATAATTGATATACTAAGAACTGCACATATAATGTGCACAATTTGTTGAGTTTGAATGTATGCAAACACCCATGTCATCATCCCCATGATCAGGGTAATAGACATAACCAGCATCTCCCAAGTTTCCTCGTGTCCCTTTGGGTTTTTGTGAAAAGAAGAAATCTACCCTCTTAACAAAGAAGCACACCATACCATACTATTAACTACGGACACCGTATTGTACAGCAGGCTTCTGGAACTTATCATCTTGCTTAACAGAAAACTTATACCCATTGAGTAACTCCTGTTTCAGCCTCCCCCAGCCCCTGCCAACCACTATTGTATTCTCTGCTTCTGTGAGTGACTATGTAGGTCCTCATGTAAGTGGAACCATGCAATATTCATCCTTCTGTGACTGGCTAATTTCCCTGCCACTTTTGAAAGCTTTATTACAAGATTTTGAATATAATTCCCTGTGCCATACAGTAGGATCTTGTTGTTTATTTTATATATAGTAGTTAGTATATGCTAATCCCAAACTCCTAATATGTCCTTCCCCCAACCCCTTTCAGCTTTGGTAACCATAGGTTGTTTTGTATGTCTGTGAATATGTTTCTGTTTTGTAAGTAAGTTCATTTGTATCATATTTTAGATTCTACATATGAGTGATATCATATGATATTTGTCTTTCTCTTTCTGGCTTACTTTACTTAGTATGACAATCTCCAGGTCCATCTATGTTGCTGCAAATGGCATTATTTCATTCTTTTTTATGGCTGAGTAGTATTCCATTGTGTATATACACCACAGCTTCTTTATCCAATCATCTGTCGATGGACATTTAGGTTGCTTCCCTGTCTTGGCTATTGTAAATAGTACTGCTATGAACATTGAGGTGCATGTATCTTTTCAAATTAGAGTTTTCTCTGGATATATGCCCAGGAGTGGGATTGCTGCATCATAAGGTAAGTCTATTTTTAGTTTTTAAATAACCTCCATACTGTCCTCCATAGAGGCTGCATCAATTTATATTCCCACCAACAGTGTAGGAGGGTTCCTTTTTCTCCACACCCTCTCTAGCATTTATTATTTCTAGACTTTTTGATGATGGCCATCCTGAGCAGTGTGAGGTGATGCCTTATTGTAGTTTTGATTTGCATGTTTCTGATAATTAGTGATGTTGAGCATCTTTTCATGTGTCAATTGGCCATCCGGATAACAGACTCTAGTTTATTCTGAAGTTCATGTGCCCAGCCAAGTGGCCTCACTCCCTAGCCTTCCTTATGGAGTGGTATGACCGGTGGGCTGTATGCAGACAGGTAAGGCATGATATAGAGGCATGCTCTTGAGCAGATGACTAAAGCCAACATGTGTCCTTTGGCTGTCTCTCCCTCCTGCTTCCTGACTGGAATGTGGCTGTGAGAGCAGGAGCTCCAGAGGCCCTTCAGGACCAAGGACCACCTTGATGATGGAAGCCATGCAACACAGGATGGTGATGCAGAAAGAAACAGGAACCCAGGGACCTGAGGATGGGGTGGTCAGCACAGCAGCCTTAGACTGCCCACGTTCAGACTTCCTTTACGTAAGGAAGGAAATCCTGCCTTACTTAAGAACTATATTTCTGGCCTCTGTTATTCTTAGCAGTTCTCAGCAGTTACACACAAGTCTCAGAAAGCTCTGCTTAGACATTAGTTCAGTCATTAATGAAACGAAGCCCACCTTCACGTCTGGGATCGTTCCTGGTATGCGTGGCTCCCTCTTGCAGGAACCCCAAGGAGAGGAGGAGTGGGCTGTGTGATAAAAGTGCCTCCAGCTGTTTACCTGTCTCTAAAGAACATAGTTATGGGAGACAAAACCTTGTTCGCCAGGGGAAATGGAATGAGAAGACAGCCTCAAAGGGGAATCGGATACACACACACAACCTTATATTCTTTCATGGTGCTGGTTGCTGTTTTAATAATATTTTCAGATGCTGATATGGTGTAAGTCTTGTTGGCACATGCAGTAAAAATAGACTTGTCCAGCTCACAGCTACCGACCAATTAATCTAGACAGACGGGAGGTTGAGTAGGTAAGAGGGGACTTGTCAGACCCTATGAAAGCAACACCACGGCAACCAGCAAGTGCCAAGGCACCCGCTTCCTCGTTTGCATAGCCCATCACAGCAGACACAGCTGCAATTAGCAGCCAGTGGCCTTTGTAAAGCTCTGGAGCTCGGAACACAGCTGAGAGGTAGTTTCCGGGAGATCACAAGGCCCTGAAAACGTGCCATCAAAACCACCTCCTGACATCATAATAAATAATAATTTCCAAGATCTTTATAAAATTTCTGTTCTCTGTTCCCAAACATACCTGTCCCTTTCCTCACCCTGTTCTCTGCCTAAAAATAATCTCTGCTCCTCAAAGTCTTCCTTTTCGACACCTAGCTCAAATGCCAACTTCTCTGAAAGCCTTCCTTGACTCTCCCAGTCAGAAAGGTTGTCTCATCTGGGTCCCGTTCACCACACTGACATCAAGCATTTTACATCAGTTATTTCTCCTTACCTCACTTGAGCTTTACAGCAATCTAGTAAATAGATAAATACTTTTTAACTCTTATTTTTAATTGAAGTGTAGTTGATTTATAATGTTAGTTTCATGTGTCCAGCAAAGCAATTCAGTTACACATACACATATGTATTTAAGATGATTTTCCATTATATTACAAGAAATTGAATATAGTTCCCTGTGCTATGCAGTAGATCTTTGTTATCTATTTTATATATAGTAATATATATCTATTAATCCCAAACTCCTAATCTATCCCCAGTTACATCAGAGAAGAAGACTGCAGTACAGCAAGATCAAGACAAACTCAAGACCAAACAGCTAGTAAGTAACTAGGTCTTCAGAGTTCAAATTGTAGATCTTCAAGCCCTAGCTCTTCAGTAGCCATACTTTTATTCATTCGTTCATTCAAAAAACACTTACTGAGATCATCCCAGATGCCAGGCACTGTCCTGAGGACAATGCCTCCAACGGGAGTGAGCAGACAGAGCAAACTGAAGTCCCCTCCTGCACTCCATACACCAGACTTGTGGGCAGAGACTGCATCTGATTTGTTTCCACATCTCCTGCCCCCAGCAGAGAGAAACCCTAGCACATCATAGGTCTCCAGCAAGTGTGAAGTTGAACTGAAATGAATGAGCTGCTAGGCTGAGCGTCAGAGGAACAGAGACAAAGGAAAGATTGAGTCTTGGAGCCGAAAACAGGTCAGTGGTTGAGCTGTCCGATCCAGCAGGGACTCTTCCTGGTGTAACCTGAGGTTAGAAGTAACTCCAAGTGTGGCTGAAGTAAGAGGAGTGCCTTCAGAGGTGGAAGGAGGGCTCAGACTCTAGGAATGTGGAGTAATTGCTCAGCCCAACCTTTGGGGAGCATCAACTTCATCTCAGAATCCCCAGGCAAGAAAGGTACCCAGCAGGAGGAAGGGCTTGTAGAGACTGCATATTGGCCTGGTTAATCCTTGACAGGCTGCCTTTGGGAGCTGCAGTTGGAGCTGTGGGAGGTGCTATATCCAAACAGAAAGGAGGAGTCCAGTCTGGGGGAGACCTTGCATGTCTGCAGTGGTCCCTACAGAGACAGGAAAGCCTGGGTCCAGTGTAGTTGCATAGTGAGCATCCCCTGTCAGCTTCCAGGACAGAGGAGGGAGGGCAGCTCTTCCTCAGCAGCCCTTCTATACTAGGGAGCAGTGCAGAATTGGGATGCTTTTCCAAAATCCCAGGGCTTGTCTCCCAACAAGTTGCCAGATTCTGCAGCCTCCAGCCGGGTCTCCACCACCTTCCCACCAGGCTCTCCATGGTCGAAGACTTGTCCCCATTGTCATATGTTTTCTATAAGGACTTGGGGAAGGTGATGGGGAGCAGGGCCCTGCTGCTTTTTAGCTCAGCATCAATTGGTGCTCAGGTCCATGCTAGACCCTGAAGAGACCAACACAAACAAGACATGAACCCTGACCTCAAGGAGCTTAAAACCTGGGGGCCGAGAGACCGTTGGGGCCAGAGTTGAGGCTGGAAAGACCCAAGGTCACTGTTTGGAAGGGTACCCTGCACAGAACACTGGTTGTGCCCTCACCCTCCCCTCTTTGGTCTGGTTAGCCAAACCCTGGCTATCCTTTAGACCCAGCTCAGGCCACTCCTCCTCCATGAAGCCTTCTCTGACTGCTCCAGCCCATGGAGTGCTGGACTTGGAAGTAATTTCCACCAACACTTTCTTCCTTACATCAGCCCAAAAGAAAGGTTTTATTATTATTATGCATTATTATTATGTATTTCTAGATGGAGAGCTGGAGATTTTTGGTGTGGTTTCCACAGCTCACAAATAAATGGCAGAGTTGGGATTCTGGTCCAGAGCTGCCTGGTAAGTCAAACTCATGTGCTACGCCCCTTAAACTCATATACAGTGATGTATGTCAATTATGTCTCAATAAAACTGGAAAACTTAAAATTAAAAAAATTAAAATTAAAATATATAAAATTTTTAAAATGCTGATTGGCTAACCGGCTGGTTGGTTGATTCAGAGAAAATTTTTCTGAACATGCTGAAATCAGGTCCATAGCGCAGCCTGCAGGGCCAGTCCTCAAAACTTAGAAATTCCAGCTGAAGGTTCCCACTCCCATGCCCAGCTCGCTGCTATTTACCTGCAGACATTTAAAGGTCAGGGTGGTGGTAATGTTCAGCTGTGAACTTTTCACTTCTACGAGGATCACAGGTATTAAAGAGGCGCATGTGCGTGCACGCACACGCACGTGTGTGGGTGTGTGGAGGATGGCCCAGCTCCTAGTGAGGAAGCTGCTATCACAGTCTCTCCTGGGTTTACCCCAGTGTGTTTTCTCCCAGCAGATTTGGCAGGATGACAGTTGATTTGGGAATCTTCTATCAGGAGGGCTGGCTGCTGCTGCTTTCTGTGGAACTCTGAAAGCTAAATCAGTTCCATTGCCAGGTCTCTGAACTCCCACAGCTGCCAGCTGCCTAAAAGCCATCCAATCTAACAGCGAATTCTGAGCTTGCCTTAAACCACTTACTAATCATTTCAGGCAAATCTTAACTCTGCAACTAGACCAAGCTCCCTCTAGGAAGTGGGCAGACACCTTAGTATCCACTCCTGGTGCCCACAGCCTCCAGCTCTGTCCTGGACACAAGAGAGATGCTCAAAGAACAACTGATGGCTGAAGAGGGAGTGGGATTACCACATCCTCAGAGCAGCTCACGACACACAGTCCTGGCCGTGGCCCCGTGGTCCTGCCTCTGGACAGTGGCATGGAGTGGGGAAGGGAAGGAGAGGGGCTCAGGAGAGAGGCTGCTCTCCAAAAGCATTATCTATTAGTGGTGCATTTTTAACAGATTTAGTGAACTGGGTTGGCATGACCAATTGTTAAGAACATGACAAAAGACATTAGAGGAAGCAGCCTGCACTGCCCAGTCCAGAGCCCAAGCCGGCAGCAACCACCCTCTGTGCAGCAGTTATATCTGCTGGTCCTCCTGGGCCTCTTGTCACATTGGCTTTCTGTTTGTTTATGTTTATTATAGTAATTCGTAACGTTTGATTATTTTCCTATGTTTAACAATAATCCTATAATCAGTGGTTGGCAGGAGTGAGGGAGTGAGGGGAGAGAGGTGAACTGATGGAGCACAAAGGGTTTTTAAGGTGGTGGAACTATTTTGAATGATATTACGATGGTGGAGGCAGGTCATGATACATTTGTCTAAGTCCCACTGTATGTATAACACAGTGAGTGACCCTTAATATAAACTGAACTCTGGTGACAATGGTGCGCCAGTGCAGGCTAATCAGCCATAACAAACGCACCGCTCTGGCGGGGGTGTTGAAAGTGGGAGAGGATCTACGGTGTCAGGGTGAGGGGTCTATAGAAACTCTCTGTACTTTCTGCTCAATTTTTCTGTGAATCTAAAACTGCCCTTTTTTAAAGTTTATTTTTTTAAAAAAAGTTAAAATGGAAAATTGTAGTTATATATATTTTACCACGATTAAAAAATAATCCTATGGATGCAAGGCTTTTAATTCCTGAGAATCCCTCTCAACCTCCAATCCTCTCCTCCCAGAGTGAATCATTCTTTGATGCTGTGATGTTTTCAGAATAACCACAACACCCGTGGTTACTGAACTAAATAAAGGCAAAGGGGCAGATTTTTCTCACAAGCAAGGCCAAAGTGACCCTACAGTTGAGTCTCTGAATGGTCATCATTTTCAGTTTGGGGTGGGCTTAGGTTGAACCATCCCCATCCTCACTCAGTCCTTTCTGTGTTTCCGTGGTGGCCGATGGGGTTGAAATTTGCTTCAACATCTGTAGAGATCATGTTATCTGTGTGTATCAAATGATGCATACTCCTTAACATAGAAACCCCAATTTTAGAAATTGAACCTAAAGAAATAATTGAATATATATTCTAAGATGTATGTGCAAGTAGGTGCCTAATATTTTTTTTTTAGTAATGAAAAACCAGAAACAGCCTAAATATCCAAGAGTGGAAAATGTATTAAATAAATGAATCAATAAATCCATATAATTAAACACTAAGGAGACTCTTTTTTTTCCCTAAGCAACTTAGTTGAGGTTTTCTTACATGCAATAAAACATTCCCATTGGTTCTATGAGTGCTGGCAAAAGTGTATATATGTACTTTTACATATACATACTTATTATATACATACTTTTTAATATATACATATATATGTATATATGCCCATGTGGTTATATATACCCATGTGACCGCCATCCCAGTCAAGATGCAAAACATTGCCATCACCTCAAAAATGTCCATAATCTTGGCAGTCAACCTCCTCCCAACCTCTCAATTCTAGTCAATTTATATAATCTGTTCTCTGTCACTGTGGATTAGTGTTGTCTGTTTTAGAATTTCTTTTTTGATGTATGATTGACATACCAACATATGTACATATTTAATACATACAACTTGATGAGTTTGAAGATAATTATGCATCTGTGAAACCATCACCACAATCTATGGCAGAAAATTATCCTTCACCTCCAGAAGTTTCCTCTCACCTTCTTTATTTATTACTTTTATTTGTAATAAGAACACATAATATGAGAGCTACCCTCGTAATTGTATTTAAGTGTACAATACAGCATTGTTAACCGTAGGCTCTATGCTGTACTGTAGATCTCTAAGATCTAGGACTTACTCATTTTCCATAACTGAAACTTTGTACCCTTTAGTTAATACCTCCCCATGTTCTGCCCCTGCCCCACCCTGGCCCCTGGCAACCACCATTCTACTCTCCCCTCCTGTGAGTTTGACTATGTTAGATTCCCCATATAAATGGTATCATGTACTGCTTGTCCTTCTGTGTCTGGCTTATTTCCCTTGGCACAATGTCCTCCAGATTCATTCAGGTTGTTGCAAATGGCAAGAGTTCCTTCTTTTTTCAGGCTGAATAATATTCCATTGTGTGCATGTACCACATTTTCTTTAGCCATTCATCAGTCAATAGATATTTAAGTTACTTCCATGTCTTGGCTCCTGTGAATAATACTGCAATGAATATGGGAGTGCAGAATTTTATCTAAATTGAATCATACACCATATACTAACTATTTAAGAAACTGCTAAACTATTTAAGAAACTGCTAACCATTTGGCATCCCCACTACAGCACATGAGACTGCCAGGTGCCCCATAACTTTGCCAGCCCTTGGTACAGTCATTCTTTTTCATTTTGGCCACTCTAATGGGTATGTAGTTGTATCTCATTGTGGTTTTAATTTGCATTTTCCTGATGATATAAAGTGTATTTTCAAGTGCCTATTGGTCATTCAAATATCTTCTTTTGTAAAGTCACTTTTCAAATCTTTTGTCTGTTTTAAAATTGGAATATCTGTTTTCTTTATGTTAAATTGTGAGCGTGCTTTATAGATTCCACATACAAGTCCCTTGTCAGATGGATGTATTGTGAATTATTTCCCAGTTTATGACTTGCCTTTCCTTTAAGAGTGACTTTTTCAAAAGAGTGCCTTTTTGGTTTTTATGAAGTCCAACTTATCCGATTTTTATGGTTTGTGCTTTTTATATCCTGTCAAATACAGTATTGTCTAACAAAGTGGCAAAGATTTTTCTCCTATATCTTCTTCTAGAAATATCATACTTTCACTTCTGTGTTGAAGTTTATGATAATTTCTAGTTTTGTGTTTTATGTTTTATGTGTAATGATTGAGGTTTATTTTTTCAACACTCTATCCAATTTTTCTGTGTCATTTATCATATATAATTTATCACATAAGGCCTACATTTTTGTTGAAAAGACTAGCATTTCCTTGCTAAATTACTTTGACACTTTTGTCAAGAATCACTTGGCCTTGTATGTACAAGTTTATTTCTGGAATCTCCCTTCTGTTCCACTGATCTGTATGTCTATTTTTTCTGTGATGCCATGCTGCCTTGATAAGTGTAGCTTTATAGTAAGTCTTGAAATCAGGTAGTGTTTGTCCTCCAATGTTTTTCTTATTTTTCAAAATTATTTTGGCTAAGTCTTTGCATTATCATATATATTTTAGAATCAGCTTGTCAAATTAAAGAAAGCCTGCTAAGATTTTGATTGGTAGTGCAATGAACCTATACATTGCTTTGGGAAGAATTTACATCTTAACAATAACAAGCCTCTGATCCATAAATGTAGTTATCCCTATTTATTCAGGTATTTTTAGCTTCTCTCAGAAATATTTTCAATGTATAGATTGTGCACATATTTTATGAAACCTATACCCAAGTATTTCCTTTTTTTTATATTATTGTAAGTGATATTTAATTTTATTTCAATTTTCCATTGTTCATTGCTAGTATATAGAAATACAATCTTTTTTTTTTTTTTGACTTTGTATCCTGTACCATTACTAAGAGTCACTGATTTTTTTCCAATAATTTTTTTCTTAGGATTTTCTTGGGATTTCTTGTGACTTTCTATGTAAATGATTATGTCATCTGTAAATAAAGAAGTTTTACTCCTTCTTTTACAATCTGCATGCCTTCTTTTTTTTTCATTGCTTTATTTTATTGACTTGTTGAACAGGAGTATTGATATGACATTCTTGCCAAGAGTTCAGTCTTTCACTATTATGAATGACGTTATTCTAGGTTTATGAGGTTGGGGATGCTCCCCTCTATTCCTGATTTGCTGGAAAAACTGTAGTAAATGAGTGCTGACTAGATACGTTTTTTGCATCTGTTGAGATAATCATATGGTTTCCTCTTTTATTCTGTTCATATGGTAAATTGCATTGATTGCTTTTTCACATATTAAATCAATTATGTGTACCTGGAATAAATCCCACTTGGCCTGTGCCAGCCATGAAAGTGTTCTTAGATAGTCCTTTAAGAAAGGAGTTGTGATTCAGATATGAGGAATACATTCAGCTGATAGCATTTAGCTGCAGTGCATTTGGGATCAGCCACGGCATTTGAACCAAGGCCATACTCTTCCCAGATAGCTCCTGCCAATGACAGAACATAGTATGGGTCCTGGGACCCTGCTAATTCTGCCAAATACAGGAGTTCTCTTTGCTACAGTGCTCCCAGTGGGAAGTCAAGGCTTTGTTAGGGCTGTAACCACAGTCTGATATGTTCCTTGCCAATCCTACTTCCTCTCTCTTTCCTGTCACAAGTATCAGAGCTGCATCATAGTTTGAGAGCTTTCCCTGAACAATTTTGTACTCTCACTCTTATCTTTCACAGGTGTGAACCCAAAATAAATTTTCTTGCATTCTTAACTCTCAGTATATGCTTCTTGGGGGACTCAAGCTGACATAATGTATTGTGCTTTTTACATATTGCTGGATTCAATTTGTTCATATTTTCTTGAGGATGCTTTCATGTATGTGCATGAGGGATGTTGTTCTACAGTTTTATCTTGTAATGTTATCTTGTAGTGGTCTGATTTTAGTGCCAAGGTAATACTAGCCTCATTAACAGAATTGGGAAGTGTTCTTGGTTCTTCTATATTGAAAGACTTGAAGAGGACCATTTCACAAAGATAAAAGGGTCAGTTCATCAAGAATACAAAACCATTCTAAATGTGAATGCACCTAATAACAAAACTTTGAAATACATGAGAAAAAATTGACAGAAACTAAATGAGGAAAAAACAAATTCACAATTATTGTTGGAAATTTTAGCATACTTTTCTCAGTAATTAGTAGAATAAGTAGACAGAAAATCTGCAAAGATACACAACACTTGAAGAACACTCTTAACCAGCTCAACTGGCTGACATTTATAGAATGCAACAGCCAATATCAACAGAATGCATATCACATTCTTTTAAACATTTACCAAGATAGACCATATGCTGGGCCATAAAAAACAAACAAAAAAAGCTTCAGTGAATTTATATGTATTGAAATCTTGTTATGTTTGTAGTCTGACCACATGAAGTCAAATTTTAAAACGTTAACAAATAAATAATTGGAAAATGTATAAATATTTGGAAACTAAACAATATACTCCTAAAGAGCCTATGAGTCAAATAAAAACATCACAAGAGAAAACAGAAAATAAATTTAAACTAAATTATGATGAAAACACAACCTAAATTTGTGTGATGCAGTTAAAGCAGTGCTGAAGGAATACATTTAAGTGTTTATACCTATAAGTATTTATATTAGAAAAGAGAAAAGTTTAAAATCAATGAAACCAACAGCCAGTTATTTTAAAAGATAAATAAAATTGAGAAATCTCTAGCCATATTGATAGAAAGAAAGGGTAAAAGAGAGAAAGAAAGAGAGGGAGAGAAACAGTACCAATATCAGGAGTGACAGAAGAGACATCATTATAGATCCTGTAGAAATTTGAAAAATAATATGAGGATATTATGGACAACTTTATGCCAATAAGTTGAAAAGCATAAATGAAATGGGAAAATTCCTTGAAAGGCAAAAGTTATCAAATAGAAAATCGGAGCAGCCTTATATCTATGAAAGAAATTGGATGTTTAACTTATTGTTTTCCCCTAGAGAAGTCTCCAGGACCAGAAAGCTTTACCTGTCAATGTTACCAAACTTTTAAGGGAGAAATTATACCAATCCTACAAAAACTCTTTCAGAAGAAAGAAGAGGAGATAACCATTTCCCAATTCATTTTGTGAGGCTGGTTTAACTCTACAACCAAAATTTAACAAAGGTATTACAGGAAGAGAAAACTGTAGAACAATATTCCTAATAAACTTAGGGAGACGTTTAAAAGGATAGTGTAATGTTATGCTTATTTATATGGCAGATATGCAGATTTCAGAACATAACTGAGTCCATTTTATATGTAGTGTATATAAGGACACACACACATACATATACAGGCACACACACATATGTGTGCATATGTGGAGAGAGAAGGGGAGGAAGGGAAGGAAGGGAAGTTAAGAGACAAGAAGTCAGAAAAGAAAAGGAAGGTTATACATCAAAATGGTTGTCAGTGGAAAATCTAGAGTGATTTTTTGTTTTGCTTTTTGCTTATCTACTTTTTTTCTTAGTTTATTTCTGAAACATTGTGTACTGTATATGCCCTTTTAATGAAAGGGACAAATAAAATACAAATTATTTAAAAAGACAAGCCAAGCATCAGCCCAGACAGAGGCACCACCAGTCCCAGTCCTGCCCTAGTGCTGAAGTTGCCATCATCAGATGTCATCTCAGCCGGCACTTCCCCTCTTAGGAAGGAGGCAGCCCACTCCACCCAGGATGGTTTCCCCTGGGGTGGCCCAACAATTGTTGACTGACTTGTAGGTATTTACGAACCCTCTCCATGCCTTCCCATCCCTCAATGATTTGCAGATAAAAGAATAGTCCAAATAAGCTGCCTCTCTACTGTCTGCACCTCTAACGCATCTACACCTTTCCAGAAGCAGGGAAAGAATATCTCCGTCGGAATAGCACTTCCTAAGAAAGGCCTTTCCCAACTCCACAAGCCCAGTGAGCTTCCTCTGTGTCGTGGACACTGTCTTTGTCTGCAGAATTCTTTCTTCTCATCCTTCACCTCCATACCTCTGGGAGAACTGTCTTTTCCCCATTCTCTGTGGTTCAGGTGGGACTTTCAATCTCAGATCTATCTATCCCCCAGCACAGAATTAGACAATTGACTGCTAAGCGACCAAAGTCCTCCCTCAGGAGTTTAACAAAGCACACTGAGAGCTAAGTTCTCTGTTTCTCCTTGGATCACAAGCTGTATGAACATATCCACAGGACTGCTGGCCACCAGGACCCTTGGTATCTGGGAAAAGCCCAAGAGGAAGGCTAACAGAGGAAAAGGTAGTGAGATAAAGACCCAGTCACCTGAGCCAATTCACCTTTCTGCTTGGACCACTTTGAGATGAGTTTCTACTGCTTGCAAATGAAAGAATCCTAACTAATAAGACCCTCATAGCATCTTTTCCATTATAGCACTTCATCAGTCAGTATTATGTATCCATTTGGTTCCTTCTTTGATGCCTTTTTCCACCAATCTCTGAGCTCCATTCGAGTTAGGTCCACATCTGTTGAATTCACTACTCTTTCCCCAGCACCGGACACAATGCTTCCCTGAAACATAATAAGATACCAATAAATACAGACAAAGTGAATGAACAAATGCATCTATGAACCCAGTGGCTGAGCCGTGTCAAATTCTCCTGTGACTCCCTATAAACTTAGACTCAGCTCCTAATGGGGATTTTGAAAGAGAAGTCTCCTGTTCCTCACTTGGCCTTGCCAGGCAAGGTAAATTTTGAGCTTGAGAAAAAGCCCTGACCCCAAACCGAGTCATCTCTCACGCTTCCCCACCCCACTATCCAGGGATAAGCAGGAACTGTGCTTGGTCCCTTGGTAAGAGGGTGATTGAGCTGGGGACCTTAACCTGGGGAGCAGCCTTAGGGGAGAAACTCACAGTCAGACCACTGGAGGAAACTCCCGATTCTACCGGATGTCAAGGCAAGCACATAATATTGAGTCTTAATTTTAGTTCTTACACCCTGCCCTTCTGTCACCTCCTCCAGCAAGCACAGCCTCCTTCAAGCTGCCTGGATATCTGTCTGCTTCAAAGTGGGGACACAAATAATTGCAGGTGTGGGTTAAGGACTAAACTCAGGACAATAGTCTCTAAGGAGGAAACTACAGTGTGCGTGGCTTCCCCTGAACTCTCAGCTTTATCACAGAGAGAAAGCAGGGGAAGGAGCCCTTAGGAGTTTCCACTCTCCTGGAAAATCTAAGAGTGCCCCTGAGTGTGAGGCCAGCTGGCATCTCCACTGCACCATCCAGGCAGCCTCTTGTTGACCATGGCAGCTCTGAGCTATAAACCAGGCTGCACAGGGCTAGCAGCCAGCCACAGGTGACAGCCAGAGGTTTCACATTGCCCCTGACCACAAAGAACCAGCAAACAAGCAAACAAAAACAAATCCAGACCTGTAGTCAAAAATGCCAGCCTAAGAATGAACAGTATGCACTGAACACCAGCTGAGAGGCCACCTGTGCATCAAATAAATAAACAGAAGTCCTAGTAAGTTTGATGCTTACGTCTGCTTCCATTTGCGACACCTTTTGTCTCTTTCTCCTTTCTCTCCCCCCAGCAGGTTCACTAGCACTACCTCACCCCCTCCATGCCCCGCAAATACATATCTCTTGCTTTTGGGGAAAAGATACATTTCCATGCAGTTGATCTTTTCATATGCATTAAGGTCCCTCTGAACACAGAGAGTTTTTATTCATTCGTTTATTTGACCATTTACTATGACCTGGGTCTGTACTAGGAGCCTTTGGAAGTCCAGGAGGAGGAAGGAAAGAGGTAGACTGCATACAGTAGAATGCTATGTTGCAATTTTAAAAATCCTATTCTATTTTAACATGCTTATATGAAAAGATCTTCAAGATAGATTGATAATTTTAAAATTGTGACAAGCATAATAGTGTAGATTTTACTGTATCATTTGGGTTACAGAGGGAGGGAGGAAGATGGAAGATGAAGAAGGAATAGGAAGGGCCAAAGACAAATACACTCATCTCTGCATCTCTAGAAGAACGCACGACAAGTGGATACAAGGGCTGCCTCTATGAGTAGGGTACGATGGGGCGCCAGGGCTCCAGACAGAGGAGGCTTTTGATCATACACCCTTTCTGATTTGATTGGTTAGCCATCTTTATGTGTTACCTACCTCTCTCTCCAAAAATAGCACACTTCTGAAAAAGAAATAAAAATGAGAAAACTCAAAATTAAGTAGGGGAGATAATCATACAATTAGTAAACAAAGTAGTAAATACAACAATAAAATGTTCACGTCACTCTTGGAGTTCTTGAAGAAGAGCAACTAACTGGGGTGGAGATGTCAGGACCAACGTATTGGAGGGAGAGATATCTTGATCGATTCTCAAAAGATGAGTAGAATTGAGGGCTGCTCTCCCCCACATCATTTAGCAGTCCAAAAAAAAAAAATTCAGAGGCTCTCTGCAGAGACTTCATGGGTTTATGTGGCCTCATGGGACATTGAAAGGCTCACGTCGATGCTCACAGCGGAAGTGGCATATCCACATACTCTCCAAGGGTGCTTAATTATCAAGGGAAAATAGCAGGCCTGTTACTGAGCTAGCCCAAGCTAGGGCAGTTAAAGTGAGCATTTGCAGAAATCATTTCTTAATTAGCATCACAGCCTTCCTGCCAATTCCAGATCTCCAGTGATATGCAAAGCTGGGTAAGGCCTCCCTGGCATTGATTCCTCAAGGTTACCTTTTCAGTGTCTCATGTCTGCCTGGTGAGATGAAATTTCTAAATCCCAACTTCACGAGAACCACCCATTCCTTCCCCACCCCCTTCTTGAGCAACCTCTCAGAACGAGTGTTCTTTTAAAAGAGACAAGGTCTTTGCTGACATCTCTCTTTAGAGAGCTCCATCAGAATCCTGCACTTGCCCAGTGTCCTTTCCTTGGCCGATCGGTAACCAAGGAAACCAGATACTATGGTAACACGGGGAGGAGAGGAAGGGAAGTATCCACACCCAGAGCCTGCCTTGCTCACTCTCTCCTGTATCAAGGCAACTACTAGGGCAAAGAGAGCATCTGTTCTCGGCTTCCTGGGGAGAGGCTCAGAGCCCCCCATGGTGGTGTAATGGCTGACATCCAGAGACTGGGGCTCCACAACCTGAAGACTGGTGCTCCAAGGCCCCACCAAAACATGTTCTTGCCCTGCCCACTCTAGAACCTATAACACAATTACCCAAACTCCAGATGTAAAGGATGCACAGATGTGTATTCGAATGAGTGAAATAATACAGATTAGGATCATTCCTAAGGAAAACCCCAAACAACTGAAACCATGCTGTATGACAAAATTACCAGTTGTCTGTACACCCTTTAGCAGTGCTGAATTCATCCCATGGTTTTGCCCTGCCTTCAGCCTTCTGCCTCCTCACTCAGCCCCTAGACCATCTCTCTTGCTGCTTCTCAGATGCCCTCCTCCTGTAATTTTCTCTGTTTACCTACTTCTCCCTCTGAGGTCTGCCTTCCTGCCTCTATCCATCTCACTCTCCTCTATTCCCTGACCCACAGCTCACCTGCCAGTCTCAGGATGGAATGGCTTAAAGAGAAAAATTCCCCGTGTTCTGTGTTGGCTTGGGTCCTGCCATGTAGAGCACTGTTAATCACCCCTGTGACCTCATTGTGGCCGGGCAAGTTGGTGGGGGCAGAGGACCCTGGGCTGAGACAGATGAGGCCTCTGCTTGAAGGAGGTCAAAATAGCACAAACTGTGAAACATACTATGAAGCCACAAACAGTCCAAGTGCAGGGCTCGAAGGCAATGGAGAAATCTGCTATTTGTCTCCAGTCTTTTGTTTGTTGAATCTTCTTTTACACCCTTAAGAATTCTCATGAGCCTTTTCAAATCTTTTCTTCTGATTCTTACATTAAATATTCCTCAACGGCAGCCCCCGATCTAATTTTTCAGCACTGACTTCCTCCCTTAGAACAGTGGGCTTCAAATTGTGTGCTCACACAGCCCTATCAGTCAAAACATGTTGAACATGGACCCCTCCCCTTTCAATGTAACTGCAACTGTTTATTTATAAAGCATCTATGGACATCTGTGGACCATTATACTAGTATCTCGTACATGATAAAAATATACCCCAAAGTGAGACTTAAGATAAAATAATGTTATATCTTTTTCCATCACCCTAATAGACTGTCTAGGGAACCTCATGTTAGTCTACAGAATCCCTTTAATTGACTGAGAGTCTTGCTTTGTCACCCAAGTCCATGGGTCACGGTTGCCTGAGAGCCCAAGGAGGATCGGCAGGAGGGACAGGGTGTGATAGAATTTCTTTGTCAGAGAGTGTATTCACTTTCTGGGGCTTCTGTAGCAAAGTACTGCAAGTCAGGGGCTTAAACAACAGAAATGTATTGTCTCTGATACATTTGATCTGAGATCAAGGTGTCGGCAGGGCTGATTCCCTCTGAGGGCTGAGGGAGAACTTGCTCCAGGTCCCTTCCTGGCCTCGGGTGGTTTTCTGGCCATTGCTGGCCTTCCCTGGCTTGTAGGTGCATCCCTCTGAGCTCTGCCTTCATCTTCACATGGCATGCTCTCTGTGCACCTGTCTGTCTCTACGTCCAAATTTTCCCTTTTCATAAAGATGCAGTTATATTGGATGAGGACTCATCCTAATATGGGTCTTTATCGTAATGTCGTGATCTTGATCATTCTATTTCCAAATAAGGTCACTGTTATGGACACTATTGTGTCCCCACCCCCAAAAGTTCACATGTTGAAACCCTATTCCCCAATGTGACTGTATTTAGAGATAGGGGCTTTAACGAGGTAATCAAGGTTGAATGAAGTCATAAAGGCAGGACACTAATCCTATATGATTGGTATCCTTCTAAGAAGAGGAGGAGATGCCAGGAGGGGGCATGTACAGAGGAAAGACTATGTGAGAACATGGTAAGAAGGCAGCCATCGGCAAGCCAAGGAGAGAGCCTTGGAGAAACCAGTCCTGCCAAAGCCTTGATCTTGGGCATCAAGCCTCCAGAACTGTGAGGGTAACTTTCTGCTGTTGAAACCTCTAGGCGGTGGTATTTTGTATGTCAGCTCTGGCAAACTAATACAGTCACATTCACAGGTACTGGGGGTTAGAATTTCAACAGCTCTCTGGGGACACAAGTGAACTCACAATAAGGGACTCATGGTAAACGGGACAACAAGCCAGGGCCTTTAGACCGAGATGCAGGCATGATGCAGCCCGGAGAGGCAGGAAAGGGCCCCCCTGCCAGGCTGCCGGCCACCAGGGCGCGGGATGCCTTCTCTCTGAAGGCTGCCATCACCAGACACAGGGCTACTCTCAGGCCTGGGGCTCTGGCCAGCCACTAGTTCTGGAAAAGTCTACATTCCCCAAAGCAGTTTCACACTGTCTTTTATTCTAAGGTTCCCAAAACACTTTGGAGCTGTTATTTCTAGAAGAAACTGCTGCTCTGAAAAAAAAAAACAAACTGTCTGCATTTGAAACAGCGACACGGGCAGGCTGCTCCTGGGAGAGCAAGGACACGCCCTCCCAAGTTCTGATGGAAAGGAAGCCAGATTGGGGCGTTTGTTTCCTAAACCAGAATTGAACGTTTATTACTTGTTCTATTTAATTGTGACCCAAGAGGTTTGCTAACATTGCACATTCTGTCTGCAGTGCCTGCTTAATTTTGGTATTAAAGAGACAGAGTCGCTATATAGTTACCAAGTAACAAGTGTTTAAACGTCAATAAATAACATTTCTAATAATAAGGTTCTGAAATGCATAGATCACATCTCCCTGTTCATTCTCTAAGAAAAACATTTTAATTATCTATTGACATGTATTGCACATGGAGCAACCATCTTTTTAAAAGATAAATGGGTTTATAGGCGAGTTGGGTTAATTAAAAGCCAGTGGAGTATTACAAGTGTATTTACTGGGGAATATTCACTGTAGGAGAGGAACGGTTCTTACACAGTTGTCAGAATTCTGTAAATGTATTGTTTAATAACCACTTGGCACTTAATTATAGGGAGACGGTGAGAGCTTAAATCTAACCGGAGTGCACTCCAGTTATCTCTTCTACATACATGGCTTCTCTTCAGCTGCACAGATTTTCCAAGTGAGACGACACCAAGGCAGGATCTGATGGTCTGAACAAATGCTGGCCAGAAGCTTCTCAGGTCCCTGAGTCTGTCGTGAGAATACACTGGTTCTGATCGTGGAAACCAAGAGGGGAAGTTCAGATTCAGCTCCAGAGGTGAGGCCAATTCGAAGGCAGCTCTACAGGACCAAGTAAAAATGTCTTATCATCATGGTTCTCAAGGGTCTTCACCATCGAGCTCTTGCCCAATTTTTTAAGATGTTCCACTCCCCACTCTGGCTCTAAAACCCAGTATGTGTCTCACCAGCCCCACGTCCCCCCTGCCACAAGGAAAGCCATGTTCCAGAGAACAGCTGCTCCATCAGTTTGAGCCCACAGGAAAAAGGGACAATAAACCCCCTGCCGGACTACAGTGACAACCCAGCACAGGCAAAAAAATAACCCTTGTTGTTTAAGTCACAGAGATGTGGGAAGTGTTTGTTATTCCAGCAGAACTTAGCCTATCCTGACTCTCATATGCTTTGCCAGTCTTGGAGCTTGGCATAGAGAGGATCCTCTGTGGATTTCCGACAATGAATAAATGCATGAGCCCCACCAATGAGTCTTGTCTTTCTTCTCCTCTGCAGTATTATTAGGTCCTGGGAATCACCTCCAGGCTTCTGGGGGACATTAAGGGTCTCTCTCTGTGTGGTATGAGCAAGAAGACCCACCACTGAGCTGAGAAGCTTGAGTTCCGGGGTCGACTCAGAACCCACTAAAGCACACTGATCTGTGGTTATTATTGTGAACAACTTGGCTGTTGTGATGGGTTTGAGTAAAGAGTCAGAGGAGAAATGAGATATTGAAACAAGCGTCTGTGTGTGTGTGCACAGGTGCGCACACGCAAGTACACGTGCACTCGCCTTCCCATCATCCATTCTCTTGCCCCTGGTAATGACACTTCAACCTGGGGGGAGACCAAATCCCACCCCCATCTGAGGTCTTGAGGTTTGGGTGGCATTGACCACACCTCAAGTTCTAGGAGTGGATGTAAATTGTCAAGATCACAAAACCAGATAATGACAGAGCCAAAACAAGAACCAAAGTCTCCCAATCTTGGACCTAATCCATCATTTTACCTGGATTGTTGAGCTTCTGCTCTGAGCCACTCCCAGGTTCTGGGACTTTAGTGGTGAGAAAACGTGATGGAAACTCTGCTGTCAGATGTGCAGACGCAATCCAATGTGCTCTCCACCCAGACACCACCCCCACCCTCCTATCCAGATGCCCCTACTTCCCCAAATCCTCTGCTGACTGCCTCAACCATCACTGACCCTGCTCTCTTTTCTGAACTCCTTCTGCCACAGGCCCAGTACATGAACAGACAAAAGTTGGACAAATCACCCAAAGGAATGGCCAGTAGGGGCGAGGGTTCCATGGCATAGAAGAGGAGGACTAGTGGATATCAGGGTGATGCTCCTTCATGGCACACCACAAACTCCCCATTGGAGCTAGAGCTGCCTGGCCCCAGGACACTCAATGAGTTGTCTCCTCACCCCAGATCAGGGAGTTCCTGGCTGGCGCCTCCAACCACAACACCTCTGACCAGACCTTAACACTGGTTCCCCACCTCCAGGGAAGGAAAACAGAAAGTCCTGGAAGTGACAGGGCCCTAAACCACTCTGTTGGAAACAGAGTCATTGGAAGCCACAGGGAGAAGGAATGGGCCAAGAAGCTGATTGCATTGCCCTTGGCAACCACACGTCCCAGCAGGTTGAGTCAATACTGCAACACTCACTGGGATGCGGTTTCCTGAAGCTCACAGAAGAAATCTATATTGTTCTCAGGAGCAACCAACCTTTCTGCAGGCAGCACGTGTCCCCTCCAGTCTGCAGGCAGCTTAAATGGACAAAGAAACCCAGCCCCCCAGACCGATAGCCAAAGGGGAATATGGCATTTCACCTGCACGCTGTTCCTCTCCTTCATCCCACAGCCATACCTCTCAGCCCCACAGTAGCAGTGGCCTCCAGACTGAAAGATAATATTCCTTTTAATCTCTCTCTTTTCCAATCCAGCCTAATAAGAGTAGCTAACATGACTGAGCCCTTATCATACGTGAGACTGTCTAGAAGATACTTTTCAAGTATTAACTCATTTGATTCTCAGAAAACTCAACTCTAGCGGTCGATATTAGTAGTTCCATTTTTGGCTGAGGACTGAAGCACAGAGCAGTTAAGTAACTCACTCAAAGTCACACAGCCTATCCTTTGGAACCAGACCAATCAAGATCAAGTTTTCAGTTCTAACCCATTCTAGCTCTGTGACTTGGACAAGCAATCCAGCCTCTCTGATCTTGTGTTCTTCATCTGTAATATGGATATGATGGCAATGGTAACTAACTTATAGGTTATGGGTAATTCCCAGGGTTCAGTTTTATGACCCATCACCCTTTCCATCCCCACTGCCCACCCTCCTCTGAGTTGTAGCAATACCAAATTCTTTTCAGTTGCCCGTCTGTGCCCTGCACATCTTGACTCCCTCAGCCTGGAGTATTTCCTACCCCCTCTTATCTGGCCAGCTCCTTCCCACCTCTCAGGTCTTCACTGGATGTGCCTTCTCTGAGAAGCCTTCCCTGTACCTCCTACCATGGTTGCCATCACATTCAACTGTGACTGTCCCCTGACATGTGCTCCACTGGCTTGTGAGCTCTGTGATTCCCATCCTGAATCCATGATGTCTACCAAGGTGCCTGGAATAAGTCAGTAAATATTTGCTGCACAAATGACTAAATGAAAATTTCTCTTTATTGATATTGATATTCTTTCTTTGTTCCTCTTAAGAAAGAGCAGCAGCCATGCTTTACTATCTGTCTCTAAATTCCCCTCTATGCCCGGCATAGCAGAGCTGGGACTAGAGGGAGGCCAGTGAGGTGCCTTAGGGCACAAAATGTAAGGAGGCAGGGACTCAGCATCGAGCAAGTGCAAGGTGGGCTCAGAAGTCCTTCGTTAATGACATCTAATTTCAATTAATGGATGGCCCAAGAGTACAGTTATAAATCTCCATCTCCATCCTCAAGGAGTTCTCAGGCTCATGATGATTTATTTTCATCATCAAAGACTGACAGAGCCACACCTACCAGCTTCCTTTGGGCCCCTCTCTGGTTCCACCCCCATCATCTGACACTCTGCTCTGGACTCACACGTGAACCAGGCTGTGGGAGACAAGGATGTTCATGGAGACCAAGGAAACGTGATGGGTAAGCACGAGGGGTGAGCTGAAGTCAGACAGGCAGAGAGGGAGACAAGAACATTCCAGGCAGAAAACTGGATGAAGACAGAAGAATGCCAAGTTCATCAGAGGCCCCACGGAAACCTTCTGACTGGGACGCAGTCTACAACCCAGTGAGCATGGCCAAAAAAGGCAGCAGCAACCGCTCTCCTTTGCATGAAGCCTGTGAAGTATTTTCCCATCCACTTTTCTCATCTGACCTCCACAACAAAGGAATTCTAATTATTCCCATTTTATTGATGAGGACACTGATGTTTATAAATCAAGTGGCTTGCTTCAGGCACAAAACCAGTAAGGTTGGGTCTGAAGCCTTGTTTAGCTCCTCTTCCAGTTCCCACCTTCAAGGTCTGGTGGTGACATCTACTGCCCAGGTGCCCCACACCTAGCATCACATCATACCTCCCATGGAGTGTTTGTGGGACCAGAGATTCTTGTGACCTGGATTTAAAGACTCTTTTCTGAGAGGGGCTGCAAAGCACTTGGGATTGCAGTCTTTCTGTGAAGCAACTGAACGGAGGTCCCGGAGGACCAGGAGGAAAGTGACTTGTCCCGTTCCTCTGGCTTCTTGCTCTGTCCAAATGGAATAGCAGAGGCTTCCGAGGCAGCGCCTGGGCTTCAGTGAAAACAGCGATTCAAAGGCTCTCTGGCAAACAATGCGGACAGCATGTCACTGCTCTCTGATGTGTCATCCGGACCTCCATGCATTCAGCCGAGGGACAACGGCGACCGCCGCCTTTGTCGGTACCGGTGGAAGAACAAAACAGGATGGATTAGCTAGTCCCCTGCTGGTGGCTAGATGGGAGCCTGAAATTCAGCTCTGAGGGCTCCTTAACTCCAGGGGTCAAGACGTTAGCAGTGTCCAGAGCCAGCCCTGCATGGCTCCCGTCGCTGACAGCCCGCCGAAGGGCCGGGTGGGCTGCTGGGAGGTCACAGCGGGGCGTTTCCATTTTAACCCCATTGTTTAGCCAAATGAAGCCAAGATGTTCCTGCTCTCCACTGGAGAAGTCAGCCCGGTTTCAATAATTTCTGAGCGCTGACAGATAATTCAGAGATATTGGACATTTCACCACCTGGGGACTGCCCTTCCCTACGACAGCAATCAGTTACTGCCTGCCAACCAGGGGCCATGCGGAGGCCCTGGGCCCCCTCACGTCTTTACGATCAGGCTCCAGCGTCTTGGAAAATATTGCTTGAATTTATTTATATAATCACGTTAGGAAGGCAGTGAGTTATTGTGAAGTCAGCATTCTTCCATCTTCCTTCCCAGTAATCCTTTGTTTGAGATTCCGCTCGAAGGACTCCGATTACTAATGTAATTACATGCTACCTGGTAAAGGGTAATCCAAAAAAAAAATTAAACCCCTCCACATACTGTATTTTTCACTCAGAGCCACCCTGCTCCTAAAACTGAGTGCTGACATAAATCAATTAGCTACTGATTTTATGACTACCTGCATTTAAGAACACATAGGCTTTTGACACCACCCTCATCTTAAAGGTGAATGCTGCCTCTCATTTGGAGCGCTAGTCTTTCACTCATCTCTGAGTAAAAGCAAACACTCTGAATAGGGTTGATCTGAATAACAAGCGAACACAAGACTGCCACCAAGCTGGACAACACATGTGCATTTTTGTCCTGGTGTCACTAAAACTGAAGGCTTCAGGCTGCCTCCTTGACATTTGCGGCCCTAATAACATGCCCTTTTTCTTCCATTCACCATAGAAGAAACGTGAAAACAAGTAAAATGGCCCTGCAGTCTCCAAGAATATTCTTCTCAGAGTGGTTCAGAAAGCACGACATTGAACCTGTGGATTGTAATCCTAGGACATTCTTTGATTCCTCAATAAATAATATTATAAAAATCACCTGAACACTATTTATTGGGTTTCATGAGCCTATACACCAACTGCACAGGCTTAACTGTGGTTACAGAACAAAATATAAAGATTATTCAACTTAACAATATAACAGAAAGATACAGCCTATTTGAATGGGTGGAGGGGGTTGGGAAGGAATTAAAAAGCAAGTAGTATTATCTGTGATGAATGAAAGAAGAAATGGAGGTCTTAGAATGTGGCTGAAGCTGCAGAGGTGATCAGTAAGGAAGAATAGTGATTTCATTGCAATTGGAGGAGAAGAGATAGAAAGTGAAGGCTGATGTCAGGAAGCTAAAATTTTTACTATGGGAGGAAGTCAAAAGACAGTGCCTAGAATTGATCAGTCAAAAATCAACAGTATAATTATATCAGTGAGACCTATGGAAGAAAGTGCTGGAACTAAAAGCAGAAACCGTTAAAGCAGTGGTTTCAATGTATCCAAGTCAAAATAGTGACTGCTCTTGAATGCAGGGTGGAGAGTGGCTTCTGGGTACTGGTTGTGCTCCATTTCTTGATCTGGGTGCAAGTTACAAGAGTATTCACTTTGTGAAAATCACCAGCTACATACCTGTGATGTATACGATTTTTCCAATTGTAGAGCATATTTCAACTAAAATGGTAATTTTAAAACTGGCTACCTCTGGGGAGCAGGACTAAGAGGAATGATGGGAGAGACGGGGCATTATTGTTATTTCATGATCAGCCCAGCTGATTATTCAGCCCAATTTGATTACTTTTAGTCATGCAAGGTATTAGTTGCATGCAAATTAATTATTTTTATGCTTTTTCACACTGGACCCTCAGGTGACGTCTCAGATGTGAGAAGTTCCATGTCCCTTAAAAGCAAAATTCCATAAGTGTGTATAAAGTGCTGGATGATGGAGATCAGTGACTTGGAGAAGTGCTTTCTGAACATCAGAGCTCCCAGAAACTTGGGTAGTGAGTTCGCTGTCACTGGAGATGCTCAAGTCAGAGAGATCAAGAAGGATCTCTGCCCGGGGACCATGGGGGCAATTTGCTTATTGCTGAGACTCTGCAACATGGGGACACATTCATGGGCTGCACACACTTTGGTTTGGAGCACCTGCATTTTTTCTTTTTCTTTCTTTCTTTTTTGTTTTTTCCCCAAGCTTTTTGGTCCAGAAAGA